>NC_134838.1:128264309-128891393 GCF_965363235.1 Mytilus galloprovincialis | reverse complement strand
GAAAAGGTACCATAAAAAAACACGTTACAGTCAAATCTCTCTAGACTAATATACATTCTGTCAAGAGTCACCAAAAATAATTCCTCCCAAAAAATTTTATTGTATAAAGTACATGGTGATCGCAAGACTAGTCAATTTAAACACCTCAATATTTGTCTATTTGTACATGGATGGACCCCATTGTATTACTTAAGGACCTGGTTTTTTTTTTTTGAAACAGTTTTATGAAAAGCAACAGATACATTTTCTTTGTCTGTCACCGAACCAGATATTAGATACTATTAAGTCCAAACATTTTTTGCCAGGGTTGTTTAGACAGTGTACAAAGGGAGACAATTCTAGCTCAGTTATGAATAATTAAGAAATAATTCATGTGGGCTTGAATATATCGTGATTTACCACGGGTGGGCCCTTTATGACAAATATTTTACCCTGAGCAATAGCAAGGGGTTGAATATCGGCATAAAGGGACAACCTGTGGTAAAATCATAATATATTCAAGCCCCCATGAATTATTTCGATTCTAATGTGACAAATACGGCAGTTATTTTGTATTGAAGCATTCTAGGTGGAGGCAAATATTTGCCGTTCCCATAAATAAATGCATTATCAAATAGGCGTAAAAGGAAGGAGCAAACTAAATTAGTGACATGCTTAAGGTAGCACAATACAAAGATTTGTTCACTCCCAATCAGACAACTTTAAACTGATGTAATTCATTTCATCCTTCTTTATATTTTATAAATGAGGTACCAAAAGAGAGAAGAAAGAATAATCTTTCAAATTGTGATAATTTCATTATGACATAATTATTACGTAATTAATTATTATGTAATTAGTTGCTATATTGTGATGTCCACACTTGAATGAATTTAGCGTCTTTGTTCTTCATAGCATCCCAAAATATTTTATAGATTCTTGTACAACACAGCTTGACCTCCAAAATTGTGTCTCAGATTTCCAAAAACATCAATAGAACAAATTTTATACCCAATTGAATTTGGTGGTCTCTTATGAATTGATTTTGCAAACTTCATTGAAGATTTATGAGAGAATGAAATACAATAGGAAAAATCTGAGACACAGTTTTGGAGGTCAAACTGTGTTGTGCAAGAATCTATAAAATATTTTGGGATGCTATGAATAACAAAGAAGTTAAATTCATTCAAGTATGGACATCGCAATATGGCAACTTATTACATAACAATTAATTATGTAATAATTATGTCATAATGATATTATCACAATTTGAAAGATTAATCCTTCTTCTTTCTTTTGGTATCTCATTTATAAAATTTAAAGAAAGATGAGTGGAATTACATCAGTTTAAAGGTGTCTGATTGGGATGAACATTCTTTGTATTGTGCTACCTTAAACTATTTACCATAACATATTTCGATAGTTTTGGATGAATTTAAATTATAATTTACTATCTGTCTTATATGTATAATTTTTTTTTAGCTTATATCACATTTATACCACATTTTAGCATTGTTTGTTTACGTTTCCTTGTTGTGATGATTTTTAGTTTCACAAGCGTATATTTTCCCGTAAAATGCTTATATTCTTACGTCATCGTTCTATGATGTCGGGCACCTCATTCATAAAACAGCATATGGCTTGGGAATACGATCTGTACTCAAAGCATTTGAAGGACATCATGTTAGAATTGTAAATCGTTGATATGTTTCAAGATAACTTAACTGTTGATTATGCATCTTTAAATGATGTAAGAGATTTATTAACCAAGTCACATGATCATTTCTTTGAATACTTTAAAAGAGAGATTCGAATCACTTATTCAAATAAAACATTTGTAAAGAAATAATTGAATTTGATAATTTTCTAGTATGTTTATGATGCTTGTTGCAAAATATAGTCAGATGAGGTTGATCACAGCATCAACAGTGCTTTCCATTCTCAATTTTATTCTGTTTTTCACCTTTTCAATGGAGTTTTGTCTATGTATATCCTGTAATTTAAACTTTTATTTATACATTGATATTTATTTGTAGAATACTCATTGCTGTGATATATTTTCTAAATCTAATAACATGAGAGGGAGATTGTTTATTGGAGCTGGCCTTGTGTTTTTTCAACAGGTAGGGTTTATGAAATGAGATTTTGGGTACTGTTTATTAGAGCAGGTCTTATCTTTTTCCAACAGTTTAGATGTTTACCATAAAAGAGAGACATGTGATGTTAGTGGCATGAAAAAGAGACTGTCTATTTGAAAACATTAAAAGGAGACTGATATTTGAATATGACCAGTCTTTCAAACACAAAGGGTTATAATCATTACTCTTGCTGTCAAATAAAAAGCACACTGTTTAACTTTTGCTGTTAAACTTCTCAAAGATAGAAGATGCCTGAATTTGAAATCATTAAAATGTATTAATTAACTTATCTATGTAAATATCAAAATCATAGAAGCCAACATTAATTAGTCAGAAATAACCTGCATATGACTTTGTCCATCCAAGGAGGATACAGGGATACAAAACCCTCCCCTTACCTTGGACAGGGGTATAACAGTCATCCAAGGAGGATGCAGGGATACAAAACCCTCCCCTTACCTTGGACAGGGGGTATAACAGTCATCCAAGGAGGATGCAGGGATACAAAACCCTCCCCTTACCTTGGACAGGGGGTATAACAGTGAAACAAAAGTACAAATTATAAAACCATACTTTATACTATGCCTCTGTTTTATTTCAGTTTACTGGACAACCCAACGTTTTATACTATGCCTCTGTTTTATTTCAGTTTACTGGACAACCCAACGTTTTATACTACGCCTCCACCATATTACAAGCTGTAGGATTCCATACGGATTCTGCCGCCACTCTAGCCACAGTTGGATTAGGTGGTGTAAAGGTAAGGAAAATAAACATTCCTGTTATTGTCAAGATTTGAAGATTGTACTTCTGTTGTTTCATTCAGTAATTGTGGATATGTTGAATTAATGTTATCTTATGTGAACTAATGTGCAGACATATCACTTGAATATAAATATAATTGTATTGATGCAATTTGATAAGGCTTAAATTTACATTTTTCTGTAAACACTTTAACACTTAATTAAAATATGATGAAATAAGATTAAATTATTTGCCAGGCCGGTAGCCAGGAATTTTCAAGGGGGGGTATTTGGGTTATTTGGACTCATGAACTTGACTTTAACAGTCACAATTCAAACAGAACGTTGACTTTAACAGTGCTTATTTGTTTTCAAGGAGGGGTTCACGAACCGAACCCCCCTGGCTAAGAGTATGTTTGCAATAAAGATTCCATTTATTTTTTTTGAAGGTTCTTATGACAATAGTAGCATTACTTTGTGTAGATAGATGGGGACGTAGAAAGTTCTTATTAGTAGGAGCTACATTGATGGGGATATCATTACTAGTTTTAGGATTAGTGACTCATTATGACTCAGGAGAGTCAATCACTAATCCTTGTCAAGATGATATGTTTTGTCAGAGTTTTAATTCATCGTCAGTATTGTTAAATTCATCGTTAGAAATCCAGACCCATGTGAGAGAAGTTACTGTGATATCGAACTTTACTGCCAACACAACAGTTTATCCCATTTTACCATTTAAATTACACGGAGATGATGCTGGTAGAGTTATGGCCTTCACAGCTCTCCTTACATTTGTTGCTGCTTATGGATTTAGTTTTGGTCCAAGTAAGCATTTTTAGTATTCATAATATGGGAAATATGTGTATAAATAAAGAGGGTTTGAGTTAACACACAATTATATTTACAAGATTATATTCCTAAAATTAGAATATAATAGTTTCAATATAAAGATAAGAAGATTTGGAATAATTGCCATTAACAGCTTTAAATGACCTAGATGTTCACAATTATAGGTCACTATACGGCCTTCAACAATGAGCCAAGCCCAGACCACATAGTCAGCTTTAAAAGGCCCCTAAATTACAAATGAAAACAAATTAAACAAGAAAACTAGTTATGGCCTGATTTATGTAAAAAATAATGAACAAAATTCAAATATGATATACAGCAACAAACATTCTCAATTGCTTTGAAGTAGCTTCATATAATTGAAAAAATTCACCAATCCATTGTACTGAAAAAATTTAAGAAAAGGCTTAGTAACAGTAAGTAAAGTTTTATGAATTTGATATTTATACATTTAATGATTTTATTAAGAACATCATTTATATAATACATGGTTTTTTTTGTTGACAGTTAGTTGGTTGGTACTAAGTGAGATCTTCCCTTCTGCCATTAGAGGACGTGCAATAGCCTTGACAACAACTCTCAATTGGGGGACCAACTTAGTTATATCTGCTGTGTTCCTAGATATGATAAGTAAGATAAATGTTTGAAATTTTAAGAATTTAAAATATAAGATTATAGCTAAGATTTCAATGAAAAGAAAATGTTTGTTAGACTTCAACCAGCCATCAACCAAGTAGCACAAACAAATCTTCGAAAGACATATAGAATGTTATTCTAAAAAAAATGTATAAGTGTAATAATGTTTTAACAATACAAGAAATCATCAATAAAAAACAATATTTCTTGTTTTCTATGGTGGAACTTGAATATGTGAACTTAGAGATATCTGTTTTGTATTTGAAGCTTGGTCCACTTTAAATATGGGTTTTACCGTTGCAAATAACCTAGTGTCATGCAGCAAAATTGGTAAATGGATAATAAGGACATTGAAACCAAGTTTTATGTTTAGGCCAAACTTCAAATACAGTACAGTTATCACTATGCTAATCATCAACTTAAACTGTGGCAAGTTATTATTTGCGGGAGGAATCTTTTATGTCTTTAAAACAGATGAACCCTTATTAGAAACAATTTTACAAGTGTGATAATATATTATTTTTGTCATTATAGATGGATTTGGAGTGTCAGGAACATTCTTTTTCTTCAGTTCTGTATGTGTAGTATCAGTTATATTCATATTCACCACTATACCAGAGACTAAAGGCAAATCATTGGAACAGATCTCAGAAGAAATGAATAAAAGGTATGACTTTAGATTAATGTTAAAACACTACAAACAAATTACTGATGTGTCACAAGTGTTCTAGTGGTTAATTCCAAATTGTGAAGGTATGCATTTCTCTTAAGTTTTATATACACATTTTCTAAATTTGAATAATAAATTGATAAACATTTAAGAAAAAATACGTATGACCATATGAACTGTAGAAAAGGTGTATTAGATATGATGAAGAAAAGAATATCCTTCATTGTGAAGAAATCATGGCCCTCTTACAATATGTTAGTTTGAATCTTAGATCAAATTCAGATCATATTGCCTTTAAAAATTGCTTTCCAAGTATAAAGTTGTTAAAATTTTATTTAGTTTGCAAACAGTTAATGAAGATATAATTTTGTTTTGTAATGTGTGATTCTATTTTTCTATAATGTACAGTAGCACTGATCTTGATATAACTCTGTTGGAGTAAATCTAATGATGGTAAATAGTAAGGGTGTGGGATTAGAAATGGTAAATAGTAGGGGTGAGGGATTAGAAATGGTAAATAGTAGGGGTGAGGGATTAGGAATGGTAAATAGTAGGGGTGAGGGATTAGGAATGGTAAATAGTAGGGGTGAGGGATTAGAAATGGTAAATAGTAGGGGTGAGGGATTAGAAATGGTAAATAGTAGGGGTGAGGGATTAGGAATGGTAAATAGTAGGGGTGAGGGATTAGGAATGGTAAATAGTAGGGGTGAGGGATTAGAAATGGTAAATAGTAGGGGTGAGGGATTAGGAATGGTAAATAGTAGGGGTGAGGGATTAGGAATGGTAAATAGTAGGGGTGTGGGATTAGAAATGGTAAATAGTAGGGGTGAGGGATTAGGAATGGTAAATAGTAGGGGTGTGGGATTAGAAATGGTGAATTGTAATAGAACAGGTGCTTGTATCATCATATTCTATTCAATAATATGTAGCATCAGAGATTAAAATTGGATGAAATAAATGGAAGAGAGGATATTTTTTAATTTGTATGCTTATATCTTGCATAAAATTTTCATTATAAAGTCATTATGAATAAACAGCATTTTGATATACAACTACTTAAAGAGTGGGTGGTACACTAAAATCACAGTTTTCATACAGCATTGGTTGGTATGTCCATTTGTTTATCTATTTGACATTTCTGAAAGACATTTTTGTCAAGAAATTTATAATGTTGAGTTGTAGCATGTAAGTGATTACTAGATCTGTCACTTCATGTATAATCAAACTGCAACCGTTACGTCTCGGGGTTTAAAAGCATATTTTATTTAAACTTTATTTTCTGTATTTGTACAGCTTTCCATGTTGTTCTGATTGTCAATGTTGTTGGTAAGCTTGCTTCAGATAAAATGCTTGCTTATAAATTAACTAAGTGATATGATATTAATCACATAATTAACTAATACTAATATAAAAAATAGACTCAAAGGTTTTGCACGGTTGGTTATTGAATTAAATCTTAATGACTTTCATTTTAGAATTAGATAAGGACAAAACACAGAACAAGTTTGAATCTAGGTGGCGCCACCTTTTACTGTTGAATTTTTACACTTACAATTGGAAAAATGGCTGATTTTATTCCTTTCCATTTTCTTACCAGTTTGCCTCAACCAAATGTTATGAAACTTATACGCAATGCTTATTACCATGAAACTTTGATTAAGTTTGAATTTTGGCGATCTCAATAATGTCCCTTTATAATACACAGTTTTTATGATGAGTTTATTTACAACCAGTGGGTTGATGCAATTGCTGGTGGAGTTTTCTGGCGTACTAAATTATAATCCTGGTACCTTTGATAACTATTCCCCTCCCAGGGTATCTCTAGCTTAGTAGTCAGCATTTCTCTGTATTGCTTCATAAACTGCTTCATCAATTTCCATTGATAGGGTCATAATTATAAATTAACTGTCTACAAACTTAGAATTTAGCAATACTAAATCATGTCTACCCTAGGAATATATTATCTTAGATGTATTTGGCACAACTTTTAGGAATAATAGGTCATCAATGCCCTTTAACTTCTTACCTTAGTTGACCTTTTTAACTTTTTTGATTCAAGCTTCACTGATGAGTCTTTTGTAGATGAAACACGTGTCTGGTCAACAAATCCTGTTATCTATGATGAGTTTATTTATGGACATGTTCTCCATTTCTTTGCTTCTGCACTGCAAAATTGCTAATTTGTTTTAATGAAATATTCACTTAATCTCCATTTCTAACAATGCTCGTTAGTTATAAGTACTAATTACAGAACCGATTTCACAGTGTTTGGTTCATAGTATTATATATTTTAGAAGTATATCATTTCATTAAATACTGAAACTATATTTTATTCTAATGCGATCTTTATGTAACAATTTTATGGATTGGCAATCCATTTTGAATTATTGGAATCCACAAATATTTGAATGATATAATTGAAAAATAAAACAACACCTATCTTGAATATGCCATTGATGAAAATTTATCCAAATTTGAATCTGACACATAACAGAATAATATTGTCTATGTTTTGCCAGATCAACTGCACTTGCCTCTGTTAAATAACCAACTCTAAAACTATAGTTCTCTGGTTACTTTATTAAAACATCTTTAACTTGTAATATCCTTTTGATAAAGTTATCTGGTTTACATGAAGAAACAGATATGGTACTGATAAGAAGTTCATTTGTTTGTTAAAAACATATTCTGATTGTTCAGTTGATGTAAGTATGTGCTGTTATAATGCTCATTTGTGTTGAAAAAGAGAAATGTTCTTGAAATGTACTTAAAGTAGATACAATATAAAACAGGGATAAACTTGGACACAAATAAATTTTTAATGTTATTTATTTATCTTTTCAGATCTATAATATCTGGGATGAAGGCTCACTGTTTTAGATGTTTACGTTGTTTTACTGTATATAAAACAGATTTACATCAAAGTACATAATAGATTACAGAGAAACCTGACGAATATAATTGTTGTGGAATGTTACCATGCTGTAGAAACTATATCTTATTGATACAACTTTCTCAAAAAGATTATTTTATATTATTGGACTGTCCTGCATCATTTTTGTAACTTAATTCTCTGTATTTGCAAAGAAATTGTATTTAGAATATCTTTCCTGTTGCATTATATTAACTGTTTATATTTATACATTTGATTTATATGATTTTGCAACCATGTTTTTATTTGGGTGCAAATCCAGATATTGATTAAGGTTTAAATTAGACAGTAATCTAGTTCGTATTTGTAGGTTAAGTTTGATACTGATGATTGTGCCATTTTGCTGTTATGAAGATATGGTATTGGATCAATTTGATCAAATTTAAATGGGACTAACTCTCCTTCCTGTATGTGCAATAATCTATGAACGGTTCATATTATATTTTTTTTATATTTTAGAAATGTTTTTATTGATGACAAGATGGCGGTCAGGTTTGATAGTGACCATTTTCAATTTTCTGTTAAAGATTTCTGGTCCTTGATCTATTTGAAAATGACTCTTTTTGTCTTTTCTGTGCACTTAAATTTATGAACCTTTTAGCTAATGCTTTTCCCATTTTGATATGTTGTTACTGAAAAAATGATGTGAAGTTTGATGTTGATGGTTTTTGGCTTTTGGTTGTTAAGGAGTTCCTTTAATTGCTGTACCAAGTCAGGAATATGAAAGTTGTTGTCCTCTCATGTGATGTGTTTTATCGTTTGATTTTGCCATTTGAGGAAGTACTTTCTGTTTTTGTGATTTCACTTTTTACTATTAAATTATTTATCATGGACTGCTGTCACTTTGATAGCTTCTTTTTTTTAAAAAGCAAAGATCTTATTCTTTAAAAATTCTGACAATTTAAAGTCTTCTCTGTTAACCTTCTTTTAATATAATGATTAAAACACATGTTCTTGACCTATGATCATAGATGTTTGTGTTTACCAATTTTCTTTTGTCAAAGGTATATATTGAAACAATCAAAAACTGAAATTACATATTTTACTTGCTTATTTAATTATCACAGACAATCCTGCATACCTTTAGGTATCAAGGGAACTCTACCAACAGGAATTGAGGAGTAGTTGCTTCAACAAGTCTATATTTATAAATTTATAATTTGTACTTATTTTTGTTATATTTACTTATCATTTAATTACATATCACTCAAACTATAAAGGTTGTTTTCTGAAAAGTTAAAACATGTTTTACAAATATATTTACACAAATTACAATTAACAGTTTAATCAGTTTTGTTTTACATATTTTTTGCTATTCAATTTTTTTCAAGGGAAAGGTTGTGGTTTTTACAAGTGCTTATTGTAATGTGAAATATTTTACAATTTATTTGTTTTACTGTTACTATCATTGGTTGTATTCATATTTTATCATATGTTTAGTAGTAAATACTGTAGTTTTGCATATGTGATAAATAGCCTGCTGTTTAATCCATATCGCGCAACTTTGATGCGGTGCTTTGCTTTTGCGCCAATTGGCATTTCATTTGCGGCAAAAAAATATTTCATTTGCGCCACAAACCATATTTCATTTGAGCCAAAAACTAAATCTTTCATTTGCCCCAATATTACAGGTAAATACAGGTAATAATAGTTAATAATAGTATAAAAAATTAAATTTTTTAAAAAGTCTTTTAATAAAAAGAAAGTTTTAAACTTATTCCTCAGAAATCAGTTATCATAAAATCATACAAGTTATGCTTAAACCTCAATAAGATCATATAAGCTATGCTAAAACCTCGATAAAATCATATAAGTAATGCTAAAACCTTGATAAAATCATACAAGTTATGCTAAAACCTCAATAAAATCATATAAGTTATGCTAAAACCTCGATAAAATCATACAAGTAATGCTAAAAATTGTTTTACTGTCCGTATCAGTCGTAATCCTGGCTTTACAGATTTTTTTGGTACACCTGAAGGATTTGTCTCCATTTTTTAAAACATTTGATAACCTATATATGTGGTCATCAAATATTAACAGAATTATTTCCTCAGTTTGTCTCAGATTTGACTATGTCCATCTTGACACCTCACACTGGACTGGTCATATGAGCACTATATATATAATTATTACCTTAGTGACTCTCAGTTTTGTATTAGAAATGAGTATGAACTCACACATGTATCCAGGGGGAGTTATGTACAAACAAAAAACAAAATAAATCGTAAATAATCTTTAACTTTTCCGTTATATTACCTGTCATACCTGTAAAATGGCACAAATGAAGGTGTTTTTTTGGCGCAAATGATATATAACCTTGTGGCGCAAATGAAAGGTTTTGATTTTTTAAAAATTGGCGCAAATGAAATGCGCTCCTTTGATGGGCACCCTTTATCGCATACCCTTTATCACACACCTACCCTTTATCGCACCCCTTCCCTTTATAACACCCCTACTTTTTTTTTTTTTTTTTTTTTTTATTACATGAAGTCAGTTTTATTTTTGATTTTGTCCAAGAAAAATTTTCCTCAAAATATGTCAATTTTTTGAATGACGTCATTGTTTGGTGAGTGACGTCACGTATGTCAGTATGTCAAGTTTTCATATTTTTGGCACACTAAATGCAACTATAAAAAGTACAAAACACACAAATAAATACAATAATAAACAAAATATTTTTATAAAACAACAGCACACAAATTGTAAGGTGCTTCGGATAAGTAATTGAGCAGTTCTTTTAAGGCCTTTGAAACAAAACAAAAGTAGAACTGAAGGTAACCCAGTGCTATGGATCAGAAAACAGTTCATATAATAAAATACTCTTCTGATGAAATATATGATAAAGCGTATAATACATAGCTCTTGGGCTGATATTGATGTCTCGGGATGATACGACATATGATACAGATTTTGCCATGTATTATTCTCTATTTATGATATATTTCCCTAATATGTACTAAAAATCAAGATGTAGACCAACAACAGAGAGATAATCTGAAATACTTTAGCATACTTCTGTTTATGCATTATTTCTAGAGTCTGAAATTTTGCTCAAACACATCTGTAGAAATTATCATTTACATATCTAGTTGTGATTTGAAAAATTTTCAATGGATAGGATAATGAAATTATAGAGATAGGCATTCTCAGTGATGGAGAGTAAAAACAAGGAGAGAGATCCTCACTCTTTGGTAAATGATAATAATTTTTCTCTAATTCTATGGAAAAATATCCCTTTCTGAAACCCATTGTATAAAAAAATTTAATCAACTTGTGGTTGCTGGTGATCTCAGAAGATGATTGGCTGAGTCAAAGGGTCATGACCTTTCTCAGCTCCCTGAAATGACCAAAATGTTCTAACAGGTGTTAATGAAATTGACAACTTCGTGGAAAGTGGAAGGCACTCGAAGGGGATTTTATTTAAGAAAAAAGAAAAATTTATCTTTTACTCATTAGAGAAACAGATTATTACATAGTAAAGCGTGGATTATCGGATTTATTCAATCTTGATAGTTAAATTATAAATTTTAAAGTCCTTGGCGAGGCTCAGACTATAAAATTGATAATTTAACTATCTCGATTGGATAAATTCAATAATCCACTTGTCTCAATGTAATAATCTATATGTCTCATTGGTGCATCCTCTATTTTTCTCTGTGCAATTTACAAAATGCCATTAAGCCCTCATTAAATATCAATAAAAATTTTCATTATTGTCATGGCCATTTTATTTTTATAAAAAAAATTGTTTTTCCATATAACCTATTGTAAATTTTGATAATTTATGCTCATATCAATTTGTTAATTGGTTGTCAGTTTTTATATCATTTTCATTGTTTGTATAACAGAGCTTGAGCTATTTAAAAAGAGTTCTGAATATTATTTTTTTGTAGTCTTATCTACAACATTTTTTTTGCAATTGTTTATTGTTTTCTATTTATTTTACAATTGATGGTGACATTTTCTTTGAATGCAATCATGGTAATGAGATTTGAACAAATATACTGTGATAGATTTAAAACTTTTTGTTTAGACATTTTGTAACACAGAAAGAATATTTTTAAGATTTATTGTTAAATGATTTCTGCTTCCATTTAGTCCAAACAGATTTTATTAATATTTAAAAGCAAAATTATTGAAATACTTCTTCATAAATCATCACACAATATGTGCTTAAGAAAATCGATTTCCTAAATTTTGCTGTTAAAAATTAAATAATGGAATTGAAAAATGTTTGCATTAAAACACAGAAAGCAGAGGAATATGATTGCAATACATTTTTCAGTTCAAGACTTTTCTTTGTTTTGATTTAAATATTAGTTTGGATACTATAGAATGGGAGTATTTTTATATTACAAAGACATTCATTCAATTATTGATGTGTAAATAATATCAATCTAAAAGTTTTCTGTAAATTTGTAATAACTAAGCCAACTTTTGGGGATTTTATAATCTGTTTATAGTGTGTAATACTCTTAATGTTAAACATAGTCCCATTTCATTGTGTTTAAAAAATGAAAGTTTGTTATGTCTTTTTATAATGCAATATATTTTGTCTGAAACCTGAATAATATACATAACTTTTTTTTATCAGTTTCTTCATATATATTGTCTACACAAGAAAGATTTTTTCTATGCTGAATTTACAACATACAATTTATATCAAGGAACAAGTTTAGTTTTTGTATTGGCCAGTAATTGTTCAACAAGGATTTCTAATAAAATATTAAAAAGGAGTATCAATACTTCAGTTCTCAATTTTACTCTAAATACTTAAATTTTAAGTTTTTTATATACTGCTGGGATTGATTTGCGTGTTTTATACACTGTAATTAAGTTAAAGAGAATAAAGTAACCAAAATTCACAAAGTTCTATACAAAGATGACCATTTGCCTTTATGTTTATACAGGAGAAATAAGTCAAGAACCTATGGTGTTGTTAACTAGGTACGGTGATTAAAGATAAATCATTATTTGCAATGAAATAAAAAGCAATATATTTTTTTTTCTACATAATATGCATGTGTATTTTGGTTTTCATGTCTCTACATAAATTTCTTATGAATTTTAATAAACCTGTGGAGAGTTGTCTCATTGTCAATCATACCACATCTTCTGTTTTTATATTTGTTTAATATCTATTTTCAAAATTATGTCCTGATACATATAAAATTAAGAAATCCCGTTTTTTGTTATACTTGAGTCATGTTATCTCTGAACTTTGTTTTTTCTCATATAAGTATTTTTGTCTTTAACCCTTATTGATCAAAAGAAATCCTCTTTGTTTTCTTTATATTTGAAATTAAGTTAGTTGTTATACAGACATGTGAAATATATTTGTTTTATATATTGTTGAAATCTATTAAAAGTATTTACAACAAATACATTGTTGTTTATTAATTGCTATGACATCATATGATTTGAATAATTTGAATTTGAATGTATTGAGGGAAACAATGTGGTTTAAATAAAAAGTATGTCTGTGTGAAGGTATTGCTCAGGTAATTTTGTTGTGAAAGCAAAACATACCAATTATACTTTTGTCATGGGCACCATCAAATTTTAAGTTCAGTGTTAAGTTTTAAGTTTTTTTAACATAAATTAATATGTCAAATCCCCTAACCTTTTTTAAACTATGCTCCATATGAGTAAACCAAACAAGTGGACCAAGAGGAGTTGCATAACCAGAACCCACCAGAATACGATTTTTTGTTTTCAGCCCCATTCATCTATTTAGTCAGACGTCAGTCGCTACCTTGATATACCCTTTCTTTTTTTAAATTTGTCGGGTAACTTATGACAATAAGCATTTGACGTCTTGAGCCGAACAGTTTTATCATTTTTACACAATTTAATCTACTGTGTGATGGTTCATATTCTGGACGCCAGTCTTTGCTCCTTTGTAATAAATCTACATACCAAAAAACAAATATGAAGCTTAGAAATGGAAAAATTTTAAATACTAAACTCGTTCAAAGGGTATCTACACGTCTCAATCTTCAGAATCGCTTATCTAAAAATACTACCATAGCTAACGTTTTTAACAATAAAAATCGTGGTTACCCTTCTATCGATAAGTGTCATGCCAAAAAATGACTTACGTGTCCCCGTCTTTCCACCAACAATACAGTAAGGTCCACATTTAATGGTCGCACATTTTCTCTAAATTTTGAAACTGATATTACTTGAAAAACAAACAGTATTATTTATTTACTCACATGAAACAAACCGGGATGCGGTATTCAGTACGTAGGTGAAACTGGGCGATATTTATCTAAACGCACGCAAGAACACCTGTATCGTTTTAAAAGACCCAATAAATTCAAAAGTATCATTTATCAACATCTTAAGAAGCACAGTCATCCTATTAAATATTTAACAGTTCAACCTTTAGAAGTAGTAAATAAGCAGCCTGGTGAATCTCATTCCAAGTTTGTACAATCACGAAAAATAAATGAATTAAATTGGATTAAAAAATTACAGACAGTCTACCCTCTCGGTCTTAATGATAATATCATGGGAATTGGCAATATATCAAGAACCGATTCTGTTAACATTTTGGATATAGTTTCTAAAACTGTTCGTAAAAATCGTTCTCATGGACGCAGAAAAAATCGTAATCAAAGAAAATTTCGGACCAACCATACAAATATTTCGGACCTAATTTCCATTTCAAAAAACAACGGCAGACATTATCTGTTAACCAAGCTTTGTTCTTTACCTATAAATAAATTAAATAAAATTTTAGAGGATTGCAACACAATTTCATATTACAGTCCTAAGTATGAAATTGTCCAAATTATAATGGCATATTGTTATTCTAAACTGTTTCCAAAAATTGATCGCCCTGAAGATCATAAAAAACATTTTATTAAAATAAAGTATTTCAATAAAGGTTTTGATTTTGTAAATATTGCCGGTATTTTTAACGACCATTCTGTTAAAGACCAAATTCCTGGATATTTTGATAATACTGAACTCCCTCTCATTTGTTATCTTTACAAGAAATCTACCCGAAAATATGTGTTTAATTATAGCCAACTGTGTAAAGATGTAAATATCACTGAAAATACACCTATGTCGTGTAATTGCAGTAATTCAGAATACACCTATGGACCAATTTCCCATGTTATAACAGGAGACCTTAACATCGTTCGCGACCGAGAGTTAAAATCATTCCTCAGTAAAGGACCTAAATATCGTCCCCCGTCAACTATTAACTGGAATGAGTGTCGTAATATCATCAACGACTCACTCCGCGCCTACTGTTTGAAATGGGTAAAACGGGAAAAAGCTGACAAAAAATCTTTGGACTCTTTTATTAATTCAGTAATGAAGATAGTTGATATTCGAATACAACATTTTAAAGAACATTTTACCCTCAACAAAAACTATAAAAACCCTATTTCGCGTATCAAAAATAAACTAACAGAACTAGCCAAGGAATTTGTTTTTGTCCCGGCTGATAAAGCTGCTAATAATATCATTATTGTTTGACGTAAATTTTATATAGAGGTTCTGCAAAAGGAAATCACGAATTCACCAACATTCCAACTGACTTCATTTTCAGAAAACGACATCTGTAACAAACATAAACTTTTAGCTACTTCTTTACAAGCAGAACCAAACACAATGAAAGTCCCAACTATGTATTGGCTTCCGAAGCTGCACAAAAAACCTTACAAATATAGATTTATTTCATCTTCCAGCCATTGTTCAACTACTAAATTGTCTGTTTTACTTACTAGTACACTTGGTACAATAAAAAACCTGATAATAAATTGTTCAAATAAGGCCTTTGAAAATAGTGGAATTAATTACTTTTGGAGTGTCAAAAACTCGTTGGAAGTACTTGATAAATTGCATGCATATATTGGTGATTTTGAATCTGTTCAAAGTTTTGATTTTTCTACCCTATATACCACTTTGCCTCATATTCTTATTAAGAAAAAATTCACATCCCTAATTAACTGGGCATTTAAAAAGTCGGAATGCGAGTACATATGTTCAAACTCTTTTAGATCATTTTTTAGTAGCAATAAACAAAAGAACTATGTCAATTGGACATGCTTTGATACTATTTATGCACTTGAATTTTTACTTGATAACATTTTTGTTCGCTTTGGAGATTCCGTATATCGTCAAGTTATTGGAATTCCAATGGGGACTAACTGTGCACCACTTATTGCGGACCTGTTTTTGTATTGTTATGAGTTACAATTTATGACTAAAATTAGCAAAGACCCATCAAAACAACATTTGATACAAAAATTTAACAATACTTTTAGATATTTGGATGATATATTGGCTCTAAATAATGACGACTTCAGTATGTATACTAAAGAAATTTATCCTGTAGAACTTACTTTAAATAAAGCTAATGATAACAATGACCACTGCCCTTTCCTCGATCTTGATATCTATATCATAAACGGGAAGCTTAATACAAAAATTTATGATAAAAGAGATGATTTTTCATTTCCTATTGTTAATTATCCATTTTTAGATGGTGACGTTCCCTTGTCACCATCTTATGGTGTTTATATATCTCAACTTGTACGATTCGCTCGTGTATGTAACAATGTATTAGATTTTAGCGAGAGAAATTTATGTATTACTGAAAAATTATTACACCAGGGTTTTCGATATCACAAACTGGTCAAAACATTTACTAAATTTTATCACCGGTATAAGGAAATAATTCGTAAATATAACTCAACATGCAGACATCTTATACGTTCAGGTATTTCACATCCAAAATTTTATGGAAATATTCTTTATAAAGCACAAAAATGTCAGTATTCTCCTCAGAAACTAACAAAACCTTTAAATAGACTTATTAAAAGGGGATATAGTTACGATACTGTTGTCAGGTCATTAAAGATTGCATATTTTGGCTTTAACATTGATTCACTGATAGGGTCTTTGCATCGGAACTAAACACATTTATTTCTAAAAAAACAGTTGTTGGCATGACACGGGTTATGTTCTTCTCATATATTTTATGATAGTATGATACTAAACCCCCAACGGGAGGGATTGTACCTGATATTCATATGATGAAGACATAATCTTTCAATCAGTTTAATTGAGGTCTGGAGCTGGCATGTCAGTTAACTGCTAGTAGTCTGTTGTTATTTATGTATTATTGTCATTTTATTTATTTTCTTTTGTTACATCTTTTGACATCAGACTCGGACTTCTCTTGAACTGAATTTTAATGTGCGTATTGTTATTCTTTTACTTTTCTACATTGGCTAGAGGTATAGGGGGAGGGTTGAGATCTCATAAACATGTTTAACCCCGCCGCAATTTTGCGCCTGTCCCAAGTCAGGAGCCTCTGGCCTTTGTTAGTCTTGTATGATTTTAAATTTTAGTTTCTTGTGTATAATTCGGAGTTTAGTATGACGTCCATTATCACTGTACTATTATGCATATTTTAGGGGCCAGCTGAAGGACACCTACGGGTGCGGGAATTCTCGCTACATTGAAGACCCATTGGTTGCCTTCGGCTGTTGTTTGCTCTATGGTCGGGTGGTTGTCGCTTTGACATATTCACCATTTCCTTTCTCAATTTTATTAAAAACAACCATCCAAAATGAGTTTACATTATAAAGGTCTATCATTATGATGATATCGTCCTGGTGTATTTGTTTGACTCATTATCACAATTTGACATTGCTCAGGATCTACAACAAGCAAATTATATGTAATTTTCAGTTTATGGGGTACAAATAGTACCAATTATTGAGCCGATGTAGCTAAGCGTTGAGTTAGTTAATAGTGATATAGGAATTAGAAATCTCAACAATTTTGCTAAAGCCAAACTTTCCCTCAGTTTTAGTTTGTTACCCCGATTTGTTTTTTGTCCATAGATTTACGAGTTTTGAACAGCGGTATACTACTGTTGCCTTTATTTGTAACAAATGTGATAGAAGATAATTGAGTAGATCTTTTTGCACTAATTATTTTAGTTTACCTGTTCTCAATATTTTGTGTGTCAACTTTTTTTCTCAACTAAAGGCAACAGAAGTATATGACTGTTCAAAAGTGATAAATCGATTAATTAAAAACAAATCTGGTTCACAAACTAAAACAGAGGGAAACACATCGACCGTACAAGAAAAACAATGGAACACTGAACTGCAGTAAAAATAAACGCCAACAAACAAAGAAGTGGACTATTTGATAACAACTGCCATACTATACATAACATTATAGTAAGAAATTATGATTTATTTTGATCGCAAATCTAGACAATATAAAAAATAAGATGTGGTATGTTTGTCAATGATACAACTCTCCAACGCATGATCAGCTATAAAAGGCCTCGAAATGACAATGTAAAACAAATTAAACAAGGAAACTAATGGCCTAATTTATGCACAAAAATGAACAAATGAATGAAAAACAAAAACGTTACACATTAGTAAACGACAAAAAATGACAGAAAAACAAAAATGTACAACAGCTAAAATTATAGGTTCCCCAATTGGGACAAACACATACATACAAAATATGGTCAGGGTTAAACATGTTAGTGGGATCCAAACCCTCCACTAACCTGGGACAGCGGAGTAACAGTACAACATGAGAACGAATTATAAAATTCAGTTGAAAAACTCACCAGATGGAAAAAAATTCTTGATATCAGTGTAGGATGATTAGGAATAGTTATTCTTTTCTATATGATATTTTCAATGAGTTTAGTTTGGTCTCGTGTGAAGAGTTGTCTCATTGGCAATCATACCACATCTTCTTTTTTATACGTCCTTAAACACCATAACCTTACCCCAAACATTAGAATGGACGTTTATAAGGGGAACGAAAAAGTCTTTTACTAGGAAAAAATGATTAAGATAAGGCTGGGGAAACTAATTATTTTCATAAAACATTAATAACCAATCTTACAGATGTGATTAGCAAATGAGTCAATATCGTATCTGTAACAAATATTAGCTTGTCGTAATATTCTATTGCATTCTTCATTTGTGTAATACTCTGTCCTGAATGTTCTTTTATTTATTTGCATTGTAGTCATGTAATGTTGTCATTTTTGTTTTTATATGTAACATTGCCATAAAAGCGGGAGGTTTGCTAGCCACATAACCAGAATCAACCCGCCATTTGTTTCTTAAATGTCCGGTACCAAGGCAGGAAAATGACAATTGTTATTTTATAGTGCGATTCTGTGCCTTGTCGTTTGCATTTTTGTTGCACTCTCGATCGGTTTGTGCACTATAAACCATCGGTATACTACTGTTGCCTTTATTAAGTCAGCCTGAATTTAACCAAGTTTTTCATCCGAATTTGTACTTGATTAGAATAAAACAATTTAACCTTATTTTCAATCTTTTTAAATGAATTTAACCTAAACGTTGTTGCCTAATACTTTTAATTGTGAATACCACTATTTACCTTGAAACCTATAATATTGAAAACATTAGAAATTTAAAACGAATTTGGCTTGTAGGTTGTTTCAGTGTATAGGAATAAATATACCCCGTGATTTTATTGAAATTATTTAAATGATGAGGTCACTGAACAATGACAAGGAAATATTACATATGTGTTTTACAATTGAAATACCCCGACTTTATACTACCTTGAGACTTAAAATAGATCTCAGGATATGGTATTGTCAAACAATATTGGGATTACACATCTGTTAAAAGCTTTGGATATAATGTAAGTACAATACATCAATACATAACTTACCTCTTTTTAAAAAGGAAAACATCAGCCAATGCCACTCTACCAGATGGATGAAATAAGCTAACTATACATACGGTACACACAATAATTACATTTACGTATTTCCATCAAATATTTGCAAAAGCTATTGAAAGGTTTTTCGTTTATAAAAATTTTTTTGAACGCGAATCTATATTATTATTATTCCCTACAAAATGTTTATCGATATCATACTAACTCCCATAGAGAGTCATCTCCTCTCCTTAAATCTATCGTTTAAGTTACTCTGCAAACGACTGAGGTCCTACCCTATATATATATATATACAATTCTTCATGACGACTATATTTTACTTTACAAAATATCCCTTTTCCCAAGAATGTCACCCCCTCAAATTAATTTGTTCATGATTGAGATCATATCCCTTCAAAAGGATCAATGCAGTCAAAATGTCACATTCAGATTAGCATTTCAATCAAATCAATGCTTATTGATGCCCCTGCTGCTGCGAGTTAATATTGAAGAAGTCATAATATATTTTCCATGTACATGATGTTTCAAAGCAAACCAACGAATGAAACTACATTAAATGGGAAAAAAGAAGAACAAAATGGTAAAGTTGTTTACGGCGGCACATTTGGTAATCTTGAAACAAATATAAACATGAAATCAAAATTTCTTTTTGGTAACAAATATCATATTCATCGTTGTTATTAAATAAACTCATCATAGATACCAGTAGTAAATTTTGTATTACCTATTTGTTTGTAATAGGTGACAATGGTAGGAACAGGCGCGTACCTTTCTTTAGTTTTCGTGTTTCTGAATGTTCTTGTATCGACTATACAATACTGTCCAGGTATAACTGGTGGTTCAGTGCCATGGTGGATCCTATACCAACAGAAAGATAAACCTTTCATACATTACTATGTCGATAGTACTAACAATGAGAACATTACGGTGAGTTTATATTGTCAACATCTATGTATACGATTTGATTTTTTTTTATATAGAAGTTAGGTATGGACATCCACAGAGAACCAACCATTATTATTATTTCTAGATAGGGCATGATAATTCAATTATGATAATGTAGAGGGAAAGTTAAATTGATATGCTATCATTTTAGATCAAAGATTAAGCTTGATTTGAAACTTAGTGACCAATCAATTAGTTCAGTCCGAATTCCTATTGCTTCAATCTGTCAAATGTATTCGTAAAGGAAGAAATTGTCTTTATTTAATGTCTTAATAATATACTATTATTATAAAAAAAAAATAAACACAACATAATAATGTTTTGTCAGGTTCATTTTCCAGAAAAATCGGACAGTGTTTTATCGCGTGTGATACTGTCCATCATCAACAATGAGTCTGCAGAGTATATGGTTTATTTCAGCGATTTTCTTAACGCAAAAAATATCGCAGATATCAAGCAGATTCCAATGAGATCACAATGGATGCATGTACGTATATTTTCTTAGATTGAATATATTTGTTTTCTATTTGTTACTTGTTTTTGCACGTACTTTAGGTAACTGTATAATTATCATACCAACACTTTTATAAAGTCAAATAATATTTATTTCATTCTATGTATAGGATTAAGTTACGGTGCATTCTGCAGCTTGTTACCTGATGGAATTATGGAAATATGGATATCATTTTATTGAAATTTCATGCTCTAAATGTTAAAAATATTTTAATCCCATATGTATTCCTCTGATTCTTTGTTCATTTTTGACATTATGTTTATAATAAAAAAAAAACTTATAAAGGGACCATTTCAACTGTTATACCATACACATGAAATTTTTTCCTCAAATACATACACATGTATTTCTTATAGGGTATGTTTGCCACAGATAACTCATGGGAATCTGGTACCTGGTTACTAAGCAATAATCTTCTTTTCCCACCAACAAAAGATAGTAATTTAGTTTCACCAGAATCGAGACAATGGATATCGTCTACTATTGGAGACAGTGGAATATATTTGTTTTATGTTTGTATATCAGCAGGTATGATGTCTTATTATCAGTATTATAGATGTCTAAATATCATGTGGAAAAATTTCATTAAAAAGGGGATAGAATTTCTGTATATATTTGTATTAGTTAGACTATCAGCGGGTAAGATGTTTACAATATCTCGTTGTCATGTATCCTTTTTAATTTGGGGAAGTGTACTATTATTATGAGGAAGTGTTCCTTATCATGGCATGTATGGGGAAGACATTTTCTATTTTAGTAGTAACTGCTCTGTAGAAATAAGATCTCCTAATTTGATTCATGCTAATGTATAGCCATCTATATTGTAGATACATCTTATTAATCTATATATATTTATTAATGTTTCCATTAAAATTCTTATGAAAATTGACTGAATTCAACCGTTTATAGGAGATAAATAACAATCTCATCTAGTTCTAGACATTTTTGTTTTAAAACGTTAAGTCAAACGACTTGATTTAATAAATTTGAATCAAGACGCGAATTTTGAAATTTCACTTTCATCTTGCGCTTCATTTTGTTTTTTATGTGTATTATAAGCAGTATATACCCAAAACTCAATTACAAATTTTACTAATTCATTAAATGATGGATGGTATTTTTTTTACAGATAGCAACAAAGATGTTCAAAGTATATTTGGGAAAATATTGGCTGGGAACCCATTTGTGTTCAATCAAAAAATAAATGAAAATGCATTCATGAAAGCATACCTACAAGACGTACGACCACTTAATTCATCCTTTAGCTTGCACGCGTCTGCAAACCTATTTATGGTAAGACTGGTTTAGGAAGCATATACATGAATTATATTGAATAAACATTCAATGCTTTTCAAACACAGATACTGAATATCATGCGTTCACAAAGATTTGAAAAACTGAAATGAGGAAATTTTTGTACAGGTAGATAGTAAATGGGTCTATTGTTTTTTTCATTTCAACTATTTGTAAATATAGTAAAAACATAAAGATGAAGATGGAGATAATCAAAATAAAACATAACAAAAATAATGTAGAATGATGCGATGATCTGTTGTGATTGCCAATGAGAAAACTATCCGACATATATCAAAGGACAAGGCAAAAATATCTTCATAACAGTAAAGTATTTCATTATAGAAAAAAGTATTAACGTTCACAATTTACAGTTTGGTTAATGTTTACAGAATTGCATGTATGCCACACTGAATGAGACACAAGAACACTGTTTGTTCAAATACTCTGTGGAGACTGGAACTGAAATAACTGTCTTTACAAGACCACGTGGGATGATCAAACGTTCCAGATCATTTTGCTACAATGCGCAGTCTCAACATTTATACGAGTTTGGTGTACTCGAACAAACCTCATTTGATAACTCAGGGAAGACAAGTAATTCTATGTTTGTGTTATCAGATGATACGGATTCACCTGCTTCTGGCATTACATGCTTTGGACAAGATATATCTGCCAGCACAGAGACAGTTGCAATCATGGTTTGTCTTGTACAGATTACTTGTAGTTTCGATTTAAATCTCTTATAAAAATTAAAATATATGTATTTTAGTTGGCATTTGATTTTCAATATTGGAAATTGAGAGGTTCAAACAATTTAAACGATAGACATTGTATAGATAATAGTTACTGTAAGATATTTCAAACATGAACTATCATGCAACACCCCTTTTTCATGGCATTGGCAGATGTAAAAATATACAATTTCGTTTCTTTTACATTTTCCTCATATTTTCTATTTTTCTGATGTAACTTGTTGATGTTCAATTGAACGATAAGTATATGTGCTATGATTGCCATTGAATCAAATATCCCCAATGCACAGATGAAGTGGATGTAAGCAGTTAAAGTCAACCATACGGCGGTCTTCAACAATGAAAAAAAACCAAATACCGTATAGTTAGCTATAAAAGTCATCAACATGGAATATTTGAAAACAAATCAATTGAAAAAACTAACAGCATGATTTATTACAACTCAATTTACAAAAAACAAATTGCAGACATGAACTAACGACAACAACTGATCTTCATTATTTGAACTCACCAATTTGTATATTCATGATTTTCCCCATTTGCTACAGCTAGTTTATCTTTAGTTATTATTGAGAATGTTGTGTGTTTTACACAATTTAGATAGACAAATCGTAGTACGCATTCCTTTCATTTCCTTATTATTGATTGATGTTATCTTAACATCTGTAGATTTGTGTCCGTCTACCTGGGCTTTACAAAGATATCATAGAATCATTAGAAGTAAGTACTTGGACCTGTCCACAGCAGAAACAGCCTACCTCACATACAACCAGTAACCCGCGTCCTCCTACTTCTAATGACAATACAGTGGCCTCGCAATCACTTCCTGCAGGACAACATCCAAGTAATGGAATACCAAGTGAGAACACAGAGGATAATAAACATGAAGATGCAGAGTATGATCCCAAAGAAAAGCAATTTACAAAATTCTGTGATTCACACGATTGTACTTTGCCAAACGAAGACCTAAATATTTATTCGAAGGCTGAGAAAAATACACAGGATGATCCATTTCAAAAATCCGAAAAAGTTAGCAAAAGGTATTTTACATTAATATTAAACTATTGTTTGTACATTTTTCTTCTACATATTGAATGGAACACTTTTTTATATACATATAACAAAATCAAATATGTTGAAGCAAGAAATCTATGTACATCTTAAGGAAATTGGTACTCAGTTTAAAAAAAAATAGCTTTCTATACACACTAGAATATATTGATAAGGTATAAGTTAAAGAACAAAAAAAATCAAAAAAAAAATATAGATGCCAATGTGCTTGTTTCTGAGATTTAAACGATCGAAATTTTGGCGGGAAAATGTTCTCTCTTGATTTATAATTGCTTTATCATTTACAAGTTATAATTCTATAAAAACTGTTAAAAAAATAATAATATTTTATAATAAAATTGAGAATGGAAATGGGGAATGTGTCAAAGAGACAACAACCCGACCAAATAAAAAAACAACAGCAGAAGGTCACCAACAGGTCTTCAATGTAGCGAGAAATTCCCGCACCCGGAGGCGTCCTTCAGCTGGCCCCTAAACAAATATATACTAGTTCAGTGATAATGAACGCCATACTAATTTCCAAATTGTACACAAGAAACTAAAATTAAAATAATACAAGACTGACAAAGGCCAGAGGCCAGAGGCTTTTATAAGACTTTTACAAATGGCTTATAGATATACATGTCAGATTTATAAAAAGAAAAATGGGGGTCAATGGGCAAATTTTTAAGGGTTTCAAATGGATAAAACAAGAGTATTTCGAAACTCTGACAAAAATATCAAAACATAAAAAGCGAACATCCATAATCGCATCATAAATTTTCTATCAGTAAAACAAAGAAAGAAATTGAAAAATTAAAACCTTAGTGTCAAATTTAAACTTATAGTTTTGATGAAATGGTAACTGACATTCAACAGCAGGAGGCAATGCAGATTCCAACAAAACACAAGAAAGAAAACAAATCGGTTAAGAGGACATGTAAGTTGTATTCCAGAAAAAGCTGATGAATAAACCATGATAAAAGTAAATCATATGCTCTTATAATAATTTCATATTTGTCCTATCCAAATTTCTTCATTAAGTGCCAACATTATTTTCCGACACAAAGATTTTGTTATTTTTTTACCAATTAATAAAATTTAAAATAATAATAATTATATTTATTAATATCTGAAATAGAATGTTCTTTTTAAACTGGTTAGACAACCCTTTTACCTGTATAAGAATGCGTTTTTGTGAATCCTATCAATCAGTCAAGTGTTTTACCTTTGTTTCACCTTAAATGTTGACATTCGTATTCTTTTGATAACTGAACACGTATAATTCATGCGTAATCCATTTATGAATATTGAGTAAAATAGAAGTTAGTAATTCGTCCTCGATGTTTTTGAGCTTATTTTACCAATGTTGAACCATACTGGCTGCTAAAGACTAATTATTAATTCACTATGACACTTTCATTACTGATCGAAAAAAATAATTTCTTTTAAAGATTCTTTTCATCTCCGTCTTTAGTTCATATTTTTTTTTATCTTATTGCACTAGTTTATGATATGTGACAGGAAGGTTTATTAATGTTTGACGTTTGCTTATTTTTCAGATATTCATTTACGATTCGAAGATGATGAAACAAGGATAAACAAATACTTATTAAAGACTGACAATGCAGTTTTAGGGTTATTTTGCAGAAAAGGTACAAACATGTTTAACCCCGCCGCATTTTTGCGCCTGTCCCAAGTCAGGAGCCTCGGGCCTTTGTTAGTCTTGTATTATTTTAATTTTAGTTTCTTGTGTACAATTTGGAAATTAATATGGCGTTCATTATCACTGGACTAGTATATTTTTTAGCCGCATTTTTGCGCATTATTACCAAAAATAACAAAATAACAGGTTTAGTTTTCTGTAATTAGTTAATACTTTAGTTTCTTTGTGTATATCTCTTTCATATTCATTTGATAAAATTTACTGTTTGCAATAGCATGAATTGTTCTATATAATAAGAATGTTCTTATCCCGGGCATAAACACAATGCCGTATTTTGCGAAACCTTTTCAACTTTTGATCTTCAGTGCTGTACAACTTTGTACTTTTTTCACTTTCGATCTTTTATATCTGGGCGTCACTGGTGAGTCTTGTGTGGGCAAGGCGCGTTTTTGGCGTATTGAATTTTAAACCTGATGCTTTTTGTTATCTATTAATCATGTTTTTCTGTGTCTAATATGTTCTCCTATTTATTTGTATTGTAGTCCTGTAATATTATGTTGTCATTTCAATGTTATATTTAACTTTGCCATTAAAGTGCGAGGTTTGGCATGCCTTAAAACCAGGTTCAACCCACCACTTTTATTCCCCTTTAAAAGTGTCCTGTACCAAGTCAGGAAGATGGTCATTGTTATATATTGTTCGTTTCTCTTTGTGTTGCATTTTAACGTTGAGTCGTTTGTGTTTTCTCTTATTTTTGAGATATTGAGATAAGACGTGGCACGGTACTTGTCTATCCCAAATTCATGTATTTGGTTTTCTTGTTACATTTGTTATTCTCGTGGTGTTTTGTCTGATGATTGGTCTGTTTCTGTGTGTGTTGCGTTTCGATGTTGTGTCGTTGTTCTCCTCTTATATTTAATGCGTTTCGCTCGGTTTTGGTTTGTTACCCCGATTTTGTTTTTTGTCCATGGATTTATGAGTTTTGAACAGCGGTATACTACTGTTGCCTTTATTTATATGTTTGTTTAGGGGCCAACTGAAGGACGCCTCCGGGTGCGGGAATTTCTCGCTACATTGCAGACCTGTTGGAGACCTTCTGCTGTTGTTTTTAATTTGGTCGGGTTGTTGTCTCTTTGACACATTCCCCATTTCCATTCTCAATTTTAAATTAACTTGACATTCGGTTTCACTTTATGGTCTTTTGTGTACACTCTAAATTCATTGTCTGAACGTTTTGACTCCTTACGTGTAACTTTACATGAAGTTTTGAGTAATGTACCAACACATGTCTTTGTAAATAGCACAATGAGGAGGAACATATTAAAAGTTCCATGATCATGTAACGTTTGTTACACTTTTCTGTAGCATATTAACATGCCTATAACAGTATATAATGAGCAGCGAGATATCGAACACTGACGTAGCCGTTCTCTGTCAACCAAAAAATAGGATTATAACACTGGAATGAACTTCATTGATGTTTTAAAAAAATCAATTACCATTCTTTTCAGGTTGCGGACATTGTCGAAAAGCAATAAATGAAATAAAAAAACTTGGTGAGAAGTTGGAATTCTCGGCAGTTGACATAGCCATTGTTGACATCACTAACCCTTACCTTCCAGACACCATGGCAGTTTCCTGGACACCATTTATAAGGTAGTTAAATAACGGCAACAGTAGTATACCGCTGTTCAAAACTCGTAAATCTATGGACAAAAAACAAAATTGGGGTAACAAACTAAAACTGAGGGTAACGCATTAAATATAAGAGGAGAACAACGACACGACATTAAAATGTAACACACACAGAAACGGACTAAGCATTATACAAAATCCGATGAGAATAACAAATATAACATCAAAACCAAATACACGAATTTGATAACGATACCTCTTTTCGATACATTCTGCTGAAATATTTCAAAACCTGTTTTGATCCAAAAGCAAATACATAAATGTATTCAAACTTTTATTCTATGAAGATTAATTTCTTCTGTCTTGTTGACTTTAAACCAACATTCATTCGATCAGAAATATATAAAAACAAACTGTCACTATACTTTAGATATATACAATTTGTTGTTAATTAAAATAATTGACGTTACTCAGTTCACCAGCTCAGAATACAGCACTTTTGTGTTCGAGCTTCTGTGTTGACACGAAGATCATTGATGGTCATATCTATAAATAAACTGTTTGCACATTTTTGAATTGCTAGTTATACTAAGGATTTTCTACCCAATTGATAGATAATCTTAACTGTATTTGGCAAAACTTTCTGATTTTTGTATTTGACTACTCTTATATTTGCAATTTATCTGTCTTGTTTTTAGTCTTTAATTCGCGCGTCAATAACATTATTTTGTAAACAAAATACGCGTTTACACAATTATCTTTGATGTGTTTTATTTTTTTACCAAATAAGTGAAAAATAAAAGCATGGGAAAGAATAATTTCAACATGGATGTGAAACAAAGGTTCAGACCATCCATCTTGATTTTGCTGATCATTACGCTAAAAGCTCGTCAAAGGCGACTACGAATTTGTTCCAAATATAGTAACCATAATACCGTCATCGTTTTGGCTACGGTTAAACCATAATAACAATCGGACGCACATGAGGTTATCTCTCTTTTTTCTCTTTATTTATTTTCTCAATATTTATTTTCTTGAGTCTTGTCGCCTTTATACAATACCATGATTTTAAATGTATTTCGTTGAATACTAGATTTGATTAAAAGTAAAAAAAAATAATACTGAACTCCGAGGAAAATTCAATCGGAAAGTCCCTAATCAGATGGCAAAATCAACAGTACATGCGATATCTTTAAGTGTTTCTTGAATAAGTTTAACCAAGTATGATCAAAAACAAAAGTCAGAAAGACCAAAGCTATATACGTTGATTGTTATTCAATTTCTAATAGATAAAACTGGCATTTACAGAGCTTATTTGTCTTTTCGTGCTGTGTTTGGCTATCGACTGCTATTTATTCCTTGTGGTAAAAACCAATCATCTCGTACTTTTTTGTTCATACAATTTATCAACAACTTTTGTCTTCCTGTTTGTGGAATTAAGTCAAACGGAATAATTTCCTGCTGCCAGATGTATCTGAATTTGTTCCGTACAAGTTCATTTCCCTGAAAATGGACATATTTATATGCATGTCTTCTCTACGACTCTAGAAGTCGGATTTGTTACTATCTTACATCTATAATTCATTCGACCGTGCATGTCTACTTCACAACATTTTAAAAGGTTCAAGATGTTTTGTTTTCTGTTTGGATATATAATATACTTCAAATATAGTAAAAGATATAAATGTAAGAAAATCCTTAATATTGTAATAACTTGTATCGATTTCTTGTATCTATATTAAGGTATGGGAGTTATATTCAGGTATAAGAAGACGCGGTATGACTACCAATAAGACAAACTCCATCTAAGTCACTATTTATAAAAGCAAACAATATACGGTCTTCAACACGGAGCCTTGGCTCACACCAAACAGCAAGCTACAAAGAGCCCCCAAAAATATTTTTAAACGGGAAAACTAACGATATACTCTAAATATATCAGATTCCTTACTTAGTACAGGTGCAAACAACTGCAGTAGATCAATAGTGTAACATCACAACATATAAATACACACTATAAAAAATGAAATGAAAAGACTTTACTCAATCAAAAGACGTAGTAACACAGTTGAACATACACTGAACGAATAAATTTGTTATCTGATACAAAGTAAAACAAAATTGATAAAAATAAGAGACGAATAATTGAAGTAAAAGTATCAAAAGTATATATAAATTAGGAACACCATGAAATTACTTGTATATCAATAAAACTATTCTAAAACTTATGTGGGTTGAATATCAACAATAATACTATGAAATTGTTTCATGATAAACCTTTGTGTCCTTCATGGACAGATGCCGGAAGTGTGATGTATATACAGTATCAAAGGAGAAGGATACAATTTTGATATTTATTGTATGAAGTAGTGTGTGTTTAGTGATTAAGATCGATGGTTTCAGTGCTGAAGGTCCCGGGTTCGATTCTGACTCAGGGTGCTGAAACGTTCAGTACATTCATGTTCACCCTCCCACATACTTTTCTGGTACACAGACCAGAGTTTAAACTAGAATGGGTACTTAAGAGGAGGCCACGGTGGTTATCTCCGAGTCCTTCAGCTTCATCTACCATTGTAACAGATTTGCCAGTGTCCAAGCACTCCCTTGTGTCTAGTGGGGATTTAATGTCATTTTAAAAAATGGTCGCAGTTAAACGTTAGTCACACATCTCCATTAATCCCGATAGTGAAGTTGTGCATGTTGTGAGGGTTTTAACTTTTATTATGTTGAGTTCACATATAATTCGTTTCGCATTTAATAACTCGAATCAGTTTAATTCGCATTCGAAACGTGTTACGTCCTAACGTCAATTCTAATTCAAAATTAAAAAGAACAGTGTGTGAACGCAATATGCGAATTCGATTCGCATTCGATTCAAATTCAATGCGAATCAAATGTACGTGAACGAGGCATTAGCATTTGCTTTTATGTTGGATAGTCGAACTTACTTTTGGAGTATTCAATTGTACAAGAGGTCCTTCTACAGTGAACCATGTGTTCCCATGATCAATTTTGTGTATTTTTGAATAAAACTTACTTTGCATCTGCGGGGTATCATTTTTTATGCACAATACTATATCAAAGATTCACATTGACTTTGTTATAATACAGTTACTTCAGAGTGGAGTTCTTGGTGATCTAGTTCACTTCTATTTTATGTCCTTTTTTGGTTACAAATGCTTTCAGCTTCTCGGTTCTTATACATCCCCGGCCTCTCAAATAGTTGAATTAAAGTGTTCCTGTTGAAAGTTTATCCAGAAAAACGTTGTGTAAATGTTGTCTTGTGTGGACGAAATGCACGTCTGGCGTATTAAATTTGAAACCTGGAACGATTTGTTAGCTATTATTTATATGTTTCTCTGCCCAATATGTTCTACCATTTATTTGTATTGTATTCCTGTCCTGTAATGTTGTAATGGTGCCACAAAACCAGACTCAACCCACATTTTTTTCTTAGAATGTCCTGTACCAAGTCAGGAAGATGGCCATTGTTATATTATAGTTCGTTTCTGAGTGTGTTACATTTTAATGTTGTGTCGTTGTTCTCCTCTTATATCTGATGCGTTTCCCTCAGTTTTAGTTTGTAACCCGGATGTAATTTTTTTTCTCTCAATCGATTTTTGAGTTTTGAATAGCGGTATGCTACTTTTTCCTTTATTTGTTTTTGTTTCTACGTGTATTTATTAGGTCGCAATCTGAACATTTTGTTTCTTTGGTTTATTTGGAAATATAACCTTATATATAAAAAAAAGAAAGGAATATATATAATTATATAATGTACTGTGCAATTTTAAAATTTTTAGATATAAGAATCATGGAGAGTCATCTGAATGGGTCGATTATACGGAAAGCGACTATAAACCTCTGTCCATAATGAAATTTCTGCATAAATCGACGACATCAACAACGTAAGTGTTTTATTGCATTTTTAACGACAATATTTATTTATTCATCAAATATGCTCGTTACTTTGTTTGACTGTCCCTTTGGTATCTTTCGTCCCTCTTTTGTAACTTCAAGAAACACTTGATATAGCTTGTAATATTCCAGGTTAGTAGTAAGTTGTTGATATATATATAAAGGTAAAACACGGCCACTGAAAGCTTTATTTTGTAGAGCCCAGGTGGTCGGGTGGTCTAGCGGGACGGCTGCAGTGCAGGCGATTTGGTGTCACGATATCACAGTAGCATGGGTTCGAATCCCGGCGAGGGGAGAACAAAAATAATTGCGAAAGCAAATTTACAGATCTAACAGTGTTGGGTTGATGTTTAGACGAGTTGTAAATATATTCATCCTATATTGACTCTCGGTTTATATGATCCGTTCCTCCTATATTGACTCTTAAAATTCAAGAGTTTATCTAAAAATGAGGGTACTTTTTCTAAAAAAGAGGTTACTTTTTTTATGGCCTTCCAAATACCGTTTCGATCCCTAACATCACTGAAGAGACATTTATTGTCGAAATCCGGATCTGGTGTACTAAAACATATTGGCACCTTATGTTTGTGGTATAACATCGTGGCCACACGTTAATTTTTTATCTGTTTAGTATTTAATTTATATTAAGATCCATTTTGTTACATCTTGTGATCAATTTTATTTGGCCATAGCCAATGGCAGTCAGCCGGGTAAAAGAACATCAGTTGTTCGACCTATTAGTCAAATGCGTTTTGTTAAAATATACTTTTTCACTGTTTTGATCTTTTGGAAAATGTTGTTTGTGCTGTTTATAGACCCTTCTACAACGAAATTTGTTTTACATGCACACGTATAAAAATTGCGGTTTTTATCCAACGCAATCATAGGTTTGAACGTAGTTTTCAATTTAGACTTGTTTATATTTTTTCGTTTGGGCTTGTATAATTTTTCACCTCCGGTTTATATGATCCGTTCATCCTATATTGACTCTTAAAATTGAAGAGTTTATCTAAAAATGAGGGTACTTTTTCTAAAAAAGAGGGTACTTTTTTATGGCCTTCCAAATACCGTTTCTATTCCTAACATCACTGAAGAGACATTTATTGTCGAAATCCGGGTCTGGTGTACTAAAACCATATTGACACCTTATGTTTGTGGCATATCATCGTGGTCACACGTTAATTTTTTATCTGTTTAGTATTAAATTTATATTAAGATCCATTTTGTCACATCTTGTGATCAATTTTATTTGGCCATCGCCAATGGCGTTCAGCCGGGTAAAAGAACATCAGTTGTTCGACCTATTAGTCAAATGCGTTTTGTTTAAATACACTTTTCACTGTTTAGGTCTTTTGGAAAATGTTGTTTGTGCTGTTTATATACCCTTCTACAACGAAATTTGTTTTACATGCACACGTATAAAAATTGCGGTTTTTATCCAACGCAATCATAGGTTTGAACGTAGTTTTCAATTTATACTCGTTTATATTTTTTCGTTTGGGCTTGTATAATATTTTCCCTCCGGTTTATATGATCCGTTCATACTATATGGACTCTAAAAATTCAAGAGTTTATCTAAAAATGAGGGTACTTTTTCTAAAAAAGAGGGTATTTTTTTATGGCCTTCCAAATACCGTTTCGATCCCTAACATCACTGAAGAGACATTTATTGTCGAAATCCGGATCTGGTGTACTAAAAACATATTGACACCTTATGTTTGTGGCATAACATCGTGCCCACACGTTAATTTTTCATCTGTTTAGTATTAAATTTATATTAAGATCCATTTTGTTACATCTTGTGATCAATTTTATTTGGCCATCGCCAATGGCAGTCAGCCGGGTCAAAAGAACATCAGTTGTTCGACCTGTTAGTCAAATGCGTTTTGTTTAAATACACTTTTCACTGTTTAGGTCTTTTGGAAAATGTTGTTTGTGCTGTTTATAGATCCTTCTACAACGAAATTTGTTTTACATGCACACGTATACAAATTGCGGTTTTTATCCAACGCAATCAAAGGTTTGAACGTAGTTTTCAATTTAGACTCGTTTATATATAAATATATATATACAACTCGTCTAAACATCAACCCAACAATGTTAGATCTGTAAATTTGCTTTCGCAAATTTTTGGTTCTTCCCTCGCCGGGATTCGAACCCATGCTACTGTGATATCGTGACACCAAATCGCCTGCACTGCAGCCGTCCCGCTAGACAACACGACCACCTGGGCTCTTAAAAAAGAGCTATCGGTGGGCATGTGTTACCTTTCCACGTCAGTTTTAATCTAGCGGCGTACTACAGTACATGATATATAAGGCATGAAGATCCTACAAATTCATGTAAGATACAGTCACAGAAAATAATTATATTCATAAGTACGTCTGAGTCATTAACAACTCTACAACAGATTTATATATATATGTATATATATATATATAAATCTGTTGTAGAGTTGTCTATGACTCAGACGTACTTATGAATATAATTATTTTCTGTGACTGTATCTTACATGAATTTGTAGGATCCTTTACTATAGATAATTTAGCTGATCTGTAACAATAACATCTACATGCCTTATATATCATGTACTGTAGTACGCCGCTAGATTAAAACTGACGGGGAAAGGTAACACATGCCCACCGAGAGCTTTACTTTTGTGAATCCCAGGTGGTCGTGTGGTCTAGCGGGACGGCTGCAGTGCAGGCGATTTGGTGTCACGATATCACAGTAGCATGGGTTCGAATCCCGGCGAGGGAAGAACCAAAATGGGCGAAAGCAAATTTACAGATCTAACATTGTTGGGTTATTGTTTAGACGAGTTGTATATACATTATGTACACAGCCATGTATCACCATCATTGATGGCGATCCGATGGATAAATCTGTTGTAGAGTTGTCACTGACTCAGACGTACTTATGAATAAAATTATTTTCTGTGACTGTATCTTACATGAATTTGTAGGATCCTTTACTATAGATAATTTAGCTGATCTGTACCAATAACATCTACATGCCTTATATATCATGTACTGTAGTACGCCGCTAGATTAAAACTGACGTGGAAAGGTAACACATGCCCACCGAGAGCTTTACTTTTGTGAAGCCCAGGTGGTCGTGTCGTCTAGCGGGACGGCTGCAGTGCAGGCGATTTGGTGTCACGATATCACAGTAGCATGGGTTCGAATCCCGGCGAGGGAAGAACCACAATTTGCGAAAGCAAATTTACAGATCTAACATTGTTGGGTTGATGTTTAGACGAGTTACGTATGTTTGTGGCATAACATCGTGGCCACAAGTTAAAATTGTTTTCTGTTTAGTATTAAATTTATATTAAGATCCATTTTGTTACATCTTGCCCTCGCAGGGATTCGAACCCATGCTACTGAGATATCGTGACACCAAATCGCCTGCACTGCAGCCATCCCGCTAGACCACACGACCACCTGGGCTTTATAAAAAAATAAAACTTTCGGTGGCTGTGTCTTACCTTTTCTCGTCAGTTTTAATCTAGCGTCGTACTACAGTACATGATATATTAGGCATGGAGATGTTATTGTTACAGAGCAGCTCAATTATTAATAGTAAAGGATCCTACAAATTAATGTAAGATACAGTCGCAGAAAATAATTATATTTGTAAGTACGTCTGAGTCAGTGACAACTCTACAACAGATTTATCCATCGGATCACCATCAATGATGGAGATACATGGCTGTGTACATTATGTATATACAACTCGTCTAAACATCAACCCAACAATGTTAGATCCGTAGATTTTCTTTCGCAAATTTTTTGTATATATATATATATATATATATATATATATTTTCCCTTGTCACCATCTTACGGTGTTTAAATATCTCAACTTGTACGATTCGCTCGTGTATGTAACAATGTTTTAGATTTTAAAGAGAGAAATTTATGTATAACTGAAAAATTATTACACCAGGGTTTTCGATATCACAAACTAGTCAAAACATTTACTAAATTTTATCATCGGTATAAGGACATCATTCGTAAATATAGCTCAACATGCAGACTTTTTATACGTTCAGGTATTTCACATCCAATTTTTTTATGGAAATATTCTTTATAAAGCACACAGGTGTCAGTATTCACTTCAGAAACTAACAAAACCTTTGAATAGACTTATTAAGACGTGATATAATTACGATACTATTCTAAAAACAGTTGTTGGCATGACACGGGTTATGTTCTTCTCATATATGTTATGATGGTATGATACTAAAACCCTAACGGGAAGGATTGTGCCTGATGTTCATATGATGAAATCATAATCGTTCAGTCATTTTAATTGAAGTCTGGAGCTGGCATGTCAGTTAACTGCTAGTAGTCTGTTGTTATTTATGTATTATTGTCATTTTGTTTATTTTCTTTGGTCACATCTTCTGACATCAGACTCGGACTTTTCTTGAACTGAATTTTAATGTGCGTATTGTTATGCGTTTACTTTTCTACATTGATTAGAGGTATAGGGGGAGGGTTGAGATCTCACAAACATGTTTAACCCCGCCGCATTTTTGCGCCTGTCCCAAGTCAGGAGCCTCTGGCCTTCGTTAGTCTGGTATTATTTTAATTTTAGTTTCTTTTGTACAATTTGGAAATAAGTATGGCGTTCATTATCACTGAACTAGTATATATTTGTTGAGGGGCCAGCTGAAGGATGCCTCCGAAAGCTGGAATTTCTCGCTATACATTGAGGACCTGTTGGTGACCTTCTGCTGTTGTTTTTTCATTTGGTCGGGTTGTTGTGTCTTTGACACATTCCCCATTTCCATTCTCAATTTTATATATATATAATTATTTTCTGTGACTGTATTTTGCATTAAATTGTGTCGTAAATTGAGAAACATTTTATTTTTAAATTCTAGATACGGTTTATATAATTTTGTAATAAAGTGTATGGTCTTTTGATTTTGTCGTTTGATTAGGGACTTTCGTTTTGAATTTTCCTCAAAGTTCAGTATGTTTGTGATTTTACTTTTTATCACAAAATGTGCTATAAAATTGAAACTGCTAAATGTATACATATGTCATATGTAGCTCCTATGAGAAAAATATACAGATATATCGAATGAATACTAGTACTTTATTCAAATGATTATATATGGTGTGATGTATAAAAATATTACTAGATGATGATTTCATATACAGATGATAATTATAAAGATAAGTGTATTTAATTGAAATAATAATAATATTAGTTTTTTCCCCTCATTTTCATTTCCCCCGACAAATAAGACAGTAAAAATGCGGGGCTCCCTTAGTTGCTTTCCTGTGCACTTTAAGGTTGCCTTTGAAACATGTGGTAATAAATAAAATATATTTAAGATTCAAAATTTTGAATAAAAATAAAGATATTTGAAAAATGATACTATAATAGAACAATGAAACTTCGTTGCAAGGGTTCGATGTATAAAAAATGCCGAGCCACGACAAAACTGTTTACGAAATATTTATGTCTGGGCATCTTCAGAGGAACTTTTTTAAAGAAAAAGTACGAGAAAAGTAGTCATCATCAGACCCTGATATTTATTGAGGTTGTAGTATGTGGTGTATATATCAAATATTTCTTGACGAATTTCAGAAACAATCTCCAAAATAACTTTTGTGCACTAAAATTGTGGATGCCTTTATACAAATTTTATACCAATTAGATCTGGTAGCAGTACAAAAGTACTACAGACAGAAAAAAACCCACCAAAAAGAGAAAAAAGAAGTATTCTTATTCCGACTGCAGATCCTAATTCAATGCCAAAGGTAGGATATAATTTTGTAATCATGGTACATTTGATAACTATTTACACCACTGGGTCGATGTCACTGCTGGTGGACGTCTCGTCCCCGAGGATATCACCAGCCCAGTAGTCAACACTTCGGTATTCACATGAATATCAATAATGTGGTCATTTTTATAAATTTCCTGTATACAAAACTTTGAACTTTTTGAAAAACTAAGGATTTTCTTATCCCAGGCATAGATTACCTAAGCCGTATTTGGCACAACTTTTTGGAATTTTGGATCCTCAATGCTCTTTAACTTTGTACTTGTTTGGGTTTATAAATATGTTTGATTTGAGCGTCACTGATGAGTCTTATGTAGACGAAACGCGCATCTGGCGTACAAAATTATAATCCTGGTACCTTTGATGACTATTTGTTTGTTTTCCTTTCATCTATATTCCTTATTGTTCATGAAAGTAATCTACTAGTATGTTAACAATTCTTTTGACTGCTGTCGAGAAGACCGCGGGACCGGCAACGTATCGGAAGTCACATTGTATCTAAGGTCGACGTCACATGGCGATTTCACCTTATCTTTTTCTTGGTAACTAGTAAACGTCAAACTACAAAGCTGTTGTGTATTTTATTAGAGTTATATTATAAGATATCGTCCCCACATTTATGGTGCCGTGACTAATGGAGCTACCAAAGCCGAAATCAAGAAAAACGAGCAATTGTAGTGCCGTTATCAGACTTTTACGAAAATTTGCCGACGCAAAAGAAAGTTCTGAATTCGACAAAGAGGAGCTGTTAGCCACATATGAAAATCTACAACAGAAGAAGAAGTTAATCGACACACTGAATGAATAAATTGAGAACGCATCGGAAACAGAGGATATAGAGACGGAAATCGTAGACAAAGATGAGTATACTACAAATTTTGTTACTAAACTGAGACATTTTAAGATATTCATAGATAAAACATCACAGCCTATTTCCAATCAACCATCACATTCGTCTTATCAAGTTTTAAATGTAGACAGTCCACCGTTCATCCCTACTAGTTCAGCCGAAATTGTACAGACAAGTTATGCCGCCCCGTCATTGCCACAGTCAAATGATGCCGCTCGAATTTTAACAGAGACAGGCCAAATTGCCACATCAATTCCCACGTCAAGCTATGCTGTCCCGTCCGCTATATCCAGCAATCACCGTTTGTCAAAATTAACGTTACCTACATTTAATGGCAATATATTAGAATGGCCAAGCTTTTGGGATTCTTTACAACCCAACATTGACAGATGTTCAAAAGTTTAATTATTTGAAGGCCCAATTAGAAAACGAAGCCGCTAAGACAATTGCCGGATTTTCTCTAACTAACGCTAACTATGCCGAAGCCGTAAATGTTCTGATAGAGAGATTGGGACAGACTCATAAAATAACACAAGCACACCTACAAGCACTGCTTGATATTACGCCACCCCGAAATAATCTCATAAGCTTGAGTTTTTTTTACGACAAAATGGAGAGTTTAGTTAGAGGACTTGAATCGCTAGGACAGACACAGGACTCGTACGGTAATTTATTAGTCCCGATTATAATCAACAAACTGCCTGGAGAAATCTGAAAGCATCTCGCGCGGGAGCATGGTACGACAAATTGGTTATTACGAGATCTTCGAAGCAGTATAAAGAGACACAAATCATGGACGCCGGACAAGTTACACAGACATAAAGTGATATTTCGTATTCTACCCTTTTCGCCGGTGCTAACTCACAAAGAAAACACAACGCAAGTACTAGAAATGTTAATAAGCATTTAACAGAAAAGCCTTGCATTTTCTGCAAAGATATTCATTCGCCTGCCAACTGCCAGAAAGTACGCGATTTAGATGAACGCATCGCTATTGTTAAACGTAACAATTTATGCTTCAACTGCCTCGGTACACATCACATAAAAGAATGCAAATCGAAAAGATCATGTCGTAACTGTGGTAAACGACACCACACTAGTTTATGTAATGAAGTTGAACACACCGCAAACCCCGACCAGAGAAGTGAAAATCGTTTCACTGATACGAAAGATTCCGCTCACAGTTGTACGAACGAAAGTACGACATCTACACCGACTATAGTTAATCTTGTGAAGGATACCGATATACAAGAAGACTCAACAATATTACACTCGTCAGCACAAAATCACTCCAAAGTATTGTTGAAAACTGCCGTGGTCCCTGTTTAGTCAGATCATCATTGCACAGATGCGAATATTTTGTTTGATGAAGGCGCTCAAAGGTCTTTTGTAACGGAGAGTCTTGCGCGAGAAATAAACCTGCAGAGAGAAGGATCCGAAAAGATTCAACTCTCATTATTTGGCGAAACCAACACTAATGCTAGGCAACTCGATACAGCCACAGTTTATGTTGAAACTGAAACTGGACATAAAATCCCATGCATTGCATGCATTAACCGTTCCTATGATAGCTACGCCGATACAGAACCACATTCGTTTCATTGACAGGAACAGTAACTCAGGCTATTTACGAGATCTTAAGCTCGCACATCCAGTTACACAACAGGAAACCTTCGAAATTTCACTATTAATTGGAGCCGATTTTTATTGGGAAATAGTTGAAGATTAAGTTGTACGCGGAAACGGACCCACCGCTGTCAAATAAAATTGGGGTACTTACTTTCTGGACCGTTACAATCAGAAAAACCACAGTTATCAACAGCGTCAAGTACATTCAATGTACTAATTTCACATAAAACAGAGAAGCGCGACTTAGAAGCGTTTAGGAAGCTCGAAGCTAAAGAAAAAGAATCTCCAGGAGTACACGAAAAGGAGAACTATACAGAGTTTCGCGACGACAAAGATTATGCAAAGTTACCATGGAAACACGACAACGATTAAATAAAACATTAAATATTTTATGGACTTTCGGAGTTAAGTATGAATCGAGCATATTTGTTTAGAAATGTGTAACGCAATTATGATGGACTGTTAATGTAATGCGAATTTGCTTTATGAACTACGTTATTTCAACTGTGAAAGAACTGTGAATTTTTATGCCACACCTACGATAGTAGAGGGGCATTATGTTTTCTGGTCTGTGCCTCCGTTCGTCCGTCCGTCTGTGCGTCCGTCCGTCTGTCCCGCTTCAGGTTACAGTTTTTGGTCAAGGTAGTTTTTGATGAAGTTGAAGTCCAATCAACTTGAAACTTAGTATACATGTGCCCTATGATATAATATTTCTAATTTAAATGCCAAATTAGAGTTTTGACCAAAATTTTACGGTTCACTGAACATAGAAAATGATAGTGCAAATTTCAGGTTAAAGTTTTTGGTCAAGGTAGTTATTGATAAAGTAGAAGTTCAATCAACTTGAAACTTAGTGTACATGTTCCCTTTGATAACATCATTCTAATTTTAGTGCCAAATTAGAGAATTTATTCCAATTTCACGGTCCACTAAACATAGAAAATGATAGTGCGAGTGGAGCATCCGTGTACTGTGAACACATTCTTGTTTATTTTGAGACTCTTTGATCTTAATTTAATCTAATTTATATTTCAATTTTCTTTTCTACGTAAAGTAATTTTGTTTTGAGGCCCCGAGAATGTCGAGACCGCAGGACCGGCAACGTATCGGAAGTCACATTATATCTAAGGTCGACGTCACATGGCGACGTCACCTTATCTTTTTCTTGGTAACTAGTAAACGTCAAACTACAAAGCTGTTGTGTATTTTATCAGAATTATATTATAAGATATCGTCCCCACAACTGTCATATAAATAAACGACAAAGAAATGTACAAAACAACACCAATAACAAAAAAATTAAACATTAAACGTAATAATTTATAAATATGTCGGAGAACACATATCCTTCATCAGTATGATTATACTGTAAAATGAATCATAACAATCTTGAAATTTATATTAAATTATTTAAACATGTCATAGGTAAATAAGCTATTTACAACAGAGACTGCAAAGATATGCTTGAAATAAGAATAGTAATGTGCGATATGAATTGGCACAATTCTAAAATTTAAAAGGTGACGTACGATGTTACAACAACGATTGCTTGGATACACGTTCCCAATAAACAGCACTGACCGATCAAAGATTGTAAATGCTTCAAATTTGACAACGATAGAGTCATCACAACAGAGGCTGTGAATTTAAACATCCCAAATAAATAGTAGTTTAAAAATAAAATAATTAACTTCGGCTAGGTTTAAAAAGATGAACATGACGGCTTACTTTTACATACCTCTAAGATGAATAGAACCAAGCAATTTAAACTGTTATATTTACAACCATTTCAAAGTGGAGTGAGGTAAAGAAATAGAAACAGAGACTGTGTAGCAATTAGTATCATAACCCAAGTGTAAAGCAAAATTCAAAATCAAAAGCTTTAACACATCAAACTGTCATATTCCTGATTACTCGGTTGTAGACGAAACGCGCGTCTGGCGTATTAAATTATAATCCTGGTACATTTGATAACTATTAACACCACTGGGTCGATGCCATTGCTGGTGGACGACCCAGTGGTGTATCAATGATATGGTCATTTTATATTTCCTGTAATAAAACTTTAAATTTTTCGAAAAACTATTATAGGATTTTCTTTACCCAGGAATAGATTACCTTGGCCGTATTTGGCACAAATTTTTGGAATTTTGAATCCTCAATGCTCTTCAACTGTATACTTGTTTGGCTTTTTAACTATTTTGATCTGAGCGTCACTGATGAGTCTTATGTAGACGAAACTGGCGTCTGACGTATTAAATTATAATCCTTATACCTTAGATGACTATTCAATACTTTTCTATAAGAACCAGGTTACGCTATAGAACCAGGTTTGATCCACCATTCTCAACATTTGAAAATGCCTGTACCAAGTCAGGAATATGACAGTTCTTGTCCATTCGTTTTTGATGCGTTTTGTATTTTAATTTTGCCATGTCATTATGGACTTTCCGAATTGATTTTCCTCTAGGTTTAGTATTTTTGGGATTTTCTTTTTTCTATTAGATGGTTTTTTGTTAAAGTTAACATTAACAGAAGTCGTGGGTGAAATCTTTTGAAATGATAAATGATTAAACCTTTATGGATGTTATGGTATTTACTTCGCTTATCTTTAAGACCACATAATAGCATCTAAAGAGAAAACCTTTTTTTCTAAATTCTGTATTTTACAGATACATGGACTCAAAATTTTAATACAATACTGCACTTTTACACTTAAAGCAGCAATCGTTCGCGTGACACAAGGTTAATGTGGAACCCCTCAATTCAAATGTTTTGTATAAATATGAGTATAATATTGGAATTTACGTCATATTTTAATGTTTTTGTTGGTTTGTCTACTCGGACAATATGTCACTTAATAGAAGGGGGACGAAAGATACCAGAGGGACAGTTAAACTCATAAACCAAAAATAAACTGACAACTTCATGGCTAAAAATGAAAAAGACAAACAGACAAACAATAGTACACATGACACAACATAACAACTAAAGAATAAACAACACGAAAAGTAAGCAGATCCTGCTCTACATGTCACACCCGTCGCGTTGCTTATAAGATAACAAATCCGGTAAATAGTCTAATTCGGTAGGTCACATTCATGAAAAGGAAGGGGATAGTAGTTATGACGTAAGGAACATATGAATGTTGCTACTTAGAAATGGAAAGTTCACAATTGAATAATAATAGAAGTGCATGAAAAGAAAATTCGAAAAAAATTCTGATCTCCGAGGAAAATTCAAAACTAAAAGTCCCTATCAAATGGCAAAATGAAACAGCTGAAACACATCAAAACGAACGGATAACACATGTCATATAACTGTGAAAATTATGAAGCAGAAATACAATATGCAGTTATTTGGTTTTAATGTATTTTTATAATTTCAGGAATCAGTGTGTCCATTTAATAAAACGTTAATAAACAGTAAGTTCGTTTCCCTTATTTCTTTTGATTAGATTGTATAAAAATGCTAAACGAATAAAACCGTTTAGAAATTTAATGTAATTGTTCAAAATTAATGGCATAGCTTGAAGATCATTATCAACTTTTATGTTGTGTCTTGTGCACTTTTATTTGTCTGTTTTACTTTTTTCTTTTTTTAGCCATGGCGTTGTCAGTATATTTTCGATCTATATAATTTGAATATCAAGAAAATTATTTTGGAAGTGTAAAATTTAAATTTCTATTGTCCAGATTTTGTCTCGAGTATACTTGAAACATTTGAAACATTTGACATTCAATTCATTATTTCAAGGAAAATACAAATAACCTTTGTCTTTGAAACATTTTGTTAAACTAACATAACCAGCACGTTTTCAAATGTTTTAAAGTATGCAGTAATGCAGAAGCAAAGGATTATGCCTGCAAAATATTGGCTCTTCATAAGGCTGGTAAGATTAGACTTTCGAAAACACATCCTTCAGGAAAGACAGACAACGCATACGCGTACAATAATATCAACGACGCATGTCATGGGAGAGCTGCATCCCGATCACAGTAAGTAAGGAAAACGAGTATATTACCTATAATCATAAAACGTACTGCTGCAATGATATGAAAACCATTTTTCTGTTTTTCATTGATTAAACTCATATTTCATTGATAAACTTAAAACCCATTTGCACAAAAAAAAAAACCAACGAAGGACGACGAAAGTACAAACACGATCACATATAAACAGGACTCAGAAAATTAAAATCTGATCAACACGAATCCCAATTAAATCTTGAGTTTATCTAATGGTGCCCCTGAGGGGAATCAGATACTTCCACCCAATATGCATTACGCTGATAATTCGCATTCGATGATATCACGATAGAAGAAAAGGAACAGGTTTATGATTGTTTATAATTATAGCAATAGAAACCTATATATGATATGCATCTGTGATACAAATATTTTTTAACGGTCAACAAACTCGAAATGACGTCTATTTAACTTTGGCCTCATTTGTAATTTCTAGATGTATGAGACAGCCTTTAGCGTATCTACGGTATCCTTTATTTCCATTGCGATTGGACATATGCGTTAAACATAATCACCAAATTTACCAGTTTGCTGTTTGTGGCATCTCAATAGCTTAAAGGGAATTTAAAGGCTTATGCTTTTTATTTCCGTTCATTCTTCCCAATAAAGGCAACAGTAGTATACCGCTGTTCAAACTCATCAATCCATGGACAAAAACAAAATCGGGGTTAAACTAAAACCGAGGGAAACGCATTAAATATAAGAGAACAACGACACAACACTAAAATGTAACACACACAGAAACGGACCAAGCATCAGACAAAATCCCACGAGAACAACAAATATAACATCAAAACCAAATACATGAATTTGGGATAGACAACTACCGTGACACGTCTTATCGCAATGTGAATTTACACTAAAAAATAAGAGAAAACAAACGACGCAACGTTAAAATGAAACACACATAGAAACGAACAATAATATAACAATGGCCATATTCCTGACTTGGTACAGGACATTTTTGAAGGAAAAAATGGTGGGTTGAACCTGGTTTTGTGGCATGCCAAACCTTGCACTTTAATGGCAATGTTAAATATAACATTGAAATGACAACATAATATTGCAGGACTACAATACACACGTGTATGGCGTATTTTGTATATGAATGAAGAAACAAGTCGACAAGAAGAAGAGAACATTTGTTTTCAACTGATTGACTATTGAAAAAAATGCGTGACAAAACTAGAATATCGATTACTTCTATGTGATTGTGTGTCCGTGTAGTGCTCTGTGGGCTGGTTTTTCGTAATCAATCCTATGAAACAGCACATAATCATGTATGGCCTCGAATAAGGACTTATAAAAAAACATAACTTATGAAAAAGGAAACAAACTAATATTTATTCGAGTTGCTTATCACAATTTATTTACAGTTACACATGCAGAGAATGTAAAGCCACAGGGGCTCCCGGAGGCCATGTGTGTCTTGACCCTAAACTGCTGCAATTAATCTATGACATAGGATCGTCAGTCCCAATACTATATGTAAGTTGGAAAAGGACCATCACTTGTTTATTTTTATCCGTTTGTAAAAAATAATACAAAAAAACAGAACGAACTTTTTATAATTTGAGGAAATATGGGAAATTTCGTTAAAGTTCTTTTATATTTTCGGACCATTGAAAGTCATAACAAATTTCAAATGGAATAATTGCGTTTTATATACATGAATTGTATAAATATGTTATGAGCTCTTAAATGTTCTTAAATGTTCTTACTTATTTGCTAAATGCATATTGTTTTAAGGTTCCACTAAAGTCAAAATATAGGACATTTCATATACATCTAAAATTTGCCTGTATGTATCAACCTATAAAGAATAAAGTCAAAAACTATGAGAACATATGTTCATTTAAACATACTTAACATATACACACTATGTAAATTGTAAATAAACTTGAAATTGTTATGTTGTGGCCAAACCGGTTCTTGGGGTGAACACTAAATTTTCAAAAAAATCTGGAGGCCTGCTAGACGACTTTATTTGTTTAGAATTGGTATGAACGAATACTGTTATATATAATGCAGGGCAAGCTCATGTTGATTTTTCAAAAAATGTATTGATGTTCGAGTTTCAGTCAATTTCATGTATCTAAGTGAACGAATAACGAAGGTATAATACAGAACTTGGACAAATATGCCATTAAAACATATGTATTTGACAAATCAACATGAGCTTGCCCTGCATTACATGTAACAGTATTCGTCCATACCAATTTTAAGCAAATTAAGTCGTCTCGCAGGCCTATAGATTTATTGGAAATTTGGTGTTCACCCCAAGAACCGGTTTGGCCACAACATAACAATTTCAAGTTTATTTACAATTTACACAGTGTGTATATGTTAAGTATGTTTAAATGAACATATGTTCTCATAGTTTCAAGTTGACTTTATTCATTATAGGTTGACAAATACAGGCAAAGTTTAGATGTATATGAAGTGTCCTATATTTTGACTTTAGTGGAACCTTAAGACATGTTCTACATATGTTACTTTACTCCGATTTATGCCTTTTGAACAGCGGTATACTAATATTGCCTTTATATATTGATTTTTTTGTATGAACACTTCAGACTTCCATATGGGGTCACTTAACATATCCTCCCGAACTCTAGATTTAAAACAGAACAGAAACGGCTTCTTACGTCTCATTTTTAGACATTTGTCTCGAATTTGTAAAAAAAAAACCAGTCATCGCAGTACCAGGATCTATCACAACTTAGACGATTTAAATTTTGAAATCAAAAAAAATTTCAACCTCGTCTGCGTATCAATTAAACATTTCTCAACACATTCGGTATTCAACAGCTTGTAGCTGCTACACAGACTTTTTAAAATGTCTCCGTTGTCTAAGCAAAAGATAAGAGTCAGGGTTTCGGCAAAGAACATTTAGTCCATTTTATCAAAACGTTCTTCGGAAAGTACTAAGTTATAGATGAAAAATTCAGTGTCTGTCTGACAGATAATAACAGATGGTTTTGAGTTATGGATTCAATGTGTTGAAGTTGTGTATCATTTTGTGTACTTACAGTCATCCTTTAAAATTAGTTGTTTTCGTGCTATCGTGTTTCTTTTGATGATACGACTTTTGAAGTGACTGTACAGTATTTATGTATAAGCTGTTAGCCAATTTTAGAGTGCCCCGTGTGTAAGGGTTAATGCGCAGATGAGTACGCATTAGAAGCGAGTCTCCTGTTCGGAGGAAGACAAAGACTAAGTATGATCAGTAAAAGTAGCATCCCGCTGTCCGGTTATTCACTTTGGGCGTTTCTTGTGCAGGAGGGTTCTGAAGTGCGAATTGGACGTGATATACTTTACAGTGCTGTTTCTATTTTGTTCACCCTTTTATTTATAGTTCACTTAATTTGTACTGTATCGAGAAAGTGTATATTATATATACGGTATGTATTATCAACTGGAACAAGTTTTTATCGGCGTCTGTAACAACAATATACAGATACAACCAACTTTAAAACTTTTTTGATAACGTCTTTGTCTAATTTACCTTGAATTACAACACTTGTGTTGGCGTCGTTGTATGACTTTTTGTTATTTGTTTGTTATTTCTTTAGTCCGTTGTGATCTATGTGTTCACAATTTTGGACGCCGGATCCGCATCCATGCGAACTATTGAACCAGGTTTAAATCATTTTTTTTTCTACCAGAAATTCAAGTCAGGAACATGACAAGGTTGCAGTCTTGTAATTGACTGCTCCATATGCTTCCATGCAAAACAGCTGATCTTTGAAATGTTCATATCATGTGATATGTACTAATGTGAAATTATGATTTAATCGAGAAAAAAAGTGGGTCATGCCACGAAGAATAAAAAGTTACGTTATCCTGAATCAATTTTTTTTGTACTTTCTGTTTGCTGCTACTAGGCCGCACGCACCACTTCCAGTAAACAGGATATCCTTCCACTTACATAGATTGATATCCCCCAAAAGATGCAAGATTTTTAAAGTCTATATATATATGTTTCAATTCAGCATAAACCTATAATAAAACAGAAAAATTGAGATCAGAAAAAAAAATCAGAAAAAAATGCACTATTTTGTTCCCCTCCATGTTTTGACATGCACCGGAAACTGGAGTTGTAATACAAGACTGGTACCACAACTCTATTTCACTCCTTCCATTGTCTGATAACGTTTGATGTGTGTCAGTTGTTGTGGCATCCCCTATTATGAATTTAGCTTTTTATTTTTCTTTACTTTTATGTGTGCAAGAAACTCACTCAAGTTTATTTGACTTTTGAACCAAATGTACAATCTATATACATTTCATAGTATGACAGTTTAATGTATGAACTTTGAGCTTCTAGCAACATTATGGGATGAATAAAACCTTACTTGTCAACGAATGTTAAATGCCTTATTATAATGGGGCTGGAAAAAAAATGAAAAACAACACGAAAATGTTTAATTTGGCAATTGTTTACAAAATTAAAAAGTTTATTAATATACTTTAATCCGTAGAAAATTCAGAACAGAAAGTCCTTTATCAATCTATTCGCAAAATCAAAAGCTCAAACACATCAAACGAATGGTCAACAACTGCTATTACTTATCACAAATTATCATGATTAATTCGAAGGACAACATAATTATAAACAAATATTTAGCGAGGCTATTTTTTTTTATAAGATTCAAGTAACATTAATTCCTCTTGGTTAATAGTGTTATTCAATTTAGATTTTCTTTTAAGCAAGTAACTATTGCGGTATATTGTATCAAAAACTCTTCATGTTTTTCTTAACAGTTCCAAAACAAGAATTGCCATTTCTGTTTAATATGTTATTTCAAGTTACACGTTTACCTTGGTAATCTTAACCATTTTCTAAGTTTATATTACAATAGATATTTGAATCACTTCGATCATTTCAAACTCGTGCAGCACATGAATATCAGTGTAACATTAAAACTGCATGTAGATCATTACATCAATGGTAATATATTATTTATGCTAAAAACGCACAGAAAATAACATTAGAAAAGCCAAATATATGATATGGGTCGTTTTCAAAAAATGTCGAATTTTCAGTACACCCATGCTAACTTTTTTATTTCTAATGGAAATTTCAGTTGTAATGGTTTAAATGAAAGCTTGTCGGATTTGTGATTCAGAACATTAATAATAAACACACCTTACATCTATTTTGATAAGATTAAACTGCATTTAAGACCCATTTTGGGGGTATTTGTCTGCGTACAGTGTCAGAAAAACACATTTCAAATGATTTTTTTGCGATTTTCTGATCGCCTTGATATCTGCAAAAGGGACTTTTTAAGAACGTTTAATATTACTCTAACGAAAAATCGTAGCTTCTATATCATTGTATGTAACATATTATCTACAAACTAAATTGAATCTGCGTACAGGAGGTTCATGTCTTTCCTGTTACCGCTACTTAAATCAGCCGTGAAATTATTCTCCCTATGAATATTGAATCAGTCGGTGTTGATCTCAAAAGTGCAAAGTAATCTTTACATTTAAAACGCCTCTTTTCTTGAACGAAAGTGTAGAGAAAAGAAATTTCAAGACATTTAGTGAAAAAAATATAGCGTACTTTTTTTCATGTCTATGCTGTTACCGCCAATTTTGATTAAATACACCAACAGTATACTTGTAAAAAGTGCAATAACGTGTTGGAAACCAAATTCACAATAGAAAAACATAATCACTTCACCAAAGGGAGTAGTTACGTCACAACAGCAATCAAAAACGAAGAAATTTGTCTATCCTGTTATGTCTATCCTGTTACTATGGTTGCTATGGTTACAGTAACAGGATAGACAATTGTAGACAAAAACGTCGTTAATTTTTTTATCTTAACATATAGGTGCAAAACGAATGAAATATTTCGTTGTTTGAAGTCATCTTAAGGTTATAACGTATTAATCTTCCCAATTAAGCATTCGCAGGTGCAATACTGATATCGGTAACAGGATAGACAAAAAGGTAACAGGATAGACTTTTATATAGTAATATATCAGAAACGTACGTTCCTGTTACCAATGAAATATAGAGAAAAGTAAACTAACTTATGAGGGATTTACTTGATGTTGGGTTTATTTGAAAGGGTGAAAAAATGCCGAACAATATAAATTGCTATCTTAGACTTGCATTACTGGTGGTAATTTTTACAACCTTTGAAAACCAATTTTTAGAGGCATTTTTCAGTACAACCTGTTAAATTGGCAAATGATCTATTATATTACAGAATGAATATATATAGAAGTTTATTCTCTTGAAAACCATATAATTGTCTACGTAAAACAAGCTTAACATTTTATCTAAACCTTTTCTTAATAACCCAAAATTTCTTTTGAAAATGGTAACAGGATAGACAAAATAATGTACCACCGATCAAAAAATGTTTCAACATATTTTTGTATGACATCATTAAGATTGCATCTTTTAATATGTTGTTCTTAAAGTACTGTTTGTTTTGATTTGCTTATGTAGAGGGTTGTTTGAATAAGTATCTTTTAATAATTATTTCAATTTCAAAATTCGACATTTTTTGAAAATGACCCATATGTTAAATTCTATTTTGTTGCAGGTTAATGAAATAGCAGGTGCTTGTCATAGCTGTAACAGTCGTCATTATAGAGGCAAGGCAGTTGATCTCCACAATGACAAATGGAGCACCCACTATGTATCAAATTGCTCAGCATACGGTGCAATTGAAGCAAAAGACGAACAAAATCATATTCACTGCGCATTCGATTAGGTCGTACTAATAAAAATAAATGTTTTACTAGCACATTCAACAATACCATAAACACTTTGCTAAAATTTTGATATTGATACATTCCGTCATTTTGTTGTCAAGTTATTGTAAATTTTTGTATTTGTCTTTTGTTGTTGCCTATGTACTTTGTCTATATTCCTTTTTTTGCTTCTGTGTTATTAATTGATTTGTTTTTAGTGATTAAGGATATTTGCTTGTCATGTTTTGGAATTTTTTTCAGATTTTAGGAATCCTCTGGTTTTATCTATTTGAATGCCTTAAAAAGATTCCCCATGAAACCCCATTTTCCTTTTTATAAATCTTTTACATGTATTTTTATAAGACATTTGTAAAAGTCTTATAAAATTTATTTATTTTTTAATAGTATTTGAGAACTTTAACTGGTCAATGATAAAGCTATGAAAAATCAAGAGAAAACATTTTCCCGCCAAAATTCCATTGGCTAATATCTCGAAAACAAGCACATTGACCCCTATATTTTTTTTGCTTTTTTGATTCCTCAATTTATTCCCCAATACATACTAGTTTTATGAAATGTTATTTGTTTTGAAACTGAGCAGCAAACATCCTTAAGATTATAACACAATGTTGACTGCTGTAACCCTATTTTTGACATTTTTACCTCGGTTTCGGTTTGTGAGCCGGATTTTTTTCTATCGATTAATGAGTTTTGAACATCAGTATATTACTGTTGCCTTTATTTACCTGTTATGTCTATTTGTTCTGTTCACACATCGTTGTCAATATAATGGATTTTTTTAAATGTCATTCAAGTGACAGTTTAAGCTATCTATATATCATAAAAATGCCTGTACAAGAAAGGAATATGACAGTTGTTATCCATTCGTATGAGCTTTAGATTTTGCCATTTGATTAAGGTAATTCCATTTTGAATTTCATAGGAGTTCAGTATTTTTGTGATTTTATTTTTTCACATAAATAAGAATGTGTCCATAGTACACAGATGCCTAACTCGCACTATCATCTTCTGTTTAGTAGGCAGTGAAATTAGCCTAAAAGCTCTAATTTGGCATTAAAATTAAGATCATATCATCTGGAACATGTAAACTAATTTTCAAACTGATTGGACTTCAACTTCATCAAAAACTACCTTGACCAAAAACTATAACCTGAAACTTGCACTACAAATTTCTGTATTCAGTGGACCATGAAATGGGGTCATAAAGTAATTTGGCAAACATCTTTAACCTGAAGTGGGACAGATGGATGAATGGACGCAGACCAGGAAGCATAATGTCCAACTACTATCGTAGGTAAGGCAGTAGGGGTGGAATAAAAAATGATATTTTTTTTGTAGACAGTTGCTGACCTTTGTAAATAAGGTCAAGAACAATGGACACATGTCAGGTAGAAACTTCTTAACATAAGGCATCTGAATATAATGTATGAAGCATTCAGGTCTCACGGATAACGTTTCTACCATCACGCCTAGTATGGAACATGGTGTTCATTACAGTTAAGACAAATAAAAAAAAGAAGATGAAAGATCTTATATGTCAAACACAAAATGTAGGAGTTGGTTGGCATACTGTATAATTCCGGGCCATCTGTCCAAGATAAGTTTATTGGTTGGTTTACTTACTTTCTTCAGGATTCGAGGTATATTTCTCATACTATCTTTTCTTATTTATATTCAACATATTTTTTTAATTCATCTAATGATTCATCCATACAATGTGAAGATCAATAAAAAATAGTCAAAAATAATCATTTAAAGCAGTTACTATGGGTAGTCAACTTTCTTCACATATTGGGTGTTTTATGATGGTCACACAGCTGTTTTCCAAGTGTGATCATATTTTTCAATTCCTAATGACAACATCAAGAGAGCGCATAAACTATTACTTAATGATGTTGCTTAATTTAAAAGACAATGTTTAAGTAATGCCAAAAAAGAGATTTGGCCAATTTAGGCTGAAAATTAGCTAAAGCAAGGATGATTAATATATATTTAAATTCAATACAACTCTACTCAATTTAGTTTTTTTCAAGTTGGTAAATATATATTAACTGTTAGAATATCTATTTGAGTAAGAACATGGTGTGTAGTTAGATTCATTTATTATGGAAACTGATTCTACATTAAACCATAAAAATATAAAGTATCAACATAAATATTGCACTTTTATTTAAAAACACACATTTTCACAATCAATGACAATATACATTTTTTTTATAAATAAACATCTTATACACAAATATTGTGAGTTAAAATAAATACAACCTAAAACACAAAATAACACATACATTAAAAAAAACCAAATGTGGACAATTATTTTATTAATTCATGAATAATTAATTTTAGGATTAAATTTTATTTTATAGAGACATTGAACTATAAAACAATGACAAGGAAGCCATTGCAAATGTTGTATCTAAATAAAAAGAAACAAATCGAATGGTAAAATATTTAAAAGGCAGTCTGAATACTATAAAACTAGAGGCTCTAAAGAGCCTGTGTCGCTCACCTTGGTCTATGTGAATATTAAAGGAAGCAGATGGATTCATGACAAAATTGTGTTTTGGTGATGGTGATGTGTTTGTACATCTTACTTTACTGAACATTCTTGCTGCTTAAAATTATCTCTATCTATAATGAACTTGGCCCATTAGTTTCAGTGGAAAATGTTAGTAAAAATTTACAAATTTTATGAAAATTGTTAAAAATTGACTATAAAGAACAATAACTCCTAAGGGGGTCAATTGACCATTTCGGTCATGTTGACTAATTTGTAAATCTTACTTTGCTGAACATTATTGTTGTTTACAGTTTATCTCTATCAATAATAATATTCAAGATAATGACCAAAAACAGCAAAATTTCCTTAAAACTAACAATTCAGGGTCAGCAACCCAACAACGGGTTGTCCGATTCATCTAAAAATTTCAGAGCAGATAAATGTTGACCTGATAAACAATTTTACCCCATGTCAGATTTGCTCTAAATGCTTTGGGTTTTGAGTTATAAGCCAAAAACTGCATTTTACCCCATGTTCTATTTTTAGCCATAGCGGCCATCTTGGTTGGATGGCCGGGTCACCGGACACATTTTTCAAACTACTAACCCAAAAGATGATTGTGGCCAAGTTTGGATTAATTTGGCCCAGTAGTTTCAGAGGAGAAGATTTTTGTAAAAGATTACTAAGATTTACGAAAAATGGTTAAAAATTGACTATAAAGGGCAATAACTCCTAAAGGGGTCAACTGACCATTTCAGTCATGTTGACTTATTTGTAAATCTTACTTTGGTGAACATTATTGCTGTTTACAGTTTATCTCTGTCTATAATAATATTCATGATAATAACCAAAAAAAGAAAAATTTCCTTAAAATTACTAATTCAGGGCCAGCAACCCAACAACGGGTTGTCCGGTTCATCTGAAAATTTCAGGGCAGATAGATCTTGAACTGATAAACAATTTTACCCCCATGTCAGATTTGTTCTAAATGCTTTGGGTTATGAGTTATAAGCCAAAAACTGCATTTTACCCCCATGTTCTATTTTTAGCCATGGCAGCCATCTTGGTTTGATGGCCGGGTCACCGGACACATTTTTCAAAATACTAACCCAAAAGATGATTGTGGCCAAGTTTGGATTAATTTGGCCCAGTAGTTTCAGAGGAGAAGATTTTTGTAAAATATTACTAAGATTTACGAAAAATGGTTAAAAATTGACTATAAAGGGCAATAACTCTTAAAGGGGTCAACTGACCATTTCAGTCATGTTGACTTATTTGTAAATCTTACTTTGGTGAACATTATTGCTGTTTACTGTTTATCTCTATCTATAATAATATTCAAGATAATAACCAAAAACAGCAAAATTTCCTTAAAATTACTAATTCAGGGGCAGCAACCCAACAACGGGTTATCAGATTCATCTGAAAATTTTATGGCAGAAAGATCTTCACCTGTTTAACAATTCTACCCCATGTCAGATTTGCCCTAAATGCTTTGGTTTTTGAGTTATAAGCCAAAAACTGCATTTTACCCCTATGTTCTATTTTTAGCCGTGGCGGCCATCTTGGATGGTTGGCCGGGTCACCGGACACATTTTTTAAACTACATACCCCAAAGATGATTGTGGCCAAGTTTGGATTAATTTAGCCCAGTAGTTTCAGAGGAGAAGATTTTTGTAAAAGATTACTAAGATTTACGAAAAATGGTTAAAAATTGACTATAAAGGGCAATAACTCCTAAAGGGGTCAACTGACCATTTCAGTCATGTTGACTTATTTGTAAATCTTACTTTGGTGAACATTATTGCTGTTTACAGTTTATCTCTGTCTATAATAATATTCATGATAATAACCAAAAAAAGAAAAATTTCCTTAAAATTACTAATTCAGGGCCAGCAACCCAACAACGGGTTGTCCGGTTCATCTGAAAATTTCAGGGCAGATAGATCTTGAACTGATAAACAATTTTACCCCCATGTCAGATTTGTTCTAAATGCTTTGGGTTTTGAGTTATAAGCCAAAAACTGCATTTTACCCCCATGTTCTATTTTTAGCCATGGCGGCCATCTTGGTTTGATGGCCGGGTCACCGGACACATTTTTCAAAATACTAACCCAAAAGATGATTGTGGCCAAGTTTGGATTAATTTGGCCCAGTAGTTTCAGAGGAGAAGATTTTTGTAAAATATTACTAAGATTTACGAAAAATGGTTAAAAATTGACTATAAAGGGCAATAACTCTTAAAGGGGTCAACTGACCATTTCAGTCATGTTGACTTATTTGTAAATCTTACTTTGGTGAACATTATTGCTGTTTACTGTTTATCTCTATCTATAATAATATTCAAGATAATAACCAAAAACAGCAAAATTTCCTTAAAATTACTAATTCAGGGGCAGCAACCCAACAACGGGTTATCCGATTTATCTGAAAATTTTAGGGCAGATAGATCTTCACCTGTTTAACAATTCTACCCCATTGTCAGATTTGCTCTAAATGCTTTGGTTTTTGAGTTATAAGCCAAAAACTGCATTTTACCCCTATGTTCTATTTTTAGCCGTGGCGGCCATCTTGGATGGTTGGCCGGGTCACCGGACACATTTTTTAAACTACATACCCCAAAGATGATTGTGGCCAAGTTTGGATTAATTTAGCCCAGTAGTTTCAGAGGAGAAGATTTTTGTAAAAGATTACTAAGATTTACGAAAAATGGTTAAAAATTGACTATAAAGGGCAATAACTCCTTAAGGGGTCAACTGACCATTTCGGTCATGTTGACTTATTTGTAAATCTTACTTTGCTGAACATTATTGCTGTTTACAGTTTATCTCTATCTATAATAATATTCAAGATAATAACCAAAAACAGCAAAATTTCCATAAAATTACCAATTCAGGGGCAGCAACCCAACAACGGGTTGTCCGATTCATCTGAAAATTTCTTGGCAGATAGATCTTGACCTGATAAACAATTTTACCCCGTGTCAGATTTGCTCTAAATGCTTTGATTTTTGAGTTATAAGCCAAAAACTGCATTTTACCCCTATGTCCTATATTTAGCCGTGGCAGCCATCTTGGTTGGATGGCCGGGTCACCGGACACATTTTTTAAACTACATACCCCAAAGATGATTGTGTCCAAGTTTGGATTAATTTAGCCCAGTAGTTTCAGAGGAGAAGATTTTTGTAAAAGATTACTAAGATTTACGAAAAATGGTTAAAAATTGACTATAAAGGGCAATAACTCCTTAAGGGGTCAACTGACCATTTCGGTCATGTTGACTTATTTGTAAATCTTACTTTGCTGAACATTATTGCTGTTTACAGTTTATCTCTATCTATAATAATATTCAAGATAATAACCAAAAACAGCAAAATTTCCATAAAATTACCAATTCAGGGGCAGCAACCCATCAACGGGTTGTCCGATTCATCTGAAAATTTCTGGGCAGATAGATCTTGACCTGATAAACAATTTTACCCCATGTCAGATTTGCTCTAAATGCTTTGGTTTTTGAGTTATAAGCCAAAAACTGCATTTTACCCCTATGTTCTATTTTTAGCCATGGCGGCCATCTTGGTTGGTTGGCGGGGTCACCGGACACATTTTTTAAACTAGATACCCCAATGATGATTGTGGCCAAGTTTGATTAAATTTGGCTTAGTAGTTTCAGAGGAGAAGATTTTTGTAAAAGTTAACGACGACGGACGCAGGACGACGACGGACGCTGGACGACGACGGACGCCGGACGCAAAGTGATGGGAAAAGCTCACTTGGCCCTTCGGGCCAGGTGAGCTAAAAATTAATAGAATAAAATTAATTTTGTTATAACCTTTTGATTCAGTGGTGACATAGCTACCATGATAATTAATTTTTAACAAAAACATACATACATACTAACAACGAGACTCACAGACAAACTATTTAGGCTATAATATCTTATATATGATTAATACCAAATTTATAATGAATTAATATGTCATATAATAAATAGCCTGACTTTAAAATCGTTCAAACTGCATATTATGAACTCAATTGATTACACACGGAAAAACGTCGACAGCTGTTGTTGACCTTTCACCTGAGGTAGTAACTTTCTTCGACATGTCTTTGTTTCTGTTTTGGACTTTTTCTTTGCTGGAGCATTTGATTCCGTGTTTTTACGTTTCTTTCCCCCTTTCTCTATATTTCTTTTTGTTTCATCAGATGTCTGACTAGAGAGTTCAATTGTTGGTTGACTAGTTACAATATCTACAGTCTTGGTTTTACACGTCTCACTAAAAGTCTTTGTTATTTGTATTTTCTGTATATTTTCCTGATCACTTATCGATTCTAAAACCTTCTTTGCTAAACCTGCCTTAGATGCAGAAGCAGGATGAGCCAAAGTTTTACTGAAAAATATCAGAGATTTTGATTAATTATGTGTAAAAAGGTTTATATTTTAGCTCATTGTTTAGATAAAACAGTTGACTTTTCTTAGTTTCTAACTTCTAATGCTTTATTATTTTAATTCAACAATATTTACCAACTATTTGGTTATTGGTAGATGATTTACTCAAGACAAGTTTTTTTTACGATATTTCCATATTTTCAATTTTGTATAAGCAATTTACATTTTGTTTAATGCCCTGCTAATGCCTGTTTGGACTACCATTTCATGTTTAGTGAACCATGGAATTTGGGTCAAAACCCTAATTCATGATATATGTTAAACTGTTACTTTAAAAAGATAATGTTTGATGTTGATGACAACTACCCTATACAGATGTGGTGTGTATATAAGTGAAATTAAATACCTGGGCAGGACTACAACTGGACTATTTGTTTGACAGATATCATCTTTGTTAGGGAGACCTACATGATGGGCTGGTAAAGCCCAGTCATAGGAGGCTTGGTATGATTGTGTTATCTCTAAGGAAACCTGAAGTCAAAACATATATCAATTAGTATCCAGACAAAATAAGAAAAACTTTGCAATAGTAACTGCACACCATTTTCAGTAAAATAATCATTTTCTAATGTCAACAGATTCTTAAAGTCCGTTGGGTTTCAAATTCCACCAATTTCTAGATATTTTCATTTTATCATGTCTTTTGCTGAATCAGGGGTTTAATTTGATAAAAATGCTGTTTCAAAGTTAAGAAATGCTCAAATTTGTCTAATCTATCATATCATTATAAAAATTCATAAAGAGTTTTGATACAACTGATGTCTCACCTGCAATAGCTGCTCTTAGCCTAACATTGTAAATTTAATGATGTCTAGTCAAAAGAATTGTTAATAGTCCAGATGCTATTAAAGCTGACTATGCTGTATGGGTTTTACACAGTGTCCTATAGTATTTATTTTCTTTGTCATTTAGTCTCTAGTGGAGAGTTGGCAATCATACAAGATCTTCTTAATTCTAATTACACAACACAGTATACATACCCCTGATTGTCTTTTCACTAATCTTTCTGAGAGTGATAAACTGAGGTCAGAGTTCTCTTCCTCATCATCACAGTTTTCATCAGGAGATCTGTCAATAAATACAAAATTATCATTTGTTTTCTCATTATATAATATATCCATATAAATAAGCTAAATCTTGTTAAAAGTACCAGCTTTATTCCAATCTGGAGGCAAAAGAACAGATAGCAGTTCCTGTTAATCTTATTTCTTAACCAATTCCAAGAAAAATGCAACCGCCCACTTTCAATAAATTTATTTCAGTATCTCAAATCTATACCCCCTTAATTTTGTAACAGCCTTAAAATAGTATACACACCTGAACTGTGATAACAGGGAAGGAAATCTAATGGGTGTTTTCTGACTGGAGAAACCGTCACACAAATAATCAATAGATTGAGACTGGTCCTGTTGTGTCAGTATTTTATCTGTGATGTAACGTAGAGCTGTCAAAGTTTTCCTTCCCAACAGACTTCCTCCATTACTGACAGACTGAAAATAATTAAAAAATATTCTATAATGTAACAATGTCTACTTTCCTAAACCTACTGACAGACCAGAAATAAAACTGATTTCACCTGGTACATAAATCATTTTCCTAAATTAGTCAAACAACACCATTTACTACAATTGGCAGCGTAAGCAGTATTTCATTATGTTCAATATAATTTCTGGTTGGTTAAGCTGGTTACAAAATATCTACTTTAAGTGCTGCACTGGTATTCTTAAGTATTTTACTATTTGATATTACTAGGGAGTTTGAAGCTTCAATATAACATTTAGTTTTTGCCGTTTATTGCTTCCTGTTCACATTGTACACAACACATGTTAGCAATGGCGATTTTGATTGTCTTATAAATCAGATTTCCAGAACGACAACATGCTTTAATTGGTGGTTCTTTAAAAAAAAAAAAGGGGGGGGGGGGAGTTTATCAGCTACAATCTCTTGGAAGAGTGGCTAGCCTGACATGAAATGTAGCGTTGAAACATCCTCAAGTTTGAATTGATAATCTGTTATTTCCAGTTATTCTAGGCAAAGTCAATGACATCATATATTATCTTTTTGCTCTACAGAAAAAAAACATATCATGTTAATCATGTTAAACAGCATTAACTGATATCTGTTTTATCATATGCAACATCTGTTCTGGTCTTTGGGTCTTATGTGAATTCTTACTTTATCTGGACTAGACATCTTGTTCCTCTCTGTCTGGTCAATAACCATTTTAATCTGCTCCTGCAGTCTATCACTGACGGTCTCTATACTACTTTGTCTTAACTTAGTATCTGTTGATCTCAGCAGTTCTTTCTTTATGATATTAACTACTTTACGACAAGCTGACCTGTAATGTTAGATGAGTTTAAAAGAAAAATAAATTAACTCTTATGCACAATCAACATCAACACCCAGAACATAAAGATCAAATGGTATAAATGGGGCTTCCCTGTTTTCTATATTCTTATTATGCCATTGAAATAAAACATCAAAAAGTTTACTCTGGCAGATGGCATCACAGAATGATGTTGAGCTACTATAGCTTTCATAGAAAACATTTTTTTTTTATCTAGACTAAATGAGATAATCTGCTTTTAATTTTATGGAAAATTCTGTATAAAATATTTTTTAAACTTTAAAGTACATTATTTCTCAAAACTTTGACATGTGCTATCCTAAATTAAACATTATAACTAACCTTGTATTTGACTCCTCTTCAATAACATTCTGTAACCTATGCATCAGATCAACAAATTCTCCCAACCCTTTAACAAACTGTAACAATGGATGACTAGGGTCAGGGGCATATCCTTTACCTCCTAATCTTATCTTCAATATATATGATACAGCCGTCTACAAAAGTCAATCACATATATATGTATATAAGTCACAACTGGTAAAATTACAATAACTTTATTAAAAATATTAAAGCACACCATGTTACAAATTGTTGGAATATCATGAATACACACATTCTAAAAGATGTGGCGTTGAGTAAGATTGTTGTAATGTGTGAATAACATTTAAATAAACATACCATCATGGGGTTCTGAGAAAATGATTTAGGGTACTATGCCTGGGGAAAATTAGCTCCAAAGGATCAAAATAAATCATTGATGACATAATATTTGTTGACTCAAATTGTGTTGAAGGTCAGAAAATGACAGAAATATATAATTACATTGAAGTTGACATACCTGATACATTGTCATATTTTTCGTCTTTGCCTCTCGTTTAAGCTCTGTAAATGCTTCATGTGTAAGTTCTCTGTTTGGGACATTTAGAACTCGAGCTAGAGCTAACTCAGATCTAGTGTTCACCAATAATTCTAAATACGACTGCAGAACCATCTTCACATAGGACTGGAAATAGAAATATATACATATAATATTAAACAAAACTTTATTCATTCTTTCTCCCTTTATTTGTTGCATCTCACATCCAGACTGCTGAGACAGGTGATAAAAATTAAAGCCGGGAGTAAAATTACAACATGATGACTCTGATTATCTCCCCTTTAGCATTGATTCCTTTATTGAAATTGTCATGCAGTGTTCTACAAAAAATGTTCATGTTTATGTTATGTTTCATTAATGTCTTTGCAGCCTTTTATGATTTGATGCACTTGCCACAGATCATTACTGCATACAATAAAATTGAAGTAAGTAAGTTGGCTTATCTCCCCTTTGATATATAGGACTTGTGGATTATATTCTAGCATGTACATCCTCAGGTTATGCTTTACAATTGAATATTTATAGGCTAGCTATTACAAAATTTTAACTTCTGAATATTTTTTTAACAGATTATCTTCTCTTTGGTAGGATGTTTTGGAACTCAGTCTTGAAGATAAAAGAAGTAAAATCTTGCTAAAAATAGGTGTAATTTTGGGGAGAAATTACATATTACCCTAGGATTTTGTCTTGTATAGGAAACAAAAAACTTTTTTTTTTACCAAGTTGCAGAATATAACCATACTAGATTTTATTTTTGAATAACACCAAAACTGTTTGTTTTCAATAGTACTATAGAAAAATTTATGACATTTTTTATATATACATGTACTGAGCCAAAAAAGTTTAGCAACACTTTTTTTTTCAATTTATTTTTTGTTGTTGTGCTAGCGTGTATTTATTCACGATTGAATAAATACCGTTATGATTTTGTAATGTATATTTTATTTCCGATTTGAATTTGCTTTTAATAAAGATGATTTAATTCCTAATTCATATTTGTGTTTTCGTTTTCAAATAGATTAATTACGGATTGTAATTAATTATGAGTTGTGCTATTCGTATTTTATATTCACGGACTTTGACGATTGACTAGTTCGGCCTTGATTGTTACTCACTTCTACTATTCTGATGGTCAGTGTTTTACGCTTGATTTGACCGCACACTTTCTGCTATTTCATTGGTTATATATCTTTTGGCGGTTTATTTCTATTCATTCTATATTTAATTGTGGATTGATGTTCAAACCGAACAGACGTTTAATATACTTTATTTGCTGTTTCATATTTTGTACTATTTGTATTGGAGGAATTCCACGATTATTTCAGGTCAGTTTGCTTACTTATCTCTTTAGATATTCTGTCTTTATCTTACTTTCATTGTAATTTTATTACCGGATTAATCAGTATTTCACGCATGAGTAACTTTCCATTTTAGCATGAATTCGTAGTAAGAATGTGTATCGTGTAATTGGTGAATGAATGTTGTAAACTATTTAAAAGGTTAACGTAACTTTTATGACAGGCACATTATTGATTTACATTTGAGCTACATAATTTAAGCCTGGAAATAAATAGAGTAAATATAAACGTATTGAATGCCGAATATTTGAGCAGAATGAGTCCGAGAGTAAATGAGTAAAATGTTAACTTGATAAATACTTTTCAGAGTCTTTATAATATTTTTGTCTCCGATAGATAGATTTTAAGTACTTTATAAGTCTGTGCATAGTAACTATAATTTAGTATTTGTTATACAGGTATTTGACAGAGTTCTGCATATGATGTAGATATACGCAGAGGCATAACCTTTGTACCTCATACGAGGTAAGAATGAGTGTTCATTTGTAGTTGCTTATTATTTTATTAGCTTAGTTATTTTGCTTTGTTTAGCTTAGCTTAGCTTTATTAGTTAACTGCTTGTTGCTATTTGCTTAATTAATGCTTATTGTGCTTAGACTGTTTGTTTATAGTTTTAACGGCTAATTCGTATATTATAATGCTTTGTTAAATGAGAAACTATGTTTCTATTTTGCTTTTCTGGCAAGTTAAATTCTGTTTCGGATGTCACAGAAAGTTATATTTTGATTAGATAAGGTTAATTGCACATTTTGGTAATTTCATGAACTGTAACGTATTTTACAGTAAATTGGTTAATTATTTTGAGTACACATGTACATATTACGTAAATTTATCAGATTGATATAATACATGTTTTAAAAGAATTGATTTATATACATTGTTATTAAATGTAATATTATATTACAGGGTTTCTTTTGATGCTTCATTGAATAATAAAAACTATCCAGAACCCTATACAGTCTACTATTTATTCATGCCCAGATAGTGCGACTACATTTTGGCGCCCACGTTATTTGGAGGATAGTGAAGGATTCACGACTAAACATCTAGATAGGAAAGATCAGAAAAGGATCCGTTGGCTCCGACCGGAATATTCCAAGTGAGAGAAATAGTGAACCGTAGCTCCGGCCGGCGTATTCTAGAATTCGAAACCGAGTTTGGCCATTGTTGACATTTCGATTTCCGGTACTCGAGTACGAAAACAACACATGGAAATTTGTGCACAAGTTCAAGAAAGGACCTGATATTTTGTGTTTATTCTTGTATTTGTAAGTTACTTTTCATTTATAATTGATTCATATGTATGTTGACTACATGACTAATGGTATTGAGTAGCGATTTATTCAGAATTTATTGAGAAATTTGAAAATATTGTCTTTGAAAGTTTCGACGATTTTTCATTTGTATTTTTACACATAGATTAGAGACACTTTAGAAAACTCGTCAATCATTGAAGGTTCATGTTGAACATCACTTGGTGTTGATTGATTAAATGTACATGTATGTTTACACTTTAACTATACATTGATACTTGACCACCGGACAACCCCCACCCCCTTCGAGGTCAGACTGGGTCAATACAGGTCAAGGTCAACCGGAAGTACATACACATCCTGTATAAACATAAACATTGTGACAACGTGCATTGATTGATTGTTTGAAAATTTAATATTGAATTCTCAAGCCACTGATTTGCGAATTAACAATAGTTTGCAATTTATTTAATTTTGTCACAACAATAGTTGTTTTTGGTAATAGTGCATACACGCATACACTTTTGTGAGTTAAAGCCTTGACACATAGAGACTTTGCATACACATTTACACTTGAACATAGCATACACGCATTACATTTGTTTGATTGATTTTTTTTTTTTTTCATTTATACTATACCACATAGGTTGCAACTTTGCGCAACATTTATATGATTATGCGGTTGAGATGTGATGTTAGTTACATGTACATAAGAATTATTAGACATTGTGATTAGTATTAATATTGACTTAGCTGTCTAGTTTGTGTTGTATTGTTGATTTTTTTTTTTTACATAGAATTTTCAGCACAGACTTAGAAAATTTTTTTGGTATATTATTTTTTTTTGATTACTGACATAGGTGATAAATAAGTTTGATATTGATAAACTTAGTGTGAATCTTGGTGTATGATAGAGTTATAGTGCATGTTATATAGGTGATACCATTCCTTATACCTTTGCATGTGAACCCATCCATATCTCTGCACATACTTACTAACACTTGTACACTTACACTTGAGTGAGATCTTAGTTTGTTGTTTGTACTATCAGTTACCATCTTTGAGACTTGTTTCTGCCAGCTATACAGTTACTTTTAGGGTAGCGCTAGTTATCTTTATTACTACCTGGTCTATACTTAGAGTATTTCTATCCCAGACTGATCATTGGTATTGAGTGGACAGTTTAGACTTTGACTTGAGCATATTATAGTTTATACAGTGCGTTATAGTACATGTAGTATATTCGATATAGATATATTTTATCCGTAGTTGTCGTACTTTTCGATTGGCTTATTATACGCTGATTATTCGACCGTTACAGCTATACTCGGATATTTTGTACGCGCATATTTTTTTATATATACAGTTTTCCGTATTGCCGACTAGATTTTGATTTTGTTCTGGATTTTCACACTGGAATTTCTTTTCAACATGGCTACTAATTTCAAGGAAGAAGAAATTATTACTGCACAGCCAAAAAGTCCAAAGACGCCTACAGCTGAGATGATGAAGACTTTTGAGATGTTTGAAAAGATGGGAGCTAAACCTAAAGCTGATACCCCTGAGGACTTAAAGAATTGGATGATGGAATATCTGATGTCACAGGGAGCACTCAAGGAACAGAAACCAGAACCAGCTCCTAATTTACAACCACATTCACTTGTAGCACCACCTAAACCAGTTAATGTGACCAAGATGATGATGAACCATCCACCAAAGATAACCTGGTTTTCAGGAACAGAACCAAAGGCAGGCGACACTACCTATGAATTATGGAGACATGAAGTCCAGTGTTTACTTAAGCAGAATTATGAGCAAGATGCTATATTGAATGCAGTAAGAAGATCATTAAGAGGGGAAGCAGGACTTGTAGCTATGAGGTTGGAACTCAACGCAACTGTAAAAGTTATAATCCAGAAACTTGATAGCATATATGGAAGTGTGGACAAGAAAGAAGAGCTTTTAGCTGAGTTTTATGGTTCAAGACAACGACCAACAGAAAGTGTAACAGCCTGGAGTTGTAGACTGGAAGGAATTATTGGAAAAGCAGTTGATAGAGGACTTGTACAGAGAAAAGATGTTGATAACATGCTTCATGCAATGATTTGGACAGGATTAAAACCACACTTGAAGGATATTTCAGGACATAAATATGATACCATTGGAGATTTTGATGGACTACGTGTAGCTTTAAGGCAGATAGAGAGCGATCATAGCAGCAGAAAAGAAACACTACCAGCAGAGACCAAGACACACATAAACAAGGCTATAACAACCCAACCTGAAGACGAAGGTCTACAGGAGATCAAAGGTTTGATTAATCAGATACATACCAGACTGGATTGTAATGATAAAAGATGGGAGCAAGCACCATGGAACCATCAGGAACAACATACACAACCCCCACAATTTCAACCACCAAATCAGTCGAGACAATGGCAGCAGCCCAATCAGTCATCACCATGGCAACAGCAACCACAGTTTGGACAACAACAACAAAATAGAGGAGGATATAGAGGTAGAGGAGGAAATTCGAATAGAGGTAGAGGACAGAACAACTACAGAGGAGGAAGAGATAATCCAGATAGAGATTACCAATGCTGGAGATGTGGACAGACAGGACATCTGAAGATAGGATGCAAAGTTAGAATGGATCATAGTCAGCAACATTTAAACTCCAACAAGCCTATGCAGGGGGAACGTCCATAGGTTTAGAGAACAGCAAGGTTCCCAAAGTCAGTCGGGTAAAGACACCACCAGGACTCTTTGGTCAGCCAACAGAAGTAAAGATGAACATAAATGGTATGGAAACATCAGCCTTATTAGATACCGGCTCAACAGTGTCAACAGTCAGCCAATCTTTCTTCAACCAGTATATACAGACACCATTAATGGACATAACAACCTTGCTAGATATAGAGTGTGCAGATGGGCAACAGTTACCATACCTTGGCTATACTGAAACTTGCATACAGATACCAGGTCACCATCAGGAATACCCATGTATACTCCTAGTTATACCAGACAGTAGATACAACAAACAGGTACCGCTGCTACTAGGAACAAACATGCTTTCAACCATCATAGATACACTTAAGGTAAGTATAGGAGCTAGATTTTTACAGGAAAGCAGCTTGACTACACCATGGTACCTAGCGTTAAGATGCATCATACTTAGAGAGAAACAACTTACAAAGAACAGCAACCGTCTTGGAATTATCAGAAGTGGTGAGATCAAGTCTGTAACAGTACCACCAAATTCATACATCACATTAACCGGCTACTTAGACAAAGAAATACCATATCATGATTCACCAGCAATGTTACAGTCGTCTTTACTTGCAAAAAATCACGAGGACTTAGACATCGAACCAACATTAATCAGCTACCAACACAGAAAGAATGGACCGGTGAAGATACGCATTTCCAACATAACTACCAGAACTGTAAGTATACCACCTAGAGCCATAATATGTGAGATCCAGCCAGTTACCATCGAACCATCGCAACCAACAACACAAGATGATGAAAAGGTAAGTATTATGGAGAAGATGGAATTCACCAAAAGTAATCTCACGGATGAACAATTTGAGGAAGGACGTACACTTATCCGTTCGTACATGGACATCTTTTCAAAGAGGGATGATGATGTGGGTCACACCGACACGGTGCAGCATAGAATCGACCTTCTTGAAGATAAACCGTTTAAAGAGAGATACCGCCACATACCACCAACAGCATATGACGAGGTACGGGCACATTTGAGGCAGTTACTGGATATGGGAATTATTAGACCATCACACAGTCCTTTTGCGTCCAATGTGGTATTAGTGAGGAAGAAAGACTCCAGCCTGCGCCTGTGTGTAGACTACAGAAAGCTAAACAACGCTACAAAAAAGGATAGTTATGCACTTCCAAGAATAGATGAACTTCTGGATTGTCTGGCAGGATCGACGTACTATTCGGTCGTAGATATGAAATCAGGGTACCATCAGATTGAGATCTATGAGCCACATAAAGAAAGAACAGCCTTTACAGTCGGTCCATTGGGTTTTTATGAGTATAATAGGATGCCGTTTGGTTTAACCAACAGTCCAGCCACTTACCAGAGAATGATGGAGGACTGCTTAGCCGACTACAATCTGAGGATATGCTGTGTTTTCATAGACGACGTTATCATTTTTGGGAAGACGTATGAGGAGCATCTAGAGAACCTCAGGCTAGTGATGGAGAGAATAAGGCAAGTCAACTTAAAGCTAGCGCCAAAGAAGTGTTCCTTCTTTAAGAGACGGGTGAAGTTTGTTGGTCATATAGTTTCAGAGGCAGGAAAAGAGATAGACCCAGAGAAGACAGACAAAGTAACTACTTGGCCGAAACCAACATCGCCAGAGGATGTCAGACGATTTCTTGGGTTTGTAGGCTACTACAGAAGATTCATCAAGAATTTCAGCCAGATTAGTAGACCTCTCACTGATTTGATGCCATCACCAACAGGTAAGAAAGGAAGCAAAGGAAAGACCAAGAAACAGATAGCATGGAACTGGGGACCAGATCAAGAGACAGCCTTTGCCACCTTGAAGCGACTACTTACATCAGCACCTATTTTAGGATATGCCGATTATACTCTACCGTTTGAGTTACACACGGATGCTTCGGGAATTGGATTAGGAGCAGTCTTATATCAGGAACAGAAAGGTGAAAAGCGAGTTATTAGCTATGCTAGCAGGGGTCTGACGAAAGCGGAAAAGAACTACCCGCCACATAAATTGGAGTTTTTGGCATTGAAGTGGGCTATAACAGATAAGTTTAAAGATTACCTGTTTGGACAACAATTTACGGTATGGACAGATAACAATCCACTCACATATGTTCTGACAACAGCAAAACTGGATGCTACAGGTCACCGATGGTTAGCAGACTTAGCCAGCTATCACTTCAACATCAAGTACCGCCCTGGAAGAACAAACGCAGATGCAGATGGACTCAGCCGGCTACCAGTTTCTGAAGATCGATCAGACATCAACATTGATTCCGTACGTGCCATCTGTGATGCAGTTGTACCAACACCTTTTGCAGAATGTTTAGCCATTAACCCCAACTTAGTTCAGGACGAAGAGAACAATGTGTTAGATGGGCCATCAACCACTGACATCATAGATTGGAAGAAAGCCCAACAACAGGACAAGATGATAACACGTTGGATAGAGATGGTAGAAAAACAGCAGAAACCTGATAAAGGAGAACCCATATTGAAGAGACAATTTAACCACCTACAGATTATTGATGATATTCTATACAGAGTAGTTAATACTGAAGATGAAGTGAAGAAACAACTTGTATTACCATCACAACTTATCACCACCATTTTACAAGCATACCACAATGATATAGGACACCAGGGAAAAGATAGGACTCTATCACTACTCAGGGACCGCTTTTATTGGCCAGGTATGGCGAAAGATGTAGAGGAATGGCTTTCACACTGTGGCAGATGTTTACGGAGGAAAACCATCCCTAATCACAGAGCACCTCTGGTAAGTATTCAGACCACGGCACCGTTACAGCTTGTATGCGTGGATTATCTAACCCTGGAACCATCGAAGGGAGGACAACAGTATGTCTTAGTAATTACGGACCATTTCACCAGGTTTGCACAAGCTATACCAACAAGGAATATGACAGCAAGAACAACAGCTGAAGCACTGTATAACCACTACATTGTTCACTATGGACTTCCCGAAAGACTTCACTCAGACCAGGGAGCACAATTTGAGTCTAAGCTTATTAAGGAACTCTGTACGTTAACAGGAATGGTAAAATCCCGCACCACCAGTTATCACCCACAAGGAAATGGACAATGCGAGAGGTTTAACCGGACATTAATGAGTATGCTTGGAACCCTGGAGGTTGAACAGAAGAGAGACTGGAAGGCTTATGTTGGACCATTGGTATATTGCTACAACAGTACCAGACACGATTCAACAGGCTATTCACCATACTTTTTGATGTTTGGGAGAAATCCGAGATTACCAGTAGATATTGCTTTTGGTTTAAGGAAGGAAGCAAAGAGTCAAGACTATATCAACAACCTCAAAGATAGACTAGAGTATGCACACAAGGCTGCAGCAGAAATGTCGAAGAAATCTCAGTTGAAACAGAAAGGAGGTTATGATACTAAGGTACGTGGTGCAACTATACAGAAGGGAGACAGAGTACTGGTACGAATCAACGCATTTGAAGGACGACATAAGCTATCTGACAAATGGGAAAAGGATTCTTACCGTGTTCTTGATCAACCAAATAAAGACATTCCAGTTTATACAGTGCAAAAAGAACATGGTGGTGGAAAGAAGCGAAATTTGCACAGGAACCATTTACTACCTGTAGGATTCATCACGGAAACACATGAGCATAATGAGGAGAACAAACCAGTACAGACACTAAGAAAAAGAAAGCCAACAAAAGTACCACCTACAATGATACCCGATAGACCAGTACCAATTCAGGACTACAGACAGAATGAATCTTCTGATGAGGAGTCAGTTGAATTGGTCATTATACATTCAGATGCTGATGATGACAGTAACCCATCCGTTACAGATTTAACATCGCAGCAAGGAGAGCAAAATGAGGTATTAGAGACAGAAGCTTCAGGATCTGATGGGGACGCCCTTTCTCAGGCTGATTCAGTTACGACAGTTGATGAGACAGATTCCGAAGAAGAACAGGGAAGCGCTTTAGATAGTGGAAATGACATAGAACAGCAGGAGAATCCACCTGAAGACAGTTCGTCGTCATCTTCTCAGACTATTAGACGGTCTACCAGGGAAAGAAGAAAACCAGCTTGGATGCGGTCAGGTAATTATGATACATCGCATTCAGCTAGTTTGGTAACAGAAAAGGATTGGTACCAGAGGATCCAGTGTATTACGTCATTAGCAGGAACCAACTTATTTGGAGATCTACAAACAGAAGCAGCAAAGACGATTTTAGCTATTGTGAAAACTCCACAGAGCAAATGACGGGACGTCATTTCAGATCAGGGAGGAGTATGTGCTAGCGTGTATTTATTCACGATTGAATAAATACCGTTATGATTTTGTAATGTATATTTTATTTCCGATTTGAATTTGCTTTTAATAAAGATGATTTAATTCCTAATTCATATTTGTGTTTTCGTTTTCAAATAGATTAATTACGGATTGTAATTAATTATGAGTTGTGCTATTCGTATTTTATATTCACGGACTTTGACGATTGACTAGTTCGGCCTTGATTGTTACTCACTTCTACTATTCTGATGGTCAGTGTTTTACGCTTGATTTGACCGCACACTTTCTGCTATTTCATTGGTTATATATCTTTTGGCGGTTTATTTCTATTCATTCTATATTTAATTGTGGATTGATGTTCAAACCGAACAGACGTTTAATATACTTTATTTGCTGTTTCATATTTTGTACTATTTGTATTGGAGGAATTCCACGATTATTTCAGGTCAGTTTGCTTACTTATCTCTTTAGATATTCTGTCTTTATCTTACTTTCATTGTAATTTTATTACCGGATTAATCAGTATTTCACGCATGAGTAACTTTCCATTTTAGCATGAATTCGTAGTAAGAATGTGTATCGTGTAATTGGTGAATGAATGTTGTAAACTATTTAAAAGGTTAACGTAACTTTTATGACAGGCACATTATTGATTTACATTTGAGCTACATAATTTAAGCCTGGAAATAAATAGAGTAAATATAAACGTATTGAATGCCGAATATTTGAGCAGAATGAGTCCGAGAGTAAATGAGTAAAATGTTAACTTGATAAATACTTTTCAGAGTCTTTATAATATTTTTGTCTCCGATAGATAGATTTTAAGTACTTTATAAGTCTGTGCATAGTAACTATAATTTAGTATTTGTTATACAGGTATTTGACAGAGTTCTGCATATGATGTAGATATACGCAGAGGCATAACCTTTGTACCTCATACGAGGTAAGAATGAGTGTTCATTTGTAGTTGCTTATTATTTTATTAGCTTAGTTATTTTGCTTTGTTTAGCTTAGCTTAGCTTTATTAGTTAACTGCTTGTTGCTATTTGCTTAATTAATGCTTATTGTGCTTAGACTGTTTGTTTATAGTTTTAACGGCTAATTCGTATATTATAATGCTTTGTTAAATGAGAAACTATGTTTCTATTTTGCTTTTCTGGCAAGTTAAATTCTGTTTCGGATGTCACAGAAAGTTATATTTTGATTAGATAAGGTTAATTGCACATTTTGGTAATTTCATGAACTGTAACGTATTTTACAGTAAATTGGTTAATTATTTTGAGTACACATGTACATATTACGTAAATTTATCAGATTGATATAATACATGTTTTAAAAGAATTGATTTATATACATTGTTATTAAATGTAATATTATATTACAGGGTTTCTTTTGATGCTTCATTGAATAATAAAAACTATCCAGAACCCTATACAGTCTACTATTTATTCATGCCCAGATAGTGCGACTACATTGTTTCTCGAATTTTTTTTTTAAACATCATTGATATAATCCTTAGTTTTACCTGTAATTTTAAACAGTCTTACTTTTTTTCTGGATGATTGATTTCGCGCCATTTCAGCTTTGCACGTGTAATTGATGTTTTACCTTCTGTACCTGAACTTTTAAAACAAAATTCAAAATTTTTTTTAACTTACGTTCAGAAATACACCATTGGTAAGAAAAACTCATAAACGTTTGAAAACATTGCATGGGGCGTCAACCAGGCATCCCCAAAAACGACCGTCAGAAGGTTCTTGGAATGGTTGATGCCAGAATTAGTGTTTCTGATGTCATGGATCGATTTAATGTGCATAAGTGAACATTTTAGAGACTAACAAACAGATATCTACAAATGGCAACAGCACAGGATAGGTCAATATGTCATAAACCAAAAAAAACTATCGTCAAAGGAGGAGCACTACTTTCGCTTTACGTCAACATGTGACAAGTTTTTTACGACCATAAGAGTAGTGCATTGATTACGAGCAGCTGCTGGTGTGCCTGCCAATCCTTCATGATGCACTTAGAGCATGGCCGAGAAATTGATTATAAATAACACTATACTCATTTTCGCATGTTGACCCTCCCGAGCTCCATACCAAGAAAATCCTAATGAATGTGAGTGATAAACATTCATGTTGCTTCTGACATGTCATAATTTTATTTTTTTATTATTAAAATCATATGTTGTTACAATTTTGTAATAAAATAAAATTTCATGTTTTTGTTGCTAAACTTTTTTGGCTCAGTATATATTACTAGATAAATTCAATGCAAATTTCCAGTAATTATAGAAATGATACATAAAATAAGAGATAAAGAATCCCTCATACCAATGATTCTTCTCACTTATTTTATTCTCAGGGTAAAAATTCAATAAACACCTCACTCCAGTTTATTAACAATTTTAAGCAGTATATTACCTCTGTTATAGAAAGATTTTTACTGGCAATGAATTCCTGAGTGGAATTGAGTTGTACCTCTTCTAATGATGTTGGCACAGACAAAACTTGTATATTACTGTTACTTTCTAAAGATGTCTCCATTGTTATTTTATTTATAGTTCTCCCATTGCACAAAAACTTCAGCATATATTTCTGAAATAGAGTCAGTTAAATGCTATATCATTTATTCTTCGAGTTCATTAAACCAATTCACTACATGACAAATTTATACATGTCATATTTCAATTTTCTACAAAAAAATCAGTCCATGAACTACAACTGTACTGGTAGTTTGTAGATGATTGCTAGACAAACTTATATAATAATTAGTATTGCTATTTAGAACTAGTATAAATTTAATTTGTTTATTCATTCATGAAAGGAGATAAAGATAAAAGCTCTCCAAAATGTTTATGCAGGCATTTAATAGCTTAAAACACAAGTCTTTAAGTTTTGCTGATTGTTGAGGCTGTACAGCGGCCACGTGACTGAATGAATAATAATGTAAAGAGCATCAGATATGCTATAGAAACATGATTTGTTTTACAATATAGCTAGTAATAAAAAGATGTGGTATGAGTGCCAATGAGGCAACTCTCCATCTAGAAATTATGCATTCTTACAATCATATAGATACGTTGTGTATATTCTGCCATTTTCATTGCAAGCAAGTCTAAACCATACCTGTATTTGATGTGATGGAAGACCCAACACAATAATATCTGTAGACAGAAGATCGTTTTTGAGGTTTTCATTCTTGTCAAACCCAGTAACTAACAGCTGTAATATATCACACATATCTACTTGGTTACAGTTGCTAAGGAACTGTGTATAGTCCCTATCTAACCAATCATCCACTGTCTGTGTTAACTTTATATCGGGTGTACACGTTGATAGTTTCTGTTTGATCAGAGTATTACACTGGTGTATAGCTGTACTAGATTCTACATCATAGTCACCAATATCCTGAAAATAAGGTACAACTTTGATAAATAATCACAATTCTGTGTGGTTCAGAAAATTGTTACCATGTGTAATCCCATTACTGATATTTCAACATATACACAAAATGTATGTCTCTCAAACTCACTGTCTTGATTAATAGTGATCACTGATGTGATGTATGAATGAGTATTGCCATGTTTTATGAACATGTAAAACAAGAGTGCACACGCTGAAATGTCTCGCCTTCTTTACTAATCATTGATATTATGTTGATAGTCCTAAGTATAAAGCTTGATTACAACTGTCACATCAACTTAACATTAACCAAGATAGCTAAACAAAGACCAATGAACCATGAAAATGAGGTCACGGTCAGATGAACCATGCCAGGCAGACATGTACAGCTAACAAAGCTTCCATACAACAAATATAGTTGACCTATTACTTATAGTTTAAGAAAAATAGAACAAAACACAAAAACTTAACACTGTGCAATGAACCGTGCAATTGAGGTCATGGTCAAATAAAACCTGCGGGACTGACATAAAGATCATAATATATTTCCATCCACCAAATATAGTTGACCTTTGGCATATAATATTAGATAAAAAGACCAAAACTTAAAAACTTAACTTTGACCACTGAACCATGAAAATGAGGTCAAGGTCAGATGACATCTGACATGTACTGCTAGACATGTACACCTTACAACCATTCCATACAACAAATATAGTAGACCTATTGCATAAAGTATGAGAAAAACAGACAAAAACACAAAAACTTAACTATAACCACTGAACCATGAAAATGAGGTCAAGGTCAGATGACACCTGCCAGTTGGACATGTACACCTTCCAGTCCTTTCATACACCAAATATACTAGCCCTATTACTTATAGTATCTGAGATATGGACTTGACCACCAAAACTTAACCTTGTTCACTGATCCATGAAATGAGGTTGAGGTCAAGTGAAAACTGTCTGACGGGCATGAGGACCTTGCAAGGTACGCACATACCAAATATAGTTATCCTATTACTTATATAAAGAGAGAATTCAACATTACAAAAATTTTGAACTTTTTTTTCAAGTGGTCACTGAACCATGAAAATGAGGTCAAGGATATGGACATGTGACTGACGGAAACTTTGTAACATGAGGCATCTATATACAAAGTATGAAGCATCCAGGTCTTTCACCTTCTAAAATATAAACCTTTTAAGAAGTTAGCTAACGCCGCCGCCGGATCACTATCCCTATGTCGAGCTTTCTGCAACAAAAGTTGCAGGCTCGACAAAAAATGACTTTTCTAATGCAAATTTTATAGAATAAATACATGTAATCAAAACAACAACTTTTGCATTTTTATTAACAACATATACAGTAAAAAAAATTTGTAAGGGTTCCGCGGAACCCAGTGTCTCGCCTATTTTTGCTGTAAATCGCAGACTTAACAACAATGAGGAAAAAAATCAATAAAATATTCCTCTTGTTACTATTTTATGATTGTAAGAAAATCTAAGTCCATTTAAAAGTAAATTACAGAAAAAACAGGGTAATCTTTTTACAAACTTTACTTCTGGATACAATCTTATGATCATAAATAAGCTTCTGTCCAAGTTTGGTACAAATCCAGGATAGTTTAAGAAAGTTATTAAAATTTTAAAAACTTTAAACACAGAGTGAATGTAATGGTTCCCCGCAGAAAATCTAAGTCCATTTAAAAGTAAAATATGGAAAAAATGGATTTATTTATTTACAAAATTTACTTCTGGATACTATCTTATGATCATAAACAAGCTTCTGTCCAAGTTTGGTACAAACCCAGGAGAGTTTAAGAAAGTTATTAAAATTCTAAAAACTTTAACCACAGAGTGAATGTAATGTTTCCCCGCAGAAAAAACTAAGTCCATTTATAGTAAAATACGGAAAAAATGGAATTTTATTTTTACAAAATTCACTTCTGGATACTATCTTATGATCATAAACAAGCTTCTGTCAAAGTTTGGTAGAAATCCAGTATAGTTTAAGAAAGTTATTAAAATTTCAAAAACTTTAACCACAGAGTGAATATTTGTTGACGCCGCCGACGACGCCGACGACGACGGAATGTAGGATCGCTTAGTCTCGCTTTTTCGACTAAAGTCGAAGGCTCGACAAAAAGAGATTTGTGAACTTGTGATACACACAGAAACATAGACAAAAAAAAATGAGCATTGCCTTATCCTATCATAAAAAGTGCCATGCCCTCCACTGGCACCATGCCCCTTTTGTTGTTGAATTTTTAGAATGATTTGAGATACATGTGGTAGAAACAGTGCTTTAGTTGATTGACAGTGCTCCAGCTAGAAAAACATGTAAAATCATATTTCCAAAGTGATCTAAACATTAATTATACCTAAACTACATGTATTCATATCCTGGTAGGGCCTTCTTAACTTCTTCTTATTACTGATACATGTACTGTATATTGATAAACTATTTACTTTTTTTGTAAAATGTTATGTGATATTTAAGTCTTGAATAATTTTTCAACCTGTTTATTTTTCTCTGCCAAACAAAGCTGTACAGCCACCATTTGATCCATGGACGACAATAAGGTTACTCTTTCATTCTTTAGGATTCCATGTTTACGACACAAAGTCATTACAAACTCTGTTAAGGTGTAATGTTGCTCATCTTTTATTGTATCACAGCATATAATCACAGGTTCTGTAATCCAAATAAATACATACAATGCCATAACAGGTGATTTAGTTAGTTTTATTTTACTTTTTGCAAAGAGTTCGAATTTACCTTCTAGAAGACATGTACATGATGTTCATGTACGGTAATATATATTATACAAAATTAATTGCACATGCAGTTCTATATATATGTTCTAATATTAACATTTTGTAAAATCTAGCAGATGTCTGTTTTATAGCCAATTTCCCTAGGAATTATAAGCATTTCTATATATTAAAATAAAATATAACGTTTCTGGTTTTTCAACTAAAGAAAGTACATAAACATGATAAATTGCTTAACATTTACATAAATGAAAAAACAGTTAAATGTTCTCTGATCAGACAGTCAAAATAATGATCAGATCATTACTTTACAGTATTTTTCCTTCCAAGCATGCCTTGTCCATACAGAATATTACCCGAGTATATTCATTTTGTACAACATGTCTTGTCCCTTACAGAATATTACCTTTAGAACATGTCTCGTCCCATACAGAATATTATCTTAGAACATGTCTCGTCCCATACAGAATATTACCTTTAGAACATGTCTCGTCCCATACAGAATATTATCTTAGAACATGTCTCGTCCCTTACAGAATATTACCTTTAGAACATGTCTCCTCCCTTACAGAATATTACCTTTAGAACATGTCTCTTCCCTTACATATTATTTACCTTTAGAACAAGTCTCGTCCCTTACACATTTACAGAATATTACCTTTAGAACATGTCTCGTCCCATACAAAATATTACCTTTAGAACATGTCTCCTCCCTTACAGAATATTTGTCTTTAGAACATGTCTCGTCCCTTACATAATATTACCTTTAGAACATGTCTCGTCCCATACAGAATATTACCTTTAGAACATGTCTCTTCCCTTACATATTATTTACCTTTAGAACATGTCTTGTCCCTTACATAATATTACCTTTAGAACATGTCTCTTCCCTTACATACATTGTATTATTTACCTTTAGAACATGTCTCGTCCCATACAGAATATTACCTTAAGAACATGTCTCATCCCTTACAAAATATTACCTTTAGAACATGTCTCTTCCCTTACATATTATTTACCTTTAGAACATGTCTTGTCCCTTACATAATATTACCTTTAGAACATGTCTCTTCCCTTACATACATTGTATTATTTACCTTTAGAACATGTCTCGTCCCATACAGAATATTACCTTAAGAACATGTCTCATCCCTTACAAAATATTACCTTTAGAACATGTCTTGTCCCATACAGAATATTACCTTTAGAACATGTCTCTTCCTTTACATATTATTTACCTTTTGAACATATCTCTTCCCTTACATATTATTTACCTTTTGAACATATCTCTTCCCTTACATATTATTTACCTTTTGAACATGTCTCGTCCCTTACATAGTTCAATATAGAATCATAGCTATCTGTAGTCAGCTCAGTCCTATCACAGTCTGGTAGAATATAAATATTTGGTTGTCTCATCCTGAAAACAGACAATAAACAAAGGGTGAAGTACTCAATTTTAGGGATTTCTATACATTGTACATGTATGTATTCAGCTCTATCCCATCAGTCTGGTACAGTATAAACATAGGTTGTCTCATCCTGAAATCAGACACTAAACAAATGGTTAAGTAGTAATTTATATACATTGTACATTCATGAAATTGTATTTATCCATTTGTTTTCAGCTCTGCCCAATCAGTCGGGTACAATAAAAATACAGTAAGTGCACATGCAGTGGGTTCAGGCAAGAATTCTTCTGTACAAAATCATAAACCATTTTGTAACCATATACTTGTACAAATAAATGTACCATTAACCTGACAGATTTACTAACATACAATGTACATGTACACTAATAATTTTTTGGGGCCCTTTAGCTTGCTGTTTGGTGTGAGCCAAAGCTCTGTATTGAAGACTTTGACCTATAATCAAATGATTTACATTTACAAATTGTGACTTGGATGGAGAGTTGTCTCATTGCCACTCATACCACATCTTCTGATATCTGTATATGTACTCTTGGCTATTTTCAAAGAACAGATTCCAATATTTGTTAGACAAACATCTAATAAACCTACACTGTACACGTACATTATGACATATTATGGTTTCAACCTATATGTATGGTAAAAAAACAAAAGAAAAACTCGGTCTCACTAATTAGCGACAGCAAGAATTTTAGCGACAACAAGCGTCAACAAGCGACAAGAAGAATTATTTAACGACAACAAGCGACAAGAAACTATTTAGCGACAAGAAAACATTTTTTTTTTAATTAAAATTAATTATTGCAAAACTGAAATCAAACAGGAGGAAAAGAAAATTGAAATGTGAATGTTTTCATCTTTTTATTTGTTTATTGCCTCATTAAACGATATTTATCATGTTTATGCGTATTGATTGAAGATGAAAGGAAATTAATGACAATCTTGAGTTTTCAACAGGTATTCATTATTTACAATGATTGTATATTCTGGCGCGTGTAATTGTATAGTCTGACGCGTGTACAAAGTTGAAGGTGTTAATTGGATGTTATTGTAGCAATAAAACAGGGGACACGCGACTCGTTAATCTCATTTGATGTTCCACATGTTTGCTTATCAAAATGGGACCACCATGTACAAAATGTATAAATATTATGTTAGATAGGAATGTACATATTACTATATAACATGTATAATGACTAAAAATAATTAAAAAAAAAAAATAAAAAAAATATATGGACCCCAAGGTAGAACCACGTACTCGTCGTCGGGTCTGGAAACACGCTTAAATAATAAAGATGGCAAAGCGTGGCTGAGAGTTTTATAGATAAAGCATCGAATTGACATAACAAGAGTACACTTAGAGCATAGTATTAAGCAAATGAATCAAAATATTATATTCCATTATGCCCGCTCCATATATATCTCCATTCGTTTATTCATACTTTGACTTTGATGGAAACAGATACATACATTATCTTATACATATTCTTCATATTCAAAAATAAAAAAAAGAAGCTCAATCTCTTTCTTCTTCACAAATGTTAAATTTCTTCATCTACCAATATACTAATATAAACTTCACAATCTCTTTCTTCCTCACAAATGTTTCATTTCTTTGTCTATCTATATAATAAAACATTTTAATTAGACATATCTGCTCGAATATTTAAAAAAAAACATTAAATACAAATTTCTTTATATCTAATAAAAAAAAATGTTTTCTTGTCGCTAAATAGTCTTCTTGTCGCTAAAATAATTCTTGTTGTCACTTCTTGTTGCTTGTTGATGCTTGTTGTCGCGAATTAGTGAGACCCGAAAAACTTTTTTTTTTCTACTGTAACCGGAGAGCACGAATTTCATTACAAAATTGCTTGTCTCCACCGGGACTTGAACCCGGGACCTCTGTGTTACAAGGCAGCGCGTATACCGACTGAGCTAAAGAAGAACTTCCTTAGCTCAACCGCTTACGGCTGACTAAGTATCTACTAAGTTTTTCTAAGGGAAGCAATCCCGCCACACTTCCCCCACCTCAAGAGTCATTATACTCTATAATGATGATATTTTCATCTTTTTTTTATTTATATTTTAACCTGGCTAGGTAATTCTTCTAACCGTGGGTTATTATCGTTGGGCGCCAATGTAACCGGAGAGCACGAATTTCATTACAAAATTGCTTGTCTCCACCGGGACTCGAACCCGGGACCTCTGTGTTACAAGGCAGCGCGTATACCGACTGAGCTAAAGAAGTACTTCCTTAGCTCAACCGCTTACGGCTGACTAAGTATCTACTAAGTTTTTCTAAGGGAAGCAATCCCGCCACACTACTATCATTTTTTTCAGAAACATAACCTATATTGCACTTTAGAAGTTAAGCATTGTGTAATTATTATCACACAAATTAAAATAAATAATGATAAGTGTTATCTGCAATTAACTCCTCATTTACTTTTGAAGGAAGAAGAGGAAAAATACTACAATTATTAAAAGTAATTTAATTATAAAAGGTAAAAAGTTGAGTACAACAAAATCTCTTTTACAAAAATAAAGGTATGACTGCAACTATATTTATATATATACTTTTATTACACGTGGCACATAGCCGAAACGACCAAGGCCGAAATTCAATCAAGACCGAACTGGCTCCATGGTCGAAATTATGAAACATTTTGAAAAATATCAAAGTCAAAGGGAGACGTATTTTTTGTGTCCATTTCGTTAACCCAATCGAGCGAATTTCGAACCTGTATTATCCAAATAGTTACTGTACGTCTTTGAGATGTTGTTAAGAGAATCGTCTACAACATGTACAGCTCAAAATATATTTAGAGGGCAACTTTCTACTGACTGACGATGATGTAAGCCTTTGTCTTTGTTTACATTTTCAAATTTAGCGCACAGAAAAAGTAGGCGTTGACCAATCAAATCTGCCGGAAATACGAAATACAGAATAAATATAAAAATGTACCGGTTTTGTCATGAATATTATACGTAAAACGTTAAATGCTTTTCTTTGGTTTAAAATTCTTTTTAATAATACAATAATAATACCTGGGACTGTAAGTATAAAAGTCCCAGATAATACTAATAATAAAAAATAATAACAATAAAATATTCAATAAAAATATCACTTTGAAGCATATATACGTTTTACAAAACACAGTAGATGTAAAGCAAAATTATATCCGGGTGAAATTTGATCCGGAGAGGAAAATGTCACAGTAGTTGTTGTTATTTTTTAATCCGGAGGAAAATATTTCCCTGGGTTATTTTTTCCTTTGCCGTGAAATTCTATCTGGGTAGTTAACTTGTTGAATAGTTATTAGAAAAAACTTATAGATAGAAATATAGTTGCATTACTACTGTTAACAGTAATAGAAGAATTTGATTATGATGATATTTTTAACTATATAAATAATTTTGTCTGGGGACAGAGATGTAGTTGGTGATTATATGGAAACCTGATAAATCATAGCATAACAATATTTTGGAACAAAAGCATGTTTAACAGCTGGATAGTATTTACCTGTGAAATGTTACTGTCTTATTAAATTAAGTTGTAAGTCGTACATAAACGGAATAAACCGTTACATAGACACATATTTGAAACACTGGCATTTCGGATGAGTGTATAGTACCATTAGTCAGAACTGGGACTATTATACTAGTATGATAGTCCCAGGTCAGGAACATATATAGATATACTGTTCCCATCATTAGTGAACTGATTGATGATATCTTATCATCTAACTAGTTTCACGATGGAGTCCCTTCATGTAAACAGCAAAAAATGGTAACACACAAAAACTTTATATAAAAATTATATAAATAAAAAAAAAAATTAATAACATAAAAAGCCTTGAAGTACGATTTAGCCGCAGTATACCTTTTGGTCAAGTAATTTTTGACGCTAATTCCTTAATTTTTTAATTTTTGTTTCAACATTATTTGGCAACATATTCCAATCTTATAGGCCATTTTAATCAAATGTATCTTTTTGGTAACTCTTTAAAACTGGTGGAACTCGGAAGTCAAATTCGCTATTTCGTGAGAAATGATGATGAAAATGTCTGTCACCTTTGTAAAATTTGTATACATACAACTAGGACAATAATTATAACATAGTATACAATAATCTAACAGATTTGTTTCGTAAAACTTGTAACTTTGATAACTATTGTAACTTATCTTCATATTTTTTGCTTATACCATGCATGTAGACTAGACATAGTCAAAATGACATTGAATTAAAGCTTTAAAGAGGTACTAAAGTCTTTCTATGGTGTTCTTATAAACAGTTGGCCTGTCTGTATGAGGAACTTCAATCTTGAGTTTATCTTTTGTATAATATTAATTTTAAAAAAATGTCCAGAAAGAAATTTACTTATCATCAGCATTTAAAATTAAATAAGCTTTATGTAGAGTCGGCAAAGTATACAAACAGAGACAACATAAGCTCTTATGAGCTTTTTACCGACATCGGGATATGATCTAGATGGTAATTTTTTTAGCATAATATTTTAACTAAATCTGCACAAACTGTGTACTTACAGTTATTTCCATTCCATGACTTTAAAATAATTTTGAACTGACTAAAATTAGCAATTTTTCTAAAATCAGCAGGTTGATCATAACTATGTTTGCAATGCAAATGTATGCAGATCTGATAGTAGTAAATCATAAATCATTATCGAGGTTTGTTATATCGTTTCGTCAAAGCGTATATTTACATACATGTGATGTATATATTTATAAATAACACATAATTTTCCAATTCATATCAACAAAGTTATTTAACTACCTGAGTGTCCTCGTTATTAACCTATCTGAAATTATATACTCGCAGCAAACGTAGGAAATGATATATGATACAATTGTTGTGGGAGCGGGAATAGAGGGATCAGCCACGGCCTACCATCTGGCAAAACAGGGACAAAAGACATTACAGTTAGAGCAGGTATGCACTATTAATCAATTAACATAGATGCTACCAGAAGTCCATTACTAAAGCCCTAGTAAATTAATGGACTTCTGATATTACATAACATTATCAAATCTAGTTGAACAGTTAAATCAGATTATCACTTAGGCCAAATCAGTTCTTTTCTTTGTGTTTTATATTGCCGACTTAACTTGGACATTTTTATCTTTGTAGTTTCCTCTTCCACATAACAGAGGTAGTTCCCATGGACAGAGTAGAATTACAAGAAAGGCTTATGGCCCAAAAGAGCATTACACCGTTATGATGAAGGAGGCCTTCAAACTATGGGAAGTATTAGAACGAGAGAGCAAAACTTCTGTATTTAGGTAATTTAACTTACACAAATTGAGGTCAATAGATATTTTATTTTTAAAACGTGCAAAGAAATGTATAGAACGGCTGTTTATTCAACGTTTTCAATGCCCCCCTTTCAATGTGGGTCTATATAATATGTGTTATTTGAATTTTAAGTTTTTCTTTGCGTGCATTGGACATGGACCCCCTTCTTCAGTATTACAGATATTTTCAGTAGACTCAATTTATCTTTGCTTTTTTTTTTATTTCCCCTTGCTTATTATACTAAAATAATGTCAATAGAAGCAGTTAATACACCGCTCTCGGGCCATCCTTTTTTCTTCAAGATGGATCAGATTTAAATCATATTGCTTTCACTAAATATGAAACGACATGGGATGTAAAGTTATTTAAAGTTTATAGACAGATTCGAATAATATTAATCATAATCTTAAAATTAATCTTTTACCCTAAGTAATGATATCAAAATAAAACATTCATCAATTATATTTGCAAACCCCACCAAAGGTCTAGTTAAATTGAATGAAATTGAGAATAGAAATGGGGAATGTGTAAAAGAGATAACAATCCGACCATAGAGCAGACCGTAGGCCACCAATGGGTTTTCAATGCAGCGAGAAACTCCTGCACCTGGAGGCGTCCTTCAGCTGGCCCCTTAACAAATATGTATACACTAGTTCAGTGTTAACGGACGTCATACTAAACTCCGAATAGAATTCTTGTGGAGGTCATTCTCTGGCAGTATTTATACAAAGTTGATTTTGTGTGTTTTAACGACATGATTTACTAGAATAACGTCGGGCTACCAAGAATGTATAATTAAATGATTACATAATAAGGCAAAACAACTATATTTTGCAGGGGCGGATGCAGGAATTTTCGAAAGGGGGGGGGGGGGGTTGCTAACCCAGGGCACCCAGGGCAAAGAGGGGGGTGCAAAACATATGTCCCGATACAAATGCATTGATCGGCAAAAATAAAGGGGGGTGCGCACCCCCGGAACCCCCCCCCCCCCTGGATCCGCCACTGTTTTGTAACTTCACTGTTCACTTTTTCAATATTTCAGACAAACAGGAATGCTGACCATGGGCTCAACAGATAATATTTTTGTTAACGGTACTATCCAGTCACTGAGAAAACATAACATGGCGATGGATATTTTAGATGCGGCCCAAGCCAAGGCCCGGTACCCTATGGTGTCATTTCCTGACGACTTTAGATTTGTCTTAGATCACAGTGGGGGTATACTTCGAGCAGACAAAGCACTCAAAGCTTTTCAAGTAAGTGTGTATAGTATTTTTTGGATGCTTTTTATAGTTTTTATAGTACATTATGGAATAACATATCTATTAGTTTGAAAAATATTGCCTTTTATTTTCTTAATCTAAAAATTAAAGATATTGGTTAGAAACAAATGACTATAGTAACTCTGTTTGTTGATAATCGCTGTGACAGCCACCCCCCCCCAAAAAAAAAAAACAAAACAAAACAAAACAAACAACACCCCCACAAAAACCAAAAACAATGAAGATTGTAGACAGAAGATGATTTTACAAATCACGAATCTTAACAATCTGTGTTATTATACATTGATAGGACCAGTTTCAGAAGTTTGGTGGAGAATTACACGATGGAGAACCCATGGTTAACATTATACCAGGGGACATAATTACAGTACAGACAACTAAAGGGTCGTACAAATGTCGAAGTCTAGTATTGACTGTTGGTCCATGGGCTCAAAGGATTCTACCTGCTATTGGTGTACACGCACCTTTGAAGGTAGGAACATGTAATGATATATCAGTATTTCTTTAACTGGCCGATTATTCTATCATTCTTTTAAAATAAGTTATTCAAATAAAAATAAGAACGGTATGAGTTCTGCATTATATAACAAATTTTATAAAACATGCGTTTCACATAAAATGGAGAAAGGTTGAAAATTAATACAAAAGAACCAACGACTTTAGATAAGTAATGAAACCTTAATATGCTTATATGGATAGAAGTTATGATGAATACTGTTGTTACTAATCACCGCGTCTTAATCTCAATTAGTTGCTGCATAAAATCTATAAAGTATGTACAACATGCTTTCAGTAACTACGGTTTATGCTTTGTTGTCTAGTTAAGTTGTTATCTGTTATAGTCTCATCTCATTTTAGTGATATGTGCTTTTACTTTATTGGTTTATTTGTTTACCGTTTGATTGATTTTACCTTTGGGCTGTTTATTCATCTCCTTTTACCATATTTAGGTATATCATTTGACTTTTTTAAAATTCCATTTGCAGCCAATGAGAATTAACGTGTGCTACTGGAAAGAGAGGACGAAAGGAGAATACGGAGCGGATAAATTCCCAGTGTTCTTCCAGATCCCAGCAATAGACGGATACGAAGTGTATGGACTACCAAGTGAAGAATACCCTGGCCATGTTAAGGTACATATTGATTGCAGGGGAAATATTATTCCAATATTTTAACGATATATTTACAAACTAGTAATTCTTTAAATAAGTAAATGTCTAGATGATACACAAATTATTTAGTAAACTTTTGCATCTTTTTACTAGGTAATTTGTCTGACTGATTTCTTTAACCGCCAGCATCTTCTTGTTCTTTGCCTGGAAATAGTTTTGTGGTTCTGAAATTAATAGACAATTGCATATCATGTAAATTATGTAAGCATGAATTATGTCAGTTCAGTCCAATGTTTACTTTTTAGATATCTAATACATGCAGGACCGGTGATAGATCCAGACAGTTATGTAAATGTATAACATGTATTATTTCATTTCAGTCTTGTTTACTTTTTAGATCTGTTTACATGCTGGACCAGAGATAGATCCAGACAATAGAGATGCCGTAGATGATAAATGGGTGATAGATAAAATATCGGAATATGTAGCCAGACACTTCCCTAACTTATTTCCTACTCCTAGTATTGTCGAAACGTGTATTTATACGGTATGCTGTTTGAAAACATTTCATTTACTTTTCCCTTACTTAGTTCCTTCTTCTTGTAGTGTCGAAACATGTATTTATACGGTATGCTATGTGAGAACATTTGTTTTACCTTCCCCTAACTAGGTTCCTTCTCCTAGTATGGTCAAAACATGTATTTATACGGTATGCTGTTTGAAAACAATTGTTTTCCCTTTCCCGAACTTGGTTCCTTCTTCTATTATGGTCAAAACATGTTTTTATACGGTATGCTGTTTGAAAACAATTGTTTTACATTCCCCAAATTAGCTTCTTCTCCTAATACTGCCGAAACATGTATTTATACAGTAAGCTATGTTAAAAAATTTTGCATTGACAAATCTTTCTTTAGATCTTAACTAGCACATGCCATGCAGTCTATAAATACCATATACTGAGATAGACACAACATGATGTATACATGTACAACCATACATATCAGGAAAATTATAAATATTCTTATAATGTATTCAACTATCAATGCACAATTAGGAACAAACAAGATTTATATAATTCAATGACAATATAACGCCTTAATTCGTTGAACTTGATTTCACATCCCGAATTGAAAGCAATGTTATCCGCCAGTGCTTACAAGCACTTTGAAAAAAGGTACTCTTCCTATATTTAGTTAGAGATAATGAACTTAGAGGGTTTATTTTTATATTTATTTTGGTTCATTCAGATGCTTCCTGACGAAGACCTTATTTTAGACACCCATCCATCTTGGAAGAATATCATAATTGGAGCTGGATTTTCAGGTAACTATGGTAACCGGATGCGGCCATTACAAGTTTTCTATTTTGATATTTCTAAATTTCGAAAACTCAAAAACACGAAATTAGTTTTCTTCAGCGTTGTCGCAGTCATCGATTCACGTGTTCGCGATCCCTTTTTAGCTCACCTGGCCCAAAGGGCCAAGTGAGCTTTTCCCATCACTTTGCGTCCGGCGTCCGTCGTCCGTCGTCCGTCGTCGTTAACTTTTACAAAAATCTTCTCCTCTGAAACTACTGGGCCAAATTAAACCAAACTTGGCCACAATCATCATTGGGGTATCTAGTTTAAAAAATGTGTTCGGTGACCCGGCCAACAAACCAAGATGGCCACCATGGCTAAAAATAGAACATAGGGGTAAAATGCAGTTTTTGGCTTATAACTCCAAAACCAAAGCATTTAGAGCAAATCTGACAGGTGTAAAATTGTTAATCAGGTAAAGATCTATCTGCCTTGAAATTTTCAGATGAATCAGACAACCTGTTGTTGGGTTGCTGCCCCTAAATTGGTAATTTTAAGGAAATTTTACTGTTTTTGGTTATTATCTTGAATATTATTATAGATAGAGAAAAACTGTAAACGTCAATAAAGTTCAGCAAAGTCAGATCTACAAATAGGTCAACATGACCAAAATTGTCAGTTGACTCCTTAAGGAGTTATTGCCCTTTATAGTCAATTTACAAAATATTTTCCTCTGTTACTAATGGGCCAAGTTCATTGTAGATAGAGATAATTGTAAGTAGCAAGAACGTTCAGTAAAGTAAGAACTTCAAACACATCACCATCTGACACCAAAACACAATTTTGTCATGAATCCATCTGTGTCCTTTGTTTAATATGGACAAACACCAAGGTGAGCGACACAGCCTCTAGTTTGCCTTTCCTCTTTGTTGTTTTGGATTTTTTTTTATCTTAAAGACGATTGCACGAAAACCATAATATTATAGAAAACATGTATATTCTAAGAATGGTTATTGAAATATTTTATCATTTTATAGGACATGGATTCAAGTTGGCACCAGTAGTGGGAAAAGTTTTAGGAGAGCTGGCCATGGGAAAGTCACCATCATATGATCTCACGCCTTGTAAAATTAACAGATTTTTTCCACAGTCCAAAATGTAAATGTGATAAATAGATTTGATAAATTATTTATTGTAGATATTTTCTGCTCAAGTCGACTACCTAATCATGACGCTTAAAAATGACCATGATATAGTTGTAAGGATGGTATAATAAAATTAAAAACATAAATTAAACTTCTGTTTATTAAATTGTATCCATATGCAGAAATACACATGCAGCGTAAAGTCTTTACTCTAAATCCGCCTTCATCCTTGTCTATGTGCGAGATGATTGATTGATTGATTGTCTTATTTATTAATGTATAGTGCCACTTTCAACACTTTTGTACTATGTTGTGGCGATCAGTTTTTATTGATGGAAAAAGCTGGAGTGCCGACGAAAAGCACCGACTTTCGTTAGGAACATTGACAATCTCAGTCAGTTAAGAATTGAGTCGAGTGAACCTGCCCCGTGCGGGATCCGAACTCACAAACTCAGTGTGGACTGGCTAATGATACAGTAGTTGGAAAACTTAGACTACTGGGCCACTGAGGCTACCATGCGTGAGATGAAAACTCTGTGCTCTACATATCTAAATCTTTTGTCATGGTAAAATTATCAGGTGACCTCGTTCGTCGTATTCAAAATGTGTTACCGGAACTAAGTTTGAAGGTGTTATAAATGTAATATCATAGCAATATAACAGCTTCACCTGGTTAAGGTGTATGCTGTTAAAAGTGTTCTCATTTTTTACATTTTTCTCCCTTCACCTGCCTATGGGGTATGCAGTAGTGTTTTCATACTTCGCCTGTCTATGTGGTAGACATACGCACAGTTGATTCCTTTCAGCATGGAATGTATCATCTACCTATACAAACCGCAATGAGTTGTCACATATGACCACTACTAAATAAACCAATCATTACCTGTAATGGTTTACTTTTGTAGATTGTGACTTGGATGGAGAGTTGTCTCATTTCAGTAACACCACATATTATTATTATTTCTATCAATTCTTAACATGAGACATCAAATTCTGAAAATGCACCATATTTCAATGCTTTGTTAAAAAAAACTTAAAATTCAAACATTTCTCAAAACAAAATAGTCATGATTTACCATGCAGGAAGGGTGTTTTATTAAACTCTTTGGCTTGGTAAATTCACTTGATATATTACATTTAATCAAGTTGAGGCATTTGTTTCGAAGGTACTGATATATTTTCATCTACCGGCTAAAATTCAATGAATAGATATAGACGGTATTATTGCTTTAACATTGTGTTGATGGTGGTCCAGATGTGCCAACCAAATTACACGTCTGCACCCAAAATCCCATTTTGAGATCCTCAGTGACATCATTGATCCGATATATTTTGCTGGGTTTCACTTCACCTCTTGACCGCGAAGTTTTTAAGAAGAACATCGTGTTCTTCATCTTTTACGTTGTCAGAGGAGACAGACCGCCTCCGTGCACTTTCTGACATCATTTCTGTCATTTTGACTTTTATTTTAGTGAATTTCAAGCATCCTACAACATATGGATTTTTATACGACTGTCATTCAAATGAGAGGTTAAGCTAGCTATAAAACCAGGTTCAACCTGCCATTTTTTCTTGAAATGTCCTGTACCAAATCAGGAATTTTGCAAACAGTTATTAAATAGTTTGTTTCTATGTATGTTGGTGTTAGGTTTTGTTGCATTTCATGTGTTTCTGTTGTTCCGTTGTTTTCCTCTTAAAGTTGATGTGTTCCTCTCGGTTTGAGTTTGTAAACCGGATTAAAAATTTTGTTCTCTCTCAACCAAATTATTAATTTGAACAGCGGTATACTACTGTTGCCTTTATACAATAGTTTTCAAATAGAACAAGAGTATATTAGTCATTATTATTTTATTCGACCTGTACAACATTGGTGTCGTACTCTAAGAGAAATAAATGTCCATATTGCGATATACATGGAATATAAATGAGTTACGCATCACTTTAAAACCGCTTTTTAAAAGCGTCAACTCAAAATCTTAACTAAAGGGCAGTGATTAAGATAAACGAAAATGTCATAAAAGGGAGTTAACAAATCTTTGTCAATATTGTATAACCTACAGTATTGTTTATCATTCGACTTGACAGAAAGGGAACATGTCGGGTATCTATGATACTATTGTGGTTGGAGCAGGGATAGAGGGGTCCTCTACTGCCTACTATCTAGCCAAGCAGGGACAGAAAACTCTCCTTTTGGAGCAGGTAACTTATTAAGTATAACATGTATAACAATGTAATAACTGTGTCCAGTAAGCAGGACATGTTTATTTTCAAACTCACGACCGTTTATCTACACATATAATACGATCTACCTTGTCACACCAAGTCAATTGGATCATTGGATAAATATAATCTGATAATGGATCACCGAACTGTTGTCATTGAGGCGTATACTAAAAGCGGAATAATTTTTACGTGTATCACATTTGTTAAACAGTTGTCGTTGATAAAATTGAGAATTTCGTGCATAACTAATTTGTGTGGAATTTATTAAACATTTCAAATAAAAGAAATAAACACCTTCTCTCTTGTTTTTGTAAAATTTCTGTTACTTGCGCATGTTGCGCAAATAGAAGATGAATATAGCGTTATGCAAACCAATTGCAAATACACATGACCCGTAGATATTTATATATATTAGGCCAAACATAACAAGATATATATGTTCAGGGTATTCCTCCCTATATGCATCAAACTACTTAACACAAAATTTTAGTGACACGCTGGTATTACCAATGTTATTTCAACTGATCGGGCGGAGCTTACATTTTAATTTGCACTAAGGATAGTCTATTTGAAGATGTTTGTGATAAGGACGATTGCCGTTATAATTATTACTGATTTCTAATCACCTATCAGTGTCATCAAAGGAATTTAATAAACAATGACTGGACACTTCATTAATGAGTTTATCCTATAACACCCATCTATAGATGGACTGGTTTATTATGAGCGAACCGGTTAAACTGCGCCCAGTCAAGTGAAATAAATCGAGCAATAGTAAATCGGATAAATGCCGGTTTCACCAATATACTCAAAGTAGAAAGAGTTAAGCAAATAAAAAAATCTACCTAACTTATATCTCTATGTTCTTTATAAGGAAACACACATACACATTACAATTGTCAAACTTTACTAAAATTGTCTGTTTATAAATTTTGAAATTATTATGAAACTAAGGTTTCAACTCCCTCAGGCAAAGTTGGCTTTAGATGAATTTGGCTATATATTTATTTTAGGTATTTTTGACATAAAGCTCTTCAACGATTTTCGGTTCTTATACATCTTCGGATTTCAAATGTTTGGCTTTGAGTGTTCCTGATGAAGGTAAATCCAGAAAAGCGCTTCGGACGCAATAAATTATAAAACGTGTTGTTTTCCATTTTTTGTCATGTTAGGGTAAAATAAGGGGTTACCCTAATCATAATCTAATTACAAAATTTTAAAAAAAATACAGATTTTGAAGGACGTATAAACACATCTTCCTATAATGTCAGGCATCTAGGTTCAAACTTTTACTTTATTTGCACGGGTAGTAAGGTCGTCACATCGAGGGGCGTTTAGTACAGTGATTTTGTCATAGTTTTGTTAAGTTAGACATGGTTGTGTTAAGAGTTTTTATTGACAATCAATGACACAATATAAACATTCGGCTAATTTGCTAAAGGAATCTCTGAATATAAATTTAAGCTGGTAAGTGTCCTTGTTTATTACTAATATGTTAGTACATTAAAGGGGTCATCATATAGTTATAATTTGACACAGAATAATGCTTGCGTATGTCAAAATTTATAAGTTGTTGTTCGTTTCTAATGCATAAAGTACAGTTATTTCTTTACTGTCTGTTACATCCCATATTTCGATATGGTATAGATCCGCCGTCAATTATTCCTTAAAAAACCTACATTTGCACACAATTTAAGATTACAGAAATTTCGATGTCATGGTTTGGTTCCTTATCGTCATAGTTTAGTTCATGTTCGACATGGTTCGGTTATGTAATTCCTGTCGTGAATGATGGCGGTGTTACGATCAAAATAGACAGACATAATGTACAACTGAAATATTGTTGAACAATAATTTTACTAATTTTCGTGTTAGACCTATGTTATCCTTTTTTGAGTCAATATAGTGTCGCTATTTTCTGAGTTTTACATATTAACGATGATCTACTTGCAAAAATACACCTCTTGATTAAGGAAGTCGTCTACAGTAACGCTAAAATAGAACAAACACGTATAAAGAGATCACTAGAGTAATATATTAATGAATTATACTTGCCAATTTCTTTAAAAGTTTGTGTAATCGGAATACACTATGACTTAAGAAAGTACATTGCAATATACCATTAGTAAATACAGTATGATTTCCAATGAGACAACTATCCACCCTTAACCAAATGACGTAAATGTTAGGTCACTGTACAGCCTTCAACAAATAAACAGAAAATAAATATGATATACAGGAAAAACGACAGCCAGTGCATAACAAACTGAATACATTATACAATGTCATACAGAATATGACGTGGTTTAAATGTTGCCGGGCTCCCAACCAGTCCCTTGTCTTAAACTGGGCATACGGGTTACACCACATGTCTAACATAAAAAATAAATCTAAGAAAAAGTTTCTTTTATTTATTTCAGAATGGAATACTGCTACCAATATTCATCGTATTGTCTGTGATTTATCGCCTTGTCGGGTCAGATATGCGGATGTAAACAATTTAAATGTACTCGTACTAAGCACAGCAGTACGTGTTTCATTGATTTTTTTAATTATGTTTTTCAATCACACCGATAGAGCTTTTTTCTGGTATTATCGGAACTTTGTGCCATACAAGAAAAATTAGATTAACGAGTTTAGTGGTACTACATAATACACATATACAATATGAAAAAAGAAGAAGATGTGGTATGATAGCCAATGAGACAACTCTCCACAAGAGACCATAATTACACAGAAACTAACAACTATATGTCACCGTGCGGCCTTCAACAATGAGCAAAGCCCATACCGCACATTCAACTTTAAAAGACCCCGCAATGACAATGTAAAACAATTCAAACGAGAAAACTAATGGCCTACTTTATGTACCAAAAAATGAACGAAAAACTAATATGTAACACATAAACAAACGACAACAACTCAATACTAGGCTCCTGACTTGAGGCATGCACATACATACAAAATGTTGCGGGGTTCCAACCCTCACCCTAACCTTTGGTAGTGGTATAACAGTACAACATAAAAACGAACTACAAAAATTAGTTGAAAAAGGCTTAACTCATCAAGATGGATAAAAATACAAATGGAAGTGTTTATGTAATTGTACATCCCAAGAACAAAAAGACACTAGGTATATATCTGAGAGTACTCGCATTTAACTGACAGTTTGTTCACAGCAATTAACAACTAATGAAAAAACATGCATCTAAGACTAAATTATCAATCAGTACACATCCAACATCCAATGGATTTAGTATAACGACGTTTACTGTATAAAAAATAGTTTAAACTGTTGTCCAGGTTAACATTTTGTTCCGTCAATGTTTGAAGACTATATGGTGTCCTCTCGATATCGTTTGTTAAATTTTATAGTTGAGTTATTGTATCATGGACGGTATCATTTCTAAGTAGTAGGACTCTTACAAGGGATGATTATCGTGAAAAATTATTAATGACGTCTGCTTGGACTTCCCCATTTCCATTCTCAATTTTATTTCAAAATGTAACAGTTATAGATAGTAAAAAAAATAATCTTTCGTTACTAATTTTCAAATCAGTCCAAAACATTGCTGATATCAACCTATGAATTAACTTTCTTAAAATTCGGGTATGAATTGTATACATGAGAGCGCTTAAAATGCAATCCTCCCTATAACTATATATATACTTATGATGTAAGTTTTCATAAAATTCTTACAAGAATTGCACATCTGAGAGTGCTAACTATGCAATTTTTAATATAACTAATGTTTCCAAGGGGCATGACTCTTTTAGAAAAAAATGATAGGCACTGATTTTCGAACTAGCCCAAACTATTACTAAAACAACTACGATAAACGTTTCATAAAAAATCCAACAAGAATTGTAAACATGAGACCCTACGGATGAACGCATAGACTGACGGAACGAAGGACAAAAATATATAAATGTAAGATTTGCCTTTTACGCCCACCAAATTTGGAAAGATGCTTTTTTCCTTTAGTCGATTGGTTAATTTTGTACTTTACAATCGCCTTCAAGCAAACTATCAATATTTAGGCGCCACACATATGTTTTGATTTGGATCTTAACCATGACAAATGTAACCAAAACCATGACTAATTTCTAGACTCTTAACTGAACCATGTCAATCTCTTAACCAAACCATACCAATTTGGATATTTTGGTTATCCTGCGTTAATTTCTTAAATTAAAAACAGCAATTTCAGTTTAGATAGTTTGACTTACAATATAGATTCAAACCTTTAATTTGCTTTGTATTTGCGCATTTGAAAAGAACTGAGGCAATCGTTTCGGAAAGTAACATAACTTATCCACGACAAACTTAACCAAACTATGACAAAATCACTGTACTAAACGCTCCTCGATATGACGACCTTACTAACCGTGATTTGGAGCAATGCCTTTTAATATTACGGTACGTGATTTACTGATTGATAAATCGCAATTTCAAACTATTATTCAGAAAACAACAAATTCACCAGTGCAATTCAAAAATATTTGATCTATATTTGTAATAGATAATACCAATCTGTAATATTTTAATAACTTTCAGTTTCCTCTGCCTCATAGCCGGGGTAGTTCTCATGGACAGAGTAGGATCACCAGAAAAGCTTATGGCCCAAAGGAACATTACGCCGTCATGATGCACGAAGCCTTTTATCTATGGGAGCAGTTGGAAAGAGAGAGTAAAACAGAAATATTTATGTATTGAATCAATATTGTTCAAATCTCACCAACTCTACACATAGACAAACAAATATCAAAATTTACAGAACAAACGACAACTACGTACTGTACATCATATTCCTGACTTAGGACAGGTGCAAAACATTTTATTGGTACCAAACCTTCTCTCTTTTTCTGAAACAATAGTATAACATCACAACATAGAAAAACACACGATAAATTATCAATTGGAAGGCTTAACTCAATAAAAAAACGTAAATAAACACACGATGAACGAATAAATTTGATCTGCGAAACCTGAATGCAAAAATTACATAGTTAAAAAATATTAGGGACAAACATTCAAGGCCAAAAAGTAAACAAACAAGTCCAAACAAAGCCATGCCAAGACACCACCTCGAAATATTTAACAAGCCTTAATAAATAATCACTTAAAAAAAAACAAGTTTCATGATATATACAGGCCTAGGTAAATGAAAAATAACTTTGTCGTTTTAGGTATACTACTTCTGTGTATATAAACAAAACATTGCCAGTAATTAGGAATACCAAGAAAGTTCAGTCATATAAATACCCAATTTAATACTAGATACATATGGGGTGAATATCAACAATAAAACTGTACAATTAGAGTTAGATAAAACTTCCCTGTACAGATCTAAGGATAATAATCTTGATGTTCATACAAATGTAGTACAAAGAAGTGAAAATTAGTAGATATTCCAAATAATCACAAGCTGGTGTATAGACAAGATCCATATTAATATAAAATAACAAGAAAGCATTACAAATAGTCTCAACAGGTCAAGTTAAAAGCCAAAACTAATTAATAATAAAAAAAAAAAATCATGCATCAGAGACTAAGACTTGAATTCAAATATTCACCTTGATCCATGTTTGTTCGATATGCATCAGTTTCTTTAGAGTTATTCCAATTCATTGTTAACATTGTGATAATTTTATACGTACTGTATTTAAATATAAATATAAATATTATATTTCATTTCAAATCATCAACTTTTCAGAAACACAGGAATGTTATCTGTTGGTGCGCCAGGAAACGATTTTATCGATGGTACAATCAAAGCTATGAGAAAACATAATATTCCAATGGATGTATTCGGTTCTGATGAAGCAAAGATGAAGTATCCAATGATATCCTACCCGACAGATTTCACATACGTTTTAGATCACAGTGGTGGAATACTACGGGCTGATAAAGCTCTTAAAGCCTTCCAGGTAAATTGTTTTGTCCATAAGCATGCACATTTTCCCTTTACAATTAAGCATCAGTCAAAGCATACCAGATGCTCCGGAAAAATCTCAGCATCTCTTACAGTACGTTCGAAAAACTGTTGAAGACCTTTTTGATATTAAAAAAACCTTGACTGTATCACCTTGAAACCTTTACAAGAATAAACAGTCAGAGTCATATTTAGTTTCCAAATGCCATGGCTTTAAGCAAAAATGTAAGAAAAATTTAAAAATTTAAAAACATAAATACTGATACATGATAAATTTGTGTAGTACGAACATGACATAGATGAGATTTATTGTATACATTTTCATAGGTCAAAACTGTGGCCTGATAGTACTTTCCCCTTTACTAAGGACTGTCGATCTAATCTGGAAAGGTTTTGGAGAATCTACAAACGACTCCGATCATTTTCCTAATGCTGACTTTGTGCAGCCAGTTATGAGTTGATAACTGCTTGTAGACGTGCAATAACATTGACGATACCAAATTTCCTGCACCAGATGCGCAATAACATTGAGGGTACCAATTTTCCTGCACCAGATGCGCATTTCGACAATACATGTCTCTTCAGTGATGCTCGTGGCCAAAATATTTGAAATCCAAAGCTTATATAAAAGATGAAGAGCTATAATCCAAAAGGTCCAAAAAGTATGGTCAGATCTGTGAAAGGAATCAGAGCTTTGCATGAGGGAAATTATAATTTATAATAATTTCTAACATTTTGTAACAGCAAATTTTTATAACATAAAAAAAAATCCGTATTTTCATGCCGAAGTACTGGCTACTGGGCTGGTGATACCCTCGGGTAAAATAGTCACTGTTATGATATATGATAGCAATTTATATTATCTTTTTTTTTCAATTTCAGGATCAATTCCAGAAGTTCGGTGGAGATTTACATGATGGAGAGGCCATGGTCAAAATCATACCTGGAAAAGTTATTACAGTTAATACTTCCAAATCAACTTACAAGTGCAACAATCTTGTCTTGACCGTTGGTCCATGGGCTAAAACGATTCTGCCGTCTCTTGGTGTTCACATTCCATTAAGGGTATGATTTTATTATATGATGAGTATGTGATGAAACAAAATCATAGAAATATACTAAGTAAATATTAAAAATTGACGAATACTTGTTGATTAGACTATTAAAAAACAAAGTAAAAAAAAAAAAAAAAATACACATCAGCTGAAATTTAAAACCAAATAAGCCAACTGATGGTATGCAAGCTCCAACCGAATTAGAATGGGCTACATTTAACCGTCATTCTGGTATCTCTCGCCCCTCTTTTGTAATAGATACATTACACAATGGCCATAACGCCAGCTTCTTGTTATGGATAGACCTACTAACATTCTGTCAGCTTATATTAATTTTTCAAGTACTAAACTCTATCTGTTCATCACACAATCTATGAAAGACAAGACAGTTATAACAGTGCAATTAATATCGTACAAGGGAAAACAAATTAAAAAAATGTCGTCCATAATGTTGTGAGACATGATTTCATAGACACTATCATGTATTGGAATAAAGAATGTAGCACCCACAAAAGCTTTCATTATCTTACCCATTTTTGAATAAATTATTATCTCAACAAATTTTTGCTCGTACACACTTTTAGCCTTTAAGAATAACAGTATGTTACTGGAAAGAAAAGATTCCTGGGCAATATGCTGCGAACAGATTCCCTGTCTTTGTACAACATCCGGCGGTAGATAACTTTGGCGTGTATGGCTTACCAAGTGAGGAATATCCTGGACATGTTAAGGTAATTTTTATATTTTATCGTTCAACAAATATTATAATACTAATAATGATTAAATCTGATAATCTTTTTACATATGTAGCGGATTGTGTTCGCCAGTCTATCATGATATAGATATATATTTCTTTGCTTCATTAATGGTTTACCGAAGTTCAAATCTTTCACATCGATGAAGAAGATAAATCAAGTTTTATAAATTTTGATACTGATAGTATTAGATTACTTCGGATATAGTCATAGTCAAAGGCTATTGTCAAGACTAGAAGATGCCCACGAAATCGCGTTACAATTGGGCAAGTTTTGAAACAAACAGGTATTAAATTTCGCGGGCAGTATGTTTTCTGTGGAAAACAGATTGTTTCAAAGACATATTTAGGAAGTATAAATACTACATTAATACGTCAAACCACAAATATTTTCGACTTTGTATGATTTCAGAGGAGATGCAGTTCAATGAAATCGGTCACTTTCTTTAGGATTATAGATATGTTGATATTCTTGTAGATCTGTTTACATTTTGGTCCAGACATAGACCCTGACAACAGAGATACTGTAGATAATAAGTGGGTAATGGATAAACTGAAAAGTTATGTCTCAAAACATTTCCCCAATCTAGTTCCAGAACCAAGTATTCTTGAAACATGTATTTACAGTGTAAGTTGGAGTATTCGATAATTGACATGGACAAAAGCAGCAAATTTAGTTATACATCTTTATCGAAAATATATATACATTTAAACATGGATATCCTACCGGTTTTCCCAAGTTATATCTAACTTTATTATTATTTGAATGAATGAATACTTAATTGTTCATTGCTGATATCATGTTTAGCACAATATAGTTAAACGTTATATGTTAATCAACCGCTTAAGTTTAAAAAAGAATCAGAAAAGGATGAAGTTTAATTTTGGTTACAAGATACCGACGCAACGTTAGATATTGCTACTACCACGAAAAATAGCGTTAAGTAAATATTTGACGGGAAAACTTTATAGAAATGCAGAAATAAATATTTCAAATTATACATGAAAATAAAGATTGATTCTTAAGTTTTCACATCATAATAGAGAAAGAATAAAAATATAATATTCATAGGCTAAGGAAGACACAGATTATCCGAAAAATGTTTACTTAGCATTGTCCCATGTAGCAAACTCGAAATATAAAACTCGAAATGTTCACGCAACTCTTCGAAATTTTGCATGAACATTCTATGACGTGATATATTTCATTATTGGTTAACATGGCTGTTTCCATTTAAAATTTGCATACATATTTTCAAAAGAATATGATGTACGGAAATGTCCCATCCGAATTTTAATTTGGAAACTTGAAACATTTCAGTTCAAAAATAAAATTTTGACAAATAATTCATTAAATTGTATGCACGATCGTTTTGTACTAAGTATAAGCTCCCAAAATTCGAATTGAAACATAAATTGAGCTACATATTCAATTCAAAACAATAGATTTGCAATGTCTTGCGGAAATGTCCGAGTTAAACTTTCATGCCCTCACAAAACTTTTACGGCCAAAAAAACAGAGATTTGATTTCGTGAAGATTATTTTTCGGCTTTGATAACTATACCAATAAAAAGCACTTTTAAAGTTGAAGATGGTACACAAAATAGCATTAAGATTACAGGGTTATCTATAAAAAATACGGATTAATGAAAATGTCTTGCAAGTTTGTCCGTTATCATAATTTGACGTCGCCACAAGCGTAATATGCTAGGGACGGCATGAACTGCATTCGCGTGTTCCTTCCTCCACTAAATATAAATGTCCTGGTTTCAACAAAACGAAATGATGCACACATTACAAAAATACACATCTATAAGACAATCAAAATGTAAGAAAACTTCAGTATCATAGCTACATGTATGTATCTATTGTATGTCACTGCTTGATAAAATCATACTCGGGTTGAATATATAATGCAGCAATATTCCTCCAAAAACACACAATTACTAGCAATAAAATTGAATATCATATGTTAATTATAAAATCATATTGGATTGGATTCTCACGACATTAACTTATACTTGTGTGTTATACTTTGCATTTCCCCAAAAAAGAATGCAGGAAGAATTAGATAGTGCGCGTTTCCAATTTAACGTCATTTTCCTGTTACACTAAATGGTAGCAATATCTGACGTTGCGTCACATCTTTGTCATGGAGACTGAGGAAAAGAAAAATCATATTTGTCTTGGAGACGTTAGCCAATAGATGAGGAAAAGAAAAATCAAGGTAACAAACAAAACCAAGAGAATCGCACAAAAACACAAAAGAGCGGGAACTGATGCATCAACATGCAAAGTATCTACTGTTATGTATGCATCACTCGCTATAATACTTAATAAAATGCAAAGTAATGAATGGCTAAATGAATTAATCTAGATATTCTTTATAGATCTGAAAATGTGTAAACACTCCTTTTTGTTCAGTAAATAGAAAGAACAGTAGTTGATATGCCGTCCTAAAACTTATTTCTCATTTTAGACTCTTTTTTGATAAACCTTTTGTTTGTTGTTGCCATAATTTCAGTGGTTACCCGATGAAGAATTCGTATTGGATAAACACCCAGCTTGGAAAAATATGATAATTGGTGCTGGATTCTCAGGTACAATTTTGTTATGCGGTTAATTGATTTAATATTTAGTACATCATAGTGAAATTTTCTAAATGAAGAATTTAAAAAAAACCGCCAACCTGTGGTGATAAAACTTAAGCAGGCATAACATGTGAAGACAGACAATTGTAAAAACGATTAAGTGAAACAGAATATTCTGCATTGGAAAAAGTGTTGAACATTGTAGTTAGGGGGTATTCACCAGCAACAGTAGTTTACGGTGTTCAAAACTAAGAGATCTATGTTGAAGAGAAAAAAAAGAGAAAAAACAAACGTTCACCAATCACATTGATAACAAACGAGAAAACTCGAGTGCGTCCAAATGATAAGTACGTTTTGCTATGATTATATCACTCATCTTCCCAATAACTACTCCGTAAAGAACCAAACATTGATCATGCTCACTAGATTTAAAGAACATGTGATTTATCTGGTGTACAAAGATCAAAGACTGTGTGCGAATGTTTCTCACAGCTGTATCTTAAAGAAGACGAAAAACAAAACGCAACAAAATAAGCATAGACATACACAAAATTTTGCTTTGAAATTAAATTTTTGACGTTATAAATAACAAAATTTGGGGTTTAAAATTAAGTATTGTTGAAGGACGTGCAGCTTATGTTTCTTTAAAAACTCTTTTCGTGTTATTGATAGCTAGTTCAAGTCCAGTAATAAGTTGCAACTTGTGTGTTCATTAACGCAAACTATTTGGTTCTAAAACATGATATAAACGGTTAACTATGATACAGATATTCTGTAACGATCAGCAAAGTAATGTTTCCTTATGTATATTTTTGTTTTATTATTAATTGCTACTATAGGTCATGGATTCAAACTATCACCAGTGGTTGGAAAAGTTCTTGGAGAAATGGCAATGGGAAAAGAACCTTCTTATAATTTATCACCTTGTCGAATTGATAGATTCTTTTCTAGATCCAAGATATAATTTGTTGCCCAATTGTGTACCTTCACTCAAAATAATCAGTATTGTACTTGTTAGATATCATGTATCAAGAAAAATATACTATAAAACAACTAACATACAATTGTGTATTTATGTCGTTTGCCATACTACAAAAATTAAAGGATCATGTAAAACTGTACTTTCAAATTATATATTATTCGAGCAGAATTAACGTATTGATACAATGCATAAACAGATATATAGCTTAGATTTAAGGATGTACTTAAAAAATAAAAATAAAGAAATTAAAATTAATACTATAAGTTGAAAGCTCATCAGTTAAGGAACAACATAGGCTAAACATATTGATAGGTTATGGGGGTCCTTTTTGAAATATTTGTTATCTAAAAAATGGCCGGAAAAGGCAGATTCGGACTTTTAACCTTGCATTGAAAATTGAAAAAAAGAATGCTTAAATTCTGCAAAATTATCTTTTATGAGCTATTGAATTTTTTATGACAAGAAAAATGGGTGTTTTGCCTTTTACCTTGGATTGTTGTAAAAAAAACAACAAGGAGTCAGAACATCTGACACAAATATGGCAAAACTTTTAGGAATGTTTGGTCCTCAATGCTCTTCAACTTCGTACTTTATTTGGCCTTTTTAACTTTTTTGGATTCGAGCGTCACTGATGAATCTTTTGTAGACGAAAAGCGCGTCTGGCGTATATATTAAATGTAGTCCTGGTATCTATGATGAGTTTATTTCCGAAACCTCACCTAAGGAAATCCTTAATATTATATCCCATTTTCATTGCTATGAAATATGATATGCATGGTGAAAACATGAAATTTTGATCATTATAAAGCTGATTACTAAACTTCCGTTAATGAATAAATTTAACTGAACCGCTTTGTATAAGTGAGAGAGAATGATAATCCTTTTCTTCATGATTAAGTACGAGCGTTCGACTTTATATATTTAGTGGATGCCAGGTCTTTTAATTTTTCAAACTGCACAGGTTAGTCTGTACTCAGGGTAGTTTTTGAGGTGGATATACAGCCATGTTTGTCCACTTATTATGATGAAGCTTCAATCAATACGAACATTTGAGTTACAACTAGTTTTTATTTCAAAGCCAATATCTGGTACGGCTTTTTATATCAAAACCTATTTCATTATTTCAGGTGAATGCTCAAATGGTTAAAAACATTTTTCCTATTGGTTGACATTGCTTTTGGTATTTTTCAATTTTTTAGTAATTTGATGCTATAAATATTTTTATAATAACATTTTAAAAGTTAACAATTGTACTGCACCAGTAAACTTCAATTCATTTTGATTTTTTTGTTTCTTTTACAGTTCAACTTTCATTGTGATAACGCCTTTCAATCTGATAACTGTGCTTCGGAGCAGTTGTAACTCATTTATAGCAATTCTTTGTTTTGAACTGTAAAAAGACCCAAATAGTAGGATAATATCTTACTACGAACATATTTACATTTATTCTTCACACTTAAGAGACATCTAATCCTGCAATTTTGTAGATCGAGAGCACTTTGCTATATTCTAAGCACTGAATAAACCATTGTCTAGTGTCATATATGACAGCATCGATAATACTAGTCGATTAAAAATTTGTGTACTAAAACACGATTTTCGGAAGCACGCCATAGTGTTGTCGATATAATGGAATTGAAAGCGACTGTTATACAGGTGAGAGGATCAGCTAGCTATAATAAAATTAATGGTACCAATTTTGTTGCACCAGATGCGCATTTCGACAATACATGTCTCTTCAGTGATGCTCATGGCCGAAATATTTTAAATCCAAAGCTTATATAAAAAATGAAGAGCTTTAATCCAAAAGGTCCAAAAAGTATAGCCAAATCCGTGAAAGGAATCAGAGCTTTGCATGAGGGAGATACATTCCTTAATTTATAATAATTTCCATCATTTTGTAACAGCATAAAACAAGGTTTAATTTACTGCTTTCTTGGTTAGGAAAAACCTTGTCCAATTCCGGAATATTACAGTTTTGTTCCGTTCGTTTGATGTGTTTTAGCTTTTTATTAAGCCATTCGATTAGGGACTTTCGGTTTTGACTTTCCCTTAGAGTACGGTAGGAATATTATTGTTTTTCTGACATTACATTCGAGTGCTATCGTTATCACTAGTTTGGAGAGTCAAAAGTATAAAACATTGAAGAGCATAAAAAAGGTTTATACACAACTGTTAAATAAAAGGTTAATGTTATTGTATTTCAACTTTGTACTTGCAATACTTTATAAGACATATTCTAATGAGGAAAGTGTATAATATATTTTCTCCCTTTATTTGATCGAAACTTATTTAATCGTCAGGCGTACTAAATAAGTAGCAAAGTATCTTTGACGAGTTAGTATGCATTTATGTTTATACTGTACTGTTTCGTGCTGTAGCATTATATTTGCTTGTGTTTTAAATATTGTTTTATTGATATAACTGTGTTCCTATCTTATTTCATCGGTATAGTTTGCTGTATATTGGTCAATCCAACACATATTATTTCATGGTACGCCAGTGAAGCAGTTTTGTCGGTTTTTGGTTGGTTAAAAAGGTAATTGTTTTCTGTGTAGTGATTATTAAAGGTTATCATTTTTCCTTCATGCATCGGTGTTTTTTTTTGTTGGACTTACAATTCTAATTGCCAACTTGGTTTCTTCTCTCTTTTATCTGTAAATATGTTCAATAAACCTATAAATGTATGGGCATGAAAAATCTGTTTTTATCCAAATGTAACAATAAAAACTATCCTACAAAACTTTCTTTTCCATGTTGTCGTTTCGAAAATTTTATAACAACATAATCATAACGGCCTATATATTTGACAAACTAAACATCGAGATATACATTTAGACAATATACGTATAGTGTCTTGAAATATGAAATTTATTTGTATGAGGCTTGAAACGGGGGAAATGCGAGGTTATACCGAGCATTTCCCCTGTTTCGTGCCGAATACAAATAGATTTCATATTTCAAGACACTATACGTATATTGTTTTTATACTGAAATCGATCAAAAAAAAAAAAAAAAAAAAAAAAATTAAAATATGAAACAAATATTATTAAAAAAAGTGTTTGGAATTTCCCCCTTGGGGTACCATTTTGGGGTATTTCCCTATGAGCGTAGTCTAGGTGGTAAGACATTGACAATTTAAGGAATTAGAAAGTGAAAATGAATTTAATTAATAACATTTGATAAGCATGGTATATAAATTACCAATTTGAAGACATAAGAAGTTTAAATTCATAAAAGTTTGACTATTGTTACTACACGTTGTCATGGTTGTGACGTGACGTTGTAAGTAGGCGGGGCTTATAGGTGAGTTTAGGTCATTGACGTATAAAGCTAACGTTTATACGTATAGCTTTATCTGTATAGTAAAATAGCTGATTGCAGTATAAATAGTATTACATGTTAAACAAACCACAACTGCAAGTAAGGTTCTTGGCTTGGGTCAAACATATGATCATTTGACGGTGTTTAACCCATTATTGTTTGATTTCAACCCTGTCTCCCATTCAATATCTAGCAGTGCACAAGCGAAAAACACAACGTTATAATGTTATAATTAATACAACAGTTGAACTATTAATGCGGAATTCAACTTTTAGATCCTGCAGATAGAACCCCGTTTCTACAATAAATGGTTGATTTCTCGGGGGCTGAGTTATGATATATGTATCAATGATGTAGTTGTTCTATCAGTGAAATCACAAAAATACTAAACTACGAAATTCAAAACGGAAAGTCCCTAATCAAATGGCTAAATCAAATGATAAAACACATCAAGCGAATGGACAATATATAAAGTATTGGTACAGGCATTTACAAATGTAGAAATGGTGGATTGAACCTGGTTTTATAACGCTAAACCATTCACCTGTATGACAGTTGCATCAAATTTTGTTATTTTTACAAAGATGTTATTAAAACGATGTTATTAATAAAAAATAAGAAATCCGATGGGTCTTTATCTAAATCAGGTTGCATCCATCCACTCCATGTAATAGTATATCAAGTTCATGCATCTATCCACCTCCATACGATTTTTTTTTATCAAGTTCCCTCTATTTTTAGGAATTTTTGGTCCTCAATGCTCTTCAACTACGTACTTTATTTGGCCTTTTAACATTTGGTTATTCGAGCGTCACTATTGAGGTTTTTGTAGACCAAACGCACGTCTGGCGTAAATATAAAATTTCATTCTGGTATCTGTGATGAATTTATTTATTCACATCAAAGAATTGTATCAATTTTATTATGATCAACACGACAAAGAATAGGTCTAGTTACGAATGTACCAAATGGAGATTGATGGATGCAAATATCTTTATGAAGAAGACATACATAAGAAAAGTGATCGGTTTCTGTGATTTGTTTGTATATCAGATGGAGTTTCTGTTATGAAAGCCTCTTTCGTAAGACAAAATAATAAACATGGAATTAGATTTTAAGTTCCAAAATTCGTCACATCTTTCTACGGGATTGTATTGCAGTTTTGATAACATCCAAATTGACCAGTAAAAGCCTTCGGATCATAATTTTATTGTGTGTCATTTAGAAGACAACAAATATTTTTTTCTTTTAACATCACTTTGAAATACTGAATTTCTTTTATGACGAAGTGCAAAACAAAAGGCTATAAATTTCTGTTATGACAAACTATTCTCTATGATAGAGCGACCTATTATCTATGATACAACGACCGTAGAGGTCAAATAACAATCGTTTAATAAATGATTACACAAAGATAAAACTGTTTTATCAGACAGTAAATGCATCGGTGGTAATATAAAAATGTTAATATCGTTTATTTTTAGCGACTACCTGTGTGAGCTCGAGTTTACTTACACACGTATTCATTCTATAGTTGTATGTCAATATTACTAAAGGAACACTAAAATGAACAGAGACTATACTTATGATGTAATTGTTGTCGGTGCTGGAATAGAAGGGTCAGCAACCGCATACCAGTTAGCCAAGAAAGGTAAATCTACATTACTACTAGAACAGGTAAATAAATATCAATAAACGTATATAGATGTGGGATAAACGTTAATGAACAGTGACACAAAACACAAGTCAATGTATCAAGCTAACCAAGACGGGAGAATAGAGCTCTCTATGCATAACTACACATTTAAGTACTACTGCATATTGACTGTCATATTGACCGGGGACTGTCTCAAGACATATACCTAACAGATTTTTATAAGGACATTCATATAGCAAGATAATATCTTAAAAAATGAAAGACATTGAAAAAAAGTGTTTCATATACAGACAACAAATTAGATCAAACATATAAGCCCATTCAAAACTTTATATTCTTTTTCGCAAATTAAAAAAAACAAAAGCTAAAAAAAATTATTGATAGACAATAATTGAAAATATTATGTTTTCTTGCAGTTTCCTATTCCACATAATCGTGGAAGTTCACATGGCCAGACACGAATCACAAGGAAAGCTTATGGTGTGTATAAACACTATGCCGTTATGATGGAGGAAGCTTATAACTCTTGGAATCTCCTGGAAAAAGAAACTAACACTACACTGTATTAGTATGTCTTAATATTATTTATAGGATATGTTTCAATATTTTAGCACATCTTTCATTCTACTGTGTAGCTGTCTAATTGACGTAAACAAATACAATCATGTCACTTACAAGTATAAACAATTTGAAAGAATCTAAGATTTTACCTTTTGAAAAAAAGATGAATGAACTCATCATAGATACCAGGATTAATACAATACGTTCAACATTTCCTGCGCCCGAAGCGATATAAGCATTTATCTTCATCAGGTACTACCAAAGCTAAATTTGAAAGCAGAGGATGATAAGAACCGAAACAGTTAAAGAGTTAAACTTATGATAAAGTCAACATCTTTATAATTCAACTCAGGATGTAAACTTTATTTGATACCTTTTCAATATAATCTAATAAAATCATAGATACCAGGATTGAAATTACATATTTGCGACAGACGCGCGTTTCGTCTACAAACGACTCGTCAGTGACCTTGAATCAAATGAGAGGAAATAAAAGGTAAGATATAATTTTTACATAACTTATTTATGTTTAAAGTGAGACGGGAATGCTATGCGCTGGAAAAAGAGACAATACATTCATAAACGGGACTATAGAATTCTCAAAGACAAATGGGATACCAGTAGAAGTTACAGACGAAAAGGATGTAGGAAAAATATATCCTAAGATGACATTTCCAAAGAATTATGTGTTTGTTTTAGATAAATGTGCTGGGATACTCTTAGCTGATAAGGGACTACGAGCTTTCCAGGTAGGTCAATGAAAAGAAGATTAAGAAAAAGTATCAAGAAACTACAAAATAAAAAAAACCCACATCTTTAGACAGTTAAACCAAATGGGGACTAATTCAGCACTTAGAGAACATAAAGGGGTACAGCAAGTACAATGCATGATATACAGATGTAAAAATACATCTTGATAATTTTCATTCATTATTCATATTAAACTGTACTAACCTGTCATTACAGTTTATCAGAATAAATTATATTTTTTTTTCATTTATCGTTCGAAAGTATGACTTCATTAGAATATAAAAATAATTATAAAGATCATAGGACAGTTTTTAATCGTACACATTGTTTATATTTCATTCAGGATATGTTCAGAAAAAATGGCGGAATATTGAAGGACAATGAGGGAGTAACTAATATTACTCCTGGGTCAGTCATAACTGTACAGACGTCTAAAGGCCAGTATTCATGTAAAAGTATTATCCTAACTGTCGGACCATGGGCAAAACAGCTCTTACCAACGTTAGGGATACACATACCACTGAAGGTTTGTATAAAACAAGAAGATGTGGTATGATCCTCTATGAGACAACTCGCCACCAGAGACCAAAATGACACAGAATTTAACAATTATAGATCACCGTACGGCCTTGTTTTTAGAGAAAAAAGTTAAGACAATGTTTCGTAGGAAACATATTTAGAGAGTTATTACCTGTTCGGACCACAGGTTCTATGTTGCTCAAAGTCTAGACATGAACCATATCTTAAAGTATAGTAGGTACCAAATACTTGCAATGTTCACAATCATACACTTAAATGGAGTTATTTCCTTTCAGAACGATAGGTTATTCTATTGAAGAAGCAACCCAGACGGTACAAGTTGTCAATGAAATGTGGTCCAAGGCACACAATAATGACCTGTAAAATGTTATTAATGCAAACAAACTAGTACTTTTTATCTATTTGATAGTTATTGAAAAAAGTCAATTAACACAACTACCGAACTCTGCAGAAACTTGAAAACAGAAAGTATTAAGCAAAATGGAAAAATCAAAAGCTCAAACACATCAAACGAATTGATAACAACTGTCATATTCCTGACTTGGTACAGGCATTTTCTTAATCGTTTGTTGTTGATGGCAATTTGGGTTTTACTTCTCAGTTTTCATCTTAAATAGTTTTTATGCAGACGCATCTGTGTTGATTAAACTCAAATATCAGAGAAAAGTGTTTAAAGCATATAAAAAGTATTATAAGAGGGATGTAGGATATTTTAAAACTAACATTTACAATAGTATTCTTGATTTTTTACACTTATATAAATGTTACTCTATTATATGACGAAATGATTTCACTTTATAAAGAGGAACATCGACGTTCTTTTAAATGATGGGAGGTTAAAATATTTTATCCTGAGTCTTGATTTATGACAAAAACTTTAAAATTTGCATTATGTATAACATAAAATAAATTATTATCGTTACTGCTTCACGAATTACGTTTAATTTTTTAGTACACATCCCCGATCTTCTAAATCGGAATAATTATTACCACTAGGGTTCAAATGTAAGCAGGAGTTACCTAACCTGACACGTTCCCGGATCGTAAATCGATTTCTAATAGGATAACGGTAAATCCTTATTTTTCAGTGCAGTATTTTTAGGACCAAAACAAATAAGATATAACGATTGTACACAAAACGCATTTACGCAAAGAGGTTTGAAGTGTTTAAAAATTTTCAGGTTTACCAGTTAACATTTAAAATAACTTTATGATGTTACAGGCACATATGCATTAAGTATAATCAACATTGGTCAAAATGTTTTGTTATTCATTTCATAAAACATTTTTCATCTTATAATTTCTAAAATGGAATTTGTTGTTTTCCATAATCTTTATCAATTGATTTCCAGCCAATAAGAATAAGCGTATGCTACTGGAAAGAGAAAAATCCTGGAGAATATGGATTGGGCAAATTCCCAACTTTTTATGAGAGTGAAGCTGTAGATGGAAAATACAGTGTATACGGTTTTCCTAGTATGGAATATCCTGGCTATGTCAAGGTAATTATCAAATGGAAAAATATGAAATGATTGTAGTAAAGTTAAATTTATAACTGTCATCTTGAAACTCTAGATGTATCGTTAAATTAAGATCGGCAATTTTGATAAGATAAGAAATGCAGAAACGGTAATCAAAATAGTACATAAAAAACAAAGTTAAAGCAACACAATTTACAGCAGAACTCAAGATCTTTGAAGGGTATACCAATCATATTTGGTATATGATCATATTTTAATTTTTTTGACACAAACAGCTCGCTGGCGGCAAGGTTGTTACTTTCAAAAGAAGTTATCTTTAAGTATAAGCAACTTTCTTTAACTCAAATATTTCGAACACATCACTGAATAGCATTGTAGTTCTGTTCGTATATATAATTTTTATGAAAAAATGTATACTATAAACATTAATTGTTTTTTGTTTATGTTTTGTTTCAGATGTGTTTGGGATGGGGTTCTGATGTCGACCCAGACGACAGAGATTTTGTCAATGAGAAATGGGTTATTTCCAGAATCAAGAAATATGTTTATGATCATTTTCCCAATCTACATTCAGAACCAAGCATAGTGGAACCATGCATATACACGGTAATCTTTTAATAAGCACTTTGTACTCATAACACATAAAGAACTGACGAATTATCTCTTTTTTATTTCATTTATTTCAATTTTTTTCAATTAGCAATTAAATGCTATTATTAATGTTATAAAAAACGTATATCTAGAGTGTTTAATATTCATTTGGAATAATAAAAAGCATCAAGTAGAACGTCATTTCAGATATCATTGCACATGTCATGTGACTGATTATGAAATATTCGACTTAATAGTACTCCAATATTGTATTATAGTTTTTATTTCAGATGGTACCCGATGAAGATTTTGTATTAGACAAACATCCAAAGTGGCCAAATGTAATCATTGGAGCAGGATTTTCTGGTATGTTGACAATTAGCGATAATAAGAGCGAAATCATTAAGGTTAAGCGTCACCTCCTAAAAAATATTCCGCCATGTGTCTTCACACTATGTCAAAATCGTGAATATGACGTTATCGATAAAACTGCATATCAGACGACTTTACCAGTATTCAAAGTATTCGCACAACATGTCTAAAAAGAGGCTATCGGTCAACCAATTCGAGATGGTGATCACAAAACTTGTGCCATGTCGACTTTTGTCGTTCTTTCTTCTAACTCTGTTGTCACAAATAATATGTAAAGGTAAATAACAAAAGTAACGATCTCTAAGAAAAATTTAGAACAGGAAGTTCTTTATAATATATATATAAAAAAAGATGTGGTATGATTGCCAAGGAGACAACTATCCACAAAAGACCAAAATGACACAGACAACTATAGGTAACCGTACGGTATTCAACAATGAGCAAAGCCCATACCGCATAGTCAGCTATAAAAGGCCCCGATAAGACAATGTAAAACAATTCAAAAGAGAAAACTAGCGGCCTTATTTATGTAAAAAATGAACGAAAAACAAATATTTAACACATAAACAAACGACAACCACTGAATCACAGGCTCCTGACTTGGGACAGGCACATACATGAATAATGTGGCGGGTTAAACATGTTAACGGGATCCCAACTCTCTCCTAACCAGGGACAGTGGTTTAACAGTACAACATAAAAACGAACTATAAAAATCAGTTGAAAAAGGCTTAAATCATCAGATGGATAAAAATACAAGTGGACGTGGCCCGGTACTTATACATCCCGACACAAAAAGACACAATGAACAGATCTGAGAGTACTCGCAGTTATCTGACATCTAGTTCAAAGCCACTAACAACTAATAAAAAAATCATGCAACTAAGACTAAACTATCAATCCGTACACATCCAACATCCTATGGATTTAGTGTAAAGACGTCATAAACAGCCAGAGAATAACATGACCTTGTGCAATGCCAAATTACAGGTATCGACAGATTGTAGATCCATGAATATGTATATGCATATAACATACTAGTAATATTTAGTTAGCTTTTAATTAACTGATAACAAAATCAATATTTATACCAATAAAAACAATATTCAATGATTTAATTACAGTGTTGAAAAGGTAAATAAAGGCAACAGTAGTATACCGCTGTTCAAACTCATAAATCCATGGACAAAAACAAAATCGGGGTAACAAACTAAAACTGAGGGAAACGCATTAAACCTTTTAGAATAAGTTTATTTAAAGGAGCGACAAGTTTACATGGATCATTTCTAAATTTCCGGGCACGGTTAACAATATTTCCGTAAAAATGAGGATGTGCTATCCCGTTTGAAATAAGTTTTCTACAGATACAACCAAATTTCAAAACCAAATCTTTATATCTATGGAAAAATTTAGTAAAGGTTTTAAGTATTTTATGGTAACAATATGCCTGGTTTAATAATTTACCAGTAATACATAGGTTGCGTTCGTTAAAATAAAAAACGTCACAACAGACACGGGCATACCGAACAAGTTGTGAAATATAAACACCGTAAGATGATGCCAAAGGAACATCACCATCTAAAAATGGAAACTTAACAATAGGGAACGAAAAATCGTCTCTTTGTCGTAAATTTTAGTGTGGAGTTTCCCGTTTAAAACCGAAATAACTAAATCCAGGAAAGGACAGTTATTACCGAATAAATTTGATTTATTTAAAGTAAGTTCCTTGGGGTAAATTTCCGCAGTATATTGAAAAAATTCTTGATTATTTTACGAAAAAATATCATCAAGATAACGGTAAGTGTTATTGAATTTATCAAATAAATGCAATTTCAACGGGTCTTTACTGAGTTTAGTCATGACATGTGATTCGTAACAGTACAAAAACAAGTCTGTTATTAAATGATATCAAAAAATCTAAGGCTAAAACACATCTAATGATAGAAAACAGCTGTCATATTCATAACTTGGTACTGGAATTTTCCTGTGAATGAAGTCCGTATTGTATGAAGAAACATGAGTGTAACGTATTTAATGAGATATTAGTCCTAGTTTTTTTGTTTGAAGAGGATACAGGCCATCAATGAACTGTGGATGACAACGGGTCTTTACTGAGTTTAGTCATGACATGTGATTCGTAACAGTACAAAAACAAGTCTGTTATTAAAAGATATCAAAAAATCTAAGGCTAAAACACATCTAATGATAGAAAACAGCTGTCATATTCATAACTTGGTACTGGCATTTTCCTGTGAATGAAGTCCGTATTGTATGAAGAAACATGAGTGTAACGTATTTAATGAGATATTAGTCCTAGTTTTTTTGTTTGAAGAGGATACAGGCCATCAATGAACTGTGGATTACTGAGTGACAGAATGTCATCAATATATCTGAAATTGGATATATCGATGTAGCCGAAAGAAATAAAATTCCAGTGTTGTGCCCGGAATTGCTATTGTATGGGTTTGTTTGTTCAAACATTATAACAAATGCGGATGAAGGTTGATTTATCCCATCTTACGCTACCATTGAAATTTTGTGTCAATGATCTCGTATATTGATGGTCATATTATAATTGTTTTTTATCTCCGGTGATCAACTGCTTTGCATGATGCTTTTTAGTAATTATTTTTTTAAATTTAGTGATTTTTAAGAATGAGACCTATCTTGGAAAAGAGGTGAACTGTACCATAAGGACATTCAAAACACACAATTCGAGAATAAAATGATAACACTATTGCAAAAAACGACGAAGAACATATAGACAAAAAAAAATTGAGTAACACGAAACCAAAATATAGTGCTTAACTAAGTACTTCGGACGAGAGAGCAGTTCCTGCATCATATGGTCAACCGTCGTGTTTCGCTTTAAATTACAAATCGGCTGAAAATAAACATTCGGTGATCAGTTTCAATGGCCGAAAAGAGGGAGGGATGTGGTTAGGATAGTAAAAACATTCCGTCGTCATCTGTGAAGCAGCTTTTCGGATGGAGTCATATTATAATATGTTTTTGTTAAAGGATAGAGTATTTAGAACGACCATGAGTTTCAGATTCTTTATTCCACATTGTTAATAATTAACACATCAAACAAATGGACAACAACTTTTATATTCCCGAATTGGGAAAGGCATTTTCTTATGTCTAAAATGGTGGCTAAAACATGGTTTTAACCAATTCAATCAATCCACCATTTTCTACATTTGAGAATGCTTGTGCCAGGTCAGGAATTGACAAATGTTGTCCATTCGTTTGATGTGTTTTATCAATTGATTTTGCCATTTGATTAGGGACTTTCCGTTTTGAATTTTCCTCGGTGTTTAGTATTTTTGTGATTTCACTTTTTAGCTCACCTGGCCCAAAGGGCCAAGTGAGCTTTTCTCATCACTTGGCGTCCGGCGTCTGTCGTCGTCCGTCGTCGTTAACTTTTACAAAAACCTTCTCCTCTGAAACTACTAAGCCAAATTGAACCAAACTTGGCCACAATCATCATTGGGGTATCTAGTTAAACAAATGTGTGGCGTGACCCGGTCAACCAACCAAGATGGCCGTCACTGCTAAAAATAGAACATAGGGGTAAAATGCAGTTTTTGGCTTATAACTCAAAAACCAAAGCATTTAGAGGAAATCTGACGGAGTAAAAATGTTTATTAGGTCAAGATCTATCTGCCCTGAAATTTTCAGATGAATCGGTCAACCCGTTGTTGGGTTGCTGCCCCTGAATTGGTAATTTTGAGGAAATTTTGCTGTTTTTGGTTATTATCTTGAATATTATTATAGATAGAGATAAACTGTAAACAGCAATAATGTTCGGCAAAGTTAGATTTACAAATAAGGCAAATGATCGAAATGGTCAGTTCACCCCTTTAGGAGTTATTGCCCTTTATAGTAAATTTTTAACAATTTTTCATAAATCTAAGTAATCTTTGACAAAAATCTTCTCCTCTGAAACAAATGGGCCAAATTAATCCAAAGTTGGCCACAATCATCTTTGGGGTATCTAGTTTAAAAAATGTGTGGTGTGACCCGGTCAACCAACCAAGATGGCCGCCACGGCTAAAAATAGAACATAGGTGTAAAATGCAGCTTTTGGCTTATAACTCAAAAACCAAAGCATTTAGAGGAAGTCTGATGTGAGTAAAAATGTTTATCAGGTCAAGATCTATCTGCCCTGAAATTTGCAGATGAATCGGTCAACCTGTTGTTGGGTTGCTGCCCCTGAATTGGTAATTTTGAGGAAATTTTGCCGTTTTTTGGTTATTATCTTGAATATTATTATAGATAGAGATAAACTGTAAACAGCAATAATGTTCAGCAAAGTTAGATTTACAAATAAGTCTACATGACCGAAATGGTCAGTTGACCCCTTAAGGAGTTATTGCCCTTTATAGTCAATTTTTAACCATTTTTCATAAATCTAAGTAATCTTTTACAAAAATCTTCTCCTCTGAAATAAATGGGCCAAATTAATCCAAAGTTGGCCACAATCATCTTTGGGGTATCTAGTTTAAAAAATGTGTGGCGTGACCCGGTCAACCAACCAAGATGGCCGCAACGGCTAAAAATAGAACATAGGTGTAAAATGCAGTTTTTGGCTTATAACTCAAAAACCAAAACATTTAGAGGAAATCTGACGGAGTAAAAATGTTTATCAGGTCAATATCTATCTGCCCTGAAATTTTCAGATGAATCGGTCAACCCGTTGTTGGGTTGCTGCCCCTGAATTGGTAATTTTGAGGAAATTTTGCTGTTTTTGGTTACTATCTTGAATATTATTATAGATAGAGATAAACTGTAAACAGCAATAATGTTCATCAAAGTAAGATTTACAAATAAGTCAACATAACCGAAATGGTCAGTTGACCCCTTAAGGAGTTATTGCCCTTTATAGTCAATTTTTAACCATTTTTCGTAAATCTTAGTTATCTTTCACAAAAATCTTCTCCTCTGAAACTACTGGGCCAAATTAATTCAAACTTGGCCACAATCATCTTTGAGGTACCTTGTTTGAAAAATGTGTCCGATGACCTGGCCATCCAACCAAGATGGCCACCACGGCTAAAAATAGAACAGGGGTAAAATGTAGTTTTTTGCTTATAACTCTGAAACCAAATCATTTAGAGGAAATCTGAGAAGGAGTTAAATTGTTAATCAAGTCAATATATATCTGCCCTGAAATATTCAAATGAATTGGACAACCGGTTGTTGGGTTGCTGCCCTCCAATTGGTAAATTTTAAAGAAATTTTGCGGTTTTTGGTTATTATCTTGAATACTATTATAGATAGCGATAAACTGTAAACAGCGATAATGTTTATCAAAGTAAGATCTACAAATAAGTCAACATGACCTAAATGGTCAATTGACTCCTTAAGGAGTTATTGCCCTTTATAGTCAATTTTTAACAATTTTCATTAATTTGGTAAATTTATGTAAATTTTTACCAAATATTTTTTTCTATTACTAATGTGCAAAGTTCATTATAGATATAATTGTAAGAAGCAAGAACGTTCAGTAAAGTAAGAACTTCAAACACATCACCATCACCAAAATACAATTTTGTCATGAATCCATTTGTGTCCTTTGTTTAATATGCACATAGACCAAGGTGAGCGACACAGGCTCTTTAGAGCCTCTAGTTCGTAAATCTTAGTTATCTTTTACAAAAATCTTCTCCTCTGAAACTACTGCGCCAAACTATTCCAAACTTGGCCACAATCATCATTAGGGTATTTAGTTTAAAAAATGTGTCCGGTGACCCGGCCAATCAACCAAGATTGCCGCCATGGCTAAAAATAGAACATAGGTGTAAAATGCAGTTTTTGGCTTAAAACTCAAAAACCAAAGCATTTAGAGCAAATCTGACAATGATTAAAATTGTTTATCAGGTAAAGATCTATCTGCCATGAAATTTTCATATGAATCGGACAACCCGTTGTTGGGTTGCTGCCCCTGAATTGGTAATTTTAAGGAAATTTTGCCGTTTTTGGTTATTATCTTGAATATTTATATAGATAGAGATAAACTGTAAACAGCAATAATGTTCAGCAAAATTCATTATAGATCATTATAAATAGAGATAATTGTAGCAACAAGAATGTTCAGTACAGTAAGATCTACATACACGTCACCATCACCAAAACACAATTTTGTCATGAATTTATCTGTGTCCATTGTTTAATATGCACAAAGACCAAGGTGAGCGACACAGGCTCGTGAGAGCCTCTAGTTATAGCTACCTAAACCTCTCACTTGTTACAGTCGTAGTAAATTCTATTATTTCACTTTATATACTACAATTTCTACATTTCAGGACATGGCTTTAAACTTGCGCCAGTTGTCGGTAAACTTTTAGCAGAATTAGCCATTGGAGAGACCCTATCGTACGATATAAGTCCGTGTAGATTAAATCGTTTTATCTTTCAATCTAAAATGTAACTTAGAGTTAAAAAATAAAATACATTTGATTTGTAATGATATTAAGATATAACACTTACTATCTATTTACTTGAAACTTAGAATTTAATTGCATTATATAGTGTTTTTGATCTAACTTTATTTATATCTTTCTCTACTCGTATGTTGTATTTTGTATTATGTATTATATTTTATTACATAAAGAACTTTATATATACATGTATATATCATTTGTTAAAATTCTTATATTGGTGCATGTAAAATTATTTGTATGTATCTTATAAGCTGTATTGCTTTCGGAATAAAGTATTATTATTAAGAAATACTTTTTTGAGACAATATCAAGTTAATGTTTCTATGAACAGTTCTAAGACGGTTGCAATGGGTAAAAGGTGATTCCATTGAATTTCTGTGTAAGACAATTGTTTTTTTCAGTGAAAGATACTTTTCAGTCAGCAAATGTTAAAAGATTTCGCAACATATCGACACAATGCAGGATGCAAAAGTCCTGAAATTCAATTACATTGCACGCACAAATAAACAAGTATTTTGAAATAATAATAATTTCCAATCACCTTATTTTTTTCTACATTTGCAATGCAGCACCCTTAGCTGTAATTATAAATAACTGGATAGGTCATTCAGTTATTTATAATTACAGCTAAGGGTGCTGCATTGCAAATGTAGAAAAATTTTAGGTGATTGGAAATTATTATTATTTCAAAATATTGTGCGTGCACTAGCCGTCATATAGTTCGTGAGCATGGATTCCCTACATACATTACATTTATACATAATAGTCGAATGACTAATTAAAGTAAAGAATGGTCTCAAATTGACTAATTTTATTATTAATTTAACAAACTGTCAAACTGGAATTTTCTGATTTAAACAGATTGTGACTTAAAAGGACAAGTATAGTTATTATACTGTAAATAAAGACACTTCGTCAAAACATCCCGGTTATTGTGGTCTAAATATAGCTATATATTTACTGATGAATTAATAATGTTGTATCGATTTAAAAGTAAAAGTAATGAAGTTACACAAGAAAGAAAACTAATTTAATCCTTCCTTCAACTCAACTTCGTACTTTTGTCTGCCTTTTTAAAATGTTTTGTTTCGATCAAACTTGATGAGTCGTTTGAAGACGTGTCTGAGAAAAACATTTTAAAACTATAGTATCTATTAGCATCCTTAGCATGTTATGTTTTATTTACTGATAGGATATAAAAATCTGTGGTATAAGTACCAATTAAATCCACCATTTTCTACATTTGAAAATGCCTATACCAAGTCAGGGATATGACAGTTCTTGTCCATTCGTTTTTGATGCGTTTTGTTATTTGATTTTGCCATGTGATTATGGACTTTCCGAATTGATTTTTCCTCTAAGTTCAGTATTTTTGTGATCTTACTTTTTATACATACATCTATCAACCAGATATGAAATGACCACAACTTTCTACATTTGAAAATGCCTGTACCAAGTCAGGAATATGACAGTTCTAGTCCATTCGTTTTTGATGCGTTTTGTTATTTGATTTTGCCATGTGATTATGGACTTTCCGAATTGATTTTTCCTCTAAGTTCAGTATTTTTGTGATCTTACTTTTTATACATACGTCTATCTACCAGATATGAAATGACCACCATTTTCTACATTTGAAAATGTCTGTACCAAGTCAGGGATATGACAGTTCTTGTCCATTCCTTTTTGATGCGTTTTGTTATTTGATTTTGCCATGTGATTATGGACTCTCCGAATTGATTTTTCCTCTAAGTTCAGTATTTTTGTGATCTTACTTTTTATACATACATCTATCTACCAGATATGAAATGACCATATGTTAAACCAATACCGTTAAGTTAGGAAATAAAAAGCTTCGACATTTCAAATAATTAAACGATAAAACCAACGACCTGAGATAGGATACAACAATGAAATAAAAATCAAATAAATATACTTTGTTGTTCTACACTTTTCTATGGATATTGTAAATAGAAAATAGAAATGGTTGTTAAAGGAAGATCTTGTATATTTTGCCAACTGAACTAAAACTTCTTATACACCATAAACATTCTATATTGTTTGAAATCTACACATCTTTTGATTTATTTTGAATTGATTTTCCATTGACAATCATACAAACCTTCTCCTTTCGTAATGTAAAAATAGGATAACAACTTTTCATTTCTATTCTTATTTGTTGATTCCTGCCTTGAAACAGACGGATCTGATGTTTATAGATTTGTCTTATTTTGAACTGTTACATCGCTGTATAAGGTGACGGGAGGGTTATTCGTACACATTCTAAGAAAGCTACATTATGCATGTGACTATCCTAAGTAAGAAACCTGTTATTCAGTGGTTGTCGTTGTTTGCTGTCAACCAAATCACCTTTGATTTTTTTTTCTCGTTTAAATTGTTTTTCATTTAGTTATGTGAGTCCATTTATAGCTCATTATACCGCATATCTTTTGCTCATTAGTGAAGGTTCTACAGTAAATTATAGTTTTATTGGTTCGCTTCATGTGGACTCTGTGGGTATAGTTGTCTCATTTGCAACCACATCAAATATACTTTTATATATATACACACAATGTGCATTTTATATGGCGGGGAAGGCATTTTTGTTTTATCGCTCAACCTTCCCATAACCTAGGACGGTGATAAAATAACATAACGAAAGATCAAACTATAAACTATATGACTACGAGTATTTCTAAATACACATCAAACCAACCAGTCATGTTCCCAAGACTACAGTATCAATCAGTATAACTCTAACAGATGTAATGCAAAGGCACCTAATTATGCAGTCCGAGAAATGAATGATCTTTCTAAAAAATCATCTAAATCGACAGGATGTTGTACAAATAAGTGTTGAATTACTGAATTGCATTGAATATATTTTGTTTATTACTTTTTATTCCCAATTAGTTGAACAAATCTTTCATATTATTTTTAGCCTTTTGTCACACACAGAATTTCCTACTATTTATTTACACAACTATTTCCCAAAAAACTTTTATTGTTATTATTTTCTATATTCTGTAGAATACTTCCGGATTTCTTTGGTTTAAACAAAAAACATAATTTGTAAAGTATTTACTTACATTTAATGTATATTTAATATACGGAACAAGACATTGAATAGACTAATTGCAGTGTCCGCCCTTTTTAAAGACATATTTCATTGAATAAAATGCCCTATCGAAATATAGCATGCAAATGTACATATAGACCTGTTATTGTTATGGTGTTATCTGTTTTTTGATTTTTGTTATTTTTTTATATTTCTCCCTGTGTTTCTTTTTCCTATCTTATTAGAAACTACGTTAACTTTTGATCTAGACATTATTTAAAATATATGAACTGATTTCTGTTAGATTTGCTTGTGACACCATCTCAGATAACAACAGTACTTCAGCCAGTGTGAAATTGGTTTGAAAAGAATGAATTATTGGTTCTACATTTCAAATGAAATGAAACGAAAAATATCGTCTGCAACCTCAGCTGGGCCCTAAATAAAAATGTGTACAAAATCAGTGAGAATCAACGTCATACTAAACTCCAAAACGTATCAATGAACTTAAATTAAAGAAAAAACAAGACAAGACTAATATAGGACAGAGGCCCTTGTCTTAGGACAAGCACAAACATTTGGTGGGGTTTAATATGTTTTGTGAGATCTAAACCATCCCCTTATACCTCTAGCCAATACAAAAAAACCATAGCAATACATATAGTAAAACGCAGTTTAAATGAAGTGTGAGTCAAAGAAAACTAAGCAAAATGCAGAAAATAAAATAAATTAACAAAGGGCTACTCAAATTTATTGACATGCCAGCCCCAGAGCTAAATTAAACTGATTGAAGGAATATGCTTTCATCATATGAAAATCAAGTACAAACTCTCCCGTTAGGGCTTTAGTATCATTCCATCATCCAAAACTTGAGACGAAAATAACCCGTATCATGCCAACTATTTGTTTAAGAATGAATGTTTTTGATCCGATGCAAGATTCTACGAGTTGATCATAGGAATACCAAAATATTCTATTTCTAATGAATTTTAACAATACTTTTAAAAATTACTATATCCCTTCTGATGTACTTGTACTGATAGTAAAATTTAGTAAATGATTTGACAAGGTTATAAAATCGACAATCATGATGTAATAAGCATTCTTTTACAAGATTTATTTTCTCTGTTAAATGATTTTCCTTTTTTTACCAATTTTAAAAATAAAAACAATGATTTATAAATATCATACGTCATGGACTTACCTTTTCCAGGAACACTCAACATCGAATAGTGACAAACAAAGGATGTATACGAACATAAAGAGTTGAGGAGCTATTTGACCAAAATGGACTTAGAAAATAGCGAAATGTAAGTCAATTTTGCCTGAAGAAGTTGGTACCCTAGTCTTTTATGATTACTAAATGAACAAGGGACAATTTTACAGAAATTGTTATAAAACATGTCAATACCAAAAACAGACAACAGAGCTAATGATACAGTCGGGACTGTCACGTGCCTCCTGATCGAATTATTTTCAAAAGATTAAGAATCAAACTATTGATCCCTCCCTTTTTCAATGAGAAATCCCTAAGCAGATAAAAGGCCAGTGACTTGTGAGACCCCCAATATAAAAAGGAAAGATCATAAATTAAATAGTTAATAAAAATTGACATTTGTAACATTGAACACTATAACACCGAATGTTTAACAGCAAATTTTTTCCTTTTAAAGTTTTTAATGTTATAATTTTAAATGCATATATCACGGTGGGTATGGTTGTCCTGCGAGAGAACGTACTGTGCTGGTGATTCGGTCCTGACGGGTGCTGGTGATCAATGAAAAAATGTAAACAAAGACGAAAATGATGATTTTTGACGTTTTCACTCATAAAAAATGGAAGAAAACAGTTGAGATTTTTCAATTTCGTTTCTTATGGGTTCATATATAAACCATTAAAAAATTGACCCTCTAAACTGTTTCAGTAAGCGTAACACAAAAATGCTCATTTTCAGAAAATCTCGAACTGAAAAAATAAAACAAAAATGCTCATAGAGTCCGCTTTCTATACCGCAATCCACACGACAAAACAATTTTGTGAAAAAAACATTGCAATTTCTTAAAATTTAGCATTTTCTCAATTTATGCATGTCCTGATACTGTGCTGGTGGGTCCTGTCATTGTGCTGGTGGGTCCTGATACGGTGCTGGTGATTTTGGATAAGAAGTTGGTCATATTTGAAACAAATGTTACAAAATCAATAAAATTGGGCAGATAATTGTTGCCAACAGGATCTATGACTCCTATTTTAGCTCTTGTGCATCCATTTGGCTGTTTAATATGTGTTTTCAAATGATCTTAACTTGTATTACATAATAACATAAAAGGGCAACATCTTTCGTCCAATATAAGATAACAATATATAGTATCTAAAATAAGTTAAAAATTCCACAATACTATATAATTCATTTTATGTGTCAATTTGTTCGAAAAAAGTCGAAAAGAAGAGTGTTTAAGTTAATGTCATGATTATCTGTCGCTTTCTAGATCTATGCTTAGCATTTATTTCAGATGACATGGACTCCTCACCCTGATGACCCTGCTGCCTTTCATAACTTCATCCGTATACATATATTAATAGATAAACGAAAGGCTGCAACTGGTATTTTTGTATTTAAAATGATTCGTTGTAACGAGAATATTTGTGGTGAATGCAAACTGTGAGGGTCAAAATCTTAAATTGCTTATAAATGTTGCTGGACCTAGTTTCGTTATCTGATCCGAATTTTCTGAAATGTGCAAGGTAGATAGACATTTTGATTTGTTTACTCGGTAATGAACCCTTGTGTTGATCCCATGGTAAACATAACAAAAATCTCTTTACAGAGGTCTGTGAATTTTCTACAAAAATAGTGATTTTATTTTCACTAAATTCTCTTTTTTCTACTAAATACAATAATGAACTATAATAAATAATAATGCTTTGCAAGAAGTTTCCCCTTGATATATGCACATTTCGTAATTGACATTGTCATAAACCGTACACGAAAAGATAAAATATTGATATAAGTACTTAATTTGCATCTTTGAACCCCCACCCCGGCTTGTTTTTTTAGGAGCCAGGGGTGTCTAAAAATGGTCGATTACAGACAGCCGAGTACGCATTTTACTTTCCAGGCGTGTTTATGTTTTTTAAATATAAATTAAGGCTACATTTTAATATAATAATTCTATGAATTCACAATATAAAAAAATGCAGAAAAAAAATGAATGAAGTGAAATATCTTAGTAAGGAGTCATAACTACAGAGATGGTGTGTTTGACACACAAAACTTAAAAGCTTAGTGATATTACCAATATTAAAATAAAAGTGTATTTTAGTTGGGTATTTTTTCCATTTACTCATTTTCAATTATAATCAAGGCACATTTGATTTTTATTCATGAAAAATATTTAAATATAGAAAAGTAGGACACATTGTTCACTTCCTCCCCCGTAATTCTTTATCAAAAATATTTATTTTGAAATGAAAAAGCTAAGAAATCTTAGGTTTTTTTTAGTGTTTTCTAGGTTATCTCGTCTTCATTCTCTGACATATTCTAGCTTGCCCTTTCATAAAATAGTTATTTTTTTAGTGTTTTATCGAATTTTCGAAAAACAAATACCTGATAACCGCTTAGACAAAAAAAAAATATGTTGGAAAAATCTTACAGCAAGTGATTCTTAATAGCTATAGCCTCGGTCACACCTTACCGGATAGCTCGAACGGACGCCTAACGGATAAAAAAAAAATTATCCGTTGACAAAATTTGTATCTGTTGGGAGTCCGTTGGTGTACTAACGAACATGTAACGAATGCCAAACGGACACACAACGGACACTGAACGTACGTGTAACGGATACGTACCGGACAGAATGGACGTCGAACGTACATCCAACGGACGAGTACCGGATAAAACAGACACCGCTATAAAAGCGTAACGGATAAAACGGATGAACAAAATAATCTGAAAATTAAAGGCAATAAACCATATAAAAATGAAAGGCAATAAACCATGAGAAATTTCAATTGGCATTTGTCCATTTTACATCCGGTAGTCATCCGTTTTATCCGTTATCCTTCCGTTAATATCCGTTTTACATCCGTTTTATCCGTTAGGCGTCCGGTAGACATCCGTTGGTGAATTGGTCTACCGGATCTCCAACGGATGCATAACGGATACGTAACGGATACAAAACGGACGAGTACCGTACAAAACGGATGCCTAACGGACGTTCAACGGACATTTTATCCGTTGGACGTCCGTTCAAAGTTTGAACATGCTCAAAATTTTCCACTGGACAGAACGGACGTCAACGGATAAAACGGACGCTTAACGGACATGCAACGGATATGGACGGACGCCTAACGGATAAGAACGGACGTCCAACGGACATGAACGGATTGAGAAAAAATTATCCGTTAGGCGTCCGTTCGAGCTATCCGGTAAGGTGTGACCAAGGCTAATATAAGATACATTTTTCTTTTACAATCCACCTTTAAAATTTTACGGGAAACTATTCCAAGCTTTCACTGTAACCTCGCTCTAATTTATCCCCCTCCCTCCCCCCCCCCAAAAAAAAACAAACAAACAAACCCGCAATACTATTGTTATTCTTATAGTCAACACTCAATTGTTCACAAACAAATGTGTTTTAAGCTGCTAAAGACATGATTCAAACGCTCAGAAAGTCCTTTGTTCTATATTTATGCAAAACCTTTCACATTTTTATTTTATGGGTTATTGTTGAAGGTCGTACGATGACGTATGGTTGTTAACACATACTTCCTTTGGTTTCTTATGGAAAGTCCATTGACAACAAACATACCACATCATCTACATTATATTAAGTATTGTATAAATTACAACGTATTTTGGTGATCTTGCAAAATGATCGTAATCCCGAAAATCGTAAACATATTTTCTTATCTTAAAAGGGGGCAAGAAGGGTTCCATTAACAGGCCAATAAATAAGATTACAGTTAATTTCATTTTTTTTTTAAATAGGGGTATTTTTTCTCTCATAATAACAGTAAACAGATTCACAACAATGTCAATTTCAAGAAAGCAGACAACAGCTAATTAGTCAACAACAGTACAGCATCAATGCTCTTGAATATATGCCACTTTTAACTAAAATATAAAAGCACAGAACCAGGACATAGGAGCACAGAACCAGGACCGTTTTTCTTATCACCAGCACAGCGTCAGGACAATTCCGTTTAACGAACTTGCACGACTTTTGCAATATAATATTGTTGTAATATACTTTGCATGGTACTTATGACACATCAGAGAAAAATTAAGCAACAAAACAGTCGTTTTATTGCCGTTCTGATACAATGTAAACAAACCCACCAGCACAGAATCAGGACCCACCAGCACCCGTCAGGACCAAATCACCAGCACAGTACGTTCTCTCGCAGGACAACCATACCCACCGTGATATATAATCTAAACGGGGATATATATATATGTCATACTTACTTCTTATTTTTATCAATATTATTTAAACAATAAGAACTTTTTTTAGTATGATGCTTTGCATTATTTTTAAGACTGGTATTTTGAGTTCATAGCTGTTCAACATTGGTTGTATTCTATGGTGAATTCCAAAAGCTGACATTTAGATGATTCAAATAACATAGTGACCAACACTGCGAGTGCGCTTGGAATTTAAAATATATGAAAAAAAAGTCATCTGTTAGAGATTGATCATTCGTTGCAAAAATAGATACATTCGTTAAGTAACACGAGTTGCTACAGTAGAAATCTTCTTAATCGTTATATTGAGATCCAATCGGAAATCGTGTTTATTCTTTATTTATTTAAATAGATTTATATACAGTCTCCTTACTGAGACCTTTAACTACATAGATTATACACACAATTAACAACAAATATTATACAGACCCTCCGTTCAGACCTTTAACTAAATAGATTATACATTTTATTGAGATGTAAACATTCCGGGTATATTTTCATAGTTTTGACCTTGACATACATTACAAAATGCTTAACAGCAAATTTCCCTTTGAAAGTTTAATATATTTAATATTCACCGATCGACATGTTCAATACATATTTTATAATGTAGACTTCCTCTTTAACCTGAACGTTCTATTTATAAAGTGATACAAACTATATAATATCTATTGAACCTCTATAATAATTTCATTATACTTTGCACATCTTGAAAGAACATATGTATACGTTTCACATAGTTTACTGGTAAAGACACATCAGCTGCAATGGGTAAAAATCATGCATTTATATATAACACATTAAAGATTTCAAACTACCACTTTAAGCAAAGTAAAACATTCTTGTCTTTCTTTTTTGTTTATGTGCTCTGTCTGTATGACATTTCGTTTTCTCATTTGACATATTTGTTTGTTTCTATTGTGATTAAGTTTATATCAGAATTATGACGGCTTTATCCCATTTTTTTACATTTTTATATAGTATGTCTGTTTAATTTTAGTTTCCTGTTTATATTTCGGAGATTAGTATGACGTTAAATGTCACTGAATTAGTAAATTTGTTTGGGGCTAGCTGAAACACGCCTCCGGGTGCGGGAGTTTCTCGATACATCAGTGGCCTTCTGCTGTTGTCTACTCCTTGGTCGGGTTGTTGTCTCTTTAAGACATTTCCCATTTCCATTCTCAATTTTACTAGAATTTTGAGATAACATATGAGAAGATAGCCTTAATAGTATGCTTTCAGTTAAGAAAAAGAAAAAGAAAAAATGGGGTCACCAGACCTGTTTTCTTGCTACATTATAAAATAGTAAAACTTCTAACACATTCTATTGTAAAATTACCTTAATCTGAATTATCTGCCCTTGCATTGAGTTGCCTCCCTTTAAGTGGCAAAGTTGAAAAAAATTTAATCAAACATAAGTTTTCTGTTTTTTTGTAAAATACAACCATAAATATGATAAAACATGTCATTTTCTATATTGAAATGAAAGTTCTTACACCTGAATTATCTACTACTCTAAAAATTTGCACATTTAATTAAAGATGTAGACCTTGTTTTCTTGTATTTCCAAATCCAAGATGGAGGAAGACACCCTATCTACCTTAAGCCAAATTAGAGCATATATAAAAAAAATCTTCTGGCGAACAACATTAATAAAGCGTTATTAGAGCATTGATAACCAATGCAAACGTATCTAAAAAAGTCATCTTGCTAAGATTATTTACGAATGGTGTTACCCTGTTAGGGCAAATTTAACAGTTTATGAGGGGAACATTTCTGGAAAAATCACCGTTTCAATGATATTTTATGTCAGAACGTGGTCTGACTAATGGCTTTATAAGTCGTTTAAATATATTGACCATGAATTACCCAGATAAAGACATCCTTGAGGTAAAATAAATAACTACATAAAAAGCCATTCTTTTACAGGATATGGAGTCAAATTCAAATCGGTCTTATACTGTCAGAGTATTTAGGAGCCTTGAAAAGTGGGGGAAAAAAAACGATAAATAAAGGCAGAAAGCAATAATTGTTCATGACATTTAAGTGCATGTCATTTACGAAAAGAACGAAAGAATGGATTAAATTTTTGAAATGAAGTTACATGTACTCTTGATTTTGAAAAAGACACATTTCCACATTTAGTCTCAACGATCATTTGCAATCTATTTTTTTTTTTTGGAATTAAAACATTGTCTTATAATTTGTCACAATTCCTCCGATTTTTTTGATAATTAAGGCTCTTCAAATTTGTTTTTAATTTGACCGCCTCTTGAGATACGCGTATCAAGTTAGAAGCCTGGGACTAATGAGTAAATTTAAATGAGCTTATCACAACCGCAATACTGTCCGTACTGGCATAACTATCCCTCAATGTTTAACTGTTGTGAGAGAAAAAAAAAATGAACGGTGAAAAATGTAGAGCTGTAAATGCATTCTCTTTCAGGGCGCCCGCCATACGATTGAATGATAGTTCAAGGAAAAGACAAAACCTCACCTACGAAAACAAACACACACATATATTTATACAATATCATAGCTACACGATCAATAAACACAAAACCTTTTACAAATATTGATTAATTTATTGATTGGTGATTAATGCAACTGTTGCTTTGCTACTTCGAGGCGGTCAGTGCCATGAAGGAATCATCGATCTTCGGTATCAAAACTGACCTACAAAGTCAATTTAGAGTATACCTGCCATGTGCTGATTTCAAACTTACAATATCTGTGATGACAGGCCACGTAATACAGTAGTTCGACTAGTTAAATCACTCGGGCACTGGAAACCCTCAATTTACAAACTCGACTGAATCGGTTAACTGGGCAAACATTGATATTTAGCCGTTAAAGTTAACTTTTATGTCAATAGAGAAGCCTCTGTCTTTTCATAAAAAAACTTCTCGGAATACTAAGAATGTTATAGCCCAGTAATTAGTTGTGTTTAACAAATACAGGCTATAATAGTCATAATTCGATAAAGCGACCACTAATCCGGGTCACAAATCAAATTCAAGGAAAACACATCAACCATAAGAGGAAAACAACGGAACAACAAAAATATAAATGCAAACATACATAGAAATATCTGCCATATTCCTGACTTGGTATATGACATTTTTATAAAACAATGGTTGGCTCAACTTGGTTTTATTGCTAGCCATACTCCCGTTTATATGGGAAAACCATTTCAAAATTTCGAGTTCAAAATGCTTTCAACTTCGTATCTGGTTTTATTCGAGCATATCTCATGATTCTTTAATAAAAAAAAAAAAAAAACAACGAACGTAAGAAGTACTCAATTTTAGGACTGGTTTCTCTAATGACTTTATTATCAGACTGCCGTGTATACCGTTTATATTTATATCATACAAAAAAATAAATACTAGTTATAATTCATACAAATAGAGATTCTAACTTTGGTACCCATGAAGGATTCATGGCTTTTAAATTGCGAAAGAAAACTAAAAACTGACATTATAACGAAACGTTGAAATGCCGAACATGAAAACCGTGAGAAAGGTCAATATATTAGCACCAGTCGCTCCTCTTTTTGAAAAGTACACGTATTTTCTGATTCTATTATTTATGAAACAGAAGGATAGCGGGAAAGACAGAAAACACAATTACTTAAAAGAAAGAAAAAACGACGATATGACAAAAGAATTAACCATTCACTAAACATAAAACTAATGATTGAGCAAGAAAACTATAAAACCATTGGGCAACTCCATGTGTTTCTGAACGGAGAGCATGTCACCCATTGCAAAGTGAATTCGGTGATAAGTAGCATAAAAATTATAAACCTTTGGTCAGTTAGAGTGCATCGTAAATAATATTGGGAATAGAAGAAAAGATAGTTTGACCTGAGCTGTTGTTCATAGTTTAGCATGATATGAAACTGTTCTAAATATCAATACAAGGTTAATGAATTGGATTTGTTCTGCTTTAAAATCAGGTATAGACATTTAATGTTTGGTAATTTAATACGATAGTTATAATACTATACGTTATATCCGGATTTAAACAGTTACACAGATCCTTGTACAGTCTTCTTGTGTACGCTATTGCTATTACAAATTATAATATTACATTTGGTTATACATTCTTTTGGTAACGTACAGGATGCTTGTAATGGAACTTATTTTCTTTTTTCTGTCTGGAATTTCCATACAAATGTTAAAACATTACGCAAAAAAATGATGAAATATTCTACTGTATTATTAATATAATTAACATTTAATCATTGTTATTTTGTAAATCCGGTGAACGTCTCTTATGCAATACAATGTCACATTCACATTAGATGAAAATTGTTGTTGAAATAAACGATCAGATTTTGACTTTTTTCAATATATATTATGTCCTTGTAATTTTTCCAAAGTTAGAAAATAAGCAAAAAGCTGAAAACAATATTGAAATTCTGGCTTAGTCCATATGGCTGAACCCAAACATAAAAATGGATGGCAAGATGATTTTGAGGTTAAATTATATTGAAAATTGTATAGTCTTTATTAATGATCTGATACCAGATAATAATACATTAATCGTATATGAAGAATGTAAGAAAAAGTAAGATATCAATACTAATTGTGTAGAGTTAAAAGGGAACCAAAATCTTGTAAAAGTTTTGATCAATTATTTTTGGAGGATAATAAAGTGGCATTTTTTATCTTCACGTAATAATTTGAAAATAGATTAAAATATGTAAATTGAAGATTGGAATGCTCTTTATTCCATGCCCTTCATTATAACCAGAAATTCTGTTATAGAATTGATTAAAAATGATGACACTGGCTGCCTTTCAGTGCAAAGGTAGTCATTTTAGGTGTGTCTGAGAATTTGGTCCACAGTAAAACAGTTAATAATATGTTGTTGTTATTCAACTATTAAACATACACATGTAGATGTAAGCACATATCCCCCACAACATATGGTGGGATAGAATATTTAAAATATTGGATTAATATAGAAAAAAATGCTCTGTATGTTTCTTAACCCCTGTACAAAAAATTAAAATGGATCAGAAATGGTATTTGTTAGAAACAGCTTTTATTTAATTAATTAACAAATTCAATTGTTATATTTATATTTATATCTTCTATATCTTTATGAGTTAATTGATCTTTTAAGTATTGCTTAATGTGTTAGAATGTGTACCTAATACTGTAGTATGTAATTTCTCATGTTTCATCATGAAAAATATAATAATAAAAAACATTGATTTATTATTATAGAGTCTTTTGTAGACATATTGCGCATCTTGCATACCATAATTATTAAGCATAGCGTCTTGGAGAGTTTTAAGAATGCTTAATTTAAATTTGGGACTAAATTTATTCATTTTTGTTTTTGTTTATTATTTTTATAAATTTATATTGTAATAAATCATCATAATTTTAACCAATATTATAAATCGAGATACCTGCCATGTTAAATCGTGAAGATACAATTTTAAAAAGTCACAATTAATGCAGTTAAGTAAAAAATAAAACCAGCTTAAACAAAGGCGACAATAGTATACTGCCGTTCAACAGTCATAAATCGGTTTAGAGAAAACAAATCCAAGTTACAAAACAAAACCGAAAACACATCCTATATAAGAAAAAAACAACGGAATAACAGAAAAACTGAACTGCAGTGCAACTGACAACATACATTCAAACGAACTATTTGATAACAACTGCCATATTTTTGCCTTGGTACATGATATTCTAAGAAAAAAGTGGATGATTGAACCGGGTTTATGGTTAGCCAAACATCCCGCTTCTGTGGCAATTTTATAAAACACCGCTAAGATGACAACATTACGTGACAATAAAACAAAACAAGTTAAAACAAGAACAACCAGCACAGAGAAATATAGATTCCACAACTGCAACAATAGTATTAAGAGTATTTAAAGCGCGAGGCTTGTCGAGCTTTTTAAATAATTAAAATTTAACTGGGGGGAGTAAAGAAATATCGTAATACACGAGTTACAGTGGTGGAATCTGTTTCTCTAATGATTTTTATCCTTCCTTTTCAAAGATTTGATGAAAGTTGTGTACTTTTGATGTGACGTCATCAGGCACGGTCGCCTTTTTTTATGATGTCACAATAAGAAAATTCAGAAGAAAGCAAGAAAAATTAACGTCACGATTAAATTTTAACCAATCATTTGCCGAGAATAGATTTTTCACTAGTGAGGAGAAATATTTTTCTCACACCGGTCAGGATATGTGAAAATAGAACAAAGATTAGAGAAATACAGCATAAATTATAAAATAATACATTTCAACATTTTTACCACAAAAAACAAAACGGACACGTCCCATACACTTACTACAGTACACCACAAACAAAGTATAAACTGTGTGTTACAACGTTCTTCAAATATCGTAAATCCAATCAAAAATATACATTAGGTAAAATCATAAGAGGGAATTGAATGACAAATTCATGACGAAGTAAAACAAAGTGTCTACCAAATGAAAACGCAAATACAGATTTTAAATCTCGATGTCACGAGTTTATGTTATACATTATTTCATCCACTGCGTTGTAGGTTACAACACATACAAAATGGGTGTATATGATAAATAGATAAAAAAATTATCACTATTTACCACCATGACTTAATGCAACTTCGTATATATGACGTTGTAACAACGTTGATTATATTATGACATCAGGATAGGTTTTGCATATGAATTTCGCTTTTTCCCCAGTGTTTATTGCATGGCATTGTGAAATATTAAATTAATTTAAAAAAAATTGCAAAAACTCAAAGAATGAACGAGATAACTATTATACATATTTTAAATCCATATGTCATGTTTTCTGCAATTCTTTGAATCAGATTCATGGTATATGTAGGTTTGGAAATCTAATACAACAAAAATGGGTGTATTTACAAAGATATATAACCAGCAGCCAACTTCGTCTTGAAACAGCTATGCTGTAATACTGGTACATGCATATATTTTTTACTTTAGGAATATGCAAAGCATCATATTTAATGAATAAATGGCTGTTGTAGGTTTATAGACTATTAGATAATGACTATTAAGTCACACAAGTTCTAAGAATAATGTGGCCTAAACCACTGATCCTATCTAGTTCAGTATTTATTGATAACCAAGGTTATATATCTTAAGTTTGTTGAGCAACACCAGCGTTGAATACAAGTAGTGGTATTACAATGAAATAATTAATAGACTTCTATGTTTACTGAACTTTTCTTATATCCATTATAATTCCGGGTGACGTCAAGTTGTTCATATTAATAGAATTATTCAGTCTTGATGATGTTAAGCGAAAATTCCCAACATTTTTCAACAAAACATTTCAATCACTAATAAAGTTATTGCATCCGTGTTAATTACCAGAATCTCTTAATTTCTACAAAAATCCCCGTGAACTTAGGGTATGAATATGTATTGATTTGATTCTAATTATCTTCTAATTCTGATATACTTCTTCTTACCTGTTAAAAAAAAACCAATACTAGTCCACGATTATTTAATTTTTTTTTTCTTATTTTATATGAGGAGATTTATAGATATCTAAGACGTGTATACCAGTTGGTAAATTGAATTTTTAAAAGATGATACAAAATAATGAAGTGAAGTTTAATATATATGGAAGCACCTACTGCTTTTTAATTTTAGATTTGAAGATATGTGTCTTGTCAGACGATATTGAAAGAACGAGTGAGGGTGGTTAACACCTTCTTTTTGCGATAACAAAGTAGTTAGGAGATGTGGGATGATAACCAGGATGATCGGTTCCAAGATTGCCAATGTTGTAAAACATTTATACACGATTTTCCAGACATGTTCTAGTGATGAAAAGGCTAAATGTAGTTTGCAAAAAGACATGTTTTGTTTGAAAAAGGTTTATATAAATCCATACTTTACGGTGTGTATAAACGTTTGATTAAAAAGGGAATACCAAGACAAAAATAAAAGTCGCCAAAAAAGAAAGACTGAAGTCAAACAGCATCATTACGAAAAAAAATTGACTAACAAAAAAACTAAATTTCACAAAATACATCGTGAACAAAGTTCAGATGACTCTACATAACCCTTCTAAAAATTATGGTAACATATGTAGTCCGGTCATGTAAGCTGTTCATCCTTATAACACCAGTCGAGTTCTCATAGATATTACACACCGCTTATAAGTCGAAATCGATTGTGATGTCATAGACAAGGAAAGAATGATAGGATTGTAAGTATGACAATTACAGGGTTCAGACATATATTTGTTTTCTCTGTGGTCAACCAACCATAATGGTTTGCATTTAAAAAAAGGTCTTTTTGTGAACGCTTACACACATTCATACACGGTTGTGTCAGTTGAATTACGTCAATTCTGTCCCATAATAGTAGTTAAATGTTAATATTATTTTTGACCAATGCAGTTGATGCCTGTATAACAGATTAAATTTCACCTTGTAGACGGTCCTTACGTCAGTATCACTAGTTGACGGTAGTAACTTAGGGTGCATTTCTTTCTAACCAAGATTTTGTAAAGGTTATGTGGCGTTCGTCGTTGTTTTCTAAACGTTAAAAAAGTAGAAACAAATACATCTCTAATAAGTCTTTACTGACCATGTTTGAACTTTCAATAATGCATTCACATGTTGTTGGTAAACAGACTTTTTACAAACGTAGAAAAAAAAATACATCGTTTAATCAGGTTGAAGTTACAAACAAATGTAGTGTTTGTACTAACAAACGATGAACGACAAACTGTAGACGCAGCTTAAGCGAGAGAATAGTTTGTCAAACTTTATGTAAACTTTGCAAACGTATTTTAGAAAAAAATGACCAAACCATGTGCGCTCTTTGCCGTTTGCATCGTTTGTGTTAGAAAGAAATGCACTATTAGTTAACTTCTAACTCTGTCATGGCATATAAATGACCAAGCAACACGATCAGACTTAATAAAACTGGTTCAGATCTCTGGGTTTATTGTGTAGCGTGTTCTAGACGTTATTATCTTTGTGTCGTTCTTCGTCATTTTGCCATGTTGTTGTCATTTCATTTTCGACTTATTCTTATTGGTAAAAATTAAAATCATAAAAATTCCAAACTCCGAGGAAAATTCAAAACGGAAAGTTTCTAATCAAACGGCAAACTCCGAACCTCAAACACATCAAACAAATGCAACTTAATTATAGCTCGCTTTTCATCTTAATTAAGTAAATATAAGTTATTGTTCGGTATTAAATTTCTGTTTAAGTAAACTGAAAAAAGCCATTCTCAATTTTATTAAAAAGCTTCGAGTCATTTTAAAACTTCCTTGCACATACTATATTCCAAATTGCTCAATAAAATAATAAACTGTAACATATTCTATCTATGTTATTTCGAGTAATAAGATAATTATTCGATAAGAGAATGTTTTGTCTTTATTCAGTATTTAATAGTGCGAAAACTGTAGTATATCATTGGTCGAGAACAACTTAGCTATTATATCAAATAGTTTGTCAAATATTTTAAATCAATAGGTATACATTTCCATTATTCAGCAATAAATAGTTAGGGCTATTAATTTCTCAATCTGACCCAAAGGTAAAGAATTTAACTTCCCTGATTATTGTTTATTCTTAAACAAAAATAAGTACGCTAATTTGCTCTACTTCTTTTTAAATGTATATGGGTAGAATAAAAGAAATATTTTATCTCATTCTGTATTTTCCAGGTGTGAACTATTAACTTTTCCCCTTTATTCCTTATATTTTAATTGTGTCCACATTGGTGACAAATTTTGTTCCTTCATCATATGCAGAAATTCCCATCGTAGCATTGCATAACTTATTTCATATAGATTATAAATTCCATTTTTTATCATTATCAACATCACAACGGCTTTTAATGCCTACGAGGTGACCTACACAGATATACTGTATTAACTTCCCTGTTTTAAATCTTAATCATTTCGTAAAAAGTAATCAATCCTATATATATCCATGCAATGTTTGAAGTATGGCATTTCAAACCAACTAACAATACAAACAAACAAATACAATCATTTAAAAATGAGAAAAACACTTAATCTACCGAATTAGACTATTAACCGGATTTGTTACAACATGAGCAACACGACGGGTGCCACATGTGGAGCAGGATCTTCTTACCCTTCCGGAGCACCTGAGACCACCCCTAGTTTTTGGTGGGGTTTGTGTTGCTTATTCTTTAGTTTTCTTTGTTGTGTCATGTGTACTATTGTTTGTCTGTTTGTCTTTTTCATTTTTAGCTATTGCGTTGTCAGTTTATTTTCTATTTATGAGTTTGACTGTCCCTCTGGTATCTTTCGTCCCCCTTTAATCAATAGCATGCGTCCGACAGTTAAAGTTGGATTTTTTGCAATGCCTCATCCATTTGCATCTCCTTTGATTCAATGCTTCGAATACTCAAAGACATTCTATATTACGGTCATATCTTATCTGGACATCATATTAAAATGCAGTTTGCTGTGGTCCAATTAATTGTGAAAAAGAAAATAAAGCATAAACTTAAAGTCTAATGTTATCATTATCAAGAAATAAGTCAATTGGATTGTTGTCTTTTACGTTTGCCACATTCTATTTACATTTCACCGCTTCAAATACTAAACTATTGGTCTGTGTAATTTAATTTCTACAAAGTAGATATACTATATATGCCTTTAAGTATTATAAGTAGGAAGTACCTTTAAATCCCAGGTGTTATATTTTGATTTGATAGTACGATCAATATTCGATTTAAAGGAACACAATATGTAATTTCTTTTATCGAATCATGAATGGTAAATCATTGATTATAAAACTCCCCGTCGGAACAATCCACAGTAGGGGGTATACGAAGATTGTGTTCGTTTTATCCATCATAAGTTTGTGCGGATAATCATGATAAAATCGGACACCCATATTCACAATTTCATTCTCATGTTTCAACATTAGCATGATAATGTACCCGTTTTAATAACTATTGAGCAAATTTTTGTGAGGTATTGTTCAGGTTTCCTTCATATCTGTGGGGGTCATAATTACATCATTTCCTTCTTATGTATGTACGGATAGAAAAATTGTAAAACTGTTTGTTGTTTTTATATATCGAGAAATTAAAGGGTAATTTTAAGGGGATATTCAATTTATCAATAAGTATAATCAACGGTTCGTTTCTAGGATCTGTCAATTGTATGTTGTTATGATACATATCACAATTAAAACATGACACACGTGCATGTTTACAATATAAACACTTAATTAACAGGAATATAGTGTATGCTCTTCACACAAAAAATGTTCCATAAAATTACGGTTAACATAAAAAAAAGTAGCTGACTGTTACGATATGTGTCTTACTAGCTGTGTTCTTGTAGATCTTCAGTTACAGTCGTCTATAAGGTTATCGTATTGATTTGGTTCTATTCCCAATTATGACAATTTGGCTGAGGGTGGATTTGCAAGGGGGTAATGAATGCACAGTAGTAAAGGCTTTTGATGAGACTGTCATTACAAAAGTGAGAGGGTTAGCGCTATAGAACCAGGTTTAATCCACCATTTTCTACATTTGAAAATGCCTGTACCAAGTCAGGAATATGACAGTGCTTGTCCATTCGTTTTTGATGCGTTTTGTTATTTGATTTTGCCATGTGATTATGGACTTTCCCAATTGATCTTCCTCTAAGTTCAGTATTTTTGTGATTTTACTTTTTTTTGAACAGCGATATACTACTGTTGCCTTTATTTACACTGAGAACACACGCGTTCTCGCTCTATTTCCAGTTTCTGTGATTCCCACAGTGTTTTTGGTTTGGTACCTTGATTTGTCTTTTCCTATTCGATTTATGAGATTTGAAAATTCATTGGTAATAAAATTAACGGTACCAATTCTCTTGCACCAGATGTGCATTTCGACAATACATGTCTCTTCAGTGATCCTCGTGGCCAAAATATTTGAAATCCAAAGCTTATATAAAAGATGAAAAGCTATAATCCAAAAGGTCCAAAAAGTATAGCCAAATCCGTGAAAGGAATCAGAGTTTTGCATGAGGGAGATACATTCCTTAATTTATAATAATTTCTATCCTTTTGTAACAGCAAATTTCAATTACACAAGAAATACGTATTTTCATGCCAGTACCGAAGTACTGGCTACTGGGCTGGTGATACCCTCGGGGACTAATAGTCCACCAGCAGAGGCATGGACCCAGTGGTAGTAATAAAATTAACGGTACCAATTTTCTTGCACCAGATGCGCATTTCGACAATACATGTCTCTTCAGTGATGCTCGTGGCCAAAATATTTGAAATCCAAAGCTTATATAAAAGATGAAAAGCTATAATCCAAAAGGTTAAAAAAGTATAGCCAAATCCGTGAAAGGAATCAGAGCTTTGTAAACTGATATTGCCTGAATTTATTATTTTCTGGTATAAGTGAAAATTATTTGGCAGTCCACAATTCCTCCTAAATCGAAAGTTTAAAATTATAATGCACACTATTTCAAATTTATTTTTAAACGTTTACCTGGTAGAAATAAGCACAAGTAAGTGCACACTTTGCTTGGCTGAATACATTTTGATATCCAACTATTTATTTGCTATCTATCACGATTGTATAGCTAAACCTCTTACTTGTATGCCAGCTGCGAAGAATTCAATAATATTGACAACAATGGTGAACAAACCAAACGGACATATTAGGCACAAATGTTACAAATTGAGGTAGATTGTGTTATAATTGTATAATCGTATAACACTGTATAAAAACAAACAACTATGTCAGCTAAGAAAAACGAAATGGCATATAGACACTCTATATGTAAAGCACATGAGCAGAAATGAAATACAGGAATGCAGAAACTGACCAGGTCACAATAAAAGAAGAGTGGGATTTATCAACACCGAACCCCGTCAAAAGAATATTACCAAAAATAGACTAAGCAGTTAAGGTAAAAACTATAAAAGACAAATAAAAAAGACCACAATAACATGTTATTAAGCTCATGAATAACGTCAGTACCTAGAAAATATACTTCAAACCCATCACGTATTATTTGTGAAGTCGACAAGGTCTTGGTATCATCCGATGATATTTTTTTTTTCATAAAAAGGATGAGATGTTATTTGACATAGTATAAAACAGAAGATGTGATATGATTGCCAATGAGACAAATGTCCACAAGAGACCAAAATGACACAGATGTTGTCCATTCGTTTGATGTGTTTGAGCGTTTGATTTTGCCATTTGATTATGGGCTTTCTTATCTCAACTTTTCTTGGAGTTCAATATATTGTGATTCATAATTCATAATACCTAATGAATTGGGAAATGTATACCACGAATGGTGGTGAAGAGAGAGAGAGAGAGAGAGAGAGAGAGAGAGAGAGAGAGAGAGAGAGAGAGAGAGAAATGCATATGTAGCGTATGAGATTCTTTTCATTTTTTACTTATCAGACACCATTCTTCTTATTATCATTTTTGTTTTACAACTTCCCAATTCCCATGAATTGATTACTAAGGTAAAAACTAGTTATAAATATACATAAGTGATTACATAAGATTTGTCTTCCTCATATAGTTTTTGTCACTATTTGTTTGAAATAAAGATATCAACTATAGTGCAAATACTATTTATTATAGTTGTAACACAATAAAATATTCGGACCTCAAATTCTATCTTCAAGTCGTTCTAATATTAGGAATACGTTCATATTGAATAAACGTTAACACCAATAAATAACTAAATATTTAACATCAAAGGATATACATGGAGTATGAAAAGAATTTAATACACTGTGCCAAAATGAAATTTTCGAAATCATAAAATGACAAAAATATACAACAATGTAAGCAACCAAGATCTTAAAGTATATCACAGGCTCTTTGGAATATTAATGTATCATTACTTTTTTTTTCAATTTCAGAAATCATGCGCAGTGAAACGTCCCATAGAATACTAATTTAGGTAAAAATATTTTTTTTTACATGTAATGTATTTGCATAAACACAATTTTGATAAATCACAAATTAAACAGACTATGACGTCTTCTCCATTTAACATATCCAAAAATTCAATGAATAAGAGCATGCATACATTACATATAATTAAGTTGCATATGCACAAATGAAGAAAAAAATTACAAACAACAAACAATGAGGAAATAAATAAATTAAAAAAATGGTGAAAAAAAAAACACAAAATGATTTTAGTTAATGTGTGGTCATGTTTTAAATCAATTACGAGCAAAAAACAGTTACTGCAACTATCTAAAGTGGACAAATAACTCATATATATTTATCTTTCTTTACGCTTAAGGAAGTAAGACAAACATAAATAAATTCATTGAGAAATCCAAACAACAAAAGGTAATGTATGCACTTCTATACTATAGCGTAAGAGAGCAAGCTTGCAGGTATATGTATACCTGTATTATAACACGTTATTTCCTGGTACACACTATAATTAATTACTTCTCATTCCAAGTGTACTATTTAAAGATTTATATTCACAATTAGCTGCTTCAAGATATAATAATGACAATTGTTTGTTTATATGATGTATGTCCATTAAACATTTACATAATCATTTTTACCTATAGGAAACCACCTACAAGTATTTAATTTTGATGCGGTAGTTACGGACGGTCCACTAGCGCTAGACTTCCTAGTATACTTTTAAATGCTCGGATAAACGAATTCATAAATATTTGAATTAAATACACGAATTAGGTGACAATCAATACATGTTAACGGAAGATCATTTTACCCCGATATGACGTGGACCAATTATTATATCCGCTCCAAATTCAAACCAAAAAGTCCTAAACTTCTCTATAAAAAGTCAAGAATTTAGAAATTTGAACTAAAATCATCATCTCTCAGCAAGTAACCACACCAATTCAACATTAACTCCCAATAACTGCTAGCATTATGGTAAGTTTAATTATGACTATACGAACTTAACATATATTATCTGAAGTCCATTACTATGGATTCTCTTGAATATTGATCATATGTATTAGAACTTCAGAGAGTTCATGTTTAACATCTTGAAAAAAACACATAAGACATACAATTAAATAAAATTATCCTTATTTTAAGGTTGGTTTTCCTTAAATAATTTTTCTCGAATCTTTCTACTATTTGAAATTTTCAAACCGACCTTTAGGGCTAATTTGGAAAGTGCGATATGACCTTTATTTTATAAAGAATATTCATTATTAAAATTAGAAGTACTGTTAAGACCAACTTGGCTTGTAGTTACTGTGAAATAATCATCATTTCAGTACAAACATGCCTATTATAAAAATCTAGAACATATAGACGTGTAGCTATAATGTTTTTTCTTTTACAAATTGTGACTTGGATTGAGAGTTGTCTTATTGCCACTAATATCATATCTTCTTATATCTATTTGGACCAATAAATATTTGACTTTGTTTTTTTATTTACAGCTTGTGTATGTCTCTGTCGCTGTATTGTGTTATACTGCTCTAGTAGTTTCAACACCACTGCCCTGTCAAGACCCAGCCAACCTCGACGGGATGTGGAAAAAATTGCAAGCTGAAAACGGAAATAACGTATTGGAACGTATACCTTATGAGGTTTCCAATCTCAAACAAGAATTAGTCAATGGGAAGTTAACATTTGGTGAAACATCTTGCCCAAGTAATTCGTTAGAGTTACTGAAAACAATAGGTGCCTCTCTATATCACAGATCCACATGTCCGTACTATTACGTTATGGAAGAGGATACTAAACGCTATCCTAAAATGATAACAGAAGTACGCTGTCGTTGTCAAGGTTGTCTAGAGAAATCAGGACAAAGCGATTTCAATGTATGCGAACCTGTAACCTTACCTATGAAAATGCTTAAAAACACGGGAGTTTGCGAAAATGGTGTGTGGAAGTACGAGCCATACACGCACCATCTACCCGTTACTTGTACATGCGCAGTTGGTCGTGAAAAAGAAAATTCTATTCTGATGACAAGTCCTCCAGTCGGTGCTGATGGGCCTGAATCCATGTAAACGTTAACAAACTTACTATCAATGGAACCGGATCAGGGTAAATCATGGATGTAGAACAAATCCAGATCAATGTCAGATTCGATCTGAATTCATGTAAACGTTAACCAACTTACAACTGAGTCAGGGTAAAGCATGGATAAAGAACAAATCCAACTCAATGTTATATATAATATTGGTTACCATTGTCTTTCAATCAATCTTGCCGTTATTCCAGTATGTGTCCCGTGTTCACTGCCGACACTATATTCTAAGAATATGATGTAAATGTAATAAACATTAATGAAAACGTGAAGTGTATGTGAAGATTGAAGTGAATCTGTTGACTAAAATTACTAAAATGTTGTATATGATGCTGTGTAATTAACATTGGTAAATATGTGTATGCTATGAACGGATCTGTTAAAACATATGTCTCATTTCGTATAAACAATACTCACCAAATTTGTGCCACATTCAAAGCAAATGCTGTGACAGAAAAGTACATTATGTTATCTTTTTTACATATTTTTAATAATTTATTTATACATGTGCATTTAATAAAATTTGTTAATAACTTAAGATAGCATTGTTTAAGACTCTTTTATAAAGGTACAAAAAGTAAAATCACAAAAATACTGAACTCAGAGGAACATCAAATTAGAAAGTCCATAATCACATGGCAAAATAAAATGACAAAACACATCAAAAACGAATGGCCAAAAACTGTCATTTCCTGACTTGGTACAGGCATTTTCAAATGTAGAAAATGGTGGATTGAACCTAGTTTTATATCGCTTAACCTCTCACTTGTACGTAGCGTTATACTATGGAATGATCCTTATAAAAAAGTACCGTTATCTTTTGCAATACAAATACTAAAAAGACACACACAAATACAAAATAGTAATTCATTTATATATAGAAAAGCCGCAATGGGCTTTATATATTTAATTTTCTGGAGATGGGTAAATTGTAAAAATGAGTGCTCGAAATGTTTTTGTGTTTGTTTTTTTTTTGTGATTATTAGTCTTAGTGTTTCTGTTGTTTCGTTGTTTTCCTCTTATCTTTGATGTGTTTTCCTCAGTTTAAGTTTGTAACCCGGATTTGTTTTCTGTCAATCGATTTGTGACTTTCGAACAGCGGTATACTACTGTTGCCTTTATTTGTAAAGTCTAACGTTTGATTAAGTCTGTTTCTGTGAATTTCCCCCTTTTTTAAATTACCTTGAGCAGAATAAACGGATAAAAAAGTAAAGAAAAGGGAGGAACATAAGCAACAAAAAAAAAAAAAAAACAGCGAATGATGGCCAAAAAATAAAAATAAAGAAATGAAGAACCCCAAACAAAGACAAACAAAAAGCTATGCGACCAAAGGGGACCTAAATTTCACAAATTCGTCTTTGACTGAGGGAGTTGGAATCTTAGTTTGTTAAAAAAAAATCTTAATCTTGATCAAAAAATCATTTAAGAATAGTTGTTTTCAAACCATGTTGCTACCGAAGCACTGCCATTTGAGCTGGTAATTGTGAACATTTGCGATTTCCACTAATACTAGCTCAACTGTTGATATTTTTAATATATAGAAAGTCTATAGCACATATTTACAATAAATGGGTTGTCCTTATTCATTAAATTTGAAACTGTTTTTATTTCATCTGGAAGCAACAAAAATTACCTTCTCATTTTTTAATTCTTTTTTAGGAAAATCATTTATCGCATAACCCTAAAAAGATATCTTTTGAAATCAATCATCATCTTTTCTATATGACAATTCTTGGCATTTTTTTTCATATTTGGAAATTGCTTACATTGTAAATAAATACGTAAATCAAACCCCCAACATAACTGAAATCGTCCTGCACTCTTCGTACTATTCCTGTATCTCCTGTTGAGTGCAGCAGCTGATATTAGAGATTTAGAAAGCATAATTTATTTATCAGCATTTTGGACTTTGAGCTTACTTTCAGTATTTTGGAGAATTGTTGGTTGTTGCCATGATTACTGACATTATAATCTTTTTCTGGTATGCTCTTATTTATCTCTTTTATAATTCAAGATGATTAGGGGATTTCAGTTTTAACCCTAAACAGTGTTTCTGCTCGAAGAACATCTTCACAAATTTTAGGCAATTTCAAATTCGACATATTTATAGTTAAAACATGTAATTTAACCTCTTTCTTGTTGATTTCTTTTATTGTTGGATTAGTCTATATAATTAATAACCCTGGCCAGTCTTGAACCTTATTCCTATATACCCTGTGCTTTGTGGTAACTGAGCAACGCCAATGATGTCATGGACAGAATAAAACATAATTCAACTAGCCAGTATTTATCAAATATAATTTATTTAGCCCTCAAACCTAGTTTATCATTTGAAATTGTGTACGCAGCTATAGTGTGTTGTACTTATGACATCTCAGTACAATGAGAATGTCAATTGAACACAGGCAACTTTTTAGTTTTTATGATTTCTATAATTACAAATAGGGCCATCAGTGGTCAGTTTAATCTTATAATGTGATGTTGTTGGTAGATCTGTGGTATTGTTTACACAAAATATGTCCAACGTAACGGTACCCAAATTGCACCTATTTATCAAAAATAGCAGCGAAAATCTAACAAGATTTCCTAGAGACAAAAAAAATGGTATTTTTATGATTTGATACTATGCACATCTTTCAACATAGGTAAAAATATTTAGATATATACACAAAACGTTCACCATATTTATCAACAGATGAAGTGTTTACTGAAAAAGCAAAATGTACTGAAACGTCGCCAATGCGACGTCATCAAAACATCATCTTTTTAAAATTAACAAATACAATACGATTCAAGTATCCATTTCTTAAAAAATGAAGAGTAAGCATGGAAAAATATCCAATTGTTCAAAATATTTGAAAAAAATAAACAAAAGCTTTGTTATTCGACTTTTGACGATGCGAATTTAAGCATGGATGCAATTTGGGTACTCCTCATTACAGAATCTGGGATGGTTTGGAGGTAAGTTCAGACCAATTTTTCTATGATTCCTTATGGATTGAAAATCAAATTGGTGTACCTTTATAATAAAGAAGGATACGGCTACAAAATACACACAAAATGGAAATTTTTGTCTTGATCATAAAAAAACTCAGTTGAAAAAACTGTCAAAATAGGTGCAATTTGGGTACCGTCATGTTAGGCTTAATTATAGCTGGACATGGTAAAGCCACTTGCTTTTTGTTGAAACCAATTATTGACATTTAGATTATTTTGTTGTTAGGTTTCTCTCTCTGAATTACTAAAGACAATATGAAAAACTCCAAATGGTTTTATGTAACTTTTTTCATTGTGCTACTTAGGATGTATTCTTCTTCTTTTTGTTGTTGTGTTGAATTATTTCAAAAAAAAGTGATACGAGTGGAAAATGTCCATGAATTTAAAAAATAGTATAAGGGCTTTTCCAGAATTAATTGAATGGGGAGGGGGGAAAGGCACTTTTATTAAAATTTGATTGTTTGGTAGGTTTGAACATTTTAAGGAAATATCTAAATAAAATTTTATCAATGATGGGGTCAAATAAAAATTGCCTTCCGACCCTCCCCCATACATTTATTTTTCTGTTGTGTTGAATATATTCATGACTTGTAAACATTTTCTCTATTTCACTGCTATAAATTTTAAAATCTTATAAATAAAGGGCTACTCTCATACATTTATTAAGATTGTTGTCTCCTCAATATTTTATTCTGATTTGTTATAAACTTGAAGCTCTTTGGAGTGTGTATACCCCAATTGATACTAGTGCAAATCATTGTCTGTGTCTCAGTACATAAATACGTAACTATAATGGAGCAAACAATTCGGAAACCACTTGTTTAAAGATTGTCATTAGGCACTGCTTGTGGTTTGTTTTATCTTAAAGCATGTGCAGCAGAATAAAGTTAAATTTTTACATAATTTTGCAATGCACCTGAGCTTTGAAATGGGGATTAATGTTAACTCGAATGAACCATGTATATTAGGTCTACAGGTATGTCAAATAAACCGTTGGACAGACATGTACACCTTACAATCATTCTATACACCAAATATAGCTGACAGATCTGGTGGAGTAAAAATTCATACATCATCTTATAAACCATGAAAACCTAAGGCTGAATAACCAAACCAGGAAAGTGAGAACAAGGTCAGTAGAACTCTGCTATAAACTTGAAACAAATCATGTTTTCATGATCCTAGAAAAATATATATTCTAAGTATTGAATGTTTCTTTCAGTAATTTATAGTCTTTTATACAAAATGTACTTCTGTCAACACTTTTACACCCAAATAAGTTAACAAAAAAAAAAGCAATCAATTCTGAAATGAATTACACCATGTACTTTGCAGTCACTACAGTGCTGTTACCATACATTACAAACACCATCTAAGCATAGAGGAAATACACAAACAAGATCTAATTGCTTCAATTCATAACTCATTTTATAAACTCAAGAGAATTTAACTTCTTATAGAATGGTACATACAAAGTTATAGCCAAAGTTATAAACCAAAGTGTACAGCTTGAACTCGATCTATGTGTATTGTGGTCTTGAGAAACATGGAATAAAATGTACAAAATAAATTTCTTTTATTTATCAGGTCTATAATAGTCTTGAATCTTCTTGAACACATATTGGTAACAAATCACTGCAGTTCCCTGTATTTGGAATGTAATCATTTACGCTTCCTTTCAGCCTGTTGTTGAGCGTATGCCTCTCGTATCAATCTGAATGCCTCGGCTGTAGCATATGGAGTCTGTGTTATAGGGTCAAAATATTTGGCTGGTAGTTTAGTAACAGGACAATACTGTTTTTGTGAAAGTTTAGGTTTTTTCTGAGGAAAGTATTCTTTAAATGTTCTATCATCTGTGAATGTTATAAATGTCCGTGAACACTTCTCTGATATCTCACATATGTCTTCAGATTTCTTCTGGGGTTCCATTCTGAAAGAAACAATTTGAAATCAATCAAAACACTCGTATATCAGAAAACCAGTAAAATATTTTACATAATAACCGATTTGTATGTATAACAGTACATGTATATCATTTTATTATTAGCACCCAATGTGTGGTGCTGATATAGATGCAGGATTTTATCTGGTCTGAGGCAAGGATAATGTTATTCAATGGTTGTTGTACATGTTGGTTTATGTCTTTCATAAGTGTTTTTTTTATTATTGCTGAAATAAAAAAAACATACCATTGGTTTTCTCTATTAAACAGTTTCAGGTTTTGTCATCCCTAGGCTTTCAATAGGTTACTATATGGTGTGGCATAGAGTGATTGTTGTAGGACATATATATTACCCCAGAAATATTTGAATCATGAATAACTTCTGCCGTTTCAGTCGGTAAAGAAATTGTGTATCAAACTCTTTACATTATATTCAGAGCTATTTCATAAAAATTACATGTGACCCAGAGAAGACACTTTGAAATCTCCACTTCATGTTGATGTCTAGTACAATGTATTTTTTTCTCTATAGGTAGTTACCCCATTTTGAAAGCACCTTCACTGGGTACAATATGTTTAAATGAATCAACCTGTTATTCTTTTACAATCTTCTGTTGTATTGAATAAAGAAGAATACAGTGATGATAACATGTCATTATAACATTATATTGACTTACATATCATCTACATTTATTTCTGTTTCCATCGGTAACTCTTCTATCAGTGGCATAGTAAATGACTGATATTTAATCATTGGTCCTTTGTTTATCTGTTTCTGGATTCTGTTTTTCTTTTTCTCCATTTCTAGCCTTTTGTAATCCTCTGAAATCATAAATTAAAAGTTCATCTAATTTAATTATTGAAAATTCCAAAGAAAGTTAATTTGGTTTTAAATAACTGTAAAATTTTCATGTGTTTCAAAATATTTTGAACGTCATTAAAACAAATATTTTGTTCAGATACAGTACTTTTCTGGGCATATGTTATTGTATTATTGTATAAGATGTAGGCTGAGTTCCAGTGAGACAATTTGTTTGTTTTACATATATTATTGTATTATTGTATAAGATGTAGGCTGAGTTCCAGTGAGACAATTTGTTTGTTTTACAATGATAATAAATGTCAAACTAATTATTGTGATTTGTGAATTTGCTGAATATAATTAATGCTCAAAAATTTAAAATGTGAGTGTCTTCTTTTGTGAAGCCCATTTAACTGCAATTTTTGCAACAGTAAAACATGGCAGAAATTTATGAATTAACAGAAGTCATCACTATGTATTGGGTACAATCTTCCAAGATTTGTAACTAAGATAAACCATGATTATAAGTGTCTAATAAAGTATGAATTTCTTCATATTTTTAAGGCCACGGTTTTTTAATTTGTTGGTTTACGGATTTTCCCCATGAAAAAGTCGGGTCGGTCGGTCGGGGAAAAAAAGAAAAAAAAATCTTTCAAGACAGAAAAAAAAATGCAAAATAAATATTCATTTCACCTTTCTAACAAAATGTTTGTATGCTATTTTGTCATCATTTCAAATTTTAGTTCGATGAATATTCTTGCTCAGCTGTCATAAATATCGCATGACATTGTCTAAATATAATGATTTGCCGTAAAAAAGGGGGTGTTCACAGACAAAGACGAAATTAAATCATCATTTCACAAACAAGAAAAACAAATTCGCGTAGCTCTTAATCAATTCCAGAAAATTTGGCGAGTAATGATCTTCAAAAACGAAAACTGATAAAGAAAAACATGTAAAAAACGTCGTACGAAAATAAGTTTCAACACACATGTCAAAAACGTAATAGACTCGTCCACGGAAAAAACGAGAATATCGGGTTAATCTGGTGTCATGCATTCCCGTTTTTTTATCAAAATGGACAATATTTTTTTTTTATTATCCATGAACCTAGAAAATTCTAAATGACTTGTTGATATTCAGAACTTTTACTTCCAAGGTGCTTTCCACCTGTCCACATTTGGACAAGTCTATTTCTATGAGATTATGCATCTTACAGACTGATGACAAATAAGGGAAACGAACTTATTGTGTAATTGGTTTTAAACGCAGATTTCGTTCTGCAAAATTATTTGCGTAAACGACATTTCAAGGTCAGTTATAATTGATTTGTCTATTTTTAGAAACGTAAACTGGAAGTTTTATTTTTTCACAACAGAGAGTGTTATCAATTTTGTTAGTGATTCATGCATTGCATTTAATAAAAAAAAGAAGAATTTAATTATTTTTCAGGGATAATGTATTTGTTTGGGTCGGCGGGAATAAAAAAGCATGAAAAGTCAATTTTATTTTTATTCTAGGAATCGGCAAAATCGGGTCGGCGGATCTGTAAACCAACAAATTAAAAAATTCTGGCCTAATGCATAGGTTTTAAGGGACAGGAAATCAAATATCCACAAAATTTGATAGCTAGGAATCTAAAGGAATCCACAGTATATAGGACTGTATGATGCCCTATAGATGTCTTTTTGTTTATTAATTTTGTTGGGTTGCAGCCTCCTTGAAATATACCTAACAATTATGTTTAAACAACCATGATGTCACATCTGCAGCCAACAGTGTGTAGGTCAAAATGAAATGAAAGTTATATCTCCATAATGTCACATCTGCAGCCAAAAGTGTGTAAGTCAAAATGAAATGAAAGTTATATCTCCATAATGTCACATGTGCAGCCAAAAGTGTGTAAGTCAAAATGAAATGAAAGTTAAATCTCCATAATGTCACATCTGCAGCCAAAAGTGTGTAAAGTTATATCTCCAATTCAACAGTACCTAACTCATTTGGAATAAATTTACTATTGGTTTTTTTTAAATTAATGGTTACAAATTTGTGCAATGAAGGACGATAACTCCTGAATTTGTGTTTAATTTATAATCAAAGACCATTTGATATGACATTTGTTCATTTGACCATCTGATGGTAGGCAGTATATGACTAATTATGTTTCTATTATACATGTTATATGTTTGTAATCTGACCTAAAGACTGTAGATTTTCTTCCTCTGTAATTTTGGCTTCCTCTAAAAGTTCCTCCTGGGTCAATCTTCTTACTTCAGCTACATTCTTCTGTGCTGCCATTTCTTTTAACATTTTTTCTCTGGCTTCTTTTGTCTTCTCTCTATCTTGTCTCTCTTTTGTTTTATCTGCTGTTGATTTTCTTAATGTTTTCTTTACTGAAAAGAGTAATTGGTATACCACATAAATCATAGGAATGGATGTTTAATAAAAGGAATTATGAATATATAGGAGTTAATTGTTTTATAGTGTCCTTATACAGCATTAGCGTACAATGGTTGTAGCAGGGCAATGAATAAATGGCTTCAGAGCTGAAATCTTAAAAGGAAAAGTCAAACTCAGTTCAATTGCCTATAATTTTGTTTTTTAAATTCCTCATCATCTGTTACAGCGAGCTACAACTATTGAGCTGAAACTTTAAATTTTGCATATAAATGTCCAACTTTGCAATTATAGATATCTATGGCAACCTATGTCCAACTTTATAAGGAATGTAAAATCAAAGAAAAAATTATTGAGAATGAAATATCAAATTATGGGCAAAGTCATCACTTTCTCTGAGAAAGTTTTGTTTGTGAGAAAATGTTTGTTATCATTATATATCGGATGCTGAAAATAAGGTATATTTTTACTTAACAGATGCAATTACTTTAGATTTATTCAAACCTGGAGTATGATAAATTTGTACTGCTGATACTTTAGACTTAGGAGGTTTCTTTTCTTTTGGTTTTTCTGTCTTTACAACCTTTTTCACTGGTTCCTGGAATTAATAAGATGACAACAAATTTTATTCTATTATGTATAATTTGTTGCTTTACAGATTGTTCATGTAATGAATGTCAGACTGTTATCTTAATATTTTTTTTAAAGTGCTTTAAATAACAGTGTATTTCAATAGACCACTTTCAAGTTATTTTCTTTACTGGAAATTACGTGCCTTTATGATGTCATTTACCAGATAGAGGGGATGGTATGCATCCCCGCAGTATTAAAGTGTAATTTTCACAAATTTTAGTAGCTCAAATCAATTAACTGCAAACAAATGCATATGCATTCAAATTTACACCCAAAATAAATGAGTGTTGAATGCCTATTTTTCACTTTTGCGCTAAATATTCTCGTGTCAGCTGAGCCATAGATGTGTCTGTAGACAGACATATCGTAATAATACAGATATTGGTCATAGTTGGTCTGCCTCTAATTCGTGGGGAATATAGAAAAAATTACACAAAATGCAATAGGATAAAGGATCAAACATTATCTAAAGGGAATTTTAATCCTGTTATAGTACTGTAAGGTAACCCATTTATTTTGCCAAAATCGAAAACAACTGTTGTGAACATACTAGAAATCACTTTTGGGGGTCAAGAAAAGGGAGTGACAGACAACATTGCCACTTAATCCCCCTAGTCTCCCTGAGTCCTGGTGATACAATTAAAAAGTAAAGTATAAAATACACTCATAACCAAATTAACTGTATAAAATTGATGCAGCTACCTTACTTAGAAAACATACCACATTATTCATATTATATAATTAAGCTATTGATACACCACCTTGTAGGCCTTGGTGTTATATTATATAATTAAGCTATTGATACACCACCTTGTAGGCCTTGGTGTTTATCATATAATTAAGCTATTGATACACCACCTTGTAGGCCTTGGTGTTTATCATATAATTAAGCTATTGATACACCACCTTGTAGGCCTTGGTGTTTATCATACAATTAAGCTATTGATACACCACCTTGTAGGCCTTGGTGTTTATCATATAATTAAGCTATTGATACACCACCTTGTAGGCCTTAGTGTTGACTCCTTTCTTCTTCCTCTTCCCATCTTCATCCTCCACATCACTTTTAACTTCATCATTTTCATCAATGCTGATATCAGAGTCAGTATCTTCAGAGTCAGAATTCTCAGATTCATATTCATTATCTCCTTCTTCCTGAAGTCAAATAAAAAAATAAATTTTGTCATTCTGTAGTAACTTGTTACCTATAATGGCATATACAGTACAAACAGATTGAAAAGAACAACTGTTCAGACATTCTGTAGTAACTTGTTACCTATAATGGCATATACAGTACAAACAGATTGAAAAGAACAACTGTTCAGACATTCTGTAGTAACTTGTTACCTATAATGGCATATACAGTACAAACAGATAGAAAAGAACAACTGTTCAGACATTCTGTAGTAACTTGTTACCTATAATGGCATATACAGTACAAACAGATTGAAAAGAACAACTGTTCAGACATTCTGTAGTAACTTGTTACCTATAATGGCATATACAGTACAAACAGATAGAAAAGAACAACTGTTCAGACATTCTGTAGTAACTTGTTACCTATAATGGCATATACAGTACAAACAGATAGAAAATAACAACTGTTCAGACATTCTGTAGTAACTTGTTACCTATAATGGGATATACAGTACAAACAGATAGAAAAGAACAACTGTTCAGACATTCTGTAGTAACTTGTTACCTATAATGGCATATACAGTACAAACAGATTGAAAAGAACAACTGTTCAGACATTCTGTAGTAACTTGTTACCTATATTGGCATATACAGTACAAACAGATAGAAAAGAACAACTGTTCAGACATTCTGTAGTAACTTGTTACCTATAATGGCATATACAGTACAAACAGATTGAAAAGAACAACTGTTCAGACATTCTGTAGTAACTTGTTACCTATAATGGCATATACAGTACAAACAGATTGAAAAGAACAACTGTTCAGACATTCTGTAGTAACTTGTTACCTATATTGGCATATACAGTACAAACAGATAGAAAAGAACAACTGTTCAGACATTCTGTAGTAACTTGTTACCTATAATGGCATATACAGTACAAACAGATTGAAAAGAACAACTGTTCAGACATTCTGTAGTAACTTGTTACCTATAATGGCATATACAGTACAAACAGATTGAAAAGAACAACTGTTCAGACATTCTGTAGTAACTTGTTACCTATAATGGCATATACAGTACAAACAGATAGAAAAGAACAACTGTTCAGACATTATGTAGTAACTTGGTACCTATATTGGCTATACAGTACAAACAGATTGAAAAGAACAACTGTTCAGACATTCTGTAGTAACTTGTTACCTATAATGGCATATACAGTACAAACAGATAGAAAAGAACAACTGTTCAGACATTCTGTAGTAACTTGTTACCTATAATGGCATATACAGTACAAACAGATAGAAAATAACAACTGTTCAGACATTCTGTAGTAACTTGTTACCTATAATGGGATATACAGTACAAACAGATAGAAAAGAACAACTGTTCAGACATTCTGTAGTAACTTGTTACCTATAATGGCATATACAGTACAAACAGATTGAAAAGAACAACTGTTCAGACATTCTGTAGTAACTTGTTACCTATATTGGCATATACAGTACAAACAGATAGAAAAGAACAACTGTTCAGACATTCTGTAGTAACTTGTTACCTATAATGGCATATACAGTACAAACAGATAGAAAAGAACAACTGTTCAGACATTCTGTAGTAACTTGTTACCTATAATGGCATATACAGTACAAACAGATTGAAAAGAACAACTGTTCAGACATTCTGTAGTAACTTGTTACCTATAATGGCATATACAGTACAAACAGATTGAAAAGAACAACTGTTCAGACATTCTGTAGTAACTTGTTACCTATAATGGCATATACAGTACAAACAGATAGAAAAGAACAACTGTTCAGACATTATGTAGTAACTTGGTACCTATATTGGCATATACAGTACAAACAGATTGAAAAGAACAACTGTTCAGACATTCTGTAGTAACTTGTTACCTATAATGGCATATACAGTACAAACAGATAGAAAAGAACAACTGTTCAGACATTCTGTAGTAACTTGTTACCTATAATGGCATATACAGTACAAACAGATAGAAAAGAACAACAGTTACTGTTCAGACATTCTGTAGTAACTTGTTACCTATAATGGCATATACAGTACAAACAGATTGAAAAGAACAACTGTTCAGACATTCTGTAGTAACTTGTTACCTATAATGGCATATACAGTACAAACAGATTGAAAAGAACAACTGTTCAGACATTCTGTAGTAACTTGTTACCTATAATGGCATATACAGTACAAACAGATTGAAAAGAACAACTGTTCAGACATTCTGTAGTAACTTGTTACCTATATTGGCATATACAGTACAAACAGATTGAAAAGAACAACTGTTCAGACATTCTGTAGTAACTTGTTACCTATAATGGCATATACAGTACAAACAGATTGAAAAGAACAACTGTTCAGACATTCTGTAGTAACTTGTTACCTATAATGGCATATACAGTACAAACAGATAGAAAAGAACAACTGTTCAGACATTCTGTAGTAACTTGTTACCTATAATGGCATATACAGTACAAACAGATTGAAAAGAACAACTGTTCAGACATTCTGTAGTAACTTGTTACCTATAATGGCATATACAGTACAAACAGATTGAAAAGAACAACTGTTCAGACATTCTGTAGTAACTTGTTACCTATATTGGCATATACAGTACAAACAGATTGAAAAGAACAACTGTTCAGACATTCTGTAGTAACTTGTTACCTATAATGGCATATACAGTACAAACAGATTGAAAAGAACAACTGTTCAGACATTCTGTAGTAACTTGTTACCTATAATGGCATATACAGTACAAACAGATTGAAAAGAACAACTGTTCAGACATTCTGTAGTAACTTGTTACCTATACTGGCATATACAGTACAAACAGATTGAAAAGAACAACTGTTCAGACATTCTGTAGTAACTTGTTACCTATATTGGCATATACAGTACAAACAGATTGAAAAGAACAACTGTTCAGACATTCTGTAGTAACTTGTTACCTATAATGGCATATACAGTACACACAGAATGAAAAGAACAACTGTTCAGACATTCTGTAGTAACTTGTTACCTATATTGGCATATACAGTACAAATAGATTGAAAAGAACAACTGTTCAGACATTCTGTAGTAACTTGTTACCTATATTGGCATATACAGTACAAACAGATTGAAAAGAACAACTTTTCAGACATTCTGTAGTAACTTGTTACCTATAATGGCATATACAGTACAAACAGATTGAAAAGAACAACTGTTCAGACATTCTGTAGTAACTTGTTACCTATATTGGCATATACAGTACAAACAGATTGAAAAGAACAACTGTTCAGACATTCTGTAGTAACTTGTTACCTATATTGGCATATACAGTACAAACAGATTGAAAAGAACAACTGTTCAGACATTCTGTAGTAACTTGTTACCTATATTGGCATATACAGTACAAACAGATTAAAAAAAACAACTGTTCAGACATTCTTTTAGTTTCTTGTGTACAATTTGGAAATTAGTATGGCGTTCATTATCACTGGACTAGTATATATTTGTTTAGGGGCCAGCCGAAGGACGCCTCCGGGTGCGGGTATTTCGCGCTACATTGAAGACCTGTTGGTGACCCTCTGCTGTTGTTTTTTAGTTGGTCGGGTTGTTGTCTCTTTGACACATTCCCCATTTCCATTCTCAATTTTATGTACATGTAGTAACTTGTTACCTATAATGGCATATACAGTACAAACAGATTGAAAAGAACAACTGTTCAGACATTCTGTAGTAACTTGTTACCTATAATGGCATATACAGTACAAACAGATTGAAAAGAACAACTGTTCAGACATTCTGTAGTAACTTGTTACCTATATTGGCATATACAGTACAAACAGATTGAAAAGAACAACTGTTCAGACATTCTGTAGTAACTTGTTACCTATATTGGCATATACAGTACAAACAGATAGAAAAGAACAACTGTTCAGACATTCTGTAGTAACTTGTTACCTATAATGGCCTTTACAGTACAAACAGATTGAAAAGAACAACTGTTCAGACATTCTGTAGTAACTTGTTACCTATATTGGCATATACAGTACAAACAGATTGAAAAGAACAACTGTTCAGATTGAAAAGAACAACTGTTCAGACATTCTGTAGTAACTTGTTACCTATATTGGCATATACAGTACAAACAGATTGAAAAGAACAACTGTTCAGACATTCTGTAGTAACTTGTTACCTATAATGGCATATACAGTACACACAGATTGAAAAGAACAACTGTTCAGACATTCTGTAGTAACTTGTTACCTATATTGGCATATACAGTACAAACAAATTGAAAAGAACAACTGTTCAGACATTCTGTAGTAACTTGTTACCTATAATGGCATATACAGTACACACAGATTGAAAAGAACAACTGTTCAGACATTCTGTAGTAACTTGTTACCTATATTGGCATATACAGTACAAACAGATTGAAAAGAACAACTGTTCAGACATTCTGTTGTAACTTGTTACCTATAATGGCATATACAGTACAAACAGATTGAAAAGAACAACTGTTCAGACATTCTGTAGTAACTTGTTACCTATAATGGCATATACAGTACACACAGATTGAAAAGAACAACTGTTCAGACATTTATTAGTTATCATCTTACAACTAGTAAGGAAGGACATTGGATTTTTTATTGATCATTTTATTAATTCACTAATAGTTGCTAACTTCTATGTCATTGGCCAATGGTGGATTTTTGTCTTATTGGTAATCCTACCACATCTAAATTTTAATCAAATTTGAGTCTTTCAAAATGAAAATGTTTCTTTCCAGAATCTTGAGCCAAGTTTCATTGAAAAGAATTAATTCAGAATCAATAAATCAAATCAATATATTCTACCTCAGGAATGGATTACCTTAGCGGTATTTGGCAAAACTTTTAGGAATTTAGGTCCTCAATGCTCTGCAACTTCCTACTTTATTTGGCAACTTTTTTGGATTCGAGTATTAATGATGAGTCTTTTGTATATGAAATGCGGTGTGACGTAAATACAAAATCTAATCCTGGTATCTATGATGAGTTTATTTCAATACATGATCAATAAAGAATACGAACAATTCACTTGAATGCAGGACAAACTTATTAGAAAACTGTAGAATTACTCTGTTAATTGGAATTAACGCGTTATAATATATAGATTTATAAGACAATGAAATCCCCTGCTTTTATAGGTAATTAACAATAAAGGGAAGAACCTTAGTGCCATTATTGTAATATTAAAGGGCTTTCTTAACAACTATCAGTGAAATAAAATCTCTGAAGTTGAAAAAAAAAAAAAGAAAATTTGTAATTTTTAGATCAGATACATTGTACATGCATATATGTCATTTAATATGGGCTCAGATATAAGTTAAATGCAATAAATATATTTTAAAGAGTCACCTCATTAAAACCTCCATATGTAGTTTTATAGAAATCATCCTCGTCTTCTGCCTCTAACAATCTGGACATCTTGTTCCCGGCATTGCTTCTCTTTTCTCTTGTAGCAGCCATGCTTCTCAAATCTTAAAAAGAATAATAAACAATTGTCATACAAGTGGGAGGTCTAATCAGCTATAAAACCAGGTTTAATCCAACATTGAGCAAAACCCACACCACAAAAGAGATTATAGCTAGAGTGGGCACGGGTGGGCAGGTGGAAAAAGCAAAATCCACACGGGCTGTTGTGTAGGAGCACCTTCAACAGGTTGAGAACTCTAGATTTCTTTACTTTGGAATACATTTGCATAGTAATTTCCAAAACACAAGCCCAATACTGCCTTGAAAAACTGACCAATCGACTCAATGAGCTACAATACATTGTGGAATACTACTAAGGTTTACTACAACCGGAAAACACATGGAATTAGTGGAAGAACTGTCAACTAATATAGTGTCCAGGGGCAGATGCAGGAATTTTCGAAAGGGGGGTGCTAACCCAGGGCACCCAGGGCAAAGGGGGGGTGCAAAACATATGCGCACCCCCGGAACCCCCCCCGGATCCGCCACTGGTGTCTGGGATTCTCAAAATATATGTTTTTGTTCTGCAATGTGATTATTGTAAAATATATAACATAATCTTCAATTTGCATGCTCAGATTAAAAATGTATTGTTTACGGGCTTCACGATTCAACTTTCTTTTTCGCCTGGTTAAAGTTGTTGAATACATTTTTGCCATTGTTATGCACTGTACCTGTGCAATAAATTTACAACCTGAAACAGTGAAATTTCAGATGAAATGACCACTGTCCACTATGAAATTTTTTGAGCTCTTTTAAACATGTATAATGTCATTCCAAAATCATTTCTGCCTAGAAAAACACAAAACCTTTCATTGAAACACTTCTTTCTGTACTGGATGTGCAAAATCCCCCCTGGATCCGCCACTGAGCGGGTACGGTATATAGCTTAATACATTTTGTATAGCTTAATACATTTTGTACAGCTTCATCCATCGATAAAGTCCATTTATTGCTAATTTTATCACAAAATATACCTCAGAGGTTTTTTTATCGTTCGGCTGCTGTCATGTTGACGTATGTGAAATATCTCCAATATTTAAAGCCTCTGTATCACAGTGGGTGCCATATTACCTATTATTCTTATTCTAAAACGTATTTTTTATATAGAAATAAGAAGATGAGGTATTAGCATATTAGTGCCAAATGAGATATCTTTCAAAACAAGAATGTGTCCATAGTACACGAATGCCCCACTCGCACTATCATTTTCTATGTTCAGTGGACCGTGAAATTGGGGTCAAAACTTTAATTTGGAATTAAAATTAGAAAAATCATATCATAGGGAACATATGTACTAAGTTTCAAGTTGATGTAACTTTAACTTCATCAAAAACTACCTTGACCAAAAACTTTAACCTGAACTTTGCCCTATCATTTTCTATGTTCAGTGGACCATGAAATTGGGGTCAAAACTATAATTTGGCATTAAAATTAGAAAGATCATATCATGGGGAACAAGTGTACTAAGTTTCAAGTTGATTGGACTTCAACTTCTTCAAAAACTACCTTGACCAAAAACTTTAACCTGAAGCGGACGGATGAACGGAGGCACAGACGGATGGACGAACGGACGAACGGAGGCACAGACCAGAAAACATAGTGCCCCTCTACTATCGTAGGTGGGGCATAAAAAGACATAATCTAGTAAAGTAGGCAGTCATAGGTTCAATGCCAATATGTATGCTAAAAATGACCCAAAAATTACTTGTGTAAAACAATCCAGACAAAAAAAACAACAATAAACAACAACAAAAAACGGCCTAATATAATATATAAAAGGAAAAGAAATCTATCTAATAAATAAAAACTTATATAGGTTTGTGTATATAGGAGCCTGTATTTCAATGTTTGTCGTTTGTTTATGTGTAATATATTTGTTTTTAGTTCATTTTTTTATATAATTAAGGCCGTTAGTTCTCTCTTTTGAATTGTTAAACATTGTCATTTCGGGACCTTTTATAGCTGACTATGCGGTATGGGCTTTGCTCAATGCTGAAGGCCATACGGTGACCTATGAATGTTTATTTCATTTTGGTCTCTTGTGGACAGTTGTCCCATTGGCAATCATACCACATCTTCTTTTTTATATTAGATCCAACACTGAAATTTTTACAAAACATATCAAATTTTCCACCTCTTCGCACATACATATGGATAACATCATTACAGTTTATTTCTTAATGCATGTAGAGGAAAACTTTGGTTAGCTTGCTCGAGTTGTTTGTATATTGTACATTCTTATTAGAATGATTAGGATAACAACCAATTAAATTCAAATATAAAATATACAAGTTAAACTATGCCAATATATATTGTTTAAGGATGTCAATCTTATTTTCAAAGCTTGTATAAACAGCTATGCACACAAAGCAAGCAAGCCAACCAAAGTTTTACTTTGCAAGCATTAGGAAATCAGCTGTAATGATTGTATTCAGTTTGGCAAATGTCCGAGCCCGTTAAAAAACAAAAAATAAAATGAAACTATAGTTGCTGACTTCACTACCTTCAAAAACAAAGGGAACAGCTTGGAAGGCTCATATACTGAAATGTGACAAAAATAAATACTTATAGATTTTGTTAACACTGCCATGTATGTAAATATTTCTTCACCTTTTTTACGAACACAAAATTCAAGGATCACACATTTGCCTTTAATAATATACGGGAATTTCTGTACTCCTGAATATTAGCACAGGCTGTTATTGACGGCTTACTTTACACTAGCAAGTTTGTCTCATGGGTAATTGTGTTTTTCGCTGTTGTTTTGTTGCTGTCTGGTTGACGAATACATGAAATCTCTGTGCCATCATCAAGCATATTAATGGCTATATATCGTGTAATTCAAACCCTTTTTTCTTCGCATAGAAACAACTCTTCGTTAATATGAGCATGGAAGGAGTACTTTGTACACGAACTATAAATGAGGATACTCAAAATAAAAAAATAAGTAAAATCCCGCATTGCACAAAAAAATGTGTTGTATCTTAGTAAATAATATGTGTTCTCTATTGATTGTAAACACGTAGTAGTCCATCATGCATTGTTACTCATTTAGTGGATTGGTCAAAAACCTAGGTAAAAATAAATTACATCACATGCAAATAAACAATTACATGTGCGAGAACATAAGTATGATAATTTATGCATTTCCATATAAGGTAATGGTCCCGACCTGTTCAAATACAAGAATATTGTTCCAAGAAAGACAACTCAATTATAATTTTTTCCCTGTGTTGCAAGACCTTCTCAAGATCTGTCTCCACCATTTTGGTTACTTCTTGCTGGCCATGTCCAGAAGCAAAAATTGTACTTTAATTTTGTTAGATAAATCTATCTCAACATTACAATCTTTAATTATCAATAATAGCTTTAGCTGAATTACACCATATACTATTTAAAAGAGATTTTGGGTGATTTCTATTTTTTTATTTTTAGCATCAAGACTTGATATTAAACTATTAATCATGTTATTAATATCAAATTAATATTAATCATGCATTGAATATATGTTATTGTGATTTTGTTACATTGTATATATGTGTATTAACATGATTAAAGAGATTTTTAATGTTTCATAATACTGAGAGAAGAAAATTATCATTTGTTCAAGAAAATAGGTAATTTGAGGTTGTTTTTCGTTATCAAGTAAATATATATATAACTTACACACATTTATATATAAATATATATGTATAAGTTAATATATCATTGACTTCATTATAAATGTAGATTATAAATAAATGTTTTAATATTGATGTAGTCAGTATCAGGGGCTGCACTGGCTCCAACTATTTGGAGCCAAAATAATATTAGCTGCTATACTTTGTTGCCAGTTTTGAAAACTTGGAGACAACTCTAGACCAAGCTACAGTCTTGATTTCTTCTACAAAATTGAAAATAAGTTCAATTTAAATTTCATATGCACTCTGTATGCACTGTATATCATTTATCCTGTTAAACAAAGGTATTTATCATGTTTATTGCATACTAGGGTTTATATATCTTTATTTGATGAAAAAAAGAGAATATGGCATGGGTGTTTAGATTTACTGAATAATGAAAAATTGTATTAAATAATAGAGAATACAGAAAATCATGACCAAAGCACCCTACCCATCATGCTACCAAGACCCTCTTAACTTTGATATTAACAACAACTCAAATATATAAATTTTGCAGAAGTATGCAGACATATCTTGAGAGGGCAATACTAAAGTCATCCTTCTTTATTACTGGGTGACTGTACCTTATTATTATCAAATGTTCAACAGTTCTTGCCTTTATTACTGGGTGACTGTACCTTACAAAATGTATATACATGTATTATTAAATGTTCAACAGTTCTTGCCTTTATTACATGGTGACTGTACCTTAAATATTATCAAATGTTGAACAGTTCTGGCTGAATTTAATTGCTGGTCTTATTTTATTTGGTTTATTTGTAATGCTTTACTTAAGCCTTTTTTTTATATCAAAAAATATATATTTTCAATTGTTTTAAATAATCACTATTAATTTAATGTAATTATTCAGTTCAGCTTTGGGTGCTGTGATTAGCAATAAAAACTATTCTTACATTGTATTTGAATTCTTATTCCTTCTAAGAAGAATTATACATTTGGTTCACAGTAGAAGTTAATACTAGTTGAAAATATTCCACTTACATGACTTAATCAATTGGTGTTTAATGCCACTTTCAACACTAATGTGCTATTTCCTGGCCGGCAGTTTTTATTGGTAGAGGAAGCCAAATAGTACATTAAATATATTAATGTAGTTAGTATAGTTGATGCCTTCAAATGATTGATTGGTGTTTAACACCACTTTCAGTACTATTCAGTATTTTGCTATATCATGACCATCTTTTTTTTTGGTAGACATGGTAGAGGAAGCCAGTTTGCATGGAGAGAACCACAGAGAGTCATATAGTTAACAAGCATATCACAACCACATCAAAGCTTAAGGCTTCTTCTGAACATTTGAAGGTCCCTACTATGTATTGGCTACCTAAACTACACAAAAAACTATTTAAATATCGTTTCATCTCGGCCTCTAGTTAGTGTTCTACAACTAATCTTTCAGTGCTCTTAACTAGTTCATTAACTGCTATTAAAGAGCTTATCATAAACTATTGTAATAAAATATATGAACATAGTGGTATAAACCATTTTTGGAGTGTAAAAAATTCTTTGAATGTTTTTAGATAAATTACAAAAATGTACGTGCTTTTGATGGTCCTTTTGATTCTGTTAATAGTTTTGATTTTTCTACTCTTTACACTGCACTTCCACACTATCTTATTAAACAAAAGTTTTCCTTCCTATTTAATTAAATGGTCGTTTGTATTGGTAAAGCTGAATGTAGATATATTTGCTGCAACTCATTTAAAGCCTTCTTGTCTAATGAGGGATGAGATGATTGAAGCTGTTAATTTTCTCCTTGATAATATTTATGTACGTTTTGGCAACAAAGTTTATCAACAGGTTGTAGGTATCCCCATGGGCACTAATTGTGCCCCTTTAATAGCATACTTGTTTTTGTACTGTTACGAATCACAGTTGACTAAACTCAGTAAAGACCCGTCGAAATTGCATTTAATTGATAAATTCAATAACACTTACCGTTATCTTGATGATATTTTTTCGTTAAATAATCAAGAATTTTCTCAATATACAATGATATACTGCGGAAATTTACCCCAAGGAACTTACTTTAAATAAATCAAATTTATTCGGTAATAACTGTCCTTTTCTGGATTTAGATATTTTAATAATTATTAAACCAGGGATATCGTTACCATAAGTTACTTAAAACCTTTACTAAATTTTTCCATAGATATAAAGATTTGGTTTTGAAGTTTGGTTGTACCTGTAGAAAACTTATTTCAAACGGGATAGCACATCCTCATTTTTACGGAAATGTTGTTAACCGTGCCCGGAAATTTAGAAATGATCCATGTAAACTTGTCACTCCTTTAAATAAACTTATTCTAAAAGGTTACCTATTCAACACTGTAATTAGATCATTGAATATTGTTTTTATTGGTATAAATATTGATTTTGTTATCAGTAAATTAAAAGCTAACTAAATATTACTAGTACAATGTATGTTATATGCATATACATATTCATGGATCTACAATCTGTCGATACCTGTAACTTGGCATTGCACAAGGTCATGTTTTTCTCTGGCTGTTTATGACGTCTTTACACTAAATCCATTGGATGTTGGATGTGTACGGATTGATAGTTTAGTCTTAGTTGCATGATTTTTTTATTAGTTGTTAGTGGTTTTGAACTAGCTGTCAGATAACTGTGAGTACTCTCAGATATGTTCATTGTGTCTTTTTGTGTCAGGATGTATAAGTACCGGGCCACGTCCACTTGTATTTTTGTCCATCTGATGAGTTAAGCCTTTTTCAACTGATTTTTATAGTTCGTTCTTATGTTGTACTGTTATACCACTATCCCAGGTTAGGGGGAGGGTTGGAATCCCGCTTACATGTTTAACCCCGCCACATTATTTATGTTTGTGCCTGTCCCAAGTCAGGAGCCTGTAATTCAGTGGTTGTCGTTTGTTTATGTTTTACATATTTGTTTTTTCGTTCATTTTTTTTTTACATAAATAAGGCCATTAGTTTTCTCGTTTGAATTGTTTTACATTGTCTTATCAGGGCCTTTTATAGCTGACTATGTGGTATGGGCTTTGCTCATTGTTGAAGGCCGTACGGTGACCTATAGTTGTTAATGTCTGTGTCATTTTGGTCTTTTGTGGATAGTTGTCTTATTGGCAATCACACCACATCTTCTTTTTTATATAAATTTTTGGAAGGAAAACTGACAATCCTAGTCAACTAAGGTTGAAGTCAAATGCATCTGCCACGTGCAGGATTTGAACTCACATCATTGTGTTAACAGACTACTGATCCAGTAGTTTGATAACTTACATGTAGACCACTAGGCCACAGATACTAGAGGGTATGAATGCCCTTTACAGTCAGGTGTCAAACAGTCATTCTCAGCTTCAGATTGCATCAAATTACATGTAGTTGAAATCCTACTGTGATTCATCAAAACATATATACTTCTCATTATTCGTCAGAGATCTCACATGATTATCGTGATTATCTTTCATTGTCTTTACTGTTATATTTTTTGAAAAAAATTTAACAATGCTTCCTCATTTTCAGTTGACTTATTTTCATTGTCTACAGGAAAATGTACATTTTATCGTCATGAACCAAAAATTACTGTTAATGTCATTTGGCAAGAATTTTTACCATTATTCCTCATGAAGGTACCACTACATTGTATTGCATTACAACCCTTAGCTTCCTATAAAAGAACCAATCAAAATGCATTGTAACAATAGATGTATTGACACTTGACGTATGCAATTTGTCTGCCATTACGTAAAATCACACAGGTTCTGCTAAACTTTGACATTTAAATTCAAAACATTTTACGCCACAATAAAGATGATTGTTGCTTGAGGTCAAAAGGTGATTCCGAGTAGATCTAAGGTCATTGGGAAGCAAAATACAGCTGAATACCAAAAGTGTAAATATGTTTATAGATATAAAATCATAACAAGTTGTACATTTGTAACATTACAACATTAACTAAATATAAAGAACCGAAATAAGTCAAAGAGTATAAAGTCATTTTTTTATCTCCATTAAACAATAAAAATAGCACACCTAAAGAGCGGCACAATTTTGCCATGCATATACATCTGTACATATGCTAAAAAAGAATAGGATCCTTACATATGAGCTCCACAAACGATCTTACAAGTATCTTACAGGTACATATATAATTACACCTTATATAAGAATGCTAAATTTTGATTGGTTAATAGCCAGTGTATTTTTTCGCATATTCTAATATTTTTTCCTCATTGCAAACGAATTTGCCTGTTTACGAAAAATCGTTCGTATGGGTGTGATTAATAAACCTCAGATTGACAGAAACAAGTGCCTGTGTACTGGTGTAAAAATCTGAAAAATTTGCTGTATTTTCAAAACGCGAATTTGTGTGTAGATTGTGCAGGCTATTGAAGAACCCTGCACAGAACTTACATGTTTTGAAGAGGTCTGTTACAAAATATGTTTGCCCACTCTGATAGGATTTGAATAAATATTCACCGAATGTAATGTGAGAATCAGTTCTTTTTTGTTTATCGAATTCTTTTTCAACAGGAAACGAGGCTTTCGCTGAAATATTAAAGCCAATCACGGCACAAACCCGAAATTACGTAGATTTTCACATTTACAAAAAAAAATTCTCTGAGACTCATCCCACCTTTTAAAAATGTATATGCCCTAATATTTCTTATTTAAAATAAAAATATGTAATGAATTATTGCGCATTTGAGACAAGTGAGTAGTCAATTTTAATTCTTTTAATTGTCATTAAACATTTAAAATGTTTGACGGTGGCAATATAAGCTTAAGCAAACCAGAGACATATAATACATTATAGTATTATATGTCTCTGAGCAAACAATAAACAAACAAAAAATATATTATATCTTGTCAGTTTAAAATTAACGTTAAGCCTAATTAAATAATATTACTCAACATCCAAATTAATCATGCTTATGATTTAATATTGCATTAAAAAGCACCTACTGAAAATTATGATTCCCAAGCCTTACGAACATGTAATTTTATTTATGTCTCTTACCATTTTAACATTACATTACTTTAAAAGTCCCTATAATAATGCTTATATATAAATTCACGACTTGTTGTACATACACTTGTTTTTATGGTGGAGGATACTGTTCATTCATATTTTACAGAAGATTTTAATATTGTGTGTTTTAATGTGGACAACGGAAAAAAAGTCACAGGAAAAAAAGTCACAAAACCTCTATGAAAAAAAGTCACAGGAAAAAAAGCCAGGTTCAATCCACCATTTTCTACATTTGAAAATGCCTGTACCAAGTCAGGAATATGACAGTTCTTGTCCATTCGTTTTTGTTGCGTTTTGTTATTTGATTTTGCCATGTGATTATGGACTTTCCGAATTGATTTTCCTCTGAGTTCAGTATTTTTGTGATTTTACTTTTCACAAGAAAAAAGTCACAATAAATAAAAATATTTATAAGAAGTATGTTGGAATGCACATAACAAACGTCATTTTGTACATGTATGAAATAAGAAAATTAAAAAATCATAATATATAAAATGTTTTATAAGAAGTATGTTGGAATGCACATGAATAAATATTTAAAAAATTGCAGTTTTGTTAAATAAAAATACTACTACTTGTAAAAGTGTATCAGATCAATTATTTTAAGTAAAAGCTGTTAAAATTTATATAGGAAAAGCGCACAATGATATTAATAGATTTCATTTGATTTATGAGTAAAGAAAAAAAATATTCTTTTCATAATTTTTTTTCAAATAAATAAATTAAAAAAAATGATATTAGTAAAAGAGTAATAATTTATGTTCTCTTTTTTAAAACAAACTCTTAAAAAAACAGGATAAGCCATTTGTTTTCTTTTTCTTTCATGATAAGGCCTAGTAAAGTTGTTTTTCATGGGTAGGGCTTCCTACCAATAGAGGAAGTGAAAGGTCTACAAAAAAGGGAAAGGTGCCACAAGAAGCCACTAATTAATCTCAACAGTCACTGTCAACAAATGTTGTAATTACATAATTATTGTTAATGGGGATGCTTTGTTTGTTTAACATGAAATTGAAGGATTCTCATGATATTTGTAAAAACACAGCTATATACAAAATGTATCTTGCCATTTTTTCACCTATATATGTGTGCAGATCATATGAGATTTCATACAAAATATATATTGTGACTTTTTCCCCTACATTCTTTTAATATACAGATACTGTTAACATTTATCGTTCTCACCCGAGTGCTCCTAAACAGGAAGGAATTACGAAATAAGAAGAAAAGCAAAAAAAAACAAAAAAAAAAAAACAAACAAACAAAACAAACAAAACAAAACAAAACAACAACAACAAAAACAGTATACGAAAAAAAAAAAAACCACCTCACAAAAACATATTATTTAATATCCATGTTACAATAAAGGGACACTAGCTGTCAAATTCAGGTTCACCGATTTGACTCAACAATTTATAACAATGTAAAACAAAATGACATAACATACTTTGTACTTGACCCCCTGTTAACCCAGACTTTTATTTGCAGATCACAGTATAGTGTGCAGATATAGAATCTAGAGGTCTGTGTTAAACTCTAAGATTTCAGGAGTCTTGAGTTGACTAAAACTAAACGGTAAACTGTTATTTCGGGAATTTTAGATATTGTGAAAATAAATGAAATGTGAAAATAAATGATGTATGTATTCAAAAACTAAATCAGCTATGCTATTCTATTCTAAGATAGAAGGGTGGGATTCCGCTGCGACAAATATTATATATTAATGATCTAGTTTTTAATGATTAACTCACTCATGTCGGCAATTTAATCTTTACCTAAATGAAAATAGGGGGAAATCGACAAGTTCTGCAACGAAGTCCGCATCAAAGTAGGGTTATGACATTATTACATCCATCTTGTCATAATGCTCTAGATAACAATGTAAAAATTAGGAGATACACGTGGTATGATTGTCATTGAAACATGAATTTAGATGAAGTGGATGTAAGCAATTTTGTGCAACGGTACGACCTTCAACAATGAGAAAAACCCATACCATATGGTGGACTATAACTGACCCCGACATGAAAAATGAGAAACAATTCAAACTAGAAAACTAACGGCATAAATTTTAACAAAAAATAAAGAAAAACAAATATAGAAGACATGAACCAACGACAACCGTTGAACTATTTGCTCCTGACAGACACATTAATATTTTGGCGGGGGTAAACATGTTTGTGAGCAACCAACCCTCTCCTTACCTAGGACAGTGTTGAATGAGTATATAAAGAATAAACTATAATCTATGTATACATAAATTGAAGACCCATTGGTGGCCTTTGACTGTTTTCCGTTCTTTGATTGGGTTGTTGTCTCTTTGACACATTCTTGATCTCAAATTTATAAAAATAAACACCAACCACCGGCATGTTTGTTATTCTATTTGATATACTTAGTACACGACACAATGTTTAAAAGGAACTGATAAAGTTATCTTGTGTTCGAAGCGTCAACAACCTTTTACGACGGTGCATTCCCTCTATGCCAACAGCGTTCCTGTCACAAACATTCATCTAACATGTGCATTTTTATATTAAATAAGAATTTAGAGTATCATTCGAGGAATAGAAACTCCATATACAGGCATTGCTTGAATATTCTCAATAGGCGAGTGCTTCTACCAAGTCTTTAGAGTCTAATTTTTTTTTCAGTCAGAATCCTCTTGTATAACTAGTGCACCTTATCGTTATTTGTCCGCCATTACCGAAAATCACACAGCTTCCCGTAAAATTTTGACGTCATAAAACAAAATATCTGACGCCACAATGGCAACGTGATTGTTGTATGCGTCAAAAAACCAAGCGGCCGGGTCAGCCTGGATTAGCGATAAGGTGTATAGCATCATTGATTGTAACATTTTAATTTAAGTGCCTTTATAGTGGTAGAGCACTTAGTCCAAAAGTGGGGAACAAAGTGGAAGTTCAATATGATTGATGGAAACATTCTTGATGTGAGGTAACGTTAAAAATTGTTAAATAGCAAAAATACCTTCAAAAGTTCAAACACATCAAACGAATTGAAAACAACTGTCATATGTTAGTCCCCGAGGGTATCACCAGCCCAGTAGCCAGTACTTCGGTACTGGCATGAAAATACGGATTTTTTTGTGTTATCAAAATTTACTGTTACAAAATGTTAGAAATTATTATAAATAAAGGAATGTATCTCCCTCATGCAAAGCTCTGATTCCTTTCACGGATTTGGCTATGCTTTTTGGACCTTTTGGATTATAGCTCTTCATCTTTTATATAAGCTTTGGATTTCAAATATTTTGGCCACGAGCATCACTGAAGAGACATGTATTGTCGAAATTCGCATTTGGTGCAGGAAAATTGGTACTGTTAATGTTATTGGTACCGCCATTTTCTTATGTAAAATGATGAATTAAATCTTGTTTTACAGCTAGCTAAATCTTTCACTAGCTGAAACCATGGTGTCTTATGATGAGCTATGGCAATGACACAGCGTACCTTTGATGTCAGTAAACCCCAAATGGTTTAACAGCAGACGAGTAAATAACGATAATAATTTTATAAAGTAAGCAAAAAGTAAAATAACAAAAATATCGAACTCCGATGAAATCCACAACGGAAAGTCCCTAATCAAATGGTAAAATCAAAAGTTCAAACAAAACAAACGAATGGATAACAACTGTCATAGTATAGCCTGTCAGGATAAGAATCGGTCCTAGTACTGAAAATCTTTAAATCCCTTATGAGTGGATTTAACATAAACAAATCGTATAATAAAAAAGCAATGAATGAGGTTTTAAATTTGATATATGCATTTTTATGCTTCCTTGTTACATGTTTGTTTGTTTTTAGTGATTAAGATTATAACAGACTGTTAACTGCTGTATCCATATTATTGACATTTTTACCTATTATATCTGTTTGTTTTGTTCACGCATCGTTGTCAATTGAATGCAATTTGATGCGACTGTCATACAAGTGAGAGATTTAGCTAGCTTTAAAACCATGTCCAATCCACCATTTGCTACATGAGAAAAATGCTGCCCGTACCAAGTTGGTAATATGACTGTTATTATCCAATCGTTTGATGTGTTTGAGCTTTTGATTTTCCATTGTTTCGGGACTATCCGTTTTGAATTTTCCATGGAGTTCAGTAGTTTTGAGATTTTATTTTTATAGCTAGCTAAACCTCTCACTTGTATGAATGTATGTCAGTCGCATCAAATTCCATTATATCGACAACGATGTGTGAATACAAAAAGCACACACAACAGATACAAATGTCAAAAATAAGGATACAACAGTCAACATTTTGTTATGTTTTGGCTTATTTTGATACTTATGCTCTTTTAACTTATAGTATCAATTCTAAATTCTTGATTTTTTTAATTACATCTAAGTACATCCTTAAGATAAAAAGCAACGTCAATACCTATGATCTTCTCTTCAAGACCATCGTGTATTATTTGCGAAGTTGATAGGGAATATTTATCAACAAGGGCTTATCATCTTCCGAAACTTTGTTTTAGAAAAAAAGTCGTTCTTTGACATACCCCTGGTTCATCAACTTTCTGCTCAGACACTGGTGTCGTTTACAAAGTCTGAGCAGCTGCATGCTCTTGAATACTGAAAAAGTTGGGAAATGTATATCACGTATGAAAGCGAAGTTGGTAAAGTGCTACTAAAGTGGGAGAAATTGATAATTTATAATCTAAAATTGTCTCGTTTGTCATAGATTCTGGTACTGAGATGACTGCTTTTGTCAAGTTCGAGATATAAGTCTAAAAGACGAAAAACACATCGTAATTTGATCATTTGATCGTTACATCCAAGGATTTTAGGTTACTACCCTGATAAAACACTACAAATTACCACTATTGAAGTCAGATTGTGACCAGAATGTCACAACAACATACTGTTTACAAAATATGGTATTTATTCAGTCAAAGTCCGAAGCATTGCATTAGCGATTTCTGAGAATTGATGTTTTTCTTGGACTTTGTGTACGTGATGATAATTGTAATTTATTACCAATCCTTGTATCAAGACATGCGATGAAATTATATTTATTGTAAACATTTGTGTAAATGATATAAAGATAAAGACTAGGTTTTGTCTGTTTGTCATCGCTATTGTTTAGTACGTCGCCAGCTATCTTTCAATATCATGTTTATGTATTGTCTAAAACAATGAATCAAAAATACAGTTAATAACTTATTTTGTTTCCTTTACCAATATTTGAATAATGAAAGTTGTAAAGGATGGAGAGGAAATAATAGATGGCTAGCTGCTGTAACAAGGAAAATCCCTTAAGAAATAACAGGAACGAATATCAGAATAAGAATGAATCATCTTTCTTACACTGTACTTAAATCCATAATGTATGTATAAGATTGAAGATCATAAACCCGTTCACTGGAGACATACTTTAGGCTGTTGATGTACGGTGTTGATAATTATGACAGAATAGACGAAACGAGAGTTTGAGAAAACGGGAATCTTTGTCCAAACAGTTTGATAGTTCATCATGTTCAATCATAAAAACACACCCATAAATTCAAAGTTTGATGAGTACCCTATGTATGTAGTGACCTATGTAGTTTTGAATGATCTGAAATCTCTGCATGCTGAAAATGTTGTTGTTAAAGCTGATAAATACAAGTTGCTTTTCATTTGAAACCATAACGAACACATTTAAATAGTTTCAGAGTTCGAAAGCTGTAATTATCCTGGTAACACCATTTTTAACCCATAATTCTTAATACTAAATAAGTCTAAACTTTTAGATTTAATGCCGATCTTCCTTTTTCGTATTAGATAGTTATCAAAGGTACCAGGATTATAATTTAGTACGCCAGACGCGCGTTTCTCTACATAAGACTCATCAGGGACGCTCATATCAAAATATTTATAAAACCAAACAAGCACAAAGTTGAAGAGCATTGAGGATCCAAAATTCCAAAAAGTTGTGCCAAATACGGCTAAGGTGATCTTTGCCTGGGATAAGAAAATCCTTAGTTGTTCGAAAAAATCTAAGTTTTGTATACAGGAAATTTATAAAAATGACTATTTTATTGATCTTAACGTCAACACCGAAGTGTTATACTACTGGGCTGGTGATACCCTCTGGGTAGAAACGTCCACCATGCAGCACTGGCATCGACCCAATAGGTTGAGGATTTCCTGGTCCAATAGGGACTCTTGTCATGTTTCTCCTGTTGAAATCGATCAACGAAATACATAATCTTTATACATGCGAATTGGAACATGATAATTACGAATCTAAACAAAAGATAGACAAAACTGTTACCAATAGACATTGTATATCATTGTAGGTTACTAGCACACCGTGTAACTAATAACGCATGGGTTGGTTCGGTATTTCATCATACAAGTTTTGCGATGGCAAATATAAGGAAGCTTTCTATATTGTTATGAAGAAAAAGTCATTTATCAAAGAAAGTAAAGAACCAAGAGACAAATGAAGCAGAAGATCTCTACATTGTCTTGGATACAGAACCAAGAGACAAATGAAGCAGAAGATATCTACATTGTCTTGGATACAGAACCAAGAGACAAATGAATCAGAAGATATCTACATTGTCTTGGATACAGAACCAAGAGACAAATGAAGCAGAAGATCTACATTGTCTTGGATACAGAACCAAGAGACAAATGAAGCAGAAGATATCTACATTGTCTTGGATACAGAACCAAGAGACAAATGAAGCAGAAGATATCTACATTGACTTGGATACAGAACCAAGAGACAAATGAAGCAGAAGATATCTACATTGTCTTGGATACAGAACCAAGAGACAAATGAATCAGAAGATATCTACATCGTCTTGGATACAGAACCAAGAGACAAATGAATCAGAAGATATCTACATTGTCTTGGATACAGAACCAAGAGACAAATGAAGCAGAAGATATCTACATTGTCTTGGATACAGAACCAAGAGACAAATGAATCAGAAGATATCTACATTGTCTTGGATACAGAACCAAGAGACAAATGAAGCAGAAGATCTACATTGTCTTGGATACAGAACCAAGAGACAAATGAAGCAGAAGGTATCTACATTGTCTTGGATATCTACATTGTCAGAAGATATCTACATTGTCAGAAGATATCTACAATCTCAGAGGATATCTACATTGTCAGAAGATATCAACAATCTCAGAAGATATCTACATTGTCAGAAGATATCTACATAGTCAAAAGATATCTACATTGTCAGAAGATAGCTACATTGTCAGAAGATATCTACATTGTCTTGGATACTAATCGATTCATCATGATAATGAAGGTGTTTGTTTGTATAGTTTCCTCCTTAATCAGAATTACCTTTAAAACAGGGATCAATTATTGACTAGCACTGCACTGTTCTTCAACACTTGACAGAAACAACATTTGGGTTAACCACCGACTATTGTACTTAAAGAAAAGATTTAGTCGTGATGAGAATAGTTAACAACGTTCAGACGGATAAAAAACACCATTTATTTGATTTAGTTTGGCTATAAGTGGTCACTGTGCTTCAGATAATATGTTTATTGCTTCTAACAAATTCTATCCTGATGTTTGATTGGGGACATAATGGTTGGCATTGTTCGTGGTCATCACAAAGAATATGATGACTCCTGTACAACATAGGATTATACTTTTCATTCTTAGAAATGATAAAACATATTGGTCGACCATGTTGCCCGAATATTTTACCAGCCAGTAAGCTGACTGTACTCAAATATTTATTAAATTGAATCAGACATGTTGAACTATGTGTACATGCGAACATAATTGTGTTAATATGTTCTGAGAAAGAAAATCAAATGCATCAATTCAACTAGCGTACTTTAAAAGCCTGTCTTGAAAAAAATTCGAACTTCCCAAGGTTAAATACTATTACTTATTTCACAAAAAATGAAATGAATGTCTGCAATAGAAGGGGTTAAGTGCTCTCTAATTTATCACTAAATTCAATTATATTTTTATGCAAATTTGTTGAATCAGAAATGATGATATAATCATAAACTTGATATATTAAGCCATTTAAAAGATTTTAAATATAATTCATGTTACAGAATATATACGTGAAACATACTTTCCGAAATCATTACGTTCGTAGAAATGAATGAATAATTGATTAAGGTTTTGATGAGATATGTCATTTTCTTAAAATTAATATTAATCGGTTTGTTTATAGTTGTAACTATAATGAAATTTGATGCATACTAGTAAGATGTTTAGCGCTATAAAACCAGGTTCAATCCAACCTTTTCTACATTTAAGAATGCCTGTACGAAGTCAGAATTATCACAGTTGTTGTCCATTCGTTTGCTGTGTTTTATAATTTGATTAAAGACTTTCCGTCTTGAATTTTCCTCGGAGTTTTTTTGAGATTTTACTTTTTATTTTTTAACTATTAATTCTAATCAAACCACCTAACTTATAACACTATACCAAATATGCTAATTATTCTTACATTAAAACATAAAAGTAAAGAAACCACAAATGAAGATGAAACAAAAAGGAAATTACCAGTTTACATCTAGAAATTGACAATGAGGGTCGATTGAAAACAAAATTTTAAGACCAACGAGATGATTTCAGCTTCCCAATTTTAAACTGTCCATTTCTATGTAGCAAAATTCCAGCAGTGCCTTCATACGGAGTGTATATCTCCCAATTTGTATGATATTCCCTCGCTTGTATTTCCTATCATGATTTCCGTGATTGAAGGTTACTGCTCACAAGGAAGCTATTAAACCAAGAGTTCCAAATGGTGAAGTTGAAATCACCCCTTCGTCAATTTTTTTTCGCCATTACGAGTTGGTTGACCGTTATGGAACAACCGTTTCACAGATGATATCGTATGTGTTTCTTACGTCGTAACTACACTACACTTTTGGTGGGGTTCGTTTTTGCTCAATCTATAGTTTTCTATGTTGTTTTTTGAGTACTATTATTTGTCGTTTTTTTTCTTTCATTTTTAACCATTGCGTTGTCAGTTTATTTTCGATTTATGATTATGACTGTTCATCTGGTATCTTTCGCCCCTATTTAAACGCCGCTTTGCTCTTATTGAATCTGTGGGATCAAATGAGAATAAACTCATCATAGATACCTGGACTAAATTTAGTATATACGCCAGATGTGTGTTTCGTCTACAAAAGACTCATCAGTGAAACGAGTTACAGGAAATCTACCGATTAATCGCTTACTGTCAATTTCTTTTCTTTTATTTTCCATTGGTTAAATCATTTTCCACATGGCGATACATTTAAGTATTTAAAGCAGCTGGTAGAACCGTTTTATCGTGACCTATGGAAATTGTACAATAAAATTATTATATAATATTAACAATTTGCATAAATTTTTTTTATCTAAAAGAATAAGGTATATTGACAATAGATAGTTGATATGTTAAATTTATGTATTTTCTAAGATTCCAAAAACACATGTTTGCTGGTCTTTTTTTACTTGTTGACAAGTATTTGGAATCCACTGGTTGTATCCCTTTACTGCCATTAAATTGTTTGTTTGCTTACCGCTGCTTTTTTTTTAATAATTAAAGCACATATAGTTTGAAAAGCCATTTTTGAAAATCTTACAAACTGTTAGTTAGTTTTCATACTTTTAGTAAGAAAAACAATGCAGATGTAAAATATATGAGAAATCTAGAGAAAACCATTATACGCAAAATTTTAAATGGCTTATATCTCTGAAATAAGGGCACGGACCTTTTACTTGTTTTTGCTGTTTAAATCCCGTTATTTTTATGATATCAATTCATGCCAGTCTTTTGAATATTCTTAGTAGAGCAAGTAGATAACATTGGTACAATGCCTTGAATTTATTATGAGGGTCTAAGTCCCATAACTCTGTAATGAAATATCGAAAACACAAATTTAAATTTAAATCAAAGGTATTGTTATGTTCGTCAATTCAAACATTTATGTAAGTTTTCCAATTAAGCAATTCAAGTAAACTCAATATATGGAACATGTACACATATCTTGATTCGACAATTAAAGTTTCATATCTCTGGGACAAAGGAGAAAATGAAGAATAAAAATCGCAAAGAAGCTTTCCTTTATCATTCCAAGTAATGGCATTACGTGAAATCAATCTAGGCATACTTGATTAAATGTACAATATGTGAAGTGACTTTTATCAATCGATTGAAGTCACTCAACAATAGAACAACGAACTAGAAAAATTAAAATAAATTATAAAAATCGAAAAGGGAGCCCTTTTTCATTAGTCCGAACAAAAGTGTTAAATCTTAGGGAAATTAATACAGACATTTCTGAGTTAGTAAACGATAGTTAAAAAATGCTTTAACTGTAACAGTTAGAGTTCTGCTACTCTGAAAAGATGTTGACGAACAGACGTATAAAATAGTATACTATAATACGTCCCGAACGATCCAATACCAATGAATTGGTATATTACCATGAATTTGTATGATAATCAAAGAGAACCGAATTTGCATCTTTCAAATTGTATTTCGAAGAAAACATAGTACGATGCCATTTCCAAACATGATTGTCTCTCCAGACATTGAGGACAACCCAATTATAATTTATAAGCTCTATGACATATTGTATGTTTTGAGAAACACAGCAAATGTCAGATGTCAAATTTAAAATTCTGTTGTTTGTCATATCTACTTGTCCGAAGGTGATCACTGATGATGTATCTAACATGGAGACGAATTAATCCTTACTATTTCTAACACTGTAGGCTATATAAATATTTGACAATTCTGGATGTTTGTTTTATGGAGAAGACATCCTCAATGCATTAAAGTTTGTATGATAGACCATCGTTTTTATTATTTTTAGTCTGACTTATAATGATATACAAATTGGTTATGGGATGACTCAATCTAATTTGTATATACAAATTCAACAGAAGAGGGCACAATCTGACTAGCTCAATAATTGTTTTTTTTTAATTTTTTTTTATATGAAACAGATTTCATTATAAAGAATACTTGTGTCAATCTTTTAATTATTGTTGCTTAGTCTTTAATTTTCTATGTTGTGTCTCGTGTACTGTTACTATCTGTGTTTTTTTTATCTATATATTTATAGTAATTGAGTTGTCAGTTTATTTTCGATCTATGAGTTTGGTTGTCCCTCTGTTATCTTTCGCCCATCTGTTGTAACCACTAGTTAGGGATATTATCTGTATATTATTGATGTTGCCCTCTATACATCTTTTGTTAGTTTGTTGATCCCAGGAAGGGAAACTTTTTAAGTATTTATATACTCTTGTTGTTGCACTCAATATATCTTTTCTAGGTTGGTTGACGTGAAGAACGGATCTGATTTATAGACGTTTGTTGCTGTCTTCATAATCGTTTCTAGGTTTGTAGCTCTCAAAAAGAGTTTGTTTTTGTATATCTTTGTTGTTATTTCCCTATTTAGATCATTTCAGGACTTTCAAACCACAGATAGCGATAGTATCACAATAGGTTTTTTGTGCCTTCAATATATTAGTAAGGAACAGTAATGGTATATAATTGTTGTTGCCCTCTTTATTTCTTTTCTAAATTCATAGACCTCATGAAACGATAATGTTTGTATATTATTGTTGCTGTTTTAAATATACTTCTCTACGTTTGTAAATAGTAATCAAAGGTACCAGGCTCACCTTAGGTAGGAATAGTGTTTGAAGATCGTTGTTGTGGCTATCTTTATATCTTTTCTGGGTTGATACACGATATGTAATGATATGTATGTGAGTATTGTTTTTCTTTTGATCGTTTAAGGTTGTATACCACATGAAGAGATAGTAATTGTATACATGTGTTGTTCTCCTCTGTATATATTTTCTATATTTGCAAACCATGGGTAGGAATATGTGTATATGTGTGTACTGACATGAATTATCATTGATATGGTCATAATTATAAATTAACTGTTTACAAGACTTTTGAAGTTTTGGAATACTAAGTCTGTTCTACCTCAGAAATAGATTACTTGAGCTGTATTTGGAAAATACTTTGCGAATTGTGGTCCTCAATGCTCTTCAACTTTTTACTTTATTTGGCCTTTTTGACTGTTTTGGATTCGAGCGTCACTAATGAGTCTTTTGTAGACGAACTGCGCGTCTGGCGTAAATACAAAATTTAATTCTTGTACTATGATGAATTTATTTGGTACCCTTATTTATGTACAAAAATGAACGAAAAACAAATATGTAACACATAAACAAACGAAAACCACTGAATTACAGGCTCCTGACTTGGGACAGGCACATATATATATATACAGAATGTGGCGTGGTTAAACATGTTAGCGGGATCCCAACCCTCTCCTAACCTGAGACAGTGGTGTAACAGTACAATATAAGAACGAACTTTAAAAATCAGTTGAAAAAGGCTAAACTCATCAGATGGATAAAAAAACCCAACAACATCACAAATACAAGTGGGCGTAGCGGGGTACTTGTACATGCCAACAACAAAAGGACAATAAGTACAGATCTGAGAGCAGTCGCACTTACTGATAGCTAGTTCACAGCCACTAACAACTAATAAAAAAATCATGCATCTAAGACTAAATTATCAATCCGTACACATCCAAAATCCAATGGGTTTAGTGTAAAGACGTCATAAACAGTCAGAGAAAACATGACCTTACGCAATGCCAAGATACAGGTAGATCCATGAATGTGTATTTGTATATACCAATAATATTCAGTTTGGTTTTAATTTACTGATAACAAAATCAATATTAATACCAAAAACAATATTCAATGATCTAATTAAAGTGTTGAATTGGTAACCTTTCAGAATAAGTTTATTAAAAGGATCGATAAGTTCACCAGATCGTTTCTAAATTTCCGGGCACGGTAAACAACTTTTCCGTAATTAAGATGTGCTATACCGTTTGAAATAACCAAAATAACCAAATTTCAACACCAAATTTTTATATCTATGGAAGAATTTAGTGAAGGATTCAAGTAATTTGTGGTAACGAAATCTCTGGCTTCTTATGATTGTTTTTGTCCCATATCATTTGTAGGTTTTGTGGATTATTGGTTAGGACAGTATTTGTTTATTATGCATGGTATGGTTTAGTTATGGTTGTTGCTCTCTATATATCTTTTATGGGTCTGTAGACAACAGGTTACATTATAAATGCCCGGCTATACCAAGTGAAGAATATTCATTTTGTTATCCATTCGTTTGATGTGTTTAAGCTTTGATTCTACCACTGATAAGGGATCTTCAATTTTGACGAAGTTCGGTATCTTTTTTTGTTATTTACATTTTTTTGTAAAGCACATACAAGGATAGTATATGTATTTTTTTGTTGTTGCCTTCCAAACACAATTAAGGGGTTTTGTAGTATACACGTAGGGATAGTATTTGTATATGCGTGTGTTTGCCTTCTATATATTATTTTTAGTTTTGTATACCACAATAAGGGATAGTATAAATGTTGTTCTTGCCTTCTTTATTTACTTGTTTTATGTTGTTTGTTTTAGAGTTGCTGGTTCATTAACGTGCAAATATCAGATGTATTTTATTCATTTAAAAAAGTTGATTTGAGTTAATGATGAAGTCTGAGAGAATTAAAATCAGTTTATGGTGAAGTCTGAGAGAGTTAAAATCAGTTTATTTGAGTTAATGGTGAATAAAATTAAGAATGGAAATGGGGAATGTGTCAAAGAGACAACAACCCGACAATAGAACAGACAACAGCAGAAGGCCACCAACAGGTCTTCAATGCAGCGAGAAATTCCCGCTCCCGGAGGCGTCCTTCAGCTGGTTCCTAAACAAATATCTATACTAGTTCAGTAATAATGAACGCCATACTAAACTCCAAATTGTACACAAGAAACTAAAATTAAAAATAATATAAGACTAACAAAGGCCAAAGGATCCTGACGTGGGACAGGCGCAAAAATGCGGCGGGGTTAAACATGTTTATGAAATCTCAACCCTCCCCCTGTACTTCTAGCCAATGTAGAAAAATAAACGTAGAAGTCTGAGAGAATTAAAATGAGTTGATTTGAATGAATGGTGAAGTCTGAGAGAATTAAAATGAATTGATTTGAATTAATGGTGAAGTCTGACAGAATTAAAATGAGTTGATTTGAGTTAATGGTGATTTCTTAGAGAATTAAATATTCCTATTCGTATTCGTTACACTGAGAAACCTACGTACTTCTATATATTTCCAATCACTGGAAAAGAAATAACATAGTTGATTAGCATTGACATTTCCGTAATTACACGTCATAGCTTGTTTTATTGTTTCTCCATGACATCCGGAATTACATGTAATAGTTAGTTGTTTTGTTTATTTTGAAAATGTCCGTTCTCCAAACTGTCAACATACTGTATTCGAGTTTGTACAAATCAGAACAATAATGCTTTAAGAACAAGTATGTACTATAGGGCAAAATTTATTAAGATAGAAAAGTTTATAGCAATTGTTTATTGAAACTAAAGGTATTATTAATAATTGTACAGACACTTTTGCAATATGATTTTAAATGAAAAGAAATGGAATTGTATATAATTTATAAAAAAAATCTGGGGAATCATATCTTTTTTTTTTTATTACGTTATCGTCCTCTATCATACTTGGAAGAAATTAATTTTGAAGTGTATCTGTAGTCAAACCAATAAGTCAAAATGAAAATTAAATTGATGATTCTGTTCTACTGGGACTGTATATTTTCCTAAAAAGAGGGACGAAAGATACTAGAGGGACAGTCAAACTCATAAATCGAAAATAAACTGACAACGCCATGGCTAAAAATGAAACAGACAAACAATAGTACACATGACACAACATATAAAACTAAAGAATAAACAACACGAACCCAACCAAAAACTAGGGATGATCTCAGGTGCTCCGGAAGGGTAAGCAGATCCTGCTCCTCATGCGGCACCCGTCGTGTTGCCTATGAGATATTAAATCCGGTAAATAGTCTAATTCGGTAGGTCACATTTATGAAAGAGAAGGGGACTGTAATTACGACGTAAGGAACATATCCGATATAATTTGTGAAACGGTTATTCCATAATGGTCAACCAACTCGTGATGGCGTCCGTAAAATTTACGAAGAGATGATTTCAACTTTACCATTTGGGATTCTTGATTGAATAGCTTGCTTGTGAGCAACAACACTTTATCTTATGTTTAAAATTGTTTATATGATTGATATTAGCAGTTGACTCACCAAAAAGAAACGAAAAATACCAGTTTCAGGTTGTTTGCATGGTGGTTTCCTCTGTGTTAGCGTTGTTTAAAGTATGTATGAATCAAAATTTTCAAATTGGGTTTGTCGTAAATTTGGAAAAAAAAAAGATCTGAAGTTACACAATTTATTTAACAGTCATAATGACATTAAACATCACAAACATAAATAGTTAAATTAAATGTGATATTTTTAGAAAGCATATCTGTTATAAAGTTACATGTTTGAGAACCCATGATAGATGACAAGGTATTTCAATTGATCCTTTCATTTAACGGAGAAACCGTGAGTCTTCTGATGCTTCATTTGAATTCTGATAAGGACATCTCTTTATAGAACGATCAGTGCACAGTTTCCTGAAATGTAACAACAAAATAATCAGTGAATTGCAAGAATACATGCAGATACTGGAAACAATTGAACGACCTTTTTCATAAAAGTCATTCAAAACGCTAAAAGTTATGACGGTATGGGATAGAAAGGACATACAGATAATATAAACACAGACACAAGAACATCAAAACAACAGAAACTACTGATTGACTTTCATCTAATCAAAAACGGAATGAAATTAATTACCCAAAAAGGGTAAACCCATCCTTCCATACCCGTGCTATTGTTATGTAGTTAAAGCCCTTACACGTTTGTGTTATGCTATATATGTTAATATGTTAACCGTTACTATCTTCAATGCATGTTCTTTATATTAGATATAAATGTACATAAATCTTTGAAATATTTCCCCTTGTATATAAACCAAAGTTTAACGACATTTTAGGAATTTTGGTCCTCAATGCTCTTCAACTTCGTACTTTATTTGGCCTTTTTAACTTTTTTGGATTTGAGCGTCACTGATGAGTCCTTTGTAGACGAAACGCGCGTCTGGCGTATATACTAAATTTAGTCTTGTTATCTGATGAGTTTATTTGGTTTATATACGTAATTAAAAAGAGAGGCTTATTAGCACATTTAAACTGATTGAATCACACAGTAGTTTGTGTTTAAACCAAAATAAGGCTAAATGGACCCCGTGTTCATTGTTGTGAATCTTTGTTTGTACTAATTACTGAGTAGTCAGTGTTGATGGTTTGTGTCGTCTGTTGAACGGTCTAAACTTTTGGAAATTTCTATTTACCGTTTTATGCATTTATACATGATTTATGCCAGATAATTACAAAAAGTCCATTCTCAACCAAAATAAACACATTCAAATAGCAAAATTAGCATTCCATCTAAAAAAACTCTTCAGAGACTTCTCTTTTGTAATTATAACAATTATTTCTAACTGTTTAAACGATTTACAGTTTTTTTTAAAGCAAAATCGTGCATCGAAATACATTATTGTTTTTCTCTATCAAAACATGTGCCGTTGGCTCTTGCAAGCTTAAATGTTTTGTTTCTTGATCGTAACTTATAATTTGATATTTACCTGTTGCCAATTATCTCTAAATAATGAGCAGTCAATCAGTTTCAAGATTTGAATTACAGAATATATTTTATGTTTTGTTTTTACTTTCCTCTCGACATTAACCTTTTGTGATCCATAAACTAGTTTCAGATGAAAGTTTATTGAAAACAGCTGTTAACTAAACTCATCATAGATACTAGGATTTGTATTTTGTATTTGCACCAGACTCTTGTTTCGTCTACACAAGATTCATCAGTGACGCTCGAATAATAAAAAAAAGATGAAAAGACCAAAAAAAAAAAAATTAAAAAAATACTAAGTTGAAGAGCTTTGAGGACCAAACATTCCTAAAATATTTGCTAAATATAACTGAGGTAATGTATTCCTTAGGTAGGAAAGCCTTAGTATATATGAAAAAAATCAAAGTTTTGTTAAGGATGTTTGCCGGTCATGTTTTGGAAGTTTTGTCAGATTTTCGAAATCCTGTGGTTTTCCATTTGAATGCCTTAAAAAATTTTGCCCATGGACTCCCATTTTTCTTTTTATAAATCTTTTACATGTATAATTATGAGCTATTTGTAAAAGTCTTATAAAATTTTATTTATTTTTTAATAGTTTTTGCGAACTTTAACTGGTCAATGATAAGGCTATGAACAATCAAGAGAGAACATTTTCCCGCCAAAATTTCAATGGCTAATATCTCGAAAACAAGCACACTGTCCTCTATATTTTTTTTGGGCTTTTTTGATTCCTCAATTAATCTCATATAAATATAGTTCTAGTTTTATGGAAAGTTATTTATTTTGAAATTGAGCAGCAAACATTCTTAACAGTCAATTTATAACTATGACCATATCCGTAGCAAACCTTGTTATTTGATACTTACTCTGTTACAGTGTCCATTTTGACATTAGCTGCATAGAAGATAAACCAGATTACATTATGTATAGACTAATCGAAATGCAAAGGAAATTTAATTCCACATATATGAAAACGATCAGTAAGGCACCAAAATGATCAAACTGGAGAGAAAAAAATTAAAACCACCAATAAAAATTAAAAGGAAAATGTCTAATATCTTAGAAGAACAACTGAAAATTACCATCGAAAATTAACTATTATTGATTTCCTTAAATTTGTTTTATTGAAATTACCAAAAACATATTTGTCCCATATCATACACGTTCTAGATCTGTTGTACATCCGTATGATGACACTGGTTGGTGATTAGAAAACTGTAATAATAATTATAACGGGAATAATCTTATTCAAAAACATCTTAAAAAACTGTCTTTATGCAAATCAAAACGTAAGCTCCACCTGATCAGTTGAAAAAAACATTGGCAATACTAATTGAAAACTTTCACATGTGGCAAATGTTAATCAACTTAACTCCTCCGGTAAGTAGTCTCTCGAAAATGTTACTTTATATCAGTCGAGTAAACTCCCGCGTCCCTCAGATAACACTTTTAAAATGCATTGAAAGGCCGATGATTAGACACCTAAAGTTGCATGAAGATTAAAATAATTCAACCCTTTATATTCAAATATGTTAAACTATTCTTAAATAGATTAAATAATTTATGCCGTGTATTTCATTAAAAACAGAAAAGTAATCTGTGATGTCAATTGAACCTCATCAACATGTAATTATTGAAAAAAGACTGACTTGTTGTTTTAGATTATTGAAAAGGGACATTTGTAAATGACTGGACACTATAAGGTTATTTGTAATTCTGGTTGTACGGAAGAAAACAATAAAGATATCAATCACGTGTCGAACAATTATTGTTTACAAGAGAGAACATATTTTTATTAACTGGATGACTGTTTGGAACAAACAAGGAAACACATGTTGAGCTGACACAACTTATTTAATGAAACGAAAGGAATCTTTCAGTATTCCCGTTATTTATATCAACTATCATTACAGCACCTAATTGGAACAAGACTCGACTTCTTCCATTATAAGTGTCAGCTAAAGATTGAATGGTACTATTAGCCAACTAAGGTTTTCTGGAATTTCATTAAATAAATGAATTGATCAATCATCAATCATCAATGATATAACAATTTCCTGTAGTAAAATGGCATGAAATACAAAGGATTACCTAACATAGCGCTACATTTTAAAGTCTTTGATTGAATTCAAGACAGACACAAACGCTGTTTATATCTGATGACTATTTGTTACTAAGACGAACTTTGATATTTGGAATATTTTGTGCAAAATGATTATAACATTTTCTATTCCAAAATATTATACCACAAATTCAAACGATGACTTTGTTCAGTATCTGCTGTTATTTTGAACATTTGGTTTTATTTTCGTCGTTTTCTATTATAGTGTGTTGTTTAAATCTATTCGATAAATCAATCATTACCTTAAAACATTAACCTAGAATGCAGTTCTTTTTTGTTTTGCTGTATTTACGATAGAAAAATGATTTTGCTGTTTTGTACAAATTTTCACGCATGTTATATTAAAAACATGATTTCGAATGTGATTACTGCCACTAAAGGACGAAGGTCAAGTTTGTATACAATTATATAGTGTTCAAGAATAAGTAAAACACATAACGTATAGTTATCTATACAATGCCGAACATGAACAAATGATGATTTATTGAATTTTTGAGTATTGGAGAGTTTGAGAAGAAAACAATAATGAAGAGGGACAAAACCTGCATTATCGTTCGACCGTTCATTATATATTCTTGTCATTGTCTAGATGTATTGGTCATAACGGTAACAATATTTAGAACAAACGAATGAAAACGATGTCAAACAATATCTTCAATATGTGGCATCGATTTAACACTAAAATCTACCTGTTAATGTTCCGTGTCTTCCATGTGTTGGTGCTAAGCCACAAAGTTTACAAGCCACACGAAATTCTTTCTTGAACTTTTCTGAAAAACAAAATTCGAATGTCATAATACTAGTATGTAATAAAGTTCTAATTTCAAATCGTCTGTATTTTATCTCAAATTATTAGACTGAGTAGACCTGTTGATTATTTGTTTAGCATCATCATGTGGTATATTTGACCCTAGCTCTTCATATGTCTACATTTAAAACTTCAGTCAAATAGTAAAATGCGTGACAGGCCTTGTGAATTTGAAAATTAAGTTGTCAGAAGTGAAGTAGTATCGTATCACAATCGACGCAGTAGCAGACCATTTCTATGATCAAGGGTTGTGTGTGTACTAAGAGTGTTTTCAAGTTTGTACGGGTTTTAACATCAAAGAATCGAACTTTATTATTTCAATATGCATTTGTATTTGTGTTTGTTATTGGTGGTGTAGATATTTATCAGTTGTTTTTGTTATTGGTGGTGTGGATATTTATCAGTTGTTATTGGTGGTGTAGATATTTATCAGTTGTTATTGGTGGTGTAGATATTTATCAGTTGAACTATATATCAATATAACAAAAAAAATCGTTATGTCATTTGGAACTAAATACGAAAATAATAGATATTGATGCGACTATAACCACTAACACGAAGAATATTACTCTACAGGATAAGATATCAAACAAGCAAATCTCTATTTATACATTCCGACATTCACTAACAAAGCTGCCTTACTTTTTATAAATCAGTATAACATTATGCAAAAGTACATCTTTATAACCAGTTTATATACAGTAACTTCTAATATTACATAAGAACTTACCACTCATAAAGTTATAAATAACAGGATTGATGGCACTATTGAAATAGCAAAGGAGATGAGAAGTTAAAGTTGTTAAAGCAAGCACATCTTGATTGGTTGTATTTGTCAAACCTGCATATCTACAATAAAACATTAGATTGTAATAATAGTTACATCAAAGACATCTCTATTGGGTTGTATTTGTCAAACCCACATATTTACAATAAAACATTAATTTGTAATTATAGTTACTACAATGATATATTGATTGGTTGTATTTTTCAAACCTGAATATCTACAATAAAAATAATAAGGTACATTGTCGTTGCTACACGGACATCTCGATTGGGTTTATAAGTTATACCCGAATATTTGTAATAAAACATAAGATGGTACATCATAGCTACTACAATGTCAACTCAAGCATACCTGCATTTCTACAATAAAAAATAACATTGTACATTGTAGTTACTACAAGAAAATCCTGATCGGTTGTATTTGTCCTACCCGCATATCTACCATAAAACATACAATTGTACGTTGTAGTTACTGCAATGACATCTTGATTACGTGTATTGGTTAAACCAGCAAATTTACAGTAGGAAATAATATAATCCAACGAGTATATTTAAATATGTTATTGCATATCTTTAATACAAACCAAAATAATAAATTTGAAAAAGAAGGTGATCTACATTTTCTGTTCTTCATAAGAGCAGAAGAAGTTACAACGGGGTTAGGTGTAAGGACAAATACAATTTTAAATGTTACAGTAGCGTTTGTTATATCATTAAAAATCAGTTATAAAGACGAGACGCTGTAAATTTTAAAGGAAAGACATTTTTTGTTGTTCACAATGAAGATTTATATATATGTATTATCGTTTCAATATTTATAATAATATAGATAAAGAAAGATGTAATAAGAGTGCCAATGATACAACTCTCCATCAAAGCTACAATTTATTAAATGTATGACTATCATCGGATACCAAGTTATTTGTACTTGTCACCAAAAGAGGGACGAAAGATACCAAAGGGACAGTCAAACTCATAAATCTAAAACAAACTGACAACGCCATGGCTAAAAATGAAAAAGACAAACAAACAACAGCACACACGAAACAACATAGAACACTGAGGAATAAACAACGCGAACATATGTCGAGGAACAGTTTGATATCTTATTTTCCAATGTCTGTGTTGTTCCTTAAGTATTGCTTAACACTGATTATATCGCACCCTTTTCACCCGAATCTTAAACATAGATTTATATTTTAAGTGTATGCCATAAACGTTACAGAGAGACAAGAGAATAACAAACCTATCTGTTGTTTGATCAAATAAAGAAATTATGAAAACTTCACAAAATAGTATGAACGAGTCATTCTTTAAAAAGTCATATAACAAAAATACCGAACTGCGAAGAAATTTCAATAATGGAAATAAAAATCAAAGGGCAAAATAAAAAGCTCAAACTCATCAAACGAATGGATAACAACCGTCAAATTATTGACTTGGTAAGACATTTTCTTATTTTGACAATGATGGATTGAACCTGGCGGTATAGCTAGCTTAACCTTATGACAGTCGCATAAAATTAAATTATATTGACAACGATGTTTTAACAAAACAAACAGACATAGTGTCAAAATAGGGGTACATATCATACTTAATTAAAAGCATATATATCTATATATATTATCATATTTTTCCTCCGGTTTATATGATCCATTAATCCTATATTGACTCTTAAAATTCAAGAGTCTATCTAAAAATGAGGGTAAATTTTATATGGCCTTCCAAATACCGTTTCGATCCCTAACATCACTGAAGAGACATTTATTGTCGAAATCCGGATCTGGTGTACAAAAAAATATATATTGACACCTTATGTTTGTGGCATAACATCGTGGCCACAAGTTAATTGTTGTCTGTTTAGTATTAAATTTATATTAAGATCCATTTTGTTACATCTTGTGATCAATTTTATTTGGCAATCGCCAATGGCAGTCAGCAGGGTTAAAGAACATCAGTTGTTCGACCTGTTAGTCAAATGCGTTTTGTTTACATATACTTTTTCACTTTTTTGGTCTTTTGGAAAATAGTGTTTGTGCTTTATTTAGACCCTTCTACAACGAAATTTGTTTTGCATGCACACGTATAAAAATTGCGGTTTTTATCCAACGCAATCATAGGTTTGAACGTAGTTTTCAATTTAGACTCGTTTGTATATATATATATCTAATGCATGCCAATCCACGATCAAAGGAAATTATTCATGTTGCATTCGTATCGTCTTTCTTTTTAAGACAATATAGCCGGATGATTAAAGCACGCACGTGCAATTTTATCCTTATACACTATAGTTCTTTTATTTTTCTATTCATCAATCGTTTGATGTTTTGAAGGAAATATGATGATATCAAAAGTATATATATTTTAAGTCATAAAGATGGTTTTAAATACTTTTTTATCTAACATAAGGGTGTCTTTAATTTTCAAATGGTAAATTCAGATGACGGTTGTTGTTTAAAAAAATAAGGACATATTTTTTTCTATCAAAATAAATCAAAAAATATGTGAATTATCAACCTGTTGCATAGTCATTCTCGGCCTTTTCCTAAAATGTTAATAATGTCGAGACCAAGTGTGTGATATTTTAAATAGGGAAGTAAAGACAGTCTGTGCTTATATTGCCATGTTAAGCTGGATATAAAGAAAATAACAGTATTAACACTTTTTAGTAATATTGTATATGAAAAGTACAATTCAATTAAGACCAAAAATTGAATTAGGCTAGAACTTCGTGCGATGTACTCATATGCAAAAGTTAGAAACAATAAATCTATGTTGGTAATGTCTGCAACGACAGAATAATTACAGTTCTTTTCAGAATTTGCGTGATTAGTAACAAACGTCACGTTAACTAAGCGAGACCCTATTATACGCACATGCATTTGCATCAACATTCTAAAAATACAGCAATTATAATCCCAATAAATGTGTACTATTGTTATCCATTTGTTTGATGTGATTAAACTTTTGATTTTGCCATTTGATTGATGACTTTCCTTTTTGAATTTTCCTTGGAGTTCAGTATTTTTCTGATTTTACTTTTATTTGTACAATACCTTTTAATTTTAGATATTACAACAGTGCACATATACCAACTTTTAGTTTCATAATTCTAGGTGTAAAAATATATAGTGGGGTTCGTAGCACGCGCATCTTAGATATATGTGTCTATTATTGTATGTCCCTTTTGGTCAAACAGCTCTTCACGTGTTACTGTGATTATAAATGTTTGCCTTTTTTTTTGTTTGGTTTTGAGCGTTTCTAATAAAGGTAGATCCAGAAAAGAAAGATCATACATTCTATTAAATGTTAATTCATTTTTTCTATATAATTGATTGGATACCTCTGTTTGTGAATTTGAAGTCCTCGATGGTATCACCTCAGTTGTCAGTGTTTTGAATTCTGACATGATTCATTACACACATTTGTTTTATAAATTGCCGGTTGATAAATTTAGAAAAAGGAGTTCAAACTGCTTTGAAAAGTGATGTAGATGGGTTTTATGTTCCTTCTACTCATACGCATGTTCATATGCATAAGTAGTTATTACTTAATGTTTACTTTGAGAGAATTTGATGGAGATAAATAAAGAAAGATGCATATTATTTGTACCGCCTTCTAAATTCATGTTTATAAATCCTGGTATAAATTCATTAGGTCAAAAATCCTTCCTAATACACATCTGGATATATCAATGTCGAAATCTATTGCAATTCTTGTTTTTACAAGGAGGAATTTAATACTACTGAATTACAATTTGTAATGTATCTTAAACATTTACTGTGCTGTTTTATTTTCTTAATTTTAGAACAGTCTTATATCTTTTATAGTTTACCGTCACATTTATGTAGTCATTTCATTAAGAGATCTATTATCGTATCATAACTATTTTGATCATTTCTTTACAAATAAAATGATAATTGTTTTTATTTTCATCTGTAAAATGTGTTTATTCTTAAATTGTCTAATATTTATTTAAGCTTTATGTATGTTTCAATAAGCTGAATGTTATTTAGTAAAAGCAGTTTAAGTGATCAATAGCAATTTACGTTTCTGTTTAACTTTTGGAAATTGATAAAAACAGAACGTCTGATTTCATACATTTCATTTCAACATAGAACGCCCTTTATCCAGAGTCAGGTAACATTTACCAATCAAACGTAACCCTTTGGCAGAAATAATATGTGTTAAGTATATAACGACATCAAGGCTTAAAAGATAACTTTTTCGGTAGACAAAAATATTTAAAAAGTACAAATACCAAGCTTCAATAACATTATCAAACATAAAAAAGATCTTTCATTACACACAAACATCTAATACGCATTTGCTTTAAGTCTTATCTACTTATTTTTATATCAAAAGTAATTTTTAAAAAGAGCAAATAAGTTTATCATATAAAATTATTCTGCTCAGCGTGTCAGTGAATTTCAAAGTTAGTTTCATGTTTATATAAACACATTACCAATTATGTGCAACTGATGTACTTTTCCTGATTTACCTTAACCTTGAAAACTCAAGCATCCTTTGATAGCCAACTTTTTGTAAGGGGGTTGAAACCTTAGCTTTTCGAAAATGTTTTTAATATATGAACGGAAAACTTGACACTGGAAGTTAAAAAGTTTAACATACCAACACCACCAAAAGCTAAAACACAATAAATGAATATATAGCACCTGTCAAATTCCTGTCGCATTTTCATTTGTAGAAAATGATAGATTGATTTTTTATAGCTAGCTTAACCTCCTATAGTATGACAGTCACATACAATTTCATAATATTGACAACCACTTGTGAACAAATTAAACAGGTTAAATTGTCACAAAATAGGGGTACAGCAACCAATATTATGTTATATTCTTAATCAAAAGAATACCAAACAAATATGTCAACAAAGAAAAACAAAAATGCATAAAGACAAAGAAAATTATCAACAATGAAGACAAGAATACAAAGATTAACCATAGGAAAAAAACTAAAATTAAAGATAGTATTAACAAAGACAGATTAAAGAACACTAATAACACGTTATAAAGATGATCAACAACGTCAGTACTAAGAATCTATATCCCATGATCGTATAATATTTTTGCGACGATACAGAATCAACAAAGTCTTAGTATCTCTCGATGAACTTAAAAAAAAGACGGGACGATCTTTGACATTTGTCTGATTCATCAACTTTCTTCTCAGACAATGTTGACATTACAAAGTCTGAGTAGCAGCTACAAGCTCTTGCAGTCCGAACGTTACCTTTACACTTAATATGTTGTTTAGTTAAATCTCATGAAAGGTAAAATTATATGCTGATACACCAAACGTACATACGACTCATCAATGGAACTCGAATCGAAACATTTGTTAAGCCAAATCAAAAATGGAACTGAGGTGCATTTAAAAGTAGAGATTCGAACAGATGTACTCAAGTTTACGGTAATGTGTACCTGCTGGAAAAAAACGTATTGTCTGGAAATAATCAAGATTGAATAAACTAGCCATGATATCAATCTAGTTCTGTAAAATAATAAGATAAAACTTTAATAATTGCATACGTTCGAAACGTTTTTATGGATTTATTTTCATTAGAAATGCATAATAGTTTCTTTTTTCGTTGTTTACTTTCATATCTGTTTATTTCCTATAGTCTATAAATGAAAGGTTGCAACAATCCTGAAGTCATTTGCAGAGTTTTCTAACGATGTAAGATTAAAAGAAAACCATTTTGTAGTGCATTAACAGTTAATTAAATAAAAGAACTGACATGCAAAATTTTCATCGTTATTTAAATTAATAAAAATCTAATCATAGCAATAGTCAGCTAACGAAGTAAAACCAATAGTCAGCTACTGTATATACTAATGGTCTATTAATCTTGTTCAAGTATACATGAAATCAAAGCAAATACAAAAGCCAAGTTAGGAATTGACAGTCATTTTTCATTCTTCTTACGTTTCCTTTCTATAGGCTTTCTGGACCTCACTTTTTTTTTAATTTAAGGGCATATCCAACAGTTTCAGGGGAGGTAATAACAAACGTAACCGTCTTCTATTGTTTCCCGTAATTTAACGTTGTTTCAACGACGTCATAACGGAATCACCATTGGCTATGGCCGTCTGGCAAGGTCGGTTTCTTTCCTCTAAGGAAAGGGCACGGCGGGAATCGGCAGAAAACTCATACAGAATATTAACAGAAATAGAAGTCAAATCTCAAAAGATGTTGTCCTCTTGGTCCATTATAAAAGAACTGCAATTATCTTTATAATTATAGACCATACTCACTTAAGTTTCCGTTTTATTAACATTATCTTCAATATACAGTACAGTACAGAACAACGAGAACAAATGCGTAATAATTTATTTTTTCATTAGAATGCAACACAAATTGTAATTAATTCTTTATCAAACTTATCCGAGATTTTGTCATTCAGGATAGAAAACTCAAAATTTGATTTGACTTGAGAAAGATTAAAAAAATTGGTCTCTTGAGAAAAATAAAATACGACATAAACTAACATGTATCATTGCATCTAGCATCTAGCATCTAGCTTTGCGTTGAAGTGCTAATATACAGAAGCTCTTTAAATGAAAAACGACAACTGTAATAAAAAAAAAAAATGAAATAGGAAAACATTGTAATATATACACTGACATACAAGTAAAAAATATCTGACGATTTTAGTGTTTACTTATGTATGACGAAATAAATATAATTTAACAAACAAAAAAAACCGGTGTAAGTCTTGACTTATTACCAACCCCCTCTTAAAACCAGCGGTTCCATAATAGGATAGGAAAAAAACAGCCATCGAAATATCATAATCCAAAATTTGGGGGGGGGGGGGGGGGGCTAATAGCTTATCTCAAGATTTTGATCATTATTCAACTTTATTCTAGAACGGCATACGTTTTACCGCTAGCAAACCCTTTATCTTAATAATGTATCAATCACTTATTCAGATCCACTTTCGCCTCGTCGTAAATATGCGTGATATATTTGCCACTGGAGCACGGGAGCAATCAATTTATTAGTTGCATATAGTGATGCATAATCATTAGTTCTCAACTTTGTCTTAAACAGTTTTCCAGTTTTGGTAAAAAAAAAATATCTATATTTTATTTTTGAACGAACATTTTAGAATTTCTTTCCGCATCTTTCTCTTTGAATTTATTTGTTTGAATAATCAATAATAATATAGTTATGGTTACATTGTATGCAGCCAAACTAGGTGGAGTTTATTTTCAAGTTATTGTCTTTCTGATCTGTTTTGTAAATTAAAGGTTTTTTTCATGACATCTACAACTGCAAAAGGCGCAACAGATGTGTTAAAATCAGCCATGTGACTTATTTGAAGATTCATGTGACATTTGTTGTTTTTAAGAGATCTTATTCAAGGTTCGGATATACCTTGAACCATTTATTTAGATGGTTTTTAAACGTATAGATGCGCGAAACTCTCACTACACTATGCATAGGATATACGACATTTTTTTTCGACTAAACGAGGCTGTAAATTTAGCAGCTAAACGGCCGCACCCAATTATAGCAAAGATATACTGTCGGACGTGAGAAGTCCAGAGATGTGAATATTTCTATATCCTGTCCAATCAATCCTTTTGTTTTGAAAAAGTTTTAAATGTATACATTAGTACGACAGCAACCGAACGACACATATAATTCAAAACACTAAGAGTCAACATACATTTTTTTTGTTAAAGCTAGAAGCCTATAAAGAATAAAAAGCCCAAAACTGCAACATGAATAAATAATACAGAGTCAGTGAGTTTTTAGACAAGTGTTTGGTTGCAAAATTTCACTAGCTCTTTATTAATTTCGATATGTGAAATTATAGACGGTGTAATATAAATCAGTGTAAGAAAAACACTTCATTGTAAAACTAATTGAATTGTCATCTCGTCCATATACTAGTTCATTATAAATAAGAAGATGCGATATGAGATATGAGTGCTATCAAGACAACTATCCAACAAAGTCACAGTGTATAAATACATTTGTCTGCCGTCGCACTGCCATTGAAAAATTAGCGGGGAAATATAACGTTATTTCCCGAAACGTATTAATTTTTGGCGCAATTTGTGAGGCTTACGGAAGGGATTTAGTAAACAATATCATATTTCTCGATTTTTCTCAAAAACGAGTACGTTGACAAATATTTTTCAAAACGTTATGACGTTCCATTTTTTTCAAAGAATAACATATCTTACTTTGGCCAAATCGACACCATCAGAAATATTTTAATAAATTAAAAATGTGCATTTCAAATGTTCATTTCTTGCCGTTGTTTGAGTCCATCATAACGTTGTTTGCTTCATTTGAGTAAGAATTAATGCTTTAAATGGTAAAGTTAGATTTTTCTTACCATATTGAATTGTTCTGCTTCAATTTGAGCCTCATTATATAAGTATATGTTGATTAAAAAATCATATTTAATTTTTTTAAATAAAAAACGTTTTTTACTCCAAAATTGCAAAAATGTTCAATTTTCAGCAGTATTTTTTGAAAAAACGAAATCGACGACTAATATTTTTTTTGGCAAAATTTCATTCTCTGTCAATTGAAGAATGAAATATCTTCAAGGGAAAAAATTCTCACCGTAAAAAATAAACTGTTCGATATGCCCTTAACATTAACGGTACTGATATTCTATATCAAAATCGAATTTCGACACATTATGTCTCTGCAGTGATGCCTGAGGTCAAGCTTTGAAATCCTGAACATTAAACAACGAAGAACTTTGAACCTTAGAGTTCAGATGTTTTGTTATTTCTTTCATCTCAATATTTTCTAATGTTTAGATTATAGGTTATGCAAATTATTCTAATCATACTTTTAATGTTCCTGGTCTTATTTTTTGTGTTCACACCTGTAGAAACCTTAAATCGGTATACAAAATTATATTTGGGTTTCAAAAAATCAAATGAATGTTGAAACCTAAGATCGTTTTATTAAAATATTTGTGTTAGCACGACCTATCAGAACTGTAAGTAAAATATGCAAACAAAACAAAGTTTAACAAATAAACCTGACAGCAAAAAGAAATATATAAAATAAAAACAAAAACCTGCTTTTTTCACGTGGTAGGTAGGATTACAGTTAAGTCGACATCAGAAACATTCAACACTTCAATCACAGTAATAACTAAATAACAATGATTAAGAAATTGTTCTAAAATAAACATTAATCTACTAAAGGAATTAGATTTTTGTAAATCTGTGCAATCATTCTAAAATATTTGGTATTTGGTTGACATCCATACAGAGAAAGAGGAACAATATGTCAATGTTTATGAATTATAATGAACGGTTACCTTAGAAAAATAGCTATTATGTCATGCAATTATTTAATTGGAAAATTTCTATAGCATCTTAATAAATTGTCCAAATTGTCTTTTTTGTGTAAAATTTATCCACAAAAAAAAACTCTGTTAACGAGAAAGATTTTCTGTTACATGTAATTTTAGGTATTGGGTTTTATCTCATTTACGTTTGTACCAAAATGACGGTGTCTTTGTTCTCTTTAGTCAAAATAAGTTAAATAATCCTTCAGCATTGATTTCTGAGCATTTCTAAGCTGGTTATTCAATTAACCATTTTCTCCTGTTATTTATGGGCTAATGTAATGCATAACATATGTGTTATCAGTGAATATGTATATATTTAGTTTTTAGAAATTGTGATTGTATGTGAGACGATCAATCTTATCTTACTACCTACCATATGTTGCGTCATAACTCATTTACTAAATTATCAAATCGTTTTATTCATAAACTTTATCAATTTGTACCTTGACCAAATTGTAGATATAATTAAATTGTAAGCATACGAGAAATAAAATAAATGACTACAATACATATAATCATGCTCTATAGAACAAAAACGACGGCTAAAAGCTGTAATACTTAGTACATGAAATTCTTTGTGTTTTTCGTTATAAATTTATCAATTTATTCTTCTGTTTCTTTGAAGTTTGTTTTTCATGCGAGATTATCAATGTTATATAACCACTATAACTTTATGTTGCTTTAATTTATATAAATATAACAAACAAACTCCTTAAGAAAAAATGGTTTAAAATTAGCCTTAATATAATTGTCAATTACACCAAAGTTAATCTATATCTTATTATTGTTTTCTGTAAAGATGCCTAATTAAAAATATAATAACTTTGATAGAGAAAAAATGTTATCTTATTATTACACATATAAAATCATTAGTCCAGATTAATTCATACATTTGTAATTAAAAAACGCATTAGAATTACATATTCGTCATCTTAATAGTTCCCATTTATAATAACGTTTGTTCTGAATTAGAGTGGACATATTTGAATGGATCGAGACTATAAAGCTTAACGGGAGGTATTTAAACTAGAATAATTTCGTTTTCGTCGAATATTGCGTGTTTGCGCTTGTTAGCTCTGCTTTATAAGTTTTCCCTTAATATCAAAGACAGTTAAATACATGTTATAAAGGTTCATGTTCTTGCTTTAACTTTTTTAATTTATGATTGACGGCGGTATACACACACGGTCATCCATTGATTTTCTTTGCGACCGGCATTTAAATACTTGTAAAAGTAGTGCGTCTACTGTGTTGCTAGGAATGTATAGATTCGCCGCCTTTTTTTCTGTCAGAATGAAAACAGCATTATATACGATACTCTATGTACGTTACGAATCCTTGCAACTTTGTGAAGGGTCTGTAGATATATCTTCATGGCCCAGTGGCAGTCCAAGTTTCTCACCTATCAGTTTGGTCAACTACCTAGTGCAACCCCTGTATACTGTATTTGTTGTTAACTTGTTCTCGTCATGATCATACATTGAATAAAGAAATCAGTTGTGTACCGCTGTTTAATAGTCATCAATTGATTAAGAGACAACAAATCCAGAATAAACAGTTTGCCACTGTGGCAAATCAATCCATTGCTTATAGCTGTTATATTGAAAGAAACCTTTTTATTTTACACGAAATTTTATCATATATATGTTAACGTTAGTAAAAACAAATTTCTATGTGTTTGTCGACAAATGTTAAAACAAAGTACTAAGTACTATGTGTCGACGACTTCTTTTCTCGTGATCAATAACGTATATTTACTGTATCTATTATTTTGATAATTCATCAAAGAGAACTTGAATGAGCTCTCATTTCTATTTGCTATCTGACTATAATGATAATGATGGCTTTGTCAACAGTTTATAACAAGCAGAACTGTTTTCAACACGCACATGATGTCATAATTGATGGATTGACTGTGGAAAAATTTCCTTCAAGACTACTTCAAACCAATTTGTAAAATAACAATATACAAATACCCCATTGAAGCTATCAAAATTGTTGGACAACACAAAAGACAAAATAAATAACACATTACTATATGCATGTTTATATTATTACCCTAACATTTTTTTAGTAGAATTTGAGTTGTTTGTATATAATCACAGAACCACGAATTAAACAAAAATCAGTAGTGATCATATCAGTGAGGAACAAAAGACTTAAGTATTGATAATAAAGCCATAATGCATGAATGTATTAAATATTTATGTTCCAAAATCTCGTTAAATACTTTTATTCAATATAAAAATTCTTAACAGTTTTTTTTTGTATTTTGTTTCGAAAAAGCACATATAAGTTGTTTTTCTGCTGTTGCTTTTAACATGAGTATTACTTTTCCGGTCTTGAGGAAACGATGATAGTCCGTCGGAAAGGGACAATACATAGCTGAACCGTGTGAAGAAATAGGCATATCTCTTGCAAGTAAAATCCACCCTTGTAGATTTCGAAAAGGACCAGGCTAATGCCGCTACAAAGCAGCACTTGCACCTGCAAAGTGGAAAAGGATTAATATAAGTTGCCATAACTTGTTTCCCTATCCACTATAAATTGATATGTTTAAACTAAACTTTTTCGATTTATGTAATAAATTACATACAAGTGAGAGGTTAAGCTAGCTATAAAACCAGGCTTAATCCACCATCATTTTCTACATAACAAAATGTCTGTAGCAAGACATAAATATGACAGTTGTTATACGTTCGTTTGATGTGTTTGAGTTTTTGATTTTGCCATTTGATTAGAGACTTTCCGTTGAGAAATTTTCTTGGAGTTCAGTATTTTTGACAATTTTCAATATTACAAAATACAACGCTTCTTTTTGTGTGGATGTTATTGGTTTTATTTTAACAAAATAACAAGAGAGAGATTCAGAAGTGTGAGATGATTACTGATACTTTCAGTTTAAAATCTTGACAGCGAAGAATTTAAGAAAAATATGTTGTAAATCATGTCAGTAACAAAGCAATATTTTAACGAATGATTTAAAAACGGAAGACCTTAGCGTCTGTTAGATTTTGATTATGATAAGGCAGTAATTGATTGCAAAATCAATTCATTTCTAACGGAAATTCCGAAAAATCCATGCGCAAAATATATAAGCATTTTTAATAACTTATTTATAACTCTACTTCAAATAAAGTCAGATCATGGTTTTAGTTTTTTCTTCCATATTTATTAAAGCTAGTGCACGAGCAATACCATTTCAAGTTAGGTCCAAAACTCAGGCAAACTGATGAGATAAAGGTCTTTAATATTTAAAACACAACCCTCATTACAATTTTTTTTCATTCTCTTAATCTAGTGGTTTAACGATTAATTTTTTGATATGGCGACTTTTCTACGGTTACGCTTTCAATTTTCAATTCGACGATTTTTTTTTGAAGTAGACAATGTTCATTTGAACACGAAAAAAAGGAAAAAACATCGAAAATCCACCTACATACCAACAAATTGTTGATATGACATAGTTATTGGTATATTTACATAATTATTGTTTGGCTATGTATTTTCCTAATCAAATTGCTGATATAATGATAAAAACTATAAGACAGCTTTGCGAAATGGCAAAGTATTGAAAATTGTGCGGTAAAGGGTAACAACGTCTGGGTAAATGGATTAACCATACCCAGGGCTACGTTTCTTTTAACAACGTGCTATTAGCCAATCGAAATGTGCGGAATGTACCAAGCTAGGGTTATAATGTTTTCTCATATATATATATTCGAATTGTGACGTCATGCCAGGTATGCGATACGGGATTGCTATGCGATACGGGGTATGCGATACGAGTTTAGCCATGCGATACGGGGTATGCGATACAGGGTAGACTGAAAAAAAAACCTTTATTAGATATACAAAATTGCTGTATTTTGTACTTAACATATGATATATATAAATAAAATGACTGAATAAATAGTCAACGATCAATCTTACAGGGCGATGGATCATGTAATATGATTCTGTACACTACAAAATATAATATATAACAAGTCAAAAAGGGTACATCACCATTAAATAACTATAAAATGAACAAATATTAGATATTTCGGATAACAGATATCCTTCTTCAATAATAGCACGATGTCAAATGAATCATGTCAAAATATTCAAACTGAGAAACTTTTTCTAAATCTTGAAATTTATACAATTTAAGCGAACACCACAGACGCTGATACACTTTTAAAATTTCCAAACACGGCGCAAAGATTACAAAGATATACCAAATGAAAATAGTTATTTTCGATGTGAACTGGCACAACTCTAAATTTCCAAAGGTTGTGACAGTTTAGATGTTATAACTGCATTGAGGGCAGTCCTCAAACCAAAAAATAAAAAATGTCCTAACCGATCCAAGTTTGTATAATATTTCAAATTTGACAACAGTAGGGCAATTGCAACAGAAACTACATATTTAAGCCTCCCAAACGAACAGCAGTCTAGTAATGATTAGAAAAATAAGTTTGATCTAATGAGGTAAAATAATTGAACGTGGCTACGTACTTACACATCCATCCCGAATGAATGAAGTCATGTATATATATCTTTTGTTTTTATATTTTTTATATTATTTTTTAAAGGCCAATGTTGACTCTTCATGACCCTTCTTTACTAATAGCCTTACCTGAATATATTACTCAAATAAACCGGAATGTAGCAAATAAAAAACACAATAACTACAACTATCAACATCCGGGCAGTTCGTCGCCTCGCTCTGGATTGTATCGTTGCTGCTTCCGATCTACTATCTGAAATGACAATAACTTACATTGAAATTATGTAACTACTTACAAACACATTATAATTTATTTATGATGTATATAGTTAGATAAAGAGTAATCTGTCATTATTTTCTCCAAACGGAACATCATATGTAAGGAGGATTTCATGTTCTTTGATGAATTGCCTTTATAACTGTGCATCATGTAACAAACATGTTCATATTGAGGGATCTCGCTGGTGGCTTTCGCTATCAGTTTATGTTTGTCCGTTGAGAATTTGGCACTAATAATTGGTGTTTGATTAGACACCAAGTCTACTTCGTTGGATTCTCTCACATGACTAGGCAGTACTTGTTTACAGCTGGAAGTTGGCGTTTGATTGTAGATGTTTGATGTTGTTTAAGAGAGTAGAAAATTAGTTTTTTGTATGTAAAAGTCTCAGAAGCAATACTACAATTATTGTTTCGTAATTTATCCTATCTAAGCTTTAGCGGTTGTCTTTTATTACTTGACTAATCTTACAATGGGATGAGGTACACATGCGTGTTAGCATTCAAATCAAGAACAAGACAAATAAAGCCAGATATATTGTATACTGCACTAAAGACAGCTTTAGAATAAAACACAAAAAACGAAAACGATTGTCTATATAATATGTCTATCGCTAAACCGCCACGATCAAAATTAACTATGTTTTATAACTGATAATATGATGAACCCTTAATATAAAGGAGAAATATAAGGCAAAAGTAACCAGAGGACTTAAAAAGACCGACAGAGATAGGAATAAAGAACCCTCTACATAATAGGGAAATACAAAGTAATGTCAACAAGAGGACTCTAAAAGACCATAACAACTAGTTCGAAGAAGAAAAAAGATAGTGAAAAAATAAATAACATTTCAAGAACAAGAAAAATTACATTTCAAGAACAAGACAAAATAAACGAAGTAACTATAGGGCATTAAACGATCAATCCAATCAAACATTAGAATACAGAGAAATGTAACAATTGTGACACATAACAATAGTTTCTGTAAGAAATTAAACAATCGAGACAAATAGAATAGTATACTCAGGTGTTTCTGCAAGGATAGGCCTATATTAGGACCATGAAAATGTGTCGGTTAAAGCAGAATGCTGGAGTGCTGAGGTGTCATTTTAGGCAGGTTACACTGTATCAAGAAGACAGTAAACGATAGATGAATAAAAATTAGAATCTAGAGGATATCAAGCAATCGGGACACAATAAGAAAAAATACTATCTACTGCCCGTTCAACGATCGAGATTAAAACATAGTATCCCGTGGGTAAAACGATCAACACTAAAACAGTTGTAATATTTATTTAACGATGTAGACACTTTCAAAGAGTTTCTGGAGGACTAACAAATTATGAATAGACATGAGTTCTAAATTTTCTACATAAAACAATGACTGTTCCAAGTCAGGAATATGACAGCTGTTATCAATTGATTTGATGTGTATAACTAAACTCATCATAGATTTGTTTGAGTTTAGATTTTGCCGTTTGATACGCTACTTTTAGTTTGTTTTTTTTCCACAGAGTTCGGTATTTTTTTTTATTTTTCTTTTTTCGAACCAAGATCTAAATTCAATGGAAATTCATTTATACTGCCATAATGATATGCTACAAATTTACATAGTCCGTATGATATTTAAACAGAAAGAGTTTAGAGGGGCGAATAACGTTCACAAATCAGGAAAAGTGGAAGTTAATCTTGAACATGCTGGTTTCCAATATATTCCATTTCCTTTGTTCTCATATAAAGCTTCACATTTCTACTTAACTTTCTCGATCAACGTTATCTTTTTTAGGGAATCAAAATCGTCTTCATGTTACTCAGAGTGAAGAGAGCACAGAGTATACTATATATAACACAAAGAAACGTAGATTATCAAGATTAGCTTTTGATCGACCAAGATGTGTAACATATAGTTCAATGGACTATTTATAAATTTTGAAGGTATTTGAGATTGTCTTTAAAGGCTAGTTTGGATAAGTGTGTGGGTAATATTCAATCAGTTTGGTTCTAAAGTTTGCTTTAAGGGCATACGATACAGTTTTGATCCCGTATTTAAATTTTGATGACAATTTGCATGACGGCTTTTTTTTACCTGATTAAATCAAGTATGTAATAAATAATATACCTTCATGTGTTACCTTTTTTTTTTTTTAGTAAATTCAGGTTCAAATTTCAGATATTTCTTCAAAATACGGATTTGTGGACGTGTTTTTCTTTTCGACAGAAATACAGATTTTTTTTGTTTTAAAAGATAAACACGATCTGTTTTTTGTTAAATTATTTGTAATTTATGTTAAATACATATTGCATAAATTTGTACATTTTATTTTTATAAATAACTCAAATATAATAAATGTTCATGAATGTAGGAAAAATAGTCATTATTTGCTGAATATTAATCAAAGTTTGATTAAAAAAAAAAAATGCACTATTTACGTTTTCATAAAAATTGGTTCACATAATCTTCTTAAATAATCAAACCAAATGTCATTTTAAAAAAGAGGGGTCCATGAACCCGTTTTCAAGTAAAATCAGTAAAAAACTGCATCTTTTCCCGATAAGTCACCGTTTGACGTCGCGAAAATAACAATTTACGTTAGCAACGTCATTACCTCCCCTGTAACTATATCGTATGTCCTTACAGGGGCAATATATATTTGTTTGTACAATCATTAGTAAAAGTCAAATAGTGAAATATTGATTCGCTTTCAGCAGCCAGTTTAGTTCTAACTCATAGAATCAGTATACATGCACCCTTCAATCTATCACATTAGTTAGAGATGTGTTACACATGTATTCGGCGTGTTCAGCCATTAAAAAGAAACGAACGTCAACATTGAAAGTGAAACGAAAGTAATAGTTTCATTGATTGATTCGATCCACAAACAATATTTCGTTTACAGGTGAATTTAACTTATTTCTAAACCTTTAACATGACAACAAACAAAGCTTGAAAATAACATAATTACAGTTTTAGAAATCTACCTGTGACGTCACTTTTTGTGGTGTTGTTACATTCATATGACAGACACACAGTTCTTAATTCTATTATGTTATATTTGTGAACCATCCTAACTTAATTTTAGTGCTCGTTGTTATTCTGTGATTAATATCTGTGATGTTGAAATGTACTATTTATTAATGTATTTTTCTGTCCTGAGCGTTCTTGTATTTATGTATACTGTATTCCCGTCATGTAATACTGTATTTTAGCGGTATATTAAACACTGCCATAAAGCGCATGGTTTGGGAAGCCATAAAACCGATAATTGTTTCTTAAGATATCTTATACCAAGTCAGGAATATGGTTATTTTTTATCTCATAGTGCGTTCTATGTATGTTGTATTGTCATTTGTTTTTCGTTCCACTTCAATGTTTTGTTGTTTTGTTGTTTTGTTGTTTGTTGATGGATGTGTATAACTCAGTTTTAGTTTTTAACCCGGAATTTTTTCTCTCAAATTGATTTATGACTTTCAAACAGTGGCGTACTACTGTTTCCTTTATTTTATACTAAGATCTCCTTCTATTTCAGTATCCACTACCTGTTTTAAAAACGTAATGTCCAGAGAAAAACTTATTCTACGTAGTATATGATTGAACATAAATGAAAGTGTATTTAAGTTAAGAAGGAAAATAAAATTGAGAAATGAAAGGGAGAATGTGTATAAGAGACAACAACCCGACCAAAAGGCAGGCACTTGTTGCTTTTAATACAAAGAATTTTGGTCTATGGCATAAAAATACTCGCGTGCACATACAAAAAAGAGACCGGTTGCTAATGCTAACCAAATCACACAAATAAGCCACATTACATGTACAAAAGTTTATGAAGCGCTGCACACATATTCATGATCTAGAATAATATTGTGCAAATAAATGTATTTGTATTTCACATTTATGTTTTAAACCCTATGTGACTTAATAATTTTTAAGACATTATCCAACATTATATACAATAAATATTTTGCCTATATCCATGTTCATTTTTGTATACTGGTTGATTTAGGGGGGAGTTTACACACGGCAATTATCATTTGAAACGCTGTATTTAGCAATCTGTTTGAGATTTAAAAGTAAAGCAATATATGAATTCTAATCTTATTCTATTATAATTACAACTTATATTTCACTTTATCACAAAAGGGAATTATACAAACAATCAGTCTCCATCTGTTGGAGAATTTTCAAATCTGATTGGAAATATCAACATCGAATCTTTAAAGTTAATTGACTTTAAACTTCTAAAATTGAAAAAAACTTCTATCATTTGATATTTTTATTCTTTATGGTATCAAATTTATAATTGAAAGATTTCTCTTGATAGCTATTAAATTCTATGGAATATTTTTGTCGTTGCGGAAATATCTATCTGTAGCTAGTTCATATTTGTCAATAAATAAAACAGAATGGATGCCTCCGTGGAATTGATAATAAAAATAATATTGTAGAGTACTGTTAAAACACTTTTCTCCTACTTAAGATAGGAAACGTTAAATACGATTCTTGACAACATAATCAAAACATTGTTCAAACATTAACTTTGATTCTAGGAATGGTCTGAGAATGAATATTCCACCATATATCATAATAGTACTACATATAAAATTGAGAATGGAAATGGGGAATGTGTCAAAGATACAACAACCTGACCATAGTTTTAAGAAGTACGATTTCTTAAACCTGTTACATACAATCTAAGTCTGACTTCTCGTTACATCGTACATTTAAGTTCTCCAGACTTAATACTTTACAAAGATATTCCTGATTTCCTAAAATGAAAAACACCAGGATTCTAGCAAAATTTTAAAGGAAATTAATCCAATAAAAAATCGGGTCGCGTTGGTCCAGTGGTCTAGGCAGTCGAACTGGTTTATCAATAGCTTGTTAATGATCATACATTTATTGCAATAGGTAAAATCCTGCCCTTTTCTCGTTTATCACCTATAACTACTACCATTTCTCTTGCATCGAAATTGATTCCGCTTTAGAAGCCAATTTGAGGGTGGTGTACTGACAAATGATTCTAACAATTCACCGATACTGTTATAATTGCTTTTATTTTGATGGCAAAGACATATACAATATATAATCCCAGCAATAAGGAATCTACCCTCTTCGATAAAATGAATGCCTTAAGAGTTTATCAGAAAATTTGTTACAAAGTCTAATGTCAAATTATGTAAATAGATAACTTTGCAATCAGCTAGCTAGAATGTGACTACCTCATTACGTGTCTTTATTTATGACGCATTTGGAACATAAAAACGATACATAGTTTTACTATTCCTTTTTAATCTTTTAAAACGTAAATCGCAAACATTAGGGTAGAAAGATAACACTTTCAGATAACCGAATATAACTTCTTTTTTGTACTAATGAAGAGGTAAAAAGTAGAGTAACAAAACAACAAACTAAAAGGAAATTCCAAAACGTTCCAATCATAAACTGTAACAAATCACACAAATAGAAAACAACTGTCATATTCCTGACTTAGTACAGGTATGTTTAGATAAAAATGTCCTAAAATTCAAATTCATTTTCTGCAGATAATATAATCCATGAAGTACAGGATATGCTTCCATTCCAGTTAAACAAGCATTTTTGTAAAGTCAATGAAGTATGAGCGTATGGTTAGATTCCAAAACACCTGATGTAACTATCATATATAAATTAACTCGTTTTGACACAGCTTTTGTTAGAAGTTACCAGGCTAATAATTTGATACGCCAGACGCGCGTTCCGCAAATACCAAATTTTAATCACGTTATCTATGATGAGTCAATTCGTCTACATTAGACTCATCAGTGACGCTCAGATAAAAATAGCTAGAAAGCGCATTTCGGACCAAAAATTCCAAAACGTTGTGCCAAACACGGCTGAAGAAACTTGTTATGAGGTTGTTTTCTGTTTTGACAACGTTTAACCAATGTCATCTTTGTCGTACAGTTTGACAACGTTTAACCAATGTCATCTTTGTCGTACAATTTGACAACGTTTAACTAATGTCATCTTTGTCGTACAGTTTAAAAACGTTTAACCAATGTCATCTTTGTCGTACATTTTGACAACGTTTAACCAATGTCATCTTTGTCGTACAGTTTGACAACGTTTAACCAATGTCATCTTTGTCGTACAGTTTGACGTGTTGTGTCTTATGTATAGCTATACTCACTCGCTTCGATTATTAACTTGTCTAATTTTCACATTCTGTTATTTTTTATAAATTTGTTTCTCTGTATTCACACTTACCTAAAACAACGGAGCCAGATGTACTGCTTCTCCATAAACACAAAGCGATCCGAATGTATGTATATGTCATTATAAGGAATGGAATCAGGAAAAATATTACCATCAAAAATATCTGGAATATGTATTCTTGGTAGAAATCGGACGATACACAACTTGTTAGTAATACAATTGATGAAGGAACTAAATCATCATGAATTGATGTCATAAACACCAGATATGGACACGAAGATACTAGAGAAAGTATCCATATTATCAGCACAGCAAGAGCTGTTCGGAACCTGGAGCCTCGGAATGACAATGGTCGGCAGATAGCTAAGTATCGTTCAATTGATATAGCAGTCAAAGTCACCACAGATACTAGCACACTGACACACTGAAAAATAACGGTTAAGAAGGTATTAATACATATTTGCAGTATTCTTTATCCTGCAATTAGATATATACGTGTATTAAATCGAGTACAAGAGAAAATTATAAAGTACAAAATCAGAAGAAAAGGGTTTGATTCATCAAATAAAAAACCCCAGAAATACATTTAAAAAAATACACAGAGTGAACGTGACAGGGTAGTTATACATCCTTACCACAAAAATGTCCAAATACAGCTAAGGTAAACTATTCCTGAATGAAGCAGACTAAATATCCTCATTCAAAAGAATATAACTTCAAAAGGATAGATGAAAGTTTTGTAATGTTTAAAAAAAAAAGAAATCTAAAACAACAAAATCTGAACAAAAATTAAATCTGTCATCAATCATTAGTTTAAGGCTTCGGTAATTAAAATCACAAAATGATTTATAAAATCCATAGAATATTATTTAATAATAAAACAAAGATATCAGCAATGTTGGCTTTTAAAAATAACTTAGATCGTGTTTCAATGCAATCAACTAATATGTACAAGAAAGATGGTGGCATTAGGACTCTAATTTTAGATGCTATAATGGTTCTTATTTTATCTGAGATCACGTTAGTGACAGGTGATAGATTTAGAGAACTAATGTATTTATTTTACATGAAAATAACACATATTAAAGTTATTTTTATTATGTGTCTCTTGGTTGCAAACATCCCCGATGTTGCAAATCTAGACTCAGTAAAATAAATGTTAATCCACAACCGGTAAATTTATAGATCAAATGAGTATTCTGGAGTCTTTAAAACATCTAAGACCTCTTAAATATTTCTCTCTCGAGGTCGGTTCGTGATACTGATCATAACACTTGCGAATTATAGAATTCCTCATAACCCTACTGGAGACGTTTTAGCGTTAAAACACAATCAACCAGGCGTTGGTTCATTTCCCTCAGTTATTTTTTATAATCAATTTAGACCAGAAATCTGAATTGGTTTGTTATAACTGTCATCGAAATTGTGACCACATAACTATTGACTGTATACACAGCTACTTTTGCATAGGTACTATTTATGTACTTAAAATCTGTAGTACTGGAACTTTACTTTTAATATTAAGTACTATTTCTTGACTTTGAAATTATTGTAATATTAAGTAACTTGTATTTCCAGTACTTGATTTGTATCTATGCAAAAGTATCTAAAATTGAGAATGGAAATGGGGAATGTGCCAAAGAGACAACAACCTGACCATAGAAAAAAAAACAAAAAAAACAAAAAAAAAACAAAAACAACAGCAGAAGGTCACCAACAGGTCTTCAATGTAGCGAGAAATTCCCGCACCCGGAGGCGTCCTTCAGCTGGCCCCTAAACAAATATATACTAGTTCAGTGATAATGAACGCCATACTAATTTCCAAATTGTACACAAGAAACTAAAATTAAAATAATACAAGACTAACAAAGGCCAGAGGCTCCTGACTTGGGACAGGCGCAAAAATGCGGCGGGGTTAAACATGTTTGTGAGATCTCAACCCTCCCCCTATACCTCTAGCCAATGTAGAAAAGTAAACGTATAACAATACGCACATTAAAATTCAGTCCAAGAGAAGTCCGAGTCTGATGTCAGAAGATGTAACCAAAGAAAATAAACAAAATGACAATAACACATAAATAACAACAGACTACTAGCAATTAACTGACATGCCAGCTCCAGACTTCAATTAAACTGTATAGAAGAAACGTAACTCATTAAATCATGCCATTTTTTATAGTTTAACTGGCAAATCCTCAGTTAAAAATCTTTCTGATTTATGCTAACATTTCTGTGTTAATTAATGTAAAAGAAGGACGAAAGATACCAGAGGGACAGTCAAACTCATATCAAAATAAACTCACAATGCCATGGCTAAAAATGAAAAGGACAAACAGACAAACAATAGTACATATGACACAACATAGAAAACAAAAGAATAAAAACACGAACCCCACCAAAAACTAGAGATGATCGGAGGTGCTCCGGCAGGGTAAGCAGATACTGCTCCACATGTGGCACCCGTCGTGTTGCTTATGAGATAACAAATCCGGTAAGTAGTCTAATGCGGTAGGTCACATTTATGAAAGGGAAGGGGATTGTAGTTACGACGTAAGGAACATATCCGATATCATTTGTGAAACGGTTATTCCATAACGGTCAACCAACTCCTAAACTACAATTCTTTTGAAAATGGGTGAAGGATATATTCAGACTGTCAGTAATTTTATGAATGGTTTTGTTTTCTTTTATTTAGAAATAAATATGGTCAGATGATCTTATCAAAAAATACCAAGCGTATATTTAACAAATCTGGTACGAATAACATTATACATTCGGATAGTTGAATGAATCGTACCTGAATTGACAAACTATTTAAACATAATCATAGTGATTATTCAAATGTGATAAGTTACTACAAGGACTTCCGAACCAAATCTCTGAAATAAAACTGTCTTAAGTAAAGTGCGGAAACAAAATAACCGACTTCTTGAATTGATCAAGAAAATAAATAACGTGTTAAGCAGAAGCTTGTCAGTTATAAAAATTCTTTTGATTTTATTGACATTGAAACTGACAACTTATCACCATCCACTGCATAGAAGAATGAAAGTTTATAGGATAACATCTATTATGTGGTGTAATTACAAAAAGTTTCTACTTTTATTGCTTTCAATCTGATGGATATCGATACAGTTTAGTTTACAAATGGACCAATGTAGTAGAGCTGGTCAGATAACGCATTAGATATCATTCTTCGTGAAGGGTTAATGATTATGTCGAGGATTAAACCACAATCGTTCAATTTGACTGAAACTAAATCTCCAATTTAAGGACATAAACTAGCAGTCTGCATCAGTTTAACTTTTGATATGCAAATTTGTTAACTATAGTTGTATTATACACATGCTTTATTTAATTCATTTGAATAAAACCATTGCTATTGGTGTCATTATTCAACATATTCATTAAGAGAAGACTATATAAAAAAGAAGCCAAGTCATAAATAAATTCAAATCCCTACAATTATATGAACATTACCCAATAGGACAGTGTGCGTATCTCACACTGTTAGGCAAATGTTAGTATTTCACGCTGTAAGGTTAGTACATGCGTGTTACTATGATGTGTTTATGTATCGTGTAAAAAATGCATGAGAAGAAATAGTAAAGTAACTGCTTTTTACCTAATGGAAGTGTAGAGGGTAGATATAAGAAGATGTGGTATGAATGCCAATGAGACAACTCTCAAACAAAGTCACAATTTATAAAGTAATCCATTATAGGTCTATGTACGGTCTTCAATACGTAGCTTTGGCTCAAACCGAACAGCAAGTTATAAAAGGCCCCCAAAATTACTAAATCAATGAAACGGAGAAACCAACGGGATTATATATATAAAAAACGTGAAAAAAGAAATTAGATATTTTAACGTCATGGACGGTCAAAGAGAAACGAGTTGTACAAATTCCAAAAATAAATGTCTCGACAGGCAGTAGGATAGTCAGGAGTTAACTTCTTTATAGAAAACAAAATGAACGTGGATGTGTATATCCATCCCGCTTGAAAAGAATACAATGTTTAAATTTCCTGAGGACAAAATCGATATTTATGCCAATGTAAATAAAGGCAACAGTATTATACCGTTGTTCGAAACGTAACTACATTCAACCATCTAATTACAACATTGGTAAGATAACCTTTACTTATAATTTTATTTGAAGGTTCGATGAATTTACAAAGATCTCAAAGTGATATCTGGGCTTTTAGTACATGTTTACGGTAAAATTTAGTACAGTGTATATGAAATAAAGTTTGCTACAGGTACAACCAAATGTACAATCAAATCTTTGTATCTATGAAGATTTTATCAAATTATGACATTACTACACACACGGGCATTGAAAGCAAGTTGGGCAATATACACGCTGTATGATGGAGTAAAAGGGGCGTGTGTTTACTGTTCGTTCTTTTGATGCTGTATTTGGTAAAATACTGAACTATATTCAAAATCACAGTTTTGAATTTTAAATTGCAAAACAATTCAGGAGGAGCTCTTCCTAGATGTTTATAATAACACGATACACGACCGCCAATCAATTAAAAGCAAACTATTCTGTATGTGCAGGTCGTAAACGTAGTACAAACAGAATTGGCAGACTGTAAACATTGTTGATATCAAAAGATTTTCTTTGATAATTCTGCAGCTGAATGTTGTTAAAGTAAATGAGGAAATCAAAAGAAATTATCAACAAAATATATTTAAGAACATCGTTATTCTAACTGCATCAACTGCAAATTAAGAAATAATTATAGTAGAAATTATAAGTAAGCAAAAAAGGGGAAAACATCTCAGAAATGAAAGAAATAGAAAATGAAAAATGGTCGCCTGACATAGAAAATATTTGTCTGTCTATTTCTTTTTAAGCCATGGCGTTGTCAATTCAATAGTGGATTTTTTAATCAAAATAGTTCCATGCAATTATGTGTTTCGTTTATTATTTTTTTTTTTGGGGGGGGGGGTATAGGGTTAACTGCTCTGTTTTATTTTCATTTCTCGAACTTGTAATTTTTTGAAAGCTTTTAAAAGATACTCCCAATTGGGTGTACTGGTGACCACAGTACGAACTGTTTACGTTTTCACCATTTTTTCAATGTTTTTATGCGTACATTTTGCCATTTTGTATAAATGGAGAAAAAATGATGTATGGATATGTATTATATACACTCTTATGGTACATATTGGGTGTAAACCAAATATAACAGAAACGTTTTGATACATTACCAAAATATAACTCTATATATTACTATTTCCAACTATAAAATAAAAATTGTACAATTGTAGGTCACTGATCATGGTTTTTTTAATGCATCAATGATTGTGAAAAGTTAACACATTTTCCAAGAATTCGCTGTAATACGAATAATGATGACTTATGTGACAAAAGAGGAAGATTAATGACAAAATAGGACACGATAGCTTTTACAAAATGAAAATTTAAATATCTTTATGGGGTAATTGTTCTCTTTTATTACTATAATACAAAATGGAAATTTTTACTGTTTATTGATTTATTAAACTTAGAATATCGGAAATATCCTTTTATACTATATAGCTATCTGTTATGCATATATTGTAAATACTTCTACGAAAATCTGAAAGAATTGAAATATATTTTAATTCGACCCTAAATTGCATGAACATACGTATTATATGTGTTAATAAAATTTGCTGTTACAAAATGATATAAATTATTATAAATTAAGGAATGTATCTCCCTCATACAAAGCTCTTTCTTTCACGGATTTGGCTATACTTTTTGAACCTTTTGGATTATAGCTCTTCATCTTTTATATAAGCTTTGGATTTTAAATATTTTGGCCACGAGCATCACTGAAGAGACATGTATTGTCGAAATGCACATCTGGTGCAAGAAAATTGGTACCTGTATTTTATTACTACCACTGGGTCGAAATTATTATAAATTAAGGAGTGTATCTCCCGCATGCAAAGCTCTGATTCCTTTCACGGATTTGGATATACTTTTTGGACCTTTTGGATTATAGCTCTTCATCTTTTATATAAGCTTTGGATTTCAAATATTTTGGCCACGAGCATCACTGAAGAGACATGTATTGTCGACATGCGCATCTGGTGCAAGAAAATTGGTACCGTTAATTTTATTGGACCGAGTTAATCATATAAAACATTATAACTAATAAAAACATTTCAGCCTCGAACTATATGAAGTATACCATGAACTGACATTGTTTTGTTGCATCATACTAAAAGTAGTTCTAACAACTAACAATCTACTAAGTATGTGTAGTTTCAGAACTTTCCTAATAATAATTGTTACGAGTGTTCGCAAGATATAATATAACATTAGTTTAAGGAACAAAATTGTTTTAAATTATTACTTATCATCTAACTACTTCTTTAAAAACGACTGTTTAGAGCTATGGTTAAGTAAGTATAATCTTGTTAGAAATACTGCATCATTTTTTTACAACCTAAAAGTACCTATGCACAGTTATGATATCGTAAAAAATAAGATCCAAAGACATAAACAGGATAGTTTCTGCCTTTTAACATTACGATAATGAAATATTGATAAGACGTAGCTAATATTGTCTGGTATACGTGTTTCTTCGGATTACAAGTTATTGAAAAACAACAAGATATCAAGAAATTTTATGTCTCTTTTTCATATTTTATTTATCTTTGATAATGTTCGTATGATCTGCTGGTTTTATTTTCGTAGTATATGATGCTGTATTAAATAATGAGATAATTTAAGGTACTTGTGAAAAAACGAGCACACTTAAATCAATTAGACCGTATGTCTGGTATCAAATATGGCGGACAAATTGAACAGTTATTGCCAATGCATCATTATTTTTCTCAGGCTTCGTCTATTTCTTTTCTTTCACTATTGAACTTTGTTAGACCAAATGAAAGGATATAGTTGTTGACTTTTAACTTGAAATACCAATGATAGGAATGTACTTTGAGTGGCGTGTAATGAACATGAGAGTATTTTCTAGTTAATTGTTTCCTAGTATAAGTAGAGGTATACAACAATCAACACTAAGGATTTGTCAACATGTTATTGTATTAAAGCTGTATTCGGCATTAGCTGATTGATTAACACTTGAGTTAAAGCAGATATCTTCCTCGTATCGACCTTGAGTTAAAGCAGATATCTTCCTCGTATCGACCTTACAATCTCAGAACAAAATACTCTCAATGTTGTCTTTGAATCTGAAGGAAAATTTATTTAAACTTGATGAAAACAATTTTAAAAAACTTCAAATTTCGAACAAATCCAGTATATGACAAGGAACCTGTTGGTGACCTTCTGCTGTTGTTTTTTTCTATGGTCGGGTTGTTGTCTCTTTGGCACATTCCCCATTTCCATTCTCAATTTTAAGCTAACAATTTTAAAACTTTATTATTACGTTTAAAAAAAGTTCATTTATTCCTTGAAGTACAGTTTTACAATATATGTACTTGTTGATGCCGTTTCTATATTACATATTTATATGTAAGCATGTTTAGGGTCTAGTTATGACTCAAGCTTGGTTACACCCCCTATTGCAATAAAACATGTACATATAAATGGTAGTGGCTTTCAAGTCATTTTCTAATTCTTTTATTGTCGTAAATAAACTCATCAAAGATACCAGGACTAAATTTTGTATATAAGCCTGACGCGTAACTGAACCTTAAAAAAAGTTCCGTGGTTCAGATTCAAACTTCAAACTGAACCAAGCAGCAATATTAATATGCGACCGAAAAAGTGGTGGATTAAACATGGTTCTAAAGTTAGCTAAACCTCTCGCTTGTAACTTTTGAAAGTAATCAGAGGGCATTATAGACATTACTTTTCCAGCAAATCCATGAAGGTTATCAAACAGAAAAAAAATGATGTTGGAATTCCGACAGCATCTTCTCTACTTTCAGTTCCGTAATAAGCTATAATTAAACTTGCTTTATAGAGGCCGAAGAGAAGGAGACACGAATCTCTAAATAGAAACAAGATATTTCTACATTTGAAAATGCCTGTACCAAGTCATGACAGTTGTTGCCCATTTGATTAGGGACTTTCCGTTTAGAATTTTCCTCGGATTTCAGTTTTTTTGTGATTTTACTTTTTAAGTATTTATAGTTTTCAAGGATATAATGTTATCAAAACGTTTATCATGCTGAGACAGACAACCATAGCTGACATTAACAAGCAGTGCAAGTAACAAGAAAATGTTGTTAAATAATTATCATTGTGGTTAGAGTCAGATGCGTTCTAACTCCCATCGGAATCAATATTTCAAATGACATTTAATGTAGTAATACCTTAATTGTTGAATTGATTTGGTTATCTCTACATGACTTGGAAGTCTTACTTCTTAATGAAGATAATTCAAAGTTTTCATCATTTTAAGCTGAAGGCAATGTGAACTGGACTTTTATCAAACATTCTTTTGACAAGAATCTTGAAAACTAATAGCAAAACTTTGCAATTAAGACTTTTCAAATTTCCAATGGCTTCGAAGACATCAAATCACAAGTTTAATCAACTTCTGTCTGAATTCAAAGATAGACGTACTTCAGAAAAACCACTAGATATCTATAAAAGTATTCTACTGAACGCTGTTACCAAGCTAACCTGCACTTTAAAAGTATAGGACATAAACTAAATAAAACAAATAGAGAGAAATACACGTGAAATAAACGTATAATACTTTGATTACCAATTGAATGTGTGACCACTCAACTTTATAGAAATGGTCATTGTTTTCGCCTGAGAAAAAATATATGGCCATCATGACTGGTCATTACATTGATTTTAAATAAAACATGACAGTAAAACAGTTGCACTTGATTTAGAAACTTAAAAGCATTCAAACATAATCAAATGTGATTATTATATGATATCCAAATCTATATTATCGTTTATTTGACGATTTATGGCGTCACCTAACAAATTCAGTCATTCATTCGATGCGATTATCAATTGGCTTCACATAACTAACACAGTAATTCATTCAATGCGACAATTAATTGGCTTCACATAACACATACAGTCATTCATTTGATGCGACAATTAATTGGCTTCACATAAAAAACACAACCTTTTCATTCTGTGTAAGTGTTTGAATGTTGAAATTTGTAATTAAACTCAAATGTTGGTATTAAAAAAAAATCAAAGGAAAATATAAAATCATGCAAGATCAATTTCTTCCTGATAAGAATTTAAAAATTTGTGGTAGAAAATCATGCATTAATGAAACATTTCATATAAATATCTTATTACATGTTTGTTAGTAAGTGTGTTTATTCACTAAATATGTTATAGAATAAAAATATAGCATACATTGGTACACAGGATATTCGTTTTTGAAAAATAAAACCGAATTGGTCCAAAAGCTTTCTGAAAAAAACTTCCGTTTCTTTAAAAATGTGTCGAAGAAAAATTGTCTACTGTTATGAATTATAAGCATGTCAGTGAATATGCACATACTTCTCTTTCAGTAAATGGATACTCATAGTATTGTTACAACTAGAAAATCAAATAGGGTAAGGTCAAATGAACAAATCTTATTTCATTGTGAAACATATCTATTTCAAGGAAGTTTTTTTTTTTCTTTTTTGTTGCGTCATGGGAAAATGATACATATATAACTTAAAAGAATAGATAAAGTCGGCAGTGAATACATTTAAAAGTATGTTAAGTTATGTAACCTGTACCCATATAGTGACTTGTCATTTATCATATCTTTGCCATAAAGAGGTCTTATTTGCAATATTATAAGATAAAATTGAGAATGGAAGATGTCCACTTTTATATACACTACCAATATATAAAGGGAAGGTGACCCGGAAGTAAGAGAGTGTAGTTTATTTACAACCACTGGGTCGATGCCACTACTGGTGGAGATTTATTTCCCTGAGGGTATCACAAGCCCAGCAGTCAGCACTTTTTGTGCTGACATGAATTGTCATTGATATGGTTATATTTATAAATTTACTGTTTACAAATTTTGAATTTTTTGAAATATTAAGGCTTTTCTACCTCAGGCAAAGATCACCTTAGCTGTATTTGGCAAAACTTTTAGGAATTTTGGTTCCCAATGCTCTTTACCTTTTTACTTTATTTGGCCTTTTTAACTTTTTCGATTCGAGCGTCACTGATGAGTCTATTGTAGACGAAACGCACGTCTGGCGTATATACTAAATTTAGTCCTGGTATCTATGATGAGTTTCTTTGTAAATTTTTATAGAATTTGTTTCAATTCCAAATCTCTGAATTCAACCCGTTTTCTAATGCACTGGAGAAACCGGCTTCACTGATAACAAACTATTTCTAACATCGTGCCAGCAACCAATGATTGTTTATTTAATATGACAACCATTAACGTGGAACCCTTGAAAGAAAACGTGACAGTACTTAACAAGTCTTTAAATTTCTAATTAAAAATGTGCCAAAATGCGTATTATATACACGTGGTAAAAAAAAATCACGTTTGAAGAGTTGTAAACTTTTCATGCGTTTCCTAATATACCTGTAACAGTAGAACTAATTCAGATTTCCAAAAACATACATATTACAGTCAAACCAATTCAGATTCCCAAAAATATACATATTACAGTCAAACCAATTCAGCTTTCCAAAATGTATGTGTAACAGTAGAACCGATATAACTTTTCCCTCTGCATATTTAAGCAAAACGAAAACATTCTAATTGTATTCTTACAACATTTAGTATCATAAAAGAATTGTGTGACTGTTGAACCCATTCGGCGTGATTAAATATGTTTGTAAACAGTTGAACCAATTTAAACTTTTCAAAATATACGAATCACTGTCGAACTTATTCAGCAAAATTCATGGGCATAAAAAATCAGCAAGGTAAAAGGAATTACATGGGTCATATGTAAGAAAAGACTCAATTGGGATTAAATGTGTTTTGTGAACCTAACACTAGACTAAGTATATTTCTTTATACCCTATATAAGGATTTTTATAATATGCAAACGTTTGCTCCTCCTAACGATCGTTTCTATTCCTATAATAAAATTTGTACAAGTTATCATTGTTGTAAAAATACAGTCCATTACTAAAGAAATATATACAATTGTATAGACCGTAATAAAGACAGGTTGTGAAAAGAAATTTATTAACTCTTTTGTGTTGACATCTGTTGTAAAAAAAACCTGTAGAATTAAATCCATACGTTAAGAACGAAAAGTAGAGATTTTTAAATTAAAACGGTAGTAGAAAAGTAATATTTATTCAGTTAAAGGTGTTTCCCCAATGCTATGTCCCTTTTTTTCTTTCACAGAAAGAGATTACTTGTTTTAACACAACAACTACTTACCTGTTAAGAGAGAGAGAGAGAGAGAGAGAGAGAGAGAGAGAGAGAGAGAGAGAGAGAGAGATTATAAGTCTTACCTGTAAATATGTAATGATCTTACACATTGTATCTCCAAGGAACCATGTCTGGGCAATGTCATGTATAACGGTTGGTGGCAAGCATACAAGTAGAACCAAGAAATCGGCTATGGACAAATTAACCAAGAAAAAGTTTGTCGTATTCCGTAGATAAACATTACTCCATACAGCGTAAAATACTAAAATGTTACCAATTAAACCAAATATAAAAACAATACTAAATAAGGCAATATAAATCCATTCATAAAAATTCGGAAAAATATATTTCATAAGAATTGTGTATGCCTGGTCCGTTTTATTATGTCTGTCCAAACATAGAAGATCAAAGTGATGACAATCCGTGGTATCATTCGTGTCGTTCATTCTGAATGATGTTACGTATTGATTAACTCCCTTCTTTAAATACCCACACACTAATCGTCATACCAAACATATTTCACAGGAACTTAATTAACAAATAACATCTGTTTCGAATAATTATAAAAAAAATGCATGTTCATCAACTGAGTAAATAGCATGTTTTTGAAAATTACAGAAATTATATAGCCGAGTATCTTCCCTACGATAATTGATACTTCACTTAAAGAAGTATTCAAACTGTCACGCATATTGACTTATTACTACAAGGAGTCGAGATTATGTAAATCGAGGATGCCTCTGACATTAGATATGAAATATGCTCAATTAATACTCTGTAAAATAAATTACTTTAGAAACACAAAACCGTTTAATTGCTATAAAAGCATGAATACTAACCCAATAAGATAACATGTAGTTTCAAATTTGAAATCAAACGAGCCCATCATTACATAATGAGATTAATGTTACAAAAAATAATATCTTAAACATATTATAAAATTGTTTTTCTTTTGTGCATGTTGCTTTTAAATTTCTTTAATTGCATATGTCAATGTTCAATTACATTAAAGACCAAGTAATGCGTATTATTTGCGTATGATTTTTTTTATTGAATGTATGTAATTCGCATTTGCTCAACGGCATCTTAATATCGAATTGTATTTAAAGCTTTTACAACTTAATAAAATAAAAATATAATATTGCACTAATTAAAATAGTTAAAAATTGTCTCTCAATTAAACCTCATCAAATACCTGACATAGACAGTGCAGACAAAAATATTTTTCTCCTAATTCAGTACCGCTGCTAGTAGATAAGTATCCCCGAGTCAGTACCACTGTTATAAGATAATTATCCCTGAGCCAGTACCACTGCTTGTAGATAATTATCCCTGAGTCAGTACCACTGCTTGTAGATAATTATCCCTGAGTCAGTAGCACTGCTTGTAGATAATTATCCCTGAGTCAGTACCGCTGGTTGTAGATAATTATCCCCGAGTCAGTACCGCTACTAGTAGATAATTATCCCAGAGTTAGTACCACTGCTTGTAGATAATTATCCCTGAGTCAGTACCACTGCTTGTAGATAATTATCCCTGAGTCAGTACCACTGCTTGTAGATAATTACCCTCGAGTCAGTACCACTGCTAGTAGATAATTAATCCGAGTCAGTACCGCTGTTAGTAGATAATTATCCCTGAGTCAGTACCGCTGTTAATAGACATTTAATACCTGAGTCGGAACTGCTGCTGTTATACAAACAATCCACCAATTGCCAAATGCGAACCATCTTTGCAGAAACACTGATGAAACAGTTCTGTTTTTCTTCCTAAATTATGCAATGGAAGCTACGTCAGAGTCCCGCCAATTACTAAACAGAATACGATATAGTCCAGACAAAGCCATTTGCGGTACAAAAGACAGTGATAATTTTGCGTTCTGACAGTTCCTGAATATGGCGAAAGGCTCCTATCAGATATCTTCCGTCTTCGTGGAATTACTGTCTGGTCACTCTCTGTCGGGACAGATCCAGTCGTTTTAACAATGTAAAAGATAGAAATCGGAGTACACTCTGATTGCGAAAGGGCAAAATCGGAGCTAATTCGACTCAAAACGGCTGAATTATGACACTTCCTGACCAATATCTTATTTTTGTTCCGATTAAAAATTTGTGTTTTTAAAATTTAAGTTAAAGTTTGAATTTTTTAGCCACGATTTACAGAATCATGATCAGACTTTTGACAAATTTACGGAATGGTCTTGTCAAGGCCGGATATAACAATTGTGAAAGTGTGATCCATGGTTAACGATATTCGAAGAGTTGACTTCAAATTTACCACTAGTAACCCTTGATTTAGCTTCCTTGTAAGCACCAACCATATACATGCATAAACCAAATCATAAAAGGAAACGCCAGAGTTGAGGAGTCCTGTTTTATTTTACTTGTTTCAAATTCCTTGTTTCATATTGGCCATTTTTTTTTAACCATTTGTATCTGTATATGATAGTTTCGTTTGTTATTACATGATTTAGAGTGTCGAAATATGAAGTACCCGTCTTGGATGTACTTACACGATTTATTCAAATGAAATAAAATGAAACCACCAGATTGATTTACGGAACTGAAGTGCCAAACCTAGTAACTAATGTTGTAGCTTCCTTTAAAAAAATACTGGGAGAGGATCCAAATAGTTACATCATCATTTCAAAATGAATTAGAAGCCATCTAAAGCAAGGAAGCAATTATGTGCGCTTCCTACAGCACTACTGTTTTAAGTAGGTAATTATCATCTTCTACATCTGATCAATCTTTGTTTTCTTAATTAAAGTACTGATAATACTTGCTAAATATATATTTTAAACATTATAAAAAAAAATCTTTTTAAAAATCTTCAAATCCTTTTACTTGTGCTGATCCCAGTGTTATTATCTGCTTGTTAATATAAAATAGCATTGTAATGATCTCCTTTAACACGGTAACATGTGCAAATCAAGAAATAGAAATAAGCTGTTTGAAAGTGGTATATCGCGGGTTCTAACTGTTATATTCATTCACATCGTTTATAAACACATGACGATTTAGAGCTAAACATATTGTAAAGAAACCTGTTTACTATTAAAAATAATGAAAGAAGATGCGGTATGATTGCCAATGAGACAACTCTCCACAAGAGACCAAATGACACAAAAGAATTTCACAAGTATAGGTCACTGTACATCCTTCAACAAAGACAAAAGCTGATACCACATAGTCACCTATAAAAGGTTTCGAAACAACAAATGTAAAACAATGCAAAAGAAAAATCAAACGGCCTTATTTACATTGTGTATGTACAAAAAAAAAGAACAAACAAACAAATATGTAACACATCAACAAACGACAACAACTTTATGTTGTATGTCTATTAAAAATAACCTTAACTATGTAGTGTACACTTTTAATATGTGTGCAGTGTGCACCTCATTTTTATGTTGTTTCTTCATAGACAAAACAAAGTATTACTTTTATCCTTTAACACATACAGTATACTAAAAGATATTACCAAACTGATCCAACTCTCGTATATTACCCCTCTCATATAGAATCGGGAAAAATAGTCGAGAAAAGCCATATCAACTCATGCATATACCAGAGTTCACAAACAGCACTTACCCTCTCTAAAACCATATTATGTGTATTTTAAAAAGTAAAATACTAAAACTACTGAGCTCCGAGGAAAATTCAAAACGAAAAGTCGCTAATCAAATGGCAAAATCAAATGAAAAAACAACTGTCATATTCCTGACTTGGTAAATACATTCTCAAATATATAGAAAATGGTGTAATGAACCTGAATTTATAACGCTAAACTTCTCACTTGTCGACAGTCGCATCAAATTCCATTATATTGACAATGATGCGTGAACAAAACGTTACACATAGGGGTACAGGAACAACACGAACCTGAACAAAAAACTGGGGATGTTTTCAGTTGGTACCATTAAGACATACACTTTAATAAGTGTCATTGAATGAATATTATTTAAGTTATTACTCGATAATAGTCCGCTACGTACGTGTACTTACAATTTGGTAATAAGTAACGGAGGACAATATCGTAATGATTTTTTTTTCATATTATGATACTATGTAAACCTACATTTGAAATAAATGCTCAGATTTAGAAACTGTCATAAATCATCTATAAATTCTCTTATTCAGATTCTGAGAACAGATTCACATTCAGACCACCAGAAAATTTTAGAAACGCTCAAAACGTTTAAAATTATGGTATATTTGTTATTGTTATATTATAGTTCGTTTCTGTGTGTATTACATTATAACGTTGTGTCGTTTGTTTTCTCATATTTTTGAGTGTAAATTCACATTGCGATAAGACGTGTCACGGTACTTGTCTACCCAAATTCATGTATTTGGTTTTGATGTTATATATATATGTTATATTTGTTATTCTCGTGGGATTTTGTCTATGTGTGTTACATTTTAGTGTTATGTCGTTGTTCTCCTCTTATATTAATGCGTTTCCCTCGGTTTTGGTTTGTTACCCCGATTTTGTTTTTTGTCCATGGATTTATGAGTTTTGAACAGCGGTATACTACTGTTGCCTTTATATATAAAAGTGCCTAAGAACCATATTGCTATACATGATCTAAATAAGAGAAGAAAAAGACACCAGGGGAACATTCAAACTCATAGATCGACAATAAACTGACTACGCCATGGCTTAAAAAGAAAAAGACATACATACACCGTGTAGAACGCCACATGCGGGGTGTCGGCTATGTTTGACACGGGGTGGCAATTTCGAAGCGAAATATGATATATAATGAATCATCTTTAGTGTAGCAAATAGTCTAGCACAACATGTATAAACACAGGTATACAGAATGGCATATTCACACAAAGGAAGTATTGTATGGTAAAATTACAATTCAATATATAATGGTGCAACAATAGGTTGAACATTGAAAAATGTAAAGATTAGGATTATACAGTGCAAACACAATAAAAGGTAGGACAGTAGTGGATATTTGGACAGGATTTTACTTCCGCTATATGAAAAACATCATCTTGAGTAAACGCGGCTGATATTTATTTTTTTTTTGACAAAAAACATGGTGCCAATTTTACGTGACAGCGACTATATATCTATAAACGATATTTTATATAGTTTGTGTCCGTTTGTCTGTTACCTAAAAAAAAAAAACCAGAAATACTATACTCCAGGGAAATTGCAAAAGGAAACGTCCCTTATTGAGAAGTAAAATAGGAATCTTAAACACACCAAACAAATGGATAAACAACTACATAATACCCGACGTGGTACATACATTTGGTAGAAAATGAAGGATTAATCCTGGTTTTATAGCGAGCTAAACTTATCACTTATATAACAGTCTCATATTATTCCATGATATTTACTTTGAAATGTCTAGTGTTTGTTTTGTGTTTCCATTTATTTAGTTATTTATGCCATGTAGTTTTTGACACTGTCTGAATACCATTGTTATAACAAAGATATTCCAATCTAAATGGGTATGATTGTTTTTTTTTGTTTTTTTTTTACCCAAATGAATCCCATCAATAAAAAGAAAAAAAATCACTGCATTTTCAAAGATCGTGTCCTTCGTAACCTTTCATTCTAATCGTATATAAGAGTTATATATTTCGCTTTTAATTTTGCAAAACAAAACTTACGAGCTTTTCTCTCAAAAGAATTCTATAAAAACAAATGATTGATTACAAATACGTTCAACGTAGAATACACGGTGAAGACGGATCTGTTATAAAACAAAAATATTTACCTGCCGTCGGCCAAAATATCTCGTCTATTTTTTTCTCTCTCTGAGGACTTTGTTATTTTAAATGATTTAGTTATAAAATCATATATAGTTGCTCAGTAGAAACTTCTGCTGTAGATTATGTCTGCTTCCTTCTAAGGGTATTTTTTTCTGTATTTAAAAGAAAATATTGCGACATTATTTATTTTTTCAATTAAAAAAAGAAGATATTGTATTGTTAAGAACAAGAAAAGCCTTTAAGATAACAGCCAATGATAATTTACTTCTCTGGAAGATTATTGATTACTTGAAGATAATGTTTATATTTTATAGTTTCATAACTCTAATTACAACTGTTTTATTGAGAGAATAAAGTGAAGATTAATTGGAGTCGTGGTACTGAATACGGATGAAGCCATTACTAAGTAACTGGAACTAATCAAATATGTACTCAAATCGTAAATCTCTAATGTCAGCTCTTTTTGTTGGTATGCTTAAGACTAGCACTTCAATTTTACAGCCCAGGCGTTTCATTAAAACAGAACTACTACTTATAGTTCATATCCCCATTTCAGTACTTAGGTTGGAAAAAACTTCAGTTATACAAAAGAACACTACAAATTGATATTTAAATGCGAGCTTACTAAATTCAAACCAAGCAAGATACATTATAGCATTAATATATAAGACAGTAAATGAGTTATGTGGTTTTTTTCATATTTAAACTGTTATATTAATAGTTTATTATCAATATCATAGTATATGAATCATACAATATAGATTTGCTAAATCTATAACCCTCATCATAACTGGTAAATGCCAGCCGGAGCATCATCAGTGTCAATAATTTGTTCATTTAATATTTAATATTATATGGTTTTAGATCATTCATCTTAGTAATGAATTCAAAAGTCCGCCTGACTCCACTTCAAACACTGGTTTTGACATGACCTGTTACAATAACTGAATTTAATATCTATCATGTTTTATTCATATCCTTTGTTTATTTCGAGGGGAAAACATATGTCAAATAAACACAGACAGTGCTTTCATTTCATTAACTTTTATGTTTTATAGAAAACCCACAATGAGTTCCTTTGAAAGTCGTTGATTTCATAATACAATTTCATAATAACCTTCCATCATTACCGAACTGAACAAAGAAATAACACAACGGGTGCCGTATACGGTGCAGGAAATGCTTACCCTTCCGGAACACCTGATTTCACTCCCGGTTTTTATTGGAGTTCGTGTTGTTTCTTATTTATTATTTTTAACTGTTGATGTAAATGTGTTTTGGTTTTGTGAGTCTTTGTTTACTCCTTGGTTCTGTTGTTATTGTCTTTCAACATGCCTTTTTGTGAAGTATATATATAGAAATCTCTTTAAGAAATTATTCATTAGACAAACACGCTGCCGAACTTCTATAGTGTAATTTCTTACATAATTCTTATATAAGTATAAACATAAAACTTGTGCGTATTGTACGTGGGTGGTCACTACATCGACATCTTTTGTAAGTATATTCCATTCAAACAATATCATGTGCGCAGTTTATCATTTGCAAATAAAACAAGCAGATGTGTTAATATTGCACTAAACGCGAGGAAATCACTCCGTGTAAACTCCTCGAACCTCTAAGCAAAATTATCAATGTCGAATTTAGATCTTTGAATATAAGCATTGGCATAAATATGGATTTTATCATCACCAAATCAAAACATAACTTAATGTGTATTCCTTTCAAACGGGATATATAAATACACATTACTAATCCTACTGCCTGTCGATACTTTTACTTTTGGCATTGCACAAGTCATGTCTCCTTTACTGTTCATGACGTTAAAATACTAAATCCCTGGGACGTGTTAAGTGGATTTTAGTCTCTGATACATGCTTTTTTATTATTAATCATTTTGGCATTTAACTAGCTTTTAGTAACTGCAAGTAATTACGACTGGTACTTTCCTGTTAATTTTACCTGTTGATACACTTTGTAGTGACCTTTTTGTTATCTAATTTTTACTTATTTAGGATTATATCTCGTTTCTTTATTTGTAATATATTCTAGCTTTGATAAATGTTTGAAAAGACTATAAATTTTCACTTCTCTTCTTTAACTATGAACAACAAATCTATTTAATTTGTTAAAAAACATTTCCGTTCTCCATTCACACTGTATACCTTACAACAAAATTATTTACCTATGTTCATTTTTTTGGCGGCATTTTGCTCAAGGTTATGGTTGACTTTCTGGAATTGCTTTACAACCTTTCTCTTCCTTTAATTTAATAAACAACTTTCACCATTCCAATACACTGGAATACGTAATTGCTATGTTTTGGTAAAGAAGGCAATGAATATGACGTAAATATTACATAGTATATGACACAACAATTATCATAATTATGTGATATTAGATTGATGAATGACCGCCTGTTTGAGAACCAAACTACAATGTATATGAAAATACCTCTCATTCATTTTCACGCAAAATTAGACTCATAATGGGACGGATTCATCATACATTTAGTGTTGTTATCCACGTTTTTTGTCAATAAGAGTACATAAACAATTGTATTATGTTTAACTAGTTCTTGGTAAGGACAATATCTGGACCTCTCCCGTCCTATTGTTCTCGATTATTAATATAGATAGGATATGTTATTTCTTGGGATCATCTATTGTCAATCTTGGTTTTAGAAGGAAATGTCCTCATGTACTGTTCAGTCTTTAATCTATATCCTTTTATTTTTTGTACCAGGGTTGGTGCTTCCTTTTTGGATATTCCTTATTGGAATTACTGCTCAAAGAAATATAAAAAAGTTCATAAACCGGGGCCTTCATAATTCGATTGACTGTTGTTGAGAATACTTGATACAGATGACCACTGATAGAATATTTGATACAGATGACCACTAACAGAATATTTGTTTCAGATGACCACTAATGACATTGGATGTGTTCCAATTGTCCTTGTCCAATTTCCTTCTTTTTTCCTTTCATCTGATTTTCGACTTTTATGCATAACAAGATGAACAACAATCCGGTCCAGAGTTATCCCCAGGTTTTAGTGATGTCTGTTTTGGTTTGTCGTTTGTTTCCTGTATGTTGCTTTTCTTGATTATCAGTTTTTTGTTCTTTTTGATCATGCTATCTTTTATTTTTCTTATGCAATGTTTTTTCTCCCTGTAGAGTTGAAAACACAATATTTTACCAAATACAACATACGTAAATCTTGAAATTCTATGGGGATTTATAGGAAATATCATATTTAATAATTTTTAATACATTTCAACCACACGACGATTGGGGATTGATTCTGGAATTACAGATCATATTTGGCGATTGATACTAGAATGAAAGGCAGTTTCTACTATACTATTGAATTACCTTAATTAGAATAATATAATATACTTACCGCATTTTCAATATCAATTAAACATGTCATTTATTTAATATGAACACCAAACACGGACAAACTAAACAAAACACAAAATTATATGATTTGTTTGTAAACAACACGTTTTCTTAGGATATATCTTATCAGGTACTCTCACAAGTAGTTTAAAAGCCTTGATAGCCGTAAAACATAAAACTACAAAATTGTGCATCACAAATATATAATGTCCTCTTTTTATGTATAAACTTGAATATATTCATGCATTGTATCGCATATTCACAATTAAAATGCCCTGTTTAGTTGCACAAAGTGTTTCATTGAAACTTGTTGAAGGAATATCAACTTTTTTTAAGTTGCGTGTGTCGTTTTGGAAAATACAAGTTCATCAACTGAACTATCAACACTTTCCTCGATTAATTAATTAATCTTTGTTATAAGAAACAGGTGTTTCGCTAAGAAGATATAAGCATTTTTCTGCACATTTGGTTTTTTCAGTATGTCAGCAGCAATTTCATTATATCATCTTGTTTTGCCGTGGAAAGTTAACAATTTTGTTATGTTGAGTTAAGATGTTTGATATGGTTACTTCGTCGTAGGTGGTGAATGGTAAAGCTGACATAAAGGACATTTACAGAACTGTTGTTATTATACATTGTACGTTTTCAACGCTGTTTGGATTATTTTGTGGAGTCGCTGTTTAGATAGGTCGTCTATTCTGTATTACGGCTTTTAATAATTTTGGAAAAGCTGATTAATATGGAAAACATGTTCTTTGTAGATAATTAACTCATTGGAATTGTAAGTATCAAACGTCGATCCTGATAGTCTGTATTAGAGATAAAAAGAAAGGTCTCGCTATGGACAAGCAAGAGCTGTGTCTTCTGTACTATTAGTTGTCTGTTTGTCTTTTTATTTTAAGCCATGGCGTTGTCAGTTTATTTTAAATCTATCAGTTTGACTATCCCTCTGGTATCTTCCGTCCCTCTTCTATGGATCATGATAACTGTATTTTTGTCAGAATATATCTAAACATTGAACAGTCTACTTGATGATCTTTGGCCGATTAATGCTGAAGGGATATAGGTACGATACTGTTGTCAGGTCATTAGAGATTGCATATTTTGGCGTTAATATTGATTCACTTATAGGGTGTTTGCATCGGAGCTAAACACATTTATCTAAAAAACAGTTGTTTCCATGGCACGAGTTATGTTCTTCTCATATATATTATGATTGTATGATACTAAACCCCTAACGGGGAGGATTGTGCTTGATATTCATATGATGAAGACATAATTTTTAAATCAGTTAAATTGAAGGATGGAGCTGGCATGTCAGTTAACTGCTAATAGTCTGATGTTATTTATGTAATGTTGTAATTTTGTTTATTTATTTTGGTTACATCTTCTGACATCAGATTCGGACTTATTTTGAACTGAATTTTAATATGCGTATTGTTATGCGTTTACTTTTCTGTATTGACTAGAGGTATAGGGGAGGGTTGAGATCTCAATAAAATTGAGAATGGAAATGGGGAATGTGCCAAAGAGACAACAACCCGACCATTGAAAAAAACAACAGCAGAAGGTCACCAACAGGTCTCCAATGTAGCGAGAAATTCCAGCACCCAGAGGCGTCCTTCAGCTGGCCCCTAAACAAATATATACTAGTTCAGTGATAATGAACGCCATACTAATTTCCAAATTGTAGACAATTAAAATTAAAATAATACAAGACTAACAAAGGCCAGAGGCTCCTGACTTGGGACAGGCGCAAAAATGCGGCGGGGTTAAACATGTTTGTGAGATCTCAACCCTCCCCCTATACCTCAAGCCAATGTAGAAAAGTAAACGCATAACAATACGCACATTAAAATTCAGTCCAAGAGAAGTCCGAGTCTGATGTCAGAAGATGTAACCAAAGAAAATAAACAAAATGACAATAATACATAAATAACAACAGACTACTAGCAGTTAACTGACATGCCAGCTCAAGATTTCAATTAAACTGATTGGAAGATTATGATTTCATCATATGAACATCAGGCACAATCCTTCCCGTTAGGGGTTTAGTATCATACCATCATAACATATATGAGAAGAACATAACCCGTGTCATGCCAACAACTGGTTTGAATAAATGTGTTTAGTTCCGATGCAAAGACCCTATAAGTGAATAAATGTTAACGCCAAAATATGCAATCTTTAATGACCTGACAACAGTATCGTAACTATATCCCTTCTTAATAAGTCTATTCAAAGGTTTTGTTAGTTTTTGAGGTGAATACTGACACCTTTGTGCTTGATAAATAATATTTCCATAAAAAATTGAATGTGAAATACCTGAACGTATAAGAAGTCTGCATGTTGAGCTATATTTACGAATGATGTCCTTATACCGATGATAAAATTTAGTAAATGTTTTAACTACTTTGTGATATCGAAAACCCTGGTGTAATAATTTTTCAGTAATACATAAATTTCTCTCGTTAAAATCTAAAACATTGTTACATACACGAGCGAATCGTACAAGTTGAGATATATAAACACCGTAAGACGGTGACAAGGGAACGTCAACATCTAAAAATGGATAATTAACGATAGGAAATGAAAAATCATCTCTTTTATCATAAATTTTAGTATTCAAACATGTTTAACCCCGCTGCATTTTTGCGCCTGTCCAAAGTCAGGAGCCTCTGGCCTTTGTTAGTCTTGTATTATTTCAACTTTTAGTTTCTTGTGTACAATTTAGTTTAGCATGGTGTTCATTATCACTGAACTAGTATATATTTGTTTAGGGGCCAGCTGAAAGACGCATCCGGGTGCAGGAATTTCTCATTGCATTGAAAACCTGTTGGTGACCGTCTGCTGTTGTCTGATCTATGGTCGGGTTGTTGTCTCTTTGGCACATTCCCGATTTCCATTCTTAATTTTATGATTCTATTGAAGATTTCGATACAACCAAGGCAGTTCTAGCATTCTCTATCTGCCATATAAGAATGATGACAGTATTTTACCGGTCTAATAAGGACTCAAAGGCTGCAAAATTTTCAGGTTAAACCACTGTATTCGGATTTACCAATGGTGTTGGTTTCGGTGCTTCCTAGGTCAAGGAATCGCGCGAACTATCATAAACAAGATAATCAGGACCAAAAGTCCTGTCATTTATTTTTTGTATATTGTTTTGTGTTTTATATAGAACCGACTAATCGCTCGTACTGTGAATGGGTGTCCACATGTTTTGAATGCCTCCTACTGCATTCTATGCTACGGTAATTTATTAGTTTTGACATGGATTGTAATATGCTATGCACTCTATCAAATGGTAACAACTGATGCCCGCTTGGTGTGTCTCCTTTTGTTATGATATGAACAAATGTTCTTTCGTTCTTTTATGACTGTTTGTTTTGTTACAGAGCTATACTACAAGCTTGTTCACACTAGAAATCTAGATGCAAATCGGTTTCATCGATAAAGGAAGATGTGGTATGAATGTCATTGAGCCATCTCTCCATCCAAGTATTATTTAATAAAAGTAAACTATTATAGAAACGATAAGGGCTTCAACACGGAGTCTTGGCTGACACCTAACTAAAAAAATACTAGTATTAAACCATGCAAATGGGAAAACCAACGGTTTTATCTATATAAAAACGAGAAACGAGAAACACTTATGAACCACATAAAAAGAGGACAACCACTGAACACCAGATTCCTGACTTATGACAGGTGCAAACAATAGCAGCGGGATTAAACGTTTTAATGGTACCAAACCTGCTCATTTTTCTTTAACAATAGTTTAATATCACAACATAGAAAAACACACTATTAAAATTAAAAATCAATTAGAAGGCTCAATAAAAAATCGTAGTAACACGAATTAACATGACCTTTTGTGTCCCTCGGTTTAAGTTTGTGACCCGGATTTGATTTCTCTTAATCGATTTATGATCAGCGGTATGCTAGTGTTGCCTTTTTTGTATTTATAAATGAGTGTCACAATGTTTCATGACCTAGAATAATTTCCTTTTAACATATCAAATTAGATGTCAGGGGTCAGAAATGTCACATCCAAGTACATTCCAGAGGGAGGAGAATGTCAGTAAGTATTGATAAATTTGGCTTCTAATAATGATTGGTAAAGGTGAGATCAACTGACAAAAAAGCAAATAACAAAAATATTCAGATAAAACTCCACGGAAAATTCAAAGCGAAAAGTCCCTTATCAAATGGCAAAATCAAAAGCTCAAACACGTTAAACGAATGGAAAACACCTGTCATTTTCATGACGTAAAAATACATCTTTAAAAAATGAAAAAAATACACGGTATAAAGTTTATGCTTCCGATGCGCTTGTTTTGATTCACATTAAAGCCAACAAATATATGAAACCGAAACAGTTAAAGAGCTATAAGTTCAAAAATGACCTTCAAATGAGGTGCGCACATTTAGATTACACGCTATGCCAGTTATTCATTGTGCACAGCTTTTTTTTGTTATTTTGTTATGGACAGAAAAAGTAAAACAGTCATTCTTTAAATAACAATTCTGTTATAAGGAGAGAAACAAATGTGTCTTGCTTATGGTTTAGTTCAGCATTTAGTCATCATTTGTACACACCTATGTCTGATATTGTCTGTACTATATACGGTTAAAATGTGTAATATTAAAAGAGTGATTGAAGTTTCTGGTAAAATTTATCTTATCATTTCCGTCTGACTGTGACAACCAATAAAGTATACGAAGTGTTTGACAAGGAAATTGATTATGAAATGATTGTGTATCACTGTATTGTTATTATTAGGCGTAAATTGTCTTGTTGCAGCATAGACATGTTTTTTCCCTTATCCGTGTTTCAATAATCAAAATATAACCACATTATCGACACTAATTCCAATGACATGTATATGATATCGTATTCCAGACAAAATGTCATAGCTGCACTGATTAAGTCTGCAATTGTCAAGAGGAATATACTAAGACAAGTTTTATTGGAAATCAAATAGTCATGTAAAGACATCTTGCAATATTTTTTGTCCCTGAAAATTTTGTTTTAACCAATTAAGTATTGTATTTCGCAATGAATAGAATTTGAATTGCAAATCACTGTTATAATTGTATTTCAGGGTAATAAAAGCTGATGAAAAGTGATCTAAAACTTATTGCTTCATCAAATATAGAAATTAAACTTCATTAGTATGAGAGCTACCGATTTAATTTCCTTAAACTTAACAGCCATTTTAGCATACCATTTTTTACAAGACTAAAGCTTAGATATGATTAATTTTCAAACTTTATTTTTTTCACAGAAAAAAACCAATATCTAAATATTATGAATTAGCTGTAGTACTGCGTGTTGGTGTTCGAAAGTATCCTTCAATATATTCCTTGTATAACTGTTATCATAGAGCTAGGATGCGTCTTCGACTGCAAATTCAAAACTGTGTTAAGATTTCCTCAATAAATTATTATAAGATATTTTAGATTATATGGCATTGAATCGTTCCTCATCATGGTAAACATATGTTTATATTTAAAACATATATTTTATTTTGACAAAATTGATAAAAATGATTAAAATAAATAACCAACAGAAGGAGTTTTGTTTGTTAGATACACCATTGAAATATGGTTAAATCATTTTATTAAGGATGATTCTTTTGATGAAGCATGTCAGATACATGCCATCTAATTAAATGTAACGGCATCATCTTGTTTATTGCAATATTATCATAAAATGCTTCAAGTTCTTTGATACAGGAATCAGTTCTGTGTAAAAATAAAATTGAGTATCTGTGGATTTCCAAAAATCATAGGACTAATTTTGCACACAGCACATGTTCTTATATGTAGTGTAATTAATTCTACCATGTGACCTTTTCACATATATCGATAGTAATATTCATATTTAACTCAAGTATTCCTTTCACGAAACGCCAGTAAAATGGCAAACAAATAGTCAAACGCTTTCGAAAGACAAACAAGCACATTTCAGCAATCTTCCCACTTCATGTTTATAACTGACGTTAGTTGTGACATTACTTACATTTGAACTGTTTTAAATCATTGGCTGTAACAAAAACCATGTAAAATTTATAAACATTCTATATTTTTACAACAATAAATATATATGCTACACACGCTTCGAATAATACTAGAGGAAGTTTAGACCTATCACCAACGTTATATGCATGAATGACCTACAGCTGAAAATGTACTTAGAAAATAACTCCAAAATTCAATTTTTAGTAGCAATATCTACTACAAACAGATATTCTTAAATCCTTTTTTATGTTACTACGTTCAAAATGATTGATTATTATATCAGGGAAAAAACATAAGATATGACGATAATAAATTATTTTATCTTGCCTCCTATACATTTCTAGGAATATGATTGGTTAAAATCGTCCGCGTGCAAACCGTGTATATTTGAAATAAGGTTAGTAGGGAGGCGGGGCTAATTTCATACACGGTTAGTAGTGGTGTAACGTCCCTTTATATTCCATATCAGGTAAGAAGGGAGGCGGGGCTTATGTCATACAAGGTTAATAGTACCGAGTTAACGGTACCGAGAAAAAATTTTAAAGGTTTTCACAGACGAAGAAATTGATGATAGCGATGGAAATAAATTCATAAAACACATTCTAACAAATTGTTCTTGTTGGCATATTTTTTTTGTAGGATAAATGGTTTACATCTTCTAACATCAGACTCGGACTTCTCTTGAACTGAATTTTAATGTGCGTATTGTTATGCGTTTACTTTTCTGCATTGGCTAGAGGTATAGGGGGAGGGTTGAGATCTCACAAACATGTTTAACCCCGCCGCATTTTTGCGCCTGTCCCAAGTCAGGAGCCTCTGGCCTTTGTTAGTCTTGTATCATTTTAACTTTTAGTTTCTTGTGTACAATTTGGAGTTTAGTATGGTGTTCATTATCACTGAACCAGTATATATTTGTTTAGAGGCCAGCTAAAGGACGCCTGCGGGTGCGAGAATTTCTCGTTGCATTGAAGACCTGTTGGTGACCTTCTCCTGTTGTCTGCTCTATGGTCGGGTTGTTGTCTCTTTGGCACATTCCCCATTTCCATTTTCAATTTTATTAAGAAGTTTCTAAATGGTAACAGTATCGAAAACTTGCTCATTTTGATAGGTCACTAGTCTAAATTTCACACGTTAAGATAGTCGGTAAAATAAATTCGTCACATGTGTGTTAGTGACGTAATACGGTATATATGGGGTCAGTAAATTCTATATGGGGATTTGAGCTTCGCTCTCAACGCATATGTAATTTACTGACCCCATATATACCGTATTAGGTCACGAGCACACTATGTAACTAATTGTATTGTAGGACTTGGCTTGATAACTTGTCACTATTACAGCTGGTTGCTATTTTGATATTTCTATACATTCATCATTATCTAAATTATCGGTATAACACTGTGCACTACAAGAAGTAACAGACATATCTATCTTAATCAGCCTAGAGATACATTCAACAAGATGATAATGTTTCATCAATATTCCTTCTACAGTAGGATGTATAACATTTACCCATTGTATACATTGTTTCTGTTCGATGTAACAAATTACTGGATGTTACAAAACTATTATCTAACACACAAAGGAAAGTAATCATGGCCAATTTGATTTCAAATTAAATCCTAGACAAAAAATAACAACAGAACATTGGAAAATATTGCATCTTCACTAAAAAGATTGTTCAGGAATGTTGTAACTATATCGTACCCGATACATGTATCATCTTTGTTTATGTACTTAATTTCAAATTAGAACCTTATATATTAGCCCCTCTGATACACTAAATATTACTTTATATTGTGGCAAATCATATGTGTACCGCAAATATACTACCATATTAATAGACAGAAACAAATTATCAGAGTTGGGTAAGGATGACATATTTAGTTTGCGACTTCCAACTCATATCATTAGTAAAAAAGTTCGGCCTTCAAAACGGAACCTTAGCTATTACTAAACATCAATCTATAAAAGAGGGGCAAAAGATACTAGAAGGACAGTCAAACTCATAGACCGAAAATAAACTGACAATGTCATGGCTAAAAAAGAAAGAGACAAAAAATAGTACACATGACACAACATATCAAACTAAAGACTAAGCAACACGACACCCTTAAAAAACGGGGTTGACCTCAGATCCTTCTCCAAACGTGGCAACCGTCGTGATGCTCATGTTCGTACAAACCTGGTAAATAGTCTAATTCGGTAGGTCACATTCATGAAATGGGAAGGGAATTGTAGCTACGAAGAAGGAAAAATATTCGATATCATCTGTGAAACATTTATTTGAAAACGGTCAACCAACTCGTGCTGGTTTCCATAAAATTTATGAATGGATGATTTCAACTTCACCATTTGGAACTCCTGGTTTAATAGCTTCCTTGTGATCAGCATTCGTTTATCAATGAAATCATGAGAGGAAACTAGCATGAAAATATCGTATCAATTGGGAGATATATACTCAGTATGCAGGCGTTGCTGGATTGTTGCTACTTAGAACAGGAAAGTTCACAATTGGGAAGCTGAAATCATCTCTTTTGTCGTAAAGTTAAGTTTTCAACCTACTCTCATTATTAATTTATAGCTGTAAGTGAAGATATGAGGTCGACTTATACATATGGAACGCCACAGCTGTCTTATGTGGAACATATCACTTTATGTTATTTTACTATTACTTGATGATATTTTGTCTTTACTTAATATGGTTTTGACATAACTTAATGATGTTTTGATATTATACGTTATGATTTCATATTGACTTGATATAGTTTTTTCATTGCTCAATATGGTTTTGTCATTACTCAATATGGTTTTGTCATTACTCGATGTGGTTGTGTCACTACTCGATGTGGTTGTGACATTAGTCAATATTGTTTTAACATTACTTGATGTGAATGTGACTTAACGTTATGTAGTTGTTTCATTACATGATGTGGTTATGTTATTTCGTAATGATTTGCCTATTCTTTATATGGTTTTAGCATTACGTAATGATGTTTCAAAATTTGACGATTCTACACAACTTGATGTAAAATTGAGAAAGGAAATGGTGAATATGTCAAAGCGACAACCACCCGACCATAGAGCAAACAACAGCCGAAGGCAACCAATGGGTCTTCAATGTAGCGAGAATTCCCGCACCCGTAGGTGTCCTTCAGCTGGCCCCTAAAATATGCATAATAGTACAGTGATAATGGACGTCATACTAAACTCCGAATTATACACAAGAAACTAAAATTTAAAATCATACAAGACTAACAAAGGCCAGAGGCTCCTGACTTGGGACAGGCGCAAAATTGCGGCGGGGTTAAACATGTTTATGAGATCTCAACCCTCCCCCTATACCTCTAGCCAATGTAGAAAAGTAAAACAATAACAATACGCACATTAAAATTCAGTTCAAGAGAAGTCCGAGTCTGATGTCAAAAGATGTAACAAAAGAAAATAAATAAAATGACAATAATACATAAATAACAACAGACTACTAGCAGTTAACTGACATGCCAGCTCCAGACCTCTATTAAACTGATTGAAAGATTATGTCTTCATCATATGAATATCAGGTACAATCCCTCCCGTTAGGGGTTTAGTATCATACTATCATAAAATATATGAGAAGAACATAACCCGTGTCATGCCAACAACTGTTTTTTTAGAAATAAATGTGTTTAGTTCCGATGCAAAGACCCTATCAGTGAATCAATGTTAAAGCCAAAATATGCAATCTTTAATGACCTGACAACAGTATCGTAACTATATCCCCTTTTAATAAGTCTATTTAAAGGTTTTGTTAGTTTCTGAGGAGAATACTGACATTTTTGTGCTTTATAAAGAATATTTCCATAAAATTTTGGATGTGAAATACCTGAACGTATAAGATGTCTGCATGTTGAGTTATATTTACGAATTATTTTCTTATACCGGTGATAAAATTTAGTAAATGTTTTGACCAGTTTGTGATATCGAAAACCCTGGTGTAATAATTTTTCAGTAATACATAAATTTCTCTCGCTAAAATCTAATACATTGTTACATACACGAGCGAATCGTACAAGTTGAGATATATAAACACCATAAGATGGTGACAAGGGAACGTCACCATCTAAAAATGGATAATTAACAATAGGAAATGAAAAATCATCTCTTTTATCATAAATTTTTTGTGTTTGTTTCATTATTTGATGTGGTCGTGTCATTCTTTGATGTGGTTATCCCTTTCTTGATTTCGGACATAGTTGGGACATCCCCTAACAACTTGGTCTGCCGTTTTTTTCTCTCTTAGTTTTCAAATGGAACCAGTATTATAATAAATTCGTAAAATATTCCGCAGAACCCTGTGTCCTGCCTGATATTGTTCATGTCAGTGCAAAAGCGTAATGTTGACCGGCTGTACATTTATCGATACATTTATCGGTAAAAACAAAATAAAAAAAATGTTTTTCTGTAGATGCTTTTTCTTGATATTGAGGACACAAGTCAAAAGACTTGTACTTTATTGTTAACACATTAGACACTTTAAATCAACTCACACTTAAGTAACAGGGAAATGGGGAGGGGAGGGGTTGGGCTCGGACTAAGCGACAAAGTATCAATACTATAAAATAAGAATTCTCCGATGTTTTTTAGTGTGACTGATCATTTGAACATATACGAATATCAATCTTTTATTTTAAGTAATTGAATTTTCTGATCTACCTTGCACTTATTGAAAAAAAAACTGTTTTAAATATCTGTTTCACATTTGACGATAGATATTTTCATCAATGAAATAGTAGCTGACTATACGCTGTGTTAAAGGCTGCCTATATATGATTTCTTATACCCACTGCATTAGAGACTCTGGTGGATAGTTGTCTCATTGGCAATTACACCACATCTAACTTCATTTCAATTTATATGTTGCGTTTTGTATATTGTTACATTGTTTATCTGTTGTACGCATACCCAAGAGCCCTCTTTTCGGAAGCCCGAGCAAAAGCCCTTTTCCGCGATAGACAATTTAATTACAAACTCATGTAAGATAGCTCGAATTCAACTCGAAACCTTTAATCTACATGAGACTTAAATTCAAACCTCACACAAACTCAACTTTAAAAAGTGACTCAAATTTAAAATTGTAACTAGAAATCTACCTTTAAATGTGACTCTAACTAGAAGTCCAACCCGAAACTCAATGCCAAGTAGAACTTCAAATAATGGCCTCAAGTCGAAATCGAAGACTTACTCAAAATTTAACTCAACAGTAACCCGGACTTTAATTTGAACTCCATTTCATTGATGAATGGCCAGAATCATCCAAGGCACATACAACATGGAAATCTATCTAAAAATAGAACAAGTTTTTCCTAATTGGTCACGTGGTTTTACCTCATGAAGTAATGGGATAACCACATCAAAGAATGACACGACCACATCAAATAATGAAACAAACACACCAAGTAGTGTAAAATCGTCAAATTTTGAAACATTATTACGTAATGTTAAAACTATATAAAGAATAGGCAAATCATCATTACGAAATAACAAAACCACATCATGTAATGAAACAACTACATAACGTTAAGTCAAATTCACATCTAGTAATGTTAAAACCATATTGACTAATGTCACAACCACATCGATTAATTACCCAACAACATCGATTAATGACAAAACCATATAGAATAATGACAAAACCATATTGAGCAATGACAAACTATATCAAGTGAATACGAAATCATAACGTGTAATATCGAAACATCATTAAGTATTGCCAAAACCATAGTAAGTAAAGACAAAATATCATCAAGTAATAGTAAAACAACATAAAGTAATACCAGAGTTCCACAAAAGACAGCTGTGGCGTTCCATACATACAGGTTAAAGTCTTTGGAAAAAATAAATGCAGAGGGTTGAAACGTTTTCAGGTACCAACTTTCACCCGAACCTGAAGTGATACTTATTTAGTTCCATTTAACATTTTTCTATAACAAATAATTTAAAAGGAAACTAGTGGTTTTACCCTCGTTCGTCCTTTTTTAATTGACCTGTAGTGTTCATTAGCTCTCTCACTGACATTGATTCTTTCAGCTAGCTATAAAACCAAGTTAAATCCACCATTGTCTGCATTAAAAAATGCCTGTACCAAGTCAGAAATATGACAGTTGTTATCCATTTGTTTGATGTATGTGAGCTTTTGATTTTGCCATTTGATTTAGGTATTTATGTTTTTAATTTTTCAGGAGTTCATTATTTTTTATGATTTTGCTTTTGTCATTCATATATATATATATATATATATATATAATAGAAAAGGAAAAGAATGATTTCATTTAACCGCAACTCCTCTAAAACAATAAAAAAAATTGGAAATAGTTGTGATATGGCGTATAAATATAGTGTTATGTACTTCCGAAATGTGTCTTTGAAACGATATTTATTCCATAGAAAACACTATTTGTTTTGAAAATATTTAAGGAATGACTGTAATATTTTTTCTGTCTATGAAGAAATAACATTAAAAATTTGATGCACACTGAATAACGCGCGTAGCGGGTTATTTAACAGTGTGCACCACATTTTTATGTTATTTCGAATAGACAGAAAAAATATTACAGTCATTTCTTATAATTTAATTCTAAATTCCATTTTAAACCGTAGAAAACCATGAAAATACGTTGATGACGTCACGGTCACATGACTAAATTATGTCTATGGGCTCATAACAAAATAACGTCAGCCAATTAGAAGACGCGTTACATCCAAAATTAAATTATTCAAATATGGAGCTCAGTCGGTATACTGCCCGCGAAATTTAAAAACTATTTGTTTCAACAATTGACCAATTGTAAAGCAATTTTGCGGGAATCTCTTAGTATGATATTATATCTAAATGATAGCATGCCAAACAGATCTATGTTTACATGATAATCTTATTCGTAGCGACATTTAATACACCGGGAAATAGTGGCTGTCAACATTAGAACAATTACACCTCTTAAGACTAACGATGTTGGTTCACAAAACTATGATACTGTCGTGATTTATTTTAAATTAGTTCTGGTAAATCTCATCAGCATGATCAAAAGTTATTTCAACAATAAGATAGGTCATAAACAATAATTTTAACTACTGAATCTAAGTGTCTGTAAAACTTGTTTCTTTACGTGCATGCCATTTTCATCAAAATTTAAACCATTTGATGGCTCCTCATAGTCTATAATTTTCCTCTACACTTATTAGTTGTCTACAGAAATTGTGTAAAAGAAGAATTAGTGCGGTTTACAATGATAATATATTTTAATAAAGATATTTTCGTTTCAAAAAATCATAAATCGTCATATTCCATTTGTAATCTGTTTGAAAACAACTTTATATTACTTTTAAATATCGTGTGGTAGAACCGTATTAGAAGGTCGAAATTACAAATTATATATAAATAATATTATTATGATTCAATATTTCATTCAAACATTTTTACTTGAAAATATAAGACTATTCACCGGGTTTGTAATCTCATAAGCAACACGACGGATGCCAAATGTGGAGCAGGAGCTGCTTACCCGTCCGAAGCACCTGAGATCACCCCTAGTTTTGAGTGGGTTTGTTGGTTTGTCTTTTGTTTTCTATGTTGTGTCTTGCGTAATATCGTTTTTCTGTTATTCTTTTTCTTTTTTAAACATGGCGTTGTCAGTTTGCTTACGATCTATGAGTTTGAATGTCCTTCTCGTATTTTTCGCCACTCTTTAAAATTGTATGCATCTACCTGATGCTAAATTCCCAGGCCAACAATTACAATGAGTCGACGTGTATATAACTCGGTAACTTGAACAAAAAATAATTTTAACCAGCCATTAAACACTTACGAAGCAAGAATTGTAACTAACTATTGTAAAATACTGTAACGACAGTTGTAACCCGCTATTGTACAAGAATGAACCTAATATCTTACGTATATGTATGTTAGATGTAGAGCACCAATTTTACGAATAAACGTTTTTAATTGCCGAAAAGAATAGCTTTCAGAGGATAAAATATGTAAAACTTAAAGTGTGGTTATATATGACTTGCAACAGTAATAGGCAAAAGCACATTTCAAAGGTTAATGGCACTTTTTTCTTCAGAAAATGAATGCATGCATGAGATTGTTTAGTAGGATTTGATTAGTTGATACATTTTAATTTACAAGTAAATGAATTGTTGCCGTTAGATTTTCATCAAATCGATTTAAAGCGATATATGTGTTAATGAAGTGTTTACCCAAATCATTCTTGAGGGAATGGATGCCAAACCTTATTCGATATATAACTGTTGTGTTTTCGATGTTTATCATGCTGCCTAATTTAACAAACAATAGGACACAATTTTGATCGAATCATACCCTGCTGCCTGAAAACCAATACGACAAAACCTTGTTCGATATATCGTGTTGCCTACTTTATAAACAAATAAGACGTGTAGTTCAAGAAGCGTTAAAAATTGTAAGTAGAAGGAAACGTTAAGTTAATTTATTGTGAAGGTTTTTTTCCTTTACTAATATCAGGATAAAGATCGATTATTAAGGTGGTACCTAACACTACAGGGAGATAACTCTGTAAAATCAGCTAAACGTTTTAATTACGTTGTGTTGTTAAGGGAATATTAAGCTTCTCAATGATCAAAATAAGTGTTTGGCAAACTGCTATATAACCTGTGTAATTTTTCTGATAAAACGGTTGGTTCAAAATTTTTAAAATTTTTATATTTTTGTAAAAGGGTCAAAGTAAATACTTTGTCAAAATTTTAAGAAAATTGATTTTAGTTAAAGTGTTGGGTACCACCTTAAATGAATTTGTTTTGGCTAAGGTCCAGTGACAAATGATTTAAGCGTGCTTACTTCAACGATATATAAGTGTTTATAAAGCACATTGTTTCTTTTTTGTAGATCTTCGCGGACATTTATTTGTTTCACGTTTATGGAATCATTTTCAAATTAAGGATAACGTTTACTAGTTTGACTAGTATTATAATAGGGCAACGACGGGATTGGGAAGTACAATCACTAAAACATAATTAAATTAATGCACTTCTCTAAAAATAACAGTACTACATTCACTCGAAAATCAAAGGGAAATAATACCATTCATGTTATAAAAATGGGACGAAAGATACCAGAGGGACAAACTCATAAATCGAAAACAAACTAACAGGCTAAAAATGAAAAAAGACAAACAGACAAACAATAGAACACATGACACAACATAGAAAACTAAAGAATAAGCAACACGAACCCCACAGTTAGACGTAATGAATCATTGAAACATAAATATCCCATGCTATAGGATTGGTAGTACGATTTAAATAGTAAAAAGTTTAATTACAAAAATACTGAACTCAGAGGAAAATCTGATCGGAAAGTCCATAATCACATGGCAAAATCAAATGACAAAACACACCATTAACGAATGGACAAGAACTGTTAAATTCCTGACTTTTGAATGTAGAAAATGGTGGATTAAACCTGGTTTTATAGCCCGAAACTTCTCACTTTGTTGATAGTCTCATCAAATTCCGTTATATTTACAATGATGCGTGAACTAAACAGACATAATAAATAAAATAGTCAAAATATGGGTACAGCAGTCATCATCGTGTTACAATTTTAAAAGGAGCAATTTAACAGAACACAAACACATCTATCTACAAACACATTCATTGATTCGCGTATCTGACGTCAGACAAATTGATACGTCACATATTTTTGTCGTTCAATGTTTATACGAACAATTTTAAAATTTCACATGGGCAATGTTAGCATAAAGGGTTAAAAAATCAATAGCAAAATTCTGATAATGATCAATTATATTTTATATCCACTTAAAATGTCTCACATCAAAAGGAAATCAACATATATGTTTGAATTAAGTCGCTTTTCACTTTGAAAAGGGTTAACCTCATTAGCAAGTGTACTGCGCGAACATGCAATTATTGGTTATATACGCACAATGTTCCTACATCCCCTAGGATTTAAAACAGAATCTTAGAAATTTCCTCCGCAAAACAAAATAAAATGTTAGCAAACACGAACCACTATTTAAACAAATTCAATTTACGTTTTAAATTATGTTTTTATATTTTTTGATCATTTATGAAAAACTCTTTTAACTCTTATGTATAGGGGTCCTATTTCTTATTCTCTGATCTTCCTGAAACTTGACAGAAACAACGACTTTTGTTGGTTCTTTGTGGTGTTAAAGCCGTTATTTTGCCAAATTTCATTTGACTCGGTGGCTGCATAGTAAGCTATAGATACACAAAGAGTACAAAATGCCAAGATTCTTTTCTTATTAACTGCATATTTGGGTCTTAAAGAAATAAAATGCTTTCACACACATTACAAAACGGTAGCCAATTTATCAAAACGTCTGAAAACGTCGAAAAATCCGGAAAATGCTAATTTCCGCCGTTACATGGGCTAAAGTTTCAATTTTAAAATGTTCATGATAATTAAAACAATACGTGTGGTGAAATTTAGGAATAAGATGTTGATGGCTGCCGTAAAAAAATGATGCATGTTGCTATAGACTCCGGCCGGAAAAATAGATTTATAGATTCGACACAGGTTAAATTATGCAATTTATGGTAATCGTTTTATAGCTTTTAACGATTTATATTAAAGATGGGGAAATGGGGAAAAAATCTCATTACATGAACTTCGTACAACTCAAGTTTTGCAAAAGGCAAATTGGAGACACCAAGACAGTCCTCTTAATGTAAAATATGAATTTTAATTTATGTTGCGAAAGTACTCCGAAATAGATCATTTAGAGTCGTCACTTCAGTAAGGTGCATTCACCAGTATTAAAAGACTCAATACAAGTCCACGAAATGTCCTTACAACTATCATGCTGAAAGTAATTCCTGTACTAGCGAAGCCGGAACTTTTCGTCAATATACACTTGACATGTGCATGAAATGGAGGTTATTGAATTTGAAGGACTAATCCAAAACAGCGACAAAAACCGTTTCATTGAATATATAAAACGCGGGATTATGTAAGCCGTTTTTACGGACGACCCATGAGAAGATTATTATATTTTATTAAGGAATTATTGTAATATTTTTTCTGTCTATGAAGAAATAACATTAAAAATGTGGTGCCCACTTAAAACCCGCGTAGCGGATTATTTAAAGTGTGTACCATTTTTTAAAGTTATTTCGAATAGGCAGAAAAAATATACAGTCATTTCTTATAATTTAATTCTTAAATCGATTTTAAACTGCAGTAAATAAAGAATAAACATTGACGACGTCACGGTCACATGATAACATTATGTCTATGGGCTGATAAACAAAACGACGTCAGTCAATCAAAAGACACGTTACATCCACAATTAAATTATATACAGTCGGAAACACATTTGAAATCGAACAAAAGAATCGAAGCTCTTTGTTAGAGAAGGCGATAAATGTTTACTGTAATGTTTACTATAGTGACCAACATTTTAAAAGCTAACAGAAACAAACAAAATTACAATTTTTTTCTCAATTACGAAGTGTTTTATTTCAAAAACACCATTTGCATAAGTTTTCAATTTATCTAGTACATAGTTAAGCAGAACAAATAGATATCAAGTCGACGACATCGGTATCTTTCAAGTTGGAAGTAGAAAATGCATAACCTCCGATTTGAAAAAAAAATTATCACGGACGGAAACATTTCAATCTATAAGTTCTGTAATTTTCGTGTCTGCCCTTCCATTATGTGACTCAAGAAAAATTCCAAAAAATGGGTAACAATTGTATTGAAAAGAGAAAACCGAGTGCACCTTTTTATGTTAAGGCGTGTTTGAGTTGAATATTTTGTCTTGATATCGTACAAAGTAAAAATATTTCATACATCGTCTCGCTCCAGATTCTAATATTTATATATCAAAGCTACAGGTTGACTTTAAACATAAAAAAAAATCACAGCACTAAAAGATGAAATATATTGGTCAAGTGAAATACCTCTCTAATGAATCACAAAAACAGAGTAGGTGTGTTCGAATAGCTATTTTTTTACTGAAAGCACTTGACGACAGTCTTTCAAGTTGGATGATGAAAATTATATTTTTGTTTGTTATAACTAGGGTTTATAGTCTTCAAACACTACAAAAATCTAGTCTGCCCTTCCACGAAATATTTAATTAGATTTTTTAAAATGTTGATGAATTTTCAAAAATTCCACCTGACAACCAATCAGACAATAGTTTTAAGTTGAACCAATGCAGACAAGATCATTAACTGATGCTCATTTGCTAGTGTCTTTTAAAATACAACTGACATATAAGGATCGTAATGGTGCAATGTGGATAAATTTATCGGTTTCCAAGAGCAAAATTGGTAGCGCGTCATCCTACAATGGCTTCCCTTTCTACGATTGTGAAAATGAACTGGCGTAATGGGGAGATAATTTCGACGATGTAGAGTCCTGACTGTATATGTATATCAGATGGTAAACATTTTTAGCAAGCAACTTTATATGACTTGGGAAATTATTCTCAAGCCATGGTTAAAGTAAGTGAAGGGGTGTGTTTCGACAAATTATGTGCCAGGGAAAATACAATTCTATTCAAATTAACCAAGGGTAAAATGTTTCGATTTACTTGCAGAGTGTCAGATATATTTGTATTGGGGTTGAATTAAAAAAATTTTTTTTATGGAAAACCGTTTACATGTACTTCCGTCCCATTTTTTCTTCCTACATTACTTGCGACAGTGCTGCATTTTTAGGTGAAATGACTTAAAGGTTTAATCTCGCTGCAAATGTTTGCACCTGTCCTAAGTCAGGAATCTGATGTACAGTAGTTTTCGTTTGTTTATGTAATTTATACGTGTTTCTCGTTTCTTGTTTTTTTTACTTTATATAGATTAAACCGTTAGTTTTCCCGTTTGAATGGTTTAACACTAATAATTTTGGGGCCCTTTAAAGCTTATTGTTCGGTGTGAGCCAAGGCTCCGTGTTGAAGGCCGTACATTGACCTATAATGGTTTACTTTTTTAAAATTGTTATTTTGATGGAGAGTTGTCTCATTGGCACTCACACCACATCTTCTTATATCTATATATAGAAATATTAAATCAAATTCCACAACTTGAGAGGTACTTTATGATAAAATGACATTACAAAAAGAACAACACCAGAATCAACCAACAACATATAAAAAACGAATAAAACTTGCAAAAATTTGAACAAAATCGAGGTCAAAGACCCCATTTGACGCCGCATTGTTAGTGTAACGTCGTGTTGTAGGAACATCGTGCACAACGTTTATAGAACCACTCTTTAAGACTAATCATAGTTTGTCGTTTACGTTTTCTAGTCACATCTCTTACGCCAACTAAGAACGAAGAATTTCCTGTGTATTCTGAAAGGTCGTGCAAGTTTATTGTGAAATGTCATTATTTTGGTTAAAAAAGAAAAATATACCAGACAAGAATATGAAAAATAGCAATTAACTCAAAATAAAATCTATGCATTAAGTGTTTCGGGATTGATATTGAAATAATGAAAGAACGTTAAATGAACATCAAATAACAATTCTAGAAACTCTTCTTAATTATATAAAGCCTTGCATAGTGAATTTAATAACTCATACCTTACATTAAGATATGGACGATCGTAAGCATCGAAATTACGTCTTTTAAAAGCCAAAAATATCCTCCATAATTTTGGTTGTGCAAATAACCCCAACAAATGTATGCAAGAAAATAATTAAAATAATAAAGAAGAAAGAGGGTTTTGAATCTTCATTGCAGATAGTTCACAGAGGAATCTTTTCCCATCTTTTATATATATAGAGTCTATAAGAATCTACCAACCAGTAAACTTAATAGGTATTGGATCATCAAAATTGACAATACTACACAAACAGGAAAAATTATATGAGTCTGAAAGATTGTGTAACAATACCGATAAATAGATGGAAAACAAAACACTAAAAAATGTTGAATATCATTGCACAAAGATGGAAAAACTGAACAGATGATATAAATTATACAATAATTGCAAATATTTCGGCTCAACAAATGGCCTTCTTTGGTGACAAAAGTTTTAACAATAATGATATATAATGTATAAGGTGTAAACATAGATCAGTAATAATACAGGTAAGTTTTGGTCGATTGATTTAATCCAAAATCCTGAATATAATAATATAAACACTAGACTGTAAATTTAATTATTTCTTTCTATTGATTCCATCTGGATGGAGGACACCCAGTATTTTTATCTAAATTACTGGGTGATTGCTGGGTAATTGCCAGCCTTGTGGGGATAAGCGCTGCAAATGTTGCAACCAATTGCAGCATTCATCAACATTTCACAGTAAGACCACAGAAAAGACTTACAAGATCTTCTGCAATCTCAACTGCAAAAGCTCAAACGTGATTTACGTTCTTGAGTGTCCTAGATGTGGTCTCCAATATGTTGGTGAATCTATGCAGCCATTTCACAAACGCCTCAAGGCCACAGGAGTGACCTCACAAAAAAACCGTATATTCCTGTCAGCCAACACTTCAGGTTACCAGATCACAATCTGAAAGATTTTGATCACATGAAGATCCTTGTGATCGAACAGGATTGTACATGGCAAAATAGGCAAAGAGAAAATCGGGAGAAGTTTTGGATAAAAACACTGGGTGTCCTCCAACAAAATTATAGTCCAGTCGATTTGTGAAACAATTGCTCAGATTGTGGTAAAAGCATAAAATTTTGCAGAGTGTTAGTTGAGGTCTTAACTAACATTTATAGCTATGGACCAAATTCAAAAAATCAAAATGGCGGCTCTGGGCGGCCATTTTGAAATCATGTCCAATAAATTAATAAAAATTATCATTAAAAATATGAAAAATATATTACATTACCAATTTTGATAAACTTTCGTATATCTTATGACAAAGAATATCAACTGAGGACTATTGAAGTATTAGGTGGCCATCTTTTTTTTTTTTTTTTTTTTTTTTTTAACGATAACAAATATTTTATTCAATCATTTCCTGCTATATAAATACCTAAGTAGCCCAGGTCGCATACTTAGGGGCCCCTGTATTTTAACAGCCTCACTTGACCAGGGAAAATATCAAATGAGTTTATACAATAGTTTTACATACATAATTATATTTAAATAACCAATACAATTGATTTTCACACCTGATAAGCATCACTGTATAAAATCACTATCGTATATCCGGTTCACTGAACAAACATGTGTTGATTTAAACTGGAAAAACTTTAAAATTTGATTGCGAAAATAAGTTATAGTTTGACTTGAAGAATTTTGATGTGACTGAACAGAATTTGAAAGTATTCTTTAATATATATTTATGGATTATAAAAAAAAGGATAAAGCACATGTGGTGAGTACAAATGTATTACGAAGCATAATATATGTGGTAATTTACTAATGTAACTAATATGCACAGACATAGATTTAAATAATAATTACAATACAAAATATTGTTTTTTCTTTCTGTTATAATAACATATTGTTCACTACTTTATACACAAGATACAATAAGATAAGTATATATATATGGAATCGAACGCACCTTTCGTTTAGAGCAGTAGAACTAAGTACATCTTCCTAAATTTTTTCGATAAAGAGTTTAATTTTCGTTTTGCATATATACTTTATATCCGAGCGTAGCAGAAGAAATTTTAATTCGTTTTTCATGTGCAGTTTTAGCAAAGCCTGTATAGACTGTACATTCAGTTTAATTTTATCGAATTTGCATTTATTACGTATTTTCCAAATAGCCCATTTGAAATAAAGTATTATTGCATTAACAATGGAATTATTCGAATTCTCTGTACAAGTTCCTAATAAAATATCTTTTTCAACGAGAACCTCGTCGCTTATAAGGTTACAAAGTTGTAAATTTCTAACAACCGTTTCTGTCAATGGTTTAACATTGATACATTGATAAAATAAATGCTCAAGAGTTTCAATATTATTAATTTCATCACATAAGTGACATTTTCCATTTGACATGTGCATTATTTTCAGTCTGTTTTCAGTATATATAATCCTGTGTATACATTTCCATTGAAATTCTTTAACTTTTCTATTAATATTCATTTTACTTAGATTTAGCCAAATTTTTTCCCAATTTATATACTCGCTATACAAATTTTCCCATTTTGTTTGACACTTAGGGGTCTCAGTTATGTTAATGTTTAATTGAAGATATTTTAATGTCAAATCCTTGATTTTAATAATTTTATTGTCTGGATTTAAAAATTCAAGGTTTTCAGACATTTTTATTTTGTTGCTTTTTAAAGCAGGTTGATCATCGTTATTTTTTAAAATCTGCATGAATGTTTGTGGTATGGAACTTTTAATTCGTGAATATTCCGAAATACAATTACGTTTATCTATTAATTGTCTATATATTTCATTGCACGATTTAAAATCTTTGGTATTATCGTCCCATATATCACCAATAGTTTTGATATGACTTTTTGAAAAGGAAGAATAAAATAAAGATTTGCCCTGAAATAAAATATTTGAGTTTCCAAATAATCGCTGTTTCTTTACTTCCATTTCGTTAAATATACCCTGTGTGATCTTTGTCAATTTTGACCACGATTGTAGAGCGCTTTTGTAATAATATGGTAGGTTTTTTATCTCAAGACCTGAAAGGTCAGAACATTTACACAGAAAAAGTTCATCCTCAAATTTCTTATCACATTTTTTTAACCAAAATTTACCAATTGCATTCCAACTAGATAATGGCTTATGTAATATCGAATATAAAGATTTGATATATTTACTTTCTATCCAACTATCTAAATTTACCATCCCCATTCCCCCCTTTTTAACATCTAAACAACAAACCTTCCGGTCTACTTGATTCACTTTCCCATCCCAAATAAAATTCCATATTATCTTATTCAATTCTTTTTTGTATTTTTCGGGTATACCTCTTATTTCTAACTCATATCCACACACTGATATAATTAAATTTTTAATAATAAGGACTTTTCCAGAGTAAGTCAATTTTCGACTTTTCCAGACGTGTACACAATTTTGTACTTTTTCTAATATTAATTTCCAAATTTTGTCATTGTCAATGTTATAACCATGGTGAATACCTAGTGTTTTTATGTTATCTGTTGTCCAACTTATCTTTTTAAAAGTAGGTCGTCTGCGTTTATTTGCGCCAATATTTATTCCCTTAGTCTTTTCGTAATTAATTTTAGAACCCGATGCCTTTTCATATTTGTCTAATATTTCAAAAGATTTTTTGACAGAACTTTCATTTTTATTAAATAATTGCGTGTCGTCTGCAAACATATTTAATTTGGTTTCTATTCGCTCCCCATTTTCTTCCCCAGGCAATATAATGCCTTGAATTTCCTTTTCTGCCCTTATTGCACAGGCCAAGGGCTCTGCCTGTAATATATATAAAAAGGGGGCTATAGGACACCCCTGCCTGGCTGATCTAGAAATTGAAAAATATTTTGAGACGTAGCCATTTGTTTTAATACACGTCTTTGCACTTTTTAATAGCATTTGAACCCAACCACGAAAATTGTCCCCAAAATTGAATTCCTTCATAACGAAATCTAGCCATCCCCATTCCATCCTATCAAAGGCCTTTTGTTGGTCTAAAAAAACAATTATACCCTCTTCATCTTCATCATCAATATATTTTATGATATCCTGTATCATTCTATTCGCTTCCGTTATATGTCTGCCTTTTACAAACCCTTTTTGGTCGGGATGTATAAGCTTAGGAAGGACTATTTTTAATCTTTCTGCTAGTATTTTAGCTATAATTTTATAATCGCAATTCAGTAGAGTAAGAGGGCGCCAGTTTCGTATATTTTCCCGTTCCCCGCCCTTAAATAATAATGTTAAAACTCCTTTATATTGCGAGTCCGACAATGTTTTGTCATTAAATATTTCTTGCAATAACGTACAAAATTCTTCTTGTATGATATTCCAAAATAATACATAAAATTCAGATATGATCCCGTCCTCCCCTGGGGATTTATTTGTTTTTATAATTTTTAGAACTTTCATTATTTCCTCCGCTGTAATATCACGGTCAAGTAATTTTTTGTCGTCATCGTTTAGTTTATTTTCGATGTGACTTGTTAAATCTTTAGCACTTTCCAAATTCCATCCCTCGGAGCTAAATAAATTTGAGTAGAATTTAACTTGTTCATTTAGTATTTCGTCTATATTGTATTTAAAATGTCCATTATCTGTTTTAATTCGACTCCATAATTTATTTTTTCCGTTTTGCTTTTCGAGGTTGAAGAAGTAGCTCGACGATTTTTCCCCTTCTTCCGCCCATTTTACACGCGCCCTTATTTTAGACGCCTCGGATTTGTTCTCATAGTAATTTTTAATTAGTAATTCTATTTCTGATATCTTATTTTCAATCTCCCCAGAAGTAGTACTATTTAATTTGAGCTTTTCTAATTTCTTTTCAAGGTTGATAATATAACTTTTTTGAGAATTTTTGTTTAATATTTTACTTACTTCCATTGTTAACTTTTTTATTTGTGATTTTGTTACATCCCACCAATCTTGAATTTTTTCGAACCTACTTTTTTCAATTTTCCAGGTTTCCCACCAAATTTTAAATGCATTATTAAATTCTTCACTTTTTATAGTATTTATATTCATTATCCATATACCCGGACCTCTTTGTATTTCATCAAGTTTTAATTTGAATGACACAAGATCATGATCGCTAAAAGGACAATGCGCGATACCAACATTGTAAACTTTATTTGACAGACTTTTATCACAAAAGATAAAGTCTATTCTAGACTTTGAATTTCCTCTCTGAAACGTATACCGTTTATCTTTTGGATATCTGTCCCTCCAAATATCTGTTAGATCATATTGTGACAATAAAAAAAGTAATTCCTTTGTACCAATGTCATCACGATTATGAGAGGGATTTCTATCAATTGTTTTGTCAAGAGTACAGTTAAAATCCCCTACCAAAATATTGTAATGGTCTACACTATCGTCTGTAAAATTACCAAAAAAATTATGAAATGGTTCAAAAAGCCGTTTCCTCTCGACGCCACTATTGTTGGCATATATATTTGAAATATGATAAATCGCACTTTCCGTTTTGATGCTACATTTTAATATTCGACCGTTTTGCGGGTTACTATTATCAAAAACGATTTCGCCAGGACAATTTTTTGTTTGTAAAATAGAGACACCACGAGAATCACTGGTTCCGCAATTCCAAACACTTTTATTGCCCCCATTTAACTTCCATTCATTTTGCCATTGGGCTATATCATGCACTGTGCAATGTGTTTCTTGTAGACAAATTAAATCATATTTTTTGTTGGCTAACCAATTGAAAACTAAATTACGTTTCTTTTTATCACGTAAGCCGTTTACATTCAAAGTTATGATTTGGATCGACATTCTTTAGTAGTTTTTTTTTTTTTTTTTAAGTTCACGATTTGATTTACATTTTAACACCGCTATGCCTCGTTGATTTAATTGAAAGTTCACGGTCAAAGCCACCGTTTTAAGTTTACTTGCAATTTTACGAGTCATTGACCATGTTGACCAATTATAACAATACACATTTGGTGAACACATTTCAAATTGTCCACCTAAAATAATAACAATACAGATACATCGATACAGTTTGAAGTACAATAGATAGAAAAATAATCTAAAATAATAATTCAAAAGCTGCAAATCAATAGAATAAAACATATGTACATATAACATTTTGGATTGATTTGTTTTTATTGTTTTACATAAAAAGAAGCAAATAGCAAATTTCGGTTTGTGTATTATTACTCAAAATCATCTGGGGAACCTGATTTACTTTGTTTACTGTCTTTCTCTGCAGACATTGGCGTCAGCGATATGTCACTCAGTTTGCGCTTGGTGTCACAAGGACGAGGAGTGTTCTGGATTGGTGACATCTTAGGGTGAAGAAATTCACGAAGTTTGACACGAATTGTTTGGGCTCCTTCAATTGTGATGTGAACTCCACTAGCATCTGTTTTTTCGTAAAACGCCTTAACCACGTTACCATTTTTTATGAAGATATTGTCTACATCAATATAGGTCAGCACTTCATCTTTGAGACACAATTTTTCCAAGAATTTATTAACATGTGTAGCTGTTTCATTTACTGTGTGAATGTGGTTACTGTTACCTTTTCTCGGAATAATACCACACACACCAATATCTGCATTCGGAAAGGCTTGTTTAACTTTGACAATAGCCTGTGTTGCGTACACATTCACCTGATCGCTGTCGTGCTTGTTTTTACTTAAGTCATTAGTACCTAAGCTTATGATGACCTTGCCTACATTTGAGCCATTGCTTTTCACACGATGATTTTCAAAAGCCGCACCCAAACACTGATCTATTTTTTCTAGAGTGGCACCATTTATAGAGGCATTGATTAGATTGTCCTCAAATTTACCAACTCTCAAACAATTTGAAGCTCCTAACATTACATTCGTTCCCTTTGATTTGGTGTGGTATGTGTTAGGTGTTTGTAGATGGTTTGTTGCCACTAATGGGTTGAAGGACTGACTTTCATTTTTGTCGTTTTCTTGAGCTTCTCTACCTTCGAGAATTTCGCTAGCATAATTACCATAAGACTTTATCATAGTATGGTGTTTAAAGTCAGCGCAATCATTACGGACATGACCGCTTTTTTTGCAGAAGGAACATTTGGATTCGTTAAGACAGTCTCGTGCAAAATGCCCAATTTCTGAACAGTTATAGCAGCGCTTACTATGATCTGGTTTGTCTTTACAAGCATAGGACGGGTGGTTTCTTTGTTTACAATGAATACATTCTGTTCGACCATTGTCGGCAAACATTCGGACATCATATCTACCAAATGTTGTTTTGTTTGGAATTGTCGGAGCACAATTAATGATTTGAATGTATCTTGAACCATTTTCTATATTTTTTCCTCGAATATATCCCCGCTTTACTGAACCCGGGACTACTTTGCCATACTGAAGCATTTGTGTTGCTAGATAGCAGTCATTTAGTTCATAAGGAAGGTCTTTGATTGTTATGTTTGTTATTGTGTTGTCTACCTCAATAAATTTGACGGTTCTGTTTTTTATTGTTAGATCACACTGTACTAACCTTTCTTTGGCATCTATGTCACTTAAAGTTACAACACAGCTTTTTTCGGTCAATTGGATGGATTTAACACTCTCTAGTTCTATTTGTTTTTCAAGTTCTTTTATTATTTCATCGTGTGTTATCCCCTTAAAGCCACGAGTATAGAAATGAACCGATAGTGTTCTTTGTATATTGGCCATTTTGAAAAACTGGTGAGTTGAGATCAGATGTCGCACATCTTGAATGGTGGCCATTTTGGCAACGTAAATTTCAAATATATCAGTATTCGCTATCCTAAATTGTTTTTTGAATTAATACTAAGTTTTATATGCATTTACAACTAGTTTTTCTTATCATTTATTTATATGACTGTTGCTATTCATATAGGATATATTCACCAAGTGCTCAAATAAGGCATGCATATGTTAACAAATAAATGTATTTAAAAAATACGCGTAAATTCTTTTAATTGCAGTTTAGCATGTATGGCTTAGTTCCTTTTTTACCACCAAAAGATGCGTATATACAATATAAGTTGTTACCACTGTATGTTGAAAAGGAATAATACGTATTTATTAAGTCAATGGAGCTGAAAAAATAAGAAATAGACTGGAAAGAATTCCGTAACGCCAACAGAGGACACAGGAGGATTTACAATGCCAATCAAATACAAAAAGAGCAGACATAGACATTTGAGCTGGTAATCAGTCATTTCTGTAAGCATATAACTGTTCCAAGTTGATGAAGGCCATGTAATGGGAGAAACACCCCAAAATCACAAGGCAAAAGGTACTTATCATGTCAAAGCAAATCTTAAGATCAAAACATATTTTGTCAGGAAAAAAGTCTAAGATGAGTCACGGAAAATACCAGTAAAATAATCAGCCACGATTGTGATGAATTAATAAGAAAAATATGATTGCAGGATTTTTTTCTTTCATTGTGATGAGGTATCTGACTCATCATTAAGCCTCGACAATTATGTGACTGTCACTTCAACTACTAACCATTGTTCTTTTAGCAAGACTCAGTGCTGGAGATTAATATTTCAGGAGCAGATATCATGCTAAATGTTTGTTAAAACTGCGCGACAGGGCAATTAGACAGAATTCGAGACACAGAAAAAAAGTCAAGAATCTGTTATCCATGGAATGGGGCTGTCAAATTGATAAAAAACAGTGACGGCTCACACTCTGGAACAGATATTGTTTTAATATTTGAAATTGATGATATTGGTAAATTGTACAGTAAACGTTCTTAGTAAATGTGAGTTGTCATGCAAGGAATGATTAATACAACACTTCTGAAAAATAGAATACTAGCTGCCATAGATGATATGCAAGCACACATGACAGGTTTGCGTCTTTCTCCGGTTCTCAACGAATATGTTGGGGAAGTTCTGAAACAGGCCATGTCTTTAAGTCGTGATGATGAAGGCCTCTTCACAGTCAAAGTAACTAGAATAGTTTTAAGAGTTAAGCTTGTTACTATAAATAGGTTTAAGGGACATTCAATGTAGGCTTTCAAAATGAATCAGTTCCACAATCTTTAAGACATCTTACTCTTTATCTAAGGACTGTTAAGTTGCAGTTGTATCCTTTCAACGACGAGTTGCACAATTGAACTATTATAGCTGAGAAATGGTAAGTTTTGTCTGCCACTCAACGATATTTCTGGACTGTGTCTTGATGTTTGGCCTTTCTTACTTTCATGATTTTCTATTATTAATATATTGAGATCAAACGGCCGCCATTTCAAAATGGCCGTCTCTTCCACTTATTTCGATTTTCAGATTGGGTCCATAGCTTAAAATGTTGTCCATGACATATACTACTACTATGCCAAATTTCATGCTTTTACCACAATCTGAGCAATTTTGTCAAAAATCTGCACAAATCGACTGAACTATTATTGTTAAAACTTTTGTCACCGAAGAAGGCCATTTGTTGAGCCGAAATATTTGCAATTATTGTATAATTTATATCATCTGTTCAGTTTTTTCATCTTTGTGCAATGATATTCAACACTTTTTAGTGTTTTGTTTTCCATCTATTTATCGGTATTGTTACACAATCTTTCAGACTCATATATATATATATACTGAGTCTGACATCTTGGCATATGTCGAAAACGAACGTTGATTTCAAAATGTTCCTACTGTAAAGTCTCAATCAGAATAAAACATTTTTATTCTCTCTTGACTGTTAGTGGATGGTAGAGCCTATAAATTACATAATACTATTTATCTGTAGATGGATGTAGGTTATTGTTATTTTATGACAAATCCTATTCCACAGGCCTTAATACCACACTTTATGAAAATTGTCTCTCGTGACTTTCTTAATAAATGGTATTCGACGAACTCACGTAACATCTAAACGTAATGTCTATAAACTCTGATTTTACATAAAAGCTCAATTTGGTTATGCCTTACTTGTGTGGCTTTATAACTATTTTGATCTGAGAATCACTGATGAGTCTTATGTAGACGAATTATAATCCTTGTACATTTGATAACTCTAGGGTATCACCAGACCAGTACCTTTTATAACTGCTTACTAGTTTTTCTTGCTTATATTTTTAAATACTAACTACTAACAAGAACAGTTAAATTCTATTGTTTTTAGGTAAACATCCAAGAAAAAAATAAAAAATAAAGTGTTTTTAATTTTGAAAAACATGGAGATCTAATTCATCATGGTCAAGGATTTTTTCGGGGTGATTGTATCAAGTACTCTAACAATTATAGAAACATATCTACTGAGTATGTTTCAAAGACATAAAAAGCGCCTAATATTTGCAACTTCAACATCACCATTTAGAACTCTTGGTTAAATAACTTCCTTGTGAGCAGCAATCCTCTATCAATAAAATCATGGTAGGAAATATAAGCCCGGGAATATCGAATCAATTTGGAGATATATACTCCGTATGCAGACGCTGCTGGACTCACGTGAGAAGTGTAGCTAGCTATAAAAAAAAGGTTTTATCTGCCGTTTTCTACATAAGAAAATGTCCGTATCACGTCAGGAATATGACATTGTTCTCCATTCTTTTGATAATAAACTCCTCATAGCTACCAGGATTGAAATTTCGTATTTGCGCCAGACGCGCATTGCGTCTACAAAAGACTCATATTGACGCTCGAATGTGTTGAGCTTTTGATTTTGACCTAAGGTACTGACTGTCTGTTTTCAGTTGTATTTTTATTAATTTACTTTTGTTATGGACGTTTTTTCTGTAAGACTTCCCAATTAAACCCTTATCAAGACAATTTAACCACGTTCAACAACATCTGGTTCAGTTGCAGTTCACGTCTTTGTCACCTGCTGCAGATAAGTAATGAACCAAGGCATCACTTTGCTATAGACATTGTTGATACCATTAGATTTTTAATCAAAATAAAAATGAACAAGAATCTAAGGTTCCAACCCCCGAAAGTCAAATTTATGTAGACCTTACATGTTTTGTTTATCGTTTAGGTTTATCATTATAACTTCGTTTCTCAAGTATTCTGATTTTTTTTATTTAGATTTTTGGTTTTCGGCGTTCAAAATAGAAATTCGAGAAAAGCACTCTTAATCAATAGTATGAAAACAAACTCATCATAGATACCAGGACTAAATTTAGTATATACGCCAGACGCGCGTTTCGTCTACAAAAACTCATCAGTGACGCTCGAATCCAAAACAGTTAAGAAGGCCAAGTTAAGTACAAAGTTGAAAATGAGAAGATACGAAATGATTGCAAACAAGACAACTATCCACCACAAAAGTTCAAATAAAGGGAATGTAATCAATTATAAACAACAGTACAGTCTTTAACAATGAGAAGAACACATACCGTATTGTCAGCTAAACAAGGCCACGACATGGGACAAAGACGTAACGAGTATGGCAAAGTTAAACATGCTTGTAATCCTAGAACAACGTTTTAACAGCGCAACATAAGAACAAACTAAAAATCAGATGAAAAGGTTCGACGTAGCATGGTTTACAACCATCCCTAATTCCTAGCAAGAAATAAAGGCAACAGTAGTATACCGCTGTTCAAAACTCATAAATCCATGGACAAAAAACAAAATCGTGGTAACAAACTAAAACCGAGGGAAACGCATTAAATATAAGAGGAGAACAACGACACAACTCTAAAATGTAACACACACAGAAACGGACCAAGCATCAGACAAAATCCCACGAGAATAACAAATATAACATCAAAACCAAATACATGAATTTGGGAAAATAGACCCTACATACAGATTTGAGATTACTTGCAATATCTGGCAGCTAGTACTAAGCTAGCTCAAAGACAATGACAACTAATAAAAAATCATGTATCTAAGACTAAATCAACATCAGTGCAGATCCTCCAGATGGAGTTAAAGTAAATAAGTCATTAATAGTCAGAGAAAAACTAGGATGTCCTATTCCATTTGAAATAAGTTCTCTGCAGGTACAGTCAATGTAGTTTTTGTCTAGTACTGGGTAGATGCCACTCCCGGTGATCTGCAAGCTGCATTCCTTTACAGAAAGGTTTTATATCTTATAAGCACACTTTATAGAAAGATTTGAGATCTAACGAGCACATGTTTTGAGGCAAGAAGTACTTTCATGTATTCTGTATCCTTATATATAGTTATCAAAGGAACCAGGATAATAATTGAGTACGCCAGACGCGCGTTCGTCTACATAACACTCATCAGTGACGCTCAGATCAAAATAATTATAAAGCCAAACAAGTACAAAGTTGTAGAGCAATGAGGATCCAAAACTCCAAAAAGTTGTACCGAATACGGCTAAGGTAATCTATGCCTGGGATAGGAAAATCCTTAGTTTTTCGAAAAAGTTTTGTAAACAGGAAATTTATAAAAATGACCACATTATTGATATCACACCGAAATATTGACTACTGGGCTGGTGATACCCTCGGGGACGAAACGTCCACAAGCAGTGGCATCGACCCAGTGGTGTAGATAGTTGTCAAAGGTACCAGGATTATAATTTAGTACGCCAGACGCGCGTTTCGTCTACATAAGACTCATCAGTGACGCTTATATCAAAGAACCTACATTACATTCACGAACAACTAACTATCGCATGTCACTATAATATATATTATTTGCTGTAGGTAACTTTTTTTTATTTTTGTATGTCTCTCTTTCATTTTTGCTAATGTTCTTTGTCTATATGCCTTTTTATATTTCTTTGATACATATATGACGTGGCTCTGTACTTATACATCCCATCATTGTGATATTGTACTATTGCAAATTTGTGTCTTCTTGTCTTTAAATTTTGCTTATATGCTTGGTCTCTATGCTATTTTGTGCGTCTTTGTTACACATTTAATTGGTTTATATTGATTAAGCTTATAACACAACCTTGACTGCTGTACCCCTCTTTTTGATATTTGTATCTATTATGTCTGTTAGTTTTATTCACACATTGTGGTCAATATAATGGAATTTGATGCAAGTGAGAGTTTTAGCTAGCTTTAAAACTAGGTCTAATCTACCATTTTCTACATAAGAAAATGCCTGTACTAAGTCAGGAAAATGACAGTTGTTATACATTCGTATTATGTGTTTCAGCTTTTAATTTTGCCAATTGATTAGTGACTTTCCTTTTTGAATTTTCCTCGGAGTTCAGTATTTTTGTGAAATTATTTTTTAATTTTTTAATAATAAAACTATTACATTACATGCATTACACATACTGTATGCATTGCATGCGTGGACAAATATAGAAACATTTCAAACCAATAATAAAACAAATTTAATTCAATAATTAAAAGCTATAAAAACTATTCAACAAACAAAGAGGCAACCCGGCTTAAGCGTTCAATATAGACATATACTAATCGCTTGCCCAGTCCCTGTTTTTCATACTAGAACGTGTATTGTAAAATCTAGAAAATGCTTCTCTTAGTTTCTTTTTGGAGTCTTTATCTGGATTACCAGAGAGTCGTACTCTATAATGAAAAAAAAGAAAACAATGAATTATTCATGGTCAAATTTCAAGTATTTATATTTCAATCTGTTTGAATATGGCAATTTTTTTTATCAAATGCCTTTCTGAAGAAATAGGCCTTGTACCCCTGACGATGTATTACAGTCAGTCACGTCCGTTAGATCACATTATTTATCTTCATTTTACTCTATTGATAAGTAAAAAGAACCAGTATGTTACTGATTTCCATGCACATGTGTTTCAAGAATACACTTTACTAGTAACTAAAATTTTACATTAAAAAAAAATAATGAATGTTTCATTTCAATCATGCGAACAGCATTGCACATATTGGGTACAGCCCTTGGATGGTGTAAACTTCCCAAAACAACGTGTATGGTGTAATGGTGTATGGCATATGGTGCAATGGTGTAAGGTGTATGGTGCTATGGTGTATGGTGTAAGGGGAATGGTGTAATGGTGTATGAGGCATGGTGTGATTGTGTAACGTGCGATCGGGAATGGTGTGGATGGTAGTGTACGACCTTTCATTGGTTGCAAACGAAGTTTTTTTTATTTCATTTTTTTCGGATTGTTAGCATAAACATAAGAAAATTCTTAATATTTAAAATTTAATTGCATTATGGGTAATTTCGGATCGTGTAGATAGAATGGGGAATGGTGTATGGTGTAAGGTGTAAGGTGTATGGTGCAAAGGTGTAACGTGTATGGTGTAATGGTACAAGGTGTATGGTGTAATGGGGTATTGTGTATGGTGTAATGGTGTATGGTGCTAGTGGGAAGTTTACACCATCCAAGGACTGTACCATCAAGCATGTCAGTCCGTCAGAAGCAGTGTGAATTTAGTATGACGACGCGTAAATCGAAATTGAGATCATTCATATATATATTTTATCTAAGTTTAGAAATTTTTAGTTTCATGCAAGTCAAGTTCTTAGTACCGAGCTCGTGTTTTTACAGAATTCAAAGAAATACTAGTATAAAAACATCTTTTAAAAACGTATAATTAAACACAAGCCGTCATCCTAATGTCCTCCTATAAATGGTTGTTTGGAGTAAAATGGATGACTTGACGTTTTTATATTTTCATGACGAAAGTTGTCACTGAAACCTATTACAATGTGATATAAACAAATCACAATAATATAAAGACGACAACAATTAGATGCAGCAAAATCACATAACGATTACATGTACATCCCTTCACAGAAAACAACACGAGTTCATGCAGAATTAGACATGCATTAGGTTTTCATACTCAAACAATACATGACAGGTAGGAAGGAATTATTATAGTTAATAACACTACTTAATACAAGAGTCATTATTGATAACATAACGTAAAAGTCGGATGATATTGTTTAATTATTACATTAGATGTATGTTTCATTATAATACATGATTCTGATTGGCTGCTCTGCAATCTCGTGTTATTCCTGAAACAACTTCATTACACAATAGAATTTGTCATTCATGATGACACGAGGTCCCACAATAAAGTGCACAGGTAAATTAAACAAAAACATGAAACAAAATCATCATCCCAGCTAAAAAATGTAATTATAGGTATTGAATGCTTCTTTTTGTAACTTCATTTGGTTGCGCTAATTTTAAGAATGAAGCGCTTCCACGCCTCATACAAAATGTACTTCGGTCAACGCTTTTACACCCCAATGTACTTACAAAAAGAAGCATTCAATTCTTAAATAAATTAGAAGTGGACAATTATTATGTTTTATATCAGAATTGTCTCCCGTCCACCTGATAAAATTTTTAAAGTGTAAAAAAGGTTCAAATGTTTAATATTTTTTATCGCCAAATGAAAAAGTTTGATACGTAAGTAAAGTATAGATTATGTCGCTTTTTGAACGCAGAGACGGATTTAGGGGTAACAGGAGGTCTAAGTCACTTTTTTAGTGCCAACAATTTGGTATATTAAATAGGGAATCACTGAATTATGACTCGAGCGGAGTCCCTCTAAGGCCGTCAGTGGTTCCTCACTTATTAGCATTTATGGATCCGTCCCTGGGACACCCCAATAGAAATGTTCAATGGTATTCATAATGTAAGCCTCAATGTTAAGTACACATGTAAGTACAACAATAAAAAAATGTTTGAACCTGTCAGGAATCTGATGTACAGTAGTTGTCGTTTGTTTATGTAATTTATACGTGTTTCTCGTTTCTCGTTTTTTTTTATATAGATTAGACCGTTGGTTTCCTCGTTTGAATGGTTTTATACTAGTAATGTTGGGCCCTTTTTAGCTTGTTGTTCGGTGTGAGCCAAGGCTCCGTGTTGAAGGCCGTACATCGACCTATAATGGTTTACTTTTTTAAAATTGTTATTTGGTTGAAGAGTTGTCTCATTGGCACTCACACCACATCTTTCTATATCTATATACAACAATAAAAAATACACTTTATATTTATAAACATAAACGCATGCGTATTTAAAAAGCAAAAGCTAGTAAGCGTATCAAACCACATACTTCCCCAACGGTTTCTTCTTGTCAGATTCACGTTTTAGTTCAATATCAACACAAGACACAGACATTTCAAGAGAAGTCAGCCTGTCCAGTTCAACATCAACACCAAACACAGACATATCAAGAGAAGTTAGCCTGTCCAGTTCAACATCAACACCAGACACGGACATGTCAAGAGAAGTTAGCCTGTCCAGTTCAACATCAACACCAGACACAGACATTTCAAGAGAAGTTAGCCTGTACAGTTCAACTTCAAAAGCAGGCATAGACATTTCAAGAGAAGTTAGCCTGTCCACTGTGTTTAAGCGATTATTACGTCATTGATTCAATTAATATTGTAAGTTTAATAAACATTTCTGTAGCCAGCAAATGCAACACACAGGTTTTAATATAAAGTGATTCCTATCTCAATATACATTTTAAATGTTAAAAATATATCTTGTTTCAACATTCAAAATAAAGTAGTTAAGAAAAAATATAAATGCGATTTGTGTTAAAGCCAGATATGTGTATGTAAATGAACTCAATTAAAAACAATGAATGGCATAAGAGAAACCGAGCATCGACACATAGGGGTTGACCTAAAGCGGAAAAGCACAATGACATTTCCAAATTTGACGCTTACAAGTAGCTTTATATCGCTAACGTACTGCTTTTAGAATGCCACGGTTTGTGGGGAAATTGTTGTAGATAATACCTACTCAGAATTACTTCCCGCTGTAGCTTTAAGTGACTGATTACCTAACCACTGACCAGATCCCTGGTAATTCTCCTGTTGTAATTATAAAATAATGAAATAAAAACATTATCATTCAGTTGAAACAAACTTTTCATGTTTTTGTAACTGATTTGTATTGATATGTTACAATGATGATATAAGATTCCCAAAATCCTGCACTGATAATGTATATGAGTCTGTATGCGGATGAGATTATTTTCTAAACCAAAAAGAAAATCTAATATGAACTTTGTTGATATTTGAAATGCGCCCTTTTATGAGTATTTTTTTTTTTTTAATTCTTATACATCATCCTTTGATTTTATACATTCGGCTTTGAGGTTGTGAGTGCAAATCTAGAAAACGATTCAGACGCATGTTATTTATAGTTTTTATGTTCTGTCCTTGTTCTCCTCTTATACTGAATGCGTTTCCCTCAGTTTTGGTTTGTTAACCCGATTTATTTTTTTTGTCCATAGATTTACGAGTTGTGAACAGCAGTATACTACTGTTGCCTTTATTTAGTGTTGTTTTTAAGTTTTACAGCACATACTGTATACCGCTGATGTAGAACTATATGTCTCGGAACTATCGGCCTCTATCAACTTGGTATTTATTACCTTGCAACTGAAATGATTTATAACTAATTCTTTTGAAATATCAGCACTTCGTCTATATCGCTTCCGCGCTTATATAAAAGGTACTTCGGTCAAAGCTTTCACAATAATTTGATAAGACGAAGCGTTCAATTCTTAAATAAATTGCAACCAAACTATTGTTTGGCAGAGTTTGAATTATTCGGGCTTTGAGACATGTATTTTATTAAGTGTCGTCTCAATTTTACAAAAGCAGACGTGAATAGTTAAAAATAGCGATATGAACCAGTTGTCATTCCTTTTGATATAACATTTAAGAGAAAATAAAAAGAGAAAGATGCAATCAAACTTTCTAGGTATGTGACTGTTGTGACGTTTAAAGATAAAAAGGGGGAAAAGGGCTGACACGGACTTTTACCTTATATTTGCATTGTTTTTATTTTGGGTGTTAAATCAAAAGAAAGAAAATCACGAATCTGCTTAAATTTTGTCATATGACCATTATAAGCTATTAAGTCTTATGTCAAAAGGTAAATAGGTTCTATGGGGCAAAATATTTTACCTGGTATCGAATGGAAAAACATCAAGGATTCCGAACGTTTGACACTTATTCCAAAACCTCACCTAAGCACATCCTTAAACTAAAAGCTAGGTATCATAAATGTTTTTTTTTATTTTCAAAAGGTTTTGATCCGAGATTTTATTTGTAGGTTTACATGGAAATTCATGACATAGTAAGCAATACAACAGTTTGGCATTACTTTTAATAACACTTAGTATTCAAAATATCTACAAAATATACATGTATATGAAATAAAATAGGTTTCTTATTTTATATACTTTAGATTTAATTTAGTATCAGCATGTCAGCTCCTGCTGAAGTATTTTACATTTGCATAGTTACTTTATATATATATAAAAGCTATTTTAGATATACTTTTTCACTATTTTGGTCTTTTGGAAAATGTTGTTTGTGCTGCTATTAGACCCTTCTACAACGAAATTTGTTTTACATGCACACGTATAAAAATTGCGGTTTTTATCCAACGCAATCATAGTTTTGAACGTAGTTTTCAATTTAGACTCGTATATATATATATAACTCATCTAAACATAAACCCAACAATGTTAGATCTGTAAATTTGCTTTCGCAAATTCTTTGTTCTTCCCTCGCCGGGATTCGAACTCATGCTACTGAGATATCGTGACACCACATCGCCTGCACTGTAGCCGTCCCGCTAGACCACACGACCACCTGGGCTTCACAAAAATAAAGCTTTCGGTGGCCGTGTGTTATCTTTCCTTGTCAGTTTTAATCTAGCGTCGTACTACAGTACATGATATATAAGGCATGGAGATGTTATTGTTACAGATCAGCTCAATTATCTATAGTAAAGGATCCTAAAAATTAATGCAAGATACAGTCACAGAAAATATTATATTTATAAGTACGTCGGAGTCAGTGACTACTCTACAACAGATTTTTCCATCGGATCACCAGCAATGATGGTGATACATGGCTGTGTACATTATGTGTATACAACTCGTCTAAACATCAACCCAACAATGTTAGATCTGTAAATTTGCTTTCGCAAATTTTTTGTTCTTTCCTCGCCGGGATTCGAACCCATGCTACTGAGATATCGTGACACCAAATCGCCTGCACTGTAGCCGTCCCGCTATACACATATATATATATGTATAGGTTATATTCATCTTATTGTGTATCTGTATCTTAATTCTACTCAATACAACTTTGAACATATGAATAAAATATTTTGGTACTCACCAACATGTAAGATGGTAGCCCTTTTAATGCTTCAGGTGTTTTGATTTGTTCTTTAAATGGTGGTCCTCATAATGTCTTCAAATATAAAAATTGTCTAAAAATTTGGAAAAAAAAAAAAAAAAAAAGATCTGAAGTTTCACAATTTATTTAACAGTCATAATGATATTAAACATCACAAACATAAATAGATAAATTAAATGTGATATTTTCAGAAAGCATTTTTATTATAAAGTTACATGTTTATGAAGCTGGGATAGATGACAAGTTATTTCAATTGATCCTTTCATTTAACGGAGAAACCGTGAGTCTTCTGATGCTTCATTTGAATTCTGATAAGGGCATCTCTTTATAGAACGATCACTGCACAGTTTCCTGAAATGTAACAACAAAATCTTCAGTGAATTGCAAGAAAACATAGATAGACCGGAATATAGTTGAACGACCTTTTTTCATAAAAGTAAATCAAAACGCCAAAGTTAATGATGGTATGGAATAGAAAGGACATAATTTAACATAAACACAGACACACGAACATCAAAACAACAGAAAATTGATCAAACAAGGAATAAACTCAATTATCCCGGAAGGGTAAACCCATCCGGTCATACCCTTTATATTGTTATGAAGTCAAAGCCATTAACTTTGTGTAATGCTCAATATGTTAATATGTAAACCGTTTCTACCTACAATTATGTTCTTTTTATCAGACCTTATCTATAAAATATTTCACCAAATTTATGTATTTATACATAAACTTTTGAAATACTTCCTCTTGTAGATGAATCAAAGTTTTAAAACACATGGTTTAGATACGTAATTAAAAGGAGAGCACGTTTAAACTGATTTGATCACACAGTAGTTTGTGTTAAAGCCACAATAAAGCTTAATGGGCCACATGTTCATTGTTATTAATCTTTGTTTGTACGTATTACTTCTCTGCGGAGTACGATGTTGGTGGTTTCTGTGGCTTGTTGAACGGTCTAAAATTTTGGAAATTTCTATTTACCGTTTTATGCATTCATACTTCATTTAAGCCACATAATTATAAAATATCATTATTAACCAAAATAAACGCATTCACATATCAAAATTAACAAAACTATTCAGAAACTTCTCTAATGTAATTACAAGAACTTTTCTAACTGTGTTAACAATTTACAGTATTTCATTTTTTAAAGCAAATCGTTCCAAGTTCGTGCATCGGAATACATTATTATCTTTTTTTTTCTTTCTAAAAATATGACTTTGGCTCTGACAGGCGTAAACGTTTTGTTAATTGCACATAACTGATAATTTGGAACATTTACAATTATCTCTCAATAATGAGCAGTCAATTCGTTTCAAGATTTCAATTACAGAAAAAATATTTTTTGTTTAACATTCCTCTTGACATTAATCTTTTGTAAACTATTAATAGTTAAGATGAGTCATTAATGAGTCTTTTGTAGACGAAACGCACATCTTGCTCAAATCAAAAATTTCAATCCTGGTATCTATGATGAGTTTATTTATGATATGTTGGATTCATTATTATTCGATATCAAGTTTAGTGAGTACACGTGAACCACGAATTCAAATATCCAGCGAATAACATATTTTCAATAGGCTTTGTATGCAAAATCTCAAAGATTCAAGTTCTCATCAATCCACGAAAATTGATACCGACGACAATAAATAAATCCACAGTAGTGTATTGATAAAATAGCCCTCGTTATCCCTGCAAGCCTTGTAAAATAGCCCTCGTTATCCCTGTAAACCTTGTAAAATAGCCCTTGTTATCCCTGTAAACCTTGTAAAATAGCCCTCGTTATCCCTGTAAACCTTGTAAAATAGCCCTCGTTATCCCTGTAAACCTTGTAAAATATCCCTCGTTATCCCTGTAAACCTTATTATTTAATACTTACTCTGTTACAGTGTCCATTTTGACATTAGCTGCATGGAAGATAAAACAGATTACATTATGTATCGAATAAACGAAATGCAAAGGGAATTTTCATACTCATACATCAAAAAATGTTGGAGGAAATACAAGTAAATTAAGTTTACACACATTTAAAAGATTGTTATATTACACTAAGCACCTGTTTTATTTTTTACTAAATTCTTGGAACAAGTCCAATAACATTTTGAACTAATCAATTCAAAAACACATTTGTCAAAACTCAGAACAGATAAATGACAGGAATATAATTGAAAAAATAAATGACAAAGTAATGCCGCAATTAGAATTAAAAATTCGTAAAATGCAAGGCACTTTGTCTATGGATTTTACACTATACCAATGATGTCTTTGATGCAATAATTAAAGCTTAGTTAAAATGATTATAGCATCTATTTTCCCTTAAAATATGCAGTTAGGGATACCACCGTCACATTTAGATTTGCTTCATATCTTGATTTACTTAGACAATTTGACGGTTTATTTAAGGTTATTTCGTAATTGTTATATTTTGTTTACGTATACCTTTTATCATCATACTACCATGTTTGTGTTTATTTCATTATACCAAGAAATGTAGATTGTCTAAAATTACTTACACGAGAAGAATCAAGCACATTGATACATTCATTAAGAACAAAGATTGGGGGGGGGGGGGGGGGGGCAACCTTTTGAATGATTAATACAAGCTATATGTATTTATTATCTGTATTCATCAAGGATTTCATGATAAATCATGTAACAGATAAAAAAAGGTTAAGGTAAAATACAGAGAATGCTCACATTGTAAATCCTCAATGTATTCATTTATATTTTATTTTGTGAACCTTTTCCAATTTGCATTTATTTCTACATATATGAAAACGATTAGTAAGGCATCAAATATGATCAAAATGAAGAAAAAAAACACCGATATAAATTAAAAGGAAAATGTATAATATCTTATAAGAACAACCGACAAAAGAAATTACCATGGAAAATAAGCTATTATGGATTTCCTTTTCAATTTTTTTTTTTTTATTAAAATTACCCAAAAAATATTTATTTCATATCATACACTTTTTAGATCTGTTGTACATCTGTTGTTTATGCAAATTAAAACGCAAGCTCCACCTGATCAGTCGAGAAAAAAAACAACACATTGGCAACACTAATTGCAAACTTTCACATGTGGCAACTGTTAATCAACTTAACTACTCCGGTAAGTAGTCTCTCGAAAATGTTACTTTATATCAGTCGAGTAAACTCCCGCGTTTCTTAGATAACACTTTTAAAATGCATTGAAAGTCCTATGATTAGACACCTAAAATTCCATGAAGATTAAAATAATTCAACCCTTTATATTCAACTATGTTAAATCATTCTGAATTGATTGAATAGTTTATGCCGTGTATTTATTTCAACAAATACAGAAAAGTAATTTGTGATGTCATTTGAGCGTCATAAAGATGTAATTATTAGAAAAGGACTAACGTGTTGTTTTATATTATTGGAAATTGCCATTTGTAAATGACTTGTATTTCTTTGTCTTGAACTGAACAATATAACCTTATTCGTAATTATGATTGTACAGAAGTAAACAATGAAGATATCAATCACGTGTCGAACAATTACTGTTTTCAAGAGAGAACCTATTTTTATTAACTGGATGACTGTTTGGAACAAACAAGGAAACACAAGTTGAGCTGGCACAACTTATTTATTTAAACTGAAGCAATCTTTAAGTATTCCCGTTACTCACATCAACTATCATTAAAGCACCTAATTGGAACAAGACTTCTTCTTTTATAAGTGTCAGCTAAAGATTGAATGGTAATATTAGCCAACTAAAGTTTTCTGGAATTTCATTAAATAAATGAGTTGATCAATCATCAATCATCAATAATATAACGATTTCTAAAGTGTCGTGTATTAAAGTGGTCTCGAATAGAAGGGATTACCTAACATAGCACTACTTATTTTACATTATTTTAAAGTCTTTGGTTGAATTCAAGACAGACACAAACGCTGTTAATTTCTGATGACTATTTGTTACTAAGACGAACTTTGATATTTGCAATATTTTGTGCAAAATGATTAAAACATTTCCTATTCCAAAATATCATACACAAATTCAAACGACGATTTTTTTCAGCATCAGCTGTTATTTTTAACATTCGGTTTTATTTTCGTCTGCAAATATTTTTTCTATCATAGAATGTTGTTTAAATCTATTCAACTACGTTAAATCAACCATTACCTTAAAACATTAACATAGAATGAAGTTCTATTTTTGTTTTGCTGCAGTTACGATAAAAACATGATTTACACCTGTTTTGTACAAAATTTCGAATGTGACAACTTACCACTAGATCACGGAGGACAAGTTTGTAAACAACAATATAGTGTTTAAGAATGAGTAAAACACATTCCGTATAGTAATGAATGGCCAACATGACAAAATGATGATTATTGAATTTTTACGAGTATTTGAGAGTTGGAGAAGAAAACAATATTGAAGAGAGACAAAACCTGCATTATATTTCGACCGCTCATTATTTTATCTTGTTATTGTCTCGATGAATTGGTCATGACGGTAAAAATATCTAAAAGAAAAAATGAGAACGATGCCATGTATCTGTTATCAACAATGGGTCGATGATAAAATAATGCAAACAATTCAATACATACGTCAAACAATATCTTCAGTATATGGAGTCGATTTAACACTTAAATCTACCTGTTAATGTTCCGTGTCTTCCATGTGTTGGTGCTAAGCCACAAAATTTACAAGCCACACGAAATTCTTTTTTGAACTTTTCTGAAAAACAATATTCGACTGTCATAATACTAGTATGTCATGATTTTCTAATTTCTAATTGTCTGTATTTTATCTCAAATCATAAGACTGATTATACATTCCAGACTTGTTGATTATTTGTTTAGCATCAGCATGTGGTACATTTGATCCCAGTTCTTAAATAGTCGACAGTTAAAACTTCAATCAAATAGTTAAATGCGTGGCAGGCCTTGTGAATTTGAAAATTGAGTTGTCAGAAGTGAAGTAGTATTGTATCACAATCGACGCAGTAGCAGACTATTTCTATAATCAAGGGTCGTGTGTGTACGGAGGGTGTTTTCCAGTTTGTATGGGTTTTAACACCAAAGACGTCGAACTTTTCTAAGTACAACTGGTATTTGAAAATTGAGTTGTCAGAAGTGAAGTAGTTTCGTATCACAATCGACGCAGTAGTAGACTATCTCTATGATCAAGGGTTGTGAGTGTTTTCTAGTTTGTACGGGGTTTTACACCAAAGACGTCTTACTTTTCGAAGTACAACTGGTCATTTTAATTTGCATTTGCATTTGTTTTTGTTAGTGGGAGTATACATATTTATCAGTCGAGATATATTACTACAGAGGACTTTCCCATACATTTACCAGATTTCCATCTTAATAATTTTAGTTTCAATATCTGATATTTGAAATTAAATGGTTAATCATAAAATGATAGAACTATAACAAGAAAAGCTAGCAATTTTTTTGAAAACTGGTGTTATTCGGACTAATAACTTGATAAACATTAGACTTTCATACCGACAAAGTTACCGTAACGATAAAGTACTATAATATTTCAATATCAATATAACAAAAACATTGTCATGACATTTGGCACCAAATACGAAAAAAATAGATATTGATGCGACTATAACCGATAAAACAAAGAATATTACTCTACAGGTTAAAATATCAAACTAGCAAATCTCTATTTATACATTCCGACTTTCACTGACAAATCTGCCTTACTTATACAAATCCGTATAACATTATGCAAAAGTGCATCTTTCTCACCAGTTTATATATATTAATTTCTAATGTTACAGAAGAACTTACCACTCATAAAATTATAAATAACAGGATTGATGGCACTATTGAAATAGCAAAGGAGATGAGAAGTTAAAGTTGTTAAAGCAAGGACATCTTGATTAGTTGTGTTTGTCAAACCTGCATATCTGTAATAAAACATAATATGGTACGTTATAGTTACTGCAGTGACATCTTGATTAGGTGTATTTGTCAAACCAGCAAATTTTCGGTAGGAAATAAAATATTACAATTGAGGATGGAATGTTATTGTCGCTACGAGTATATTTAAATATGTTATTGCATATCTTTAATACAAAACAAAACAATTAAGATGAAAAAAGGTGATCTTCTTTTTCTGTTCTTTATAAGAGTTAAATAGTATACGACTGGGTAATTGTAAGGACAAAGACAATTTACAATGTAGCGTTCGTTAAACCAATAAAAATACAGTGAAGAAAACGAGACGCTGTGTATTGCATGAAACTCATTATATCGCATCCTTTCCACTCAAATCTAAACTATAGGTTTATATTTTTAGTGTTTGTTATAAACGTTACAGAGAGACAGACGTACGTATTAAAGACATGTATGTTGTTTAGTAAGATAAAAAGATATTGTCAAACACTTCACATAATAGTATTAACGAGTCTCATTCTGTTTAAAAAGTAATGTAACAAAAATACTGACCTCCGAGAAGAATTCAAAACGGAAAGTCCCTAATCAAAAGCCAAAATAAAAAACTTAAACTCATCATACGAATGGATAACAACTGATGTTCTTGACTTGGTAAGATATTTTCTTATATAGACAATGGTGGATTGAACCTTGTTGTATAGATAGCTTAACCTCATGACAGTAGCATATGTACTGACAACGATGTACAAACAAAACTAACAGATATAATGTGAAAATAAGGGGTACACACCATACTACATTAAAAAGTATATACATATCTAATCCATAACATGACCAAAGGAAATTATTCATGTTGCACTCTTTTTCAGAATATATAGCCCTATAATTTTAGCATATTTTATTTCATACCTGATACACTATAGTTCTTATATTGTTCTATGTATAAATTGTTTGATTTATTGAAGGAAATATGATTATATCAAAAGTGTATATATTGTAAGCCATTAAGATGATTTTAAATACCTATCTATCTAACATTAGGGTGTCTTTAATTTTCAAATGGTAAATTTAGATGACGGTGGTTGTATAAAAAAATTAAGAACATCTTTTCTATCAAAACAAATCAAGGAATGTTTGTGTACCTTCAACCTATTGCATAAACATCCTCGACCTTAACTTTTATTAATGTCGAGACCAAGTGCGTGTTATATTTAATAGGGAAGTAAAGAAAGTCTGTGCTTATATTGCCATGTTAATAAAATTAAGAATGAAGTGGGGAATGTGCCAAAGAGACAACAACCCGACCATAGAGCAGACAACAACAGAAGGTCTCCAACAGGTCTTCAATACAACGAGAAATTCCCGCACCCGGGGGCGTCTTTCAGCTGGCCCCTAAAAAATGTTCGGTGTGAGCCAATGCTCTGTGTTGAAGGCCGTACATTATCCTATAATGGTTTACTTTTTTTAAATTGTTATTTGGATGGAGAGTTGTCTCATTGGCACTATATCTATATACTAGTTGAGTGATAATGAACGCAATACTAAACTCCAAATTGTACACAAGAAACTAAAAGTTGAAATAATACAAGACTAACAAAGGCCAGAGGCTCCTGACTTGGGACAGTCGCAAAAATGCGGCGGGGTTAAATATGTTTGGGAGATCTCAACCTCCCTCTATACATCTAGCCAATGCAGAAAAGTAAACGCATACCAATACGCACATTAAAATTCAGTTCAAGAGAAGTCTGAGTCTGATGTCAGAAGATGTAACTAAAGAAAATAAACAAAATGACAATAATACATAAATAACACCAGACTACTAGCAGTTAACTGACATGCCAGCTCCAGACTTCAATTAAACTGGTTGAAAAATATGTCTTCATCATATGAATATCAGGCACAAACTTCCCCGTGAGGGGTTTAGTATCATACCATCATAACATATATTAGAAGAACATAAGCTTTATACATAGAAAATAACAGTATTGACACTTTTTAGTGTAATATTGTATATGATAAGTACCATTCAATTAAGACCAATAATTGAATTAGGCTAGAACTTCGTGCGATGTACTCATATGCAAAAGTTAGAAACAATTAATCTTTGTTGGTAATGTCTGCAACGACAGAATAATTACTGGTCTTTTCAGAATTTGCATGATCAGTAACAAACGTCACGTTAACTAATCGAGACTTCATAGTAAATGCATTTGCAGCAATATCTTATGAATATAGCAATTATAATCCCGATAAATATGTATCCGAAACACTGATCATTGAGTTGATACTTTCAAGGACTTTAAGTTCACCAACAGAAATATCCACCCAGTTCTATGTAATAACACTTTATACAATGTATGCTGTTGAAGTACTTTTATGGATTAACCCTTGTTAGAATCGCTCAAAACCAAACAAAACAAGCCAAATAATCATCATCACAGTAACACATGAAGAGCTGTATTACCAAAAGGGATATACAATAATACATCTAAGGTACACGTGATAAGAACCCTACTATATATTTTTATACCTGGAAATATGAAACTGGTATTTGACATCTGTGTACTGTTGTAAGAGATAATAACAATCAAAACAAAAGAGTAAACAAAGACTCACAAAACTAAAGGACATGTACATCAACAGTTATAAATAAGAATTAAGAAACAACACGAACTCCACTAAAAACCGGGAGTGAAATCAGGTACTCCGGAAGGGTAAGCATTTCCTGTACCGTATACGGCACCCGTCGTGTTATTTCTTTGTTCATTTATGTAATGATGGAAGGTTACTATGACTGATGAAGAATATCAGATATGATTTCTGACACACTTCAGTAAAAATGATCAATAAGTTCATGATGGTGACCGTAAAATTTCTTGAGTGATGACCTTAATTTGATTGATTCATAGCCCAGTCTTCGAAACTTTTGAGAAAGCAGTATTCCTTGTTCAACAAAATCAACATATTTTGAGCTAGCTCTAGAGTAACGTATCAATTGAGACACATATACTCCATATACTGGTGCCGCTGGGATGTTGCTACACAGAAAAGGAAAGTTGACCATAGGTAAATTGAAATCATCGCGTTTGTCATAAATTTTGGTATTCAACCTACCATCAGTAGTCATTTCGAGAAAAAGGTCTTAATATGAAGCAGATTTATCTGTGTCGGTAGTAACTTTAATTTCAAGTTCACTTGGATATATTAAATGTAAGTAATATATAAAATTAAACGTTATCGGGACTATTATGGTTAGAGGTTGAGTCTATGTAAACAATGTCATGAACACCATAGTTTTTCTAAGGCGTGGAGAAACCATAGTGTAATAACATTTCCCGATTTATTTGCTCTTTTTAAAAATAATTTTTTATATAAAAAAAAGTAGATAAGACTTGAAAAAAATGCGTATGAGATGCTTGGAGGTAATAACAACAAAGAACACCCTTTATCCAGAGTTATGTAACATTTACCCAATTAAACTTAACCCTTTGACAGAAATAATTTGTGTTAGGTATATAACGACATCAAGGCTTAAAAGATAACTTTTTCAATAGCATTATCAAGCATAAAAAGATCTTTAGTTACCAAGAATCTAATACGCATTTAAAAAAGTATTTTTTAAAAAGAGCAAATAAGTTTATTATATAAAATTATTCTGCGCAGCATATCAGTCAATTACAAAGTTAGTCTCATGTTTATCTAAACACTGTATCAATTATTTGCGACTGATGTACTTTTCCAGATTAACCTTAACCTTGAAGACTCAAGCATCCTTCGAAAGCCAACTTTTTGTTAGGGGGTTGAAACCCTAGCTTTTCGGAAATGATTTTAATATATAAACAGATAACTTGGCACTCGACGTTAAAAAAACATACCAACATCATCAAAATCTCAAACACAATAAATGAATTTGTAACACCTGTTAAGTGCCTGATGTGTTCAGGCATTTCCTGATGATGAAAATAAGAGATTGATGTTTTTATAGCTAGCTTAACCTTCTATAGTATGACAGTATCATACAATTTCATTATATTGACAACCATTTGTTAACAAATTGAACAGGTCAAATTGTTACAAAATACAAAATACGGGTTCAGCCACCAATATTGTGTTATATTTCTAATCTATACAATACTAAACAAATATGTCAACAAAGAAAAACAAAATGGCATATAGACATAGTAAATGATCAACAATGCAGACAAAATACAAAATTTTACAATAGGACAATGAATATAACCAAAATTGAATTCCGAATGGTACTTTTACACTTATAAAACTAAATATGTTGTTTTAGCAAAATCTCATGAAAGTTAAAAGCATATTTTGATACGCCCAACGAACATACGAATCATCAGAGGAACTCGAATCGAAACACTTGTAAAAACAAAACAAATAGGAAAATGAGGTGCATTCAAAAGTAGAGATTTGAACAGATGTATCAAATAAGTTTAAGGTAATGTGTACTTCTCGGAAAAAAAACGTATTATCTGGAAATAATCAAGATTGAATAAATTAGCAATGATAGCAATCTAGTTCGGTAAAAAATTAAAAAAAAAATAGTTATTTCAAATATTCGAAACGTTTTTCTGGATTTATCTTTATTTGAAGGGCACAACAGTTTCTATTGTCGTTGTTTACTTTCATATCTGTTTATCTTCTATAGTCTATACATGAAAGGTTGCAACCATCCGGAAGTCATTTGCAGAATTTCCTATATACGATATAAGCTTAAAAGAAAACCATTTTGTGGCGCATTAACAGTTAATTAAATAAAATAACTGCCATTGAAAACTTTCAGCGTTATTTCAATTAATAAAAATCTAATCATATCAATAGTCACCTAACGAAGTAAACCAATAGTAACGAAGTAAACCAATGGTAGGCTACTTTTACATACTGATGGTATGTTAATCTTGTTCAAGTGTACATGTAATTTAAAACCAAAGCAAATACAAAAGCCAAGTTAGGAATTGACAGTTATTTTTCATTCTTCTTACGTTTCCTTTTCATGTTTTCTGGACTTCAGCTTTTTCGAATTTAACTTTAACGGTACTGATTTTCTGCATCAAAACAGCATTTCGACAAATAATGTCTCTGCAATGATGCCTGACGCCAATTTTCGAAATCCCAAACACAAAACAACGAATAACTTTGAACCTTAGCGTTCAGATTCATTGTCATATTCTACATTTCAATATTTACTAATGTTTAGATTATAGGTTATGCAAATTATTCTTATCATACTTTTAATGTTCTCGGTCATATTATTTTGTGTTTTTACCTGTAGACACTTACATCGGTATATACAATTATATGCGTTTTTCGGAAAATCAAATGACTGTTGAAACCTAAGATCGCTTTATTAAAAGATTTGTGTTAGCACGACCTGCCAGAACTGTAAGTAAAATATGCAAACAAAACAAAGTTCAGTATATAAACCTGACAGCAAAAAGAAAGATATAAAAAAAAAACAAAAACCTGCTTACTTCTCGTGGTAGGTAAGATTACAGTTAAGTCGACACCAAAAACATTCGAGACGTCGATCGCAGTAATAATGAAATAACAATGATTGACAAATTGTTCTAAAAATAAATGTTAATCTTCTAAAGGAAATAGATATTCGTAAATCAGTGCAATCATTCTAAAATAGTTGGTGTTTGGTTGAGATTCATACAGAGAAACAGGAACAATATATCAAGGTTTATGAATTACAATGGACGATGCCCTTAGAAAAGGAAGATTTCTACAGCATCTTAATAATTTGTCCAAATGGCATTATTTGTGTACATTTATACACAAATAAAACTCTGGTAACCAGAACTATTTTCTGTTTAAGGTAATTTTTAATGTCGGGCTTTATCTAATTTACATTTGTACCAAAAAAGGCCAGATAATCATTCAGCATTGATTTCTGAGTGGCCTACGTTTTCTCGATCAATCTCAAAGTTGGTCCCCTTCCCTTTCATGAATGTGACCTACCGAGTTAGACTATTTACCAGATTTGTTATCACATAAGCAACACGACGGGTGCCACATGTGGAGCAGGATCTGCTTACCCTTCCGGAGCACCTGAGATCACCCCTAGTTTTTTGGTGGGGTTCGTGTTGTTTATTCTTTAGTCTTCTATGTTGTGTCGTGTGTGCTGTTGTTTGTTTGTCTTTTTCCTTTTGGAAAAGCCATGGCGTTGTCAGTTTGTTTTGGATTTATGAGTCTGACTGTACTTTTGGTATCTTTCGTCCCTCTTTTTTTAGCCATTTTCTCCTGTTAGTTATAGGCCGATATTACATGTCCAATAAGATTATTGCATAACATATGTGTTATTGGTGTATCTGTGTAATATTCATTCTTTTTTTTTCTTAGAATTTGTTTTGTATGCGAGACGATCAATCTTATCTTACTACAATATGTTACTTCATATCTTATTTAATAAAATTATCAAATCGTTTTATTTATAAATTCGATCAATTTGTACCTTGACCAAATTGAAAATATAATTAAATTGTAAGCATACGAGAAATAAAATAAAGGACTTCAATACACATAGTTATTCTCTATAGAGCAAAAACGGCGACTAAAAGCTATAATATTTATTGCAATGAAATTATTTGTGTTTTTTATTAAATTTATTAAAATATTCTTTTGTTTCTTTGAAGTTTGTTTTTCATGCGATATTATCAATGTTATATAACCACTATAATTTTATGTTGCTTTAATTGATATATATATATAACAAACAAACTCATTAACAAAATAAAAAAACGGTTTAAAATTAGCCTGAACATGATTAGCAATTATACCAAAGTCAATCTATATCCTATTATTGTTTTTTGTGAAGATGCCTAATTAAAATTATAATAACTTCATCAACTTAAATTGTTATCTTCTTTTTATGCATATCTAATCATTATTGCAGAAAACGAAATACACTTGAAATTAACAAAAACGCATTAGAATTACATATTTGTCATCTTAATAGTTCCCATTTATAATAATGTTTGTTCTGAATTGGAGTGGAAATATTTGGATACTTCATGACTGTAAAGCTTAACGGAAGGTATTTAAACTAGAATAAATTTGTTTTCGTCGAATATTGCGTGTTTGAGCTTGTTTATTCTGCTTTAAGAAGTTTTCATTAAAAACCAAAGACAGTTAAATATATGCCATAAAGCAAAGAAGAAAATAGAAGTGACCGATGTAAATAATATAAATACGTATTTACATATTGTTAAGTTCTTGTTCTTGAATCAACTTTTTTTTAATTTATGATTGACTGCAGTATACAAACATGGTCATCCATTGATCTTTTTTGCGATCGGCATTTAAATACTTGTAAAAGTGGTGCGTCTGCTGTGTTGTGAGAAATGTTTAGATACGTCGCCTTTTCCTGTCAGAATGAGAACAGCGATATATATACGATGCTCTATGTTCGTTAACAATCCATGAAATTTTGTGAAGGGTTTGTAGATTTACTTTCATGATCCAGTTGCAGTCTCAATTTCTCACCTATAAATATGGTCAACTACTTAGTGCAGCCTCTGCATACTGTACTTGTTCTCGTCATGACCATGCATCGAATAAAGACAACAGTAATAAACTGTTGTTAAATAGTAATAAATTGATTAAGCGACCACAAATCCGGAATAAATTATTTGCCCACGTGGTAAATCAATTTATTGCTTATAGCTGTTATATCGAAGGAAACTTTTTTTTATTCACACGCACTTTTATCATATATATGTTAACACAAATTGCTAAGTAATGTTTGTCGACAAATGTTAAAACAAAGTACTTAGTACTATGTGTCGACAACTTCCTTTCTCGTGATCAATAACGTATATTTACTATATCTATTCTTTTGATTATTCATTAAAGAGAACTTGAATGAGCTATCATTTCTATTTGCTATCTGACTATAATGATAATGATGGCTTTGTCAACTGTTTATAACAAGCAGACCTGTTATCAACACGGACATGATGTCAACTGTTATCAACACGGACATGATGTCATAATTGATGGATTGACTGTGGAAAAATTTTCCTTCAATACCACTTCAAACGAATTTGTAAAATAACAATATACAAATACCCCATTGAAGCTATCAAAATCGTTGGACAAAACAAAAGACAAAATAAATAACACATTACAATAATACTATATGCATGTTTATATTATTACCCATAACTTTTTTTTCAGTAGAATTTGAATTGTTCGTATATAATCACAGAACCACGAATGAAACAAAAATCAGTGGTGATCATATCAGTTAGGAACAAATTACTTCAAAATTGATAATAAAGCCATAATGCATGAATATATTAAATATTTATGTTCCAAAATCTCGTTCAATTCTTTAATCAAATATATAAAAATTCTTAACAGTTTTTCGTTCTATTCGAAAAAGCACATATAAGTTTTATATCTACTGTTGCCTTTAACATGAGTATTACCTTTCCGCTCTTGAGGAACGACCATAGTCCGTCGGAAAGGGACAATACATAGCTGAACCGTGTGAAGAAAGAGTCATATCTCTTGCACATACAATACGCCCTTGTAGATTTCGAAAAAGACCAGGCTAATGCCGCTACACGGCAGCACTGGCCCCCGCAAAGTGGAAAGGGATTAAGACAAGTTGCCATAACTTGTTTCCCTATCCACTGTAAATAAATATGTTTGAACTAAACTTTTTCGATTTACTTAATAAATTACATACAAGTGAGAGGTTAAGCTAGCTATAACACCAGGCTTAATCCACCATCATTTGCTACGTAACAAAATGTCAGTAGAAAGACAGAAATATGAAAGTTATTATACGTTCGTTTGATGTGTTGTGAGTTTTTGATTTTGCCATTTGATTAGGGACTTTCCGGTGTGAAGTTTTCTTGAATTCAGTATTTTTGACAATTTTCAATATTACAAAATACAACGCTTCTTTTTATTGGATGTTATTTGTTTTATTTTAACAAAATAACAAAAGAAAGATTCAGAAATGTGAGATGATTACTGATACTTTCAGTTTAAAATCCTGACAGCGAAGAATTTGAGAAAAGTATGTTATAAATCATGTCAGTAACAAAGCACTATTTAAACGAATGATTTAAAAACGGAAGACCTTAGCGTCTGTTCGATTTAGATTTTGATAAGGCAGACATTGATTGCAACATGAATTCATTTGAAACGGAAATTCCGAAAAATGCGCAAAATATGTAAGCATTTTTTTAACTTATTTATAACTCTACTTCAAATCAAGTCGGACCATGGTTTTATTTTTTACTTCCATATTTATTAAAGCTTATGCACATGCAATACAATTTAAAGTGAGGTTCAAAACTCAGACAAACTAATGAGATAAAGGTCTTTAATATCTTAAACACAACCCTCATGATAAATCTCTTCTTTTTTTCATTTTTGTTTTGAATCTAGTGGTTTAACGATTAATTGTTTTATATGGCGATTTTACTAAGGTTACGCTTTCACTTTTTAATTGAAAAGGCCGCCGATTTCTTTTTTAAAGTAGACAATGTTCATTTGTACGCGAACAAAAGGCAAAAAACATCGACAATCTACTTACCTACAAACACATTGTTGACATAGCTATTGGTAAATGTACATGATTATTGTTTGGCTATGTATTTTCCTATTCAAATGGCTTATATAATATTAAAAACTATAAGGCTGCTTTGCGAAATGGTAAAGTATTGAAAATTGTGAGGTTAAGGAAAGATGGATTAACCACACCCGGGGCTACGTTTTTTTTTTACACCCTGCTATTAGCCAATCAAAATGTGCGGCATGTACCAAGCTAGGGTTATAATGTTTCTTATATATATATTTTTTTTACATTGGTTGCAATGAATTACATTGATTTTCCAGTTAAATAAAAACCGATAATCTCACATGTGAAATAAACGTGGTTATTTCACTCTCTTACAACAATAGGTGTTGTCATGACGTCGATAACGGCGGATCAAAACAAATTGTGAATGCGTAGAAAAAGATAAAGTTTCTTACATGTTTGACATTAATTTCTTTAAAGAAATCATCGTGTAATCAAAAGAACAACTAATTAAATAATTCAAATATCGAAAAAACTCCTGACCGAACAACACTGATAATTAATCGTGAATTAATGTGTTGTTCGATCACTCGTTGAACATTTTTCTCTATTTGAATTCTTCGATTAGTTATTCTATAAATCTTTTTTTATTTTTTATATTATTTTTTTTAAAGGCCAATGTTGACTCTTCATGACCCTTCTTTACTGGTAGCCTTACCTGAATATATTACTCAAATAAACCGGAATGTAGCAAATAAAAAACACAATAACTACAACTATCAACATCCGGGCAGTTCGTCTTCTCGCTCTTGATTGTATCGTTGCTGCTTCAGATCGACTATCTGAAATAACAATAACTTAAAATAAAAAAAAAACGTAACTGCTTACAAACACATTATAATTCATTTATGATGTATACAGTTAAGATAAAGAGTTATCTGTCATTATTTTCCCAAACGGAACATCATATGTAAGGAGGATTTCATGTTCTTTGATGAATTGCCTTTATAACTGTGCATAATGTAACAAACATGTGAGGAATCTTATTGAAGAATCTCGCTGGTGCTTTTCGCTATCAGTTTATGTTTGTCCGTTGAGAATTTTGCACTAGTAATTGGTGTTAGATCAGACAACAAGTCTACTTCGTTGGATTCACTCACATGACTAGATAGTACTGGTTTACAGCTTGATTGCAGATGTTTGAAGTTGTTTAAGAGAATCGAAAATGAGAATAACTAATCAAATTTGTGTAAGACAAAAGTCTCAGAAGCAATACCACAATTATTATTTCTTAATTCATCCTTTCTAAGCTTTAGCAGTTATCTTTCCTATTATTACTTGATTTATCTTACAAGATAGTAAAGTAAACATCAGTGTTATCATTCGAATCAAGAACAAGACGAATAAAGCCAGATGTATGGTATACTGCACTAAAGACGGCTTTAGAATAGAACACAAAAACGAAAACAATTGTCTATATAATATGTCTATCGCTAAACCGCCACGATCAAAATAAACCATGTTTTATAACAGATAATATAATGAACCTTATTTATAACAGAGAAATATAAAGCAAAAGTAACCAGAGGCCATAAAAAGACCAACAGAGATAGGAATGATGTACCCTCTATATAATAGAGAAATACAAAGCAATATTAACTATAGGGCATTGAACAATCAATACAATCAAATATTAGAATACAGAGAAATGTAACAATTGTGACACATAACAATAGTCGATACGAAATCAAACAATAGAATAGTATCACAATGACGGAAGACAACAATGACAAATAGAATAGTATCACAATGACGGAAGACAACAATGACAAATAGTATAATATATCTACAAGACAGTAAATGATCAAGAGGCAAGGTAAAAAAAATATCAAATTGAGGCTATTAAACGATTAAAAGAAAATATAGGATCTAGAAGGCAGTTCACTCAAGACAATTAAATAATAGTACCTAACGAACAGTAAACGATCCAGACGAACACAATTAGAATCTAGAGGATATTTAGCAATCGAGACACAATAATAAAAAAATAATATCTAGTGGCCGTTAAACGATCGAGATTAAAACATATTATTCAGAGGGTATTAAACGATTCACACTAAAACAGTTATAAATAGAAATTGACAATGAGGGTCGGTTGAAAACAAAACTTTACGACAAAAGAGATGATTTCAGCTTTCCAATTGTGAACTTTCCATTTCTATGTAGCAACATTCCAGCAGCACCTGCATACGGGGTATATATCTCCCAATTGATACGATATTCCCGTACTTGCATTTCCTATCATGATTTTCTTGATAGAGGGTTGCTGCTCCCAAGGAAGCTATTAAACCAAGAGTTCCAAATGGTGAAGTTGAAATCATCCCTTCGTAAATTTTACGGACGCCATCACGAATTGGTTGACCGTTATGGAATAACCGTTTCACACAGATATCGGATATGTTCCTTACGTCGTAACTACAATCCCCTTCCCTTTCATGAATGTGACCTACCAAATTAGACTATTTACCGGAATTGTTATCACATAAGCAACACGACGGGTGCCGCATGTGGAGCAGGATCTGCTTACCCTTCCGGAGCACCTGAGATCACCCCTAGTTTTTTGGTGGGGTTCGTGTTGTTTATTCTTTAGTTTTCTATGTTGTGTCGTGTGTGCTGTTGTTTGTTTGTCTTTTTCATTTTTAGCCATGGCGTTGTCAGTTTGTTTTAGATTTATGAGTTTGACTGTCCCTTTGGTATCTTTCGTCCCTCTTTTATAATATTCATTTAACAAAGTAGAAATTATCATAGCGTATCTTGAAGACAAACAAATTATAAATAGGTATGAGTTTGACATTTTGTACATCAAAACATGTTCCAGGTTAGGAATATGACATTTAATATTTGTTATTCATTCATTTGATGTGAGCTTCTGATTTTCCGTATGATATAATACTTTCCGTTTGCATTTTTCCACAGAGTTCTGTATTTTTGTGATTTTACTTTTTTCGAAAGAAGAAACAAATTCAATGGAAATACATTAACACTGTCATAATAATATGATATACATGTATATCTTACGTATAATATTTAAACAGAACGACTTTAGACGGGTAAATATCGTTGACAAATCAGGAACAGTGGAAGTTATTATCGGTAGGTATCTTCTTAATATTGAACATGCTGGTTTCCAATATATTCCTTTACCGTTGTACTCATATAAAGCTTCACATTAATAAATGCTAAAATGTCATTTGTATCTTGGCCGATCAACTTTATCTTTTTTAAGGTAATACAAATCGTATTTATTTAACTTCGGAGTGAAGAGTGCACAGAGTACAGTATGTAATACCACAAAGAAACGTCGATTTTCAAGATAAGCTTTTGGTCGACCAATATGTGTACTATATCGTTTCATGGACTATTTGTAAATTTTGAAGATATTTTAGATTGTCTAAAAAGGCTGGTTGGGATTATAGTTAGAGTAAGATCTAATCAAAACGGAAATTTGGTTATAAACATTGCTTTAAAGGGGCCATATATTTTTTGTTCAATCATTAATAAAAGAGAAATATTAATTCATTTTTAGCAGCCAGTTTAGTTCTAGTATGCATGTGTCCTTCAATCTAACACATACACTACAGATTTGTTACACATGTATAAGTCGTGTCAAGCTATTTAAAGGAAAATAACTTCAACATTGGCAGTGAAACGAAAGTAACAATTTCGTTGATTGATTCCATCCACATACAATATTTGGTTTACAGGTGTAAATAACGTATTTATTACACCTATAAGATGACAACAAACAGAGCTAGAAAATAACATAATTACAGTTTTAGAAATTTACCTGTGACGTCACTTTTTTGTGATGTTGTTATATTCGTGTGACAGACACACAGTTCGTAATTCTTTTATGTTATTTTTGTGTATGTCCTAAATTAATTTTAGTTATTCGTTGTTATTCTTTGGTTAACTTGTCAAAATGTACTATTGTATTATTTATTTATGTATTTCTCTGACCTGAGTGTTTTGCATTTATTTATAGTGTATTCTTGTCATGTAATACTGTATTTTTAGCGGTACATTTATTATTGCCATAAAGCGCCTGGCTTGGCAAACCACAAAACCCATAATTGTTTCTTAAAATATCTCGTATTAAGTCAGGAATATCGCATTTTTTATCTCATAGTTCGTTCTATGTATGTTGCATTGTTTCATAATCAATGAATGTGTTTATTTAAGTTTATATGGAAAATAAAATTGAGAAATGATATGAGGAATGTGTATAAGAGACAACAACCCAACCAAAAAGCAGACACTTGTTTTTTTTTCATTATACAAAGAATGTTGGCCTATGGTATAAAAACACTCGCGTGTACCTAAAAATCGAGACCGGACGATGACAAAATCCCACAAACAAGCCACATTTCAAGTATAAACGAAGAACTGCACACATATGCATGATCGAGAATAATATTGTGCAAATAAACGGATTTGTATTTCACACTAATTTTTTGAAGACTATGTGACTTAATAATTATTAAGATATTATACAACATTGTATAAAATTAATATTTTCCTTATATTTATGTTAATGTTTATATTATTGTTGTTTTTGGGGGAGGAGTTTACACTCTGCAGTTATCATTTGCAACGCTGTATTTGGCAGTCAGTTTGAGATTTAAAAGTTAAGGGATATATGAGTTCTAATCTTATTCTATTATAATAACAACTTATATTTCACTTTTTCACAAAAGGGAATAAAACAAACAATCAATATCCATCTGTTGGAGAATTTTCAAATCTATTTGGAAATATCAACATCGAATCTTTGAAGTTAATTGACTTTAAACTTCTGAAATTGGAAGAAAAAAAAAACTGATTTCTATTATTTGATAATTTTATTTAATATCAAAAACCCCTTTATGGTATCAAATTTATAATTGAAAGATTTCTCTTGATAGCTATTAAATTCTATGGAATATTTTTGTCGTTGCGGAAATATTTATCTGTAGCTAGCTCATATTTGTTAATAGATAAAACAGAATTGATGCCTCCGCGGAATTGATACTGTTTAAAAAAAACACTTTTCTCGCTACTTAAGATAGGAAACGTTAAATATTATTCTTGACAACACAATCAAAATATTGTTCAAACATTAACTTTGATTCTAAGAATGGTATGAAAATGATTATTCCACCATATATCATAATTTTACTAAATATAAAATTAAGAATGAAAATTGGGAATGTGTCAAAAAGACAACAGACCGACTATAGTTTAAAAAAAAGTACGATTTCTTAAACCTGTTGCATACAATTTAGGTCCGTCTTCTCGTTTAATCGTACATTTAAGTTCTCCACACTTAATACTTTTGTATTGCCATGAGTTACAATTTATGACAAAAATCAGCAAAGACCTATCGAAACAATATCTGATACACAAATTTAATAATATATTTTAAGATATTTGGATGATATTTGAAATTTATCCGGTTGAACTTACTTTAAATAAAGCTAATACTAACAATGACCACTGCCCTTTCATCGATCTTGATATCTACTGTGAACGTACTTTTATTCGTGGGGTACCAATTTTCGTGATTTTCGTGGATGACTTGATCCACGAATTTAAGTGTCCAACGAAATAAAACAACCATTTTCCAAATCAAGACAAGGAAAGATCGCCATCGGTAGGTTTGACTACTTATATGATCTAGAGAATATATTGAATAACGCCAAATCGGAGAATACTTTAATAGCAGTCACAGAACTACAACCGCATGCAGAATAATACCCATTTAATCTTTAATAACCTAAACTGTACAAATTTTGATCATTTAATTCTCATAAAAAATATTATTGATCGATATCATTAACGGAAAGAATAATACTAAAATTTATGATAAAAAAGATGATTTTTCATTTCCTATCGTTAATTATCCATTTTCAGATGGTGACGTTCCATTGTCACCGTCTTACGGTGTTTATATATCTTAACTTGTACGATTCGCTCGTGTATGTATCAATGTTTTAGATTTTTACCAGAGAAATTTAGCATTACTGAAAAATTATAACACCAGGGTTTTCGATATCACAAACGTTTACTAAATTTTATCATTGGTATAAGGACAGCATTCGTAAATATAGCTCAACATGCAGACTATTATGCAGAATATACGTTCAGGTATTTCACATCCAACTTAAAAAAAAAATATTCTTTATAAAGCACAAAAATGTCAGTATTCACCTTATAAGCTAACAATACATTTCAATAGACTTAAGAAGGGATATAGTTACGATACTGTTGTCAGGTCATTGAAGATTGCATATTTTGGAATTAATGGTGATTCACTTATTGGGTCTTTGCATCGGAACTAAATACATTTATCTAAATCCAGTTGTTAGCATGACACGGGTTATTTTCCTCTCATATATGTTATGATAGTATGATACAAAACCCCTAACGGGAAGGATTGTGCCTGATATTCAAATGATGAAGATATATAATCAGTTTAATTGAAGTCAGGAGCTGGCATTTAAGTTAACTGCTGGTAGTCTATTGTTATTTATATATTATTGTCATTTTGTTTATTTTATTTCGTTACATCTTCTGACATCAGATTCGAACTTCTCTTGAACTGAATTTTAATGTGCGTATTGTTATGCGTTTACTTTTCTACATTGGCTAGAGGCATCTTTACGCCTGTCCCAAGTCAGGAGCCTCTGGCTTTGTTAGTCTTGTACTATTTTGAATTTTAGTTTCTTGTGTACAGTTTTGAAACTCATAAATCCATGGACAAAAAACAAAATCTGGGTAACAAACTAAAACTGAGGGAAACGCATTAAATATAAGAGAACAACGACACAACATTAAAATGTAACACACACAGAAACGGACTAAGCATTAGACAAAATCCTATGAGAATAACAAATATAACATCAAAACCAAATACATGAATTTGGGATAGATAAGTACCGTGACACGTCTTATAGTAATGTGAATTCACACTCAAAAATAAGAGAAAACAAACGACACGCGGAAAGACAACGTTAAAATGTAACACACACATAAACGAACTATAATATAACAATGGCCATATTCTGACTAGGTACAGGACAGTTTTAAAGGAAAAAATGGTGGGTTGAACCTGGTTTTGTGGAATGCCAAACCTCCCTCTTTTATGGCCATGTGAAATATAACATTAGAATGACAACACAACATTACAGGATTATATATATATTTGTTTAGGGACCAGCTGAAGGACGTCTCTAGGTGCGGGAATTTCTCGCTGCATTGAAGACCTGTTGGTGACCTTCTGCTGTTGTCTGTTCTATGGTCGAGTTGTTGTCTCTTTAACACATTCTCCATTTCCATTCTCAATTTCATTTACACATGTATTCCTGATTTCAAACGTGTAGACAGGTTAACATTAGTTTTATTAAAGGAAATAATATCAAACGATGGTACTGAAGATAAAAAGTTGAAATGAAAAACATTAGGATTCTAGTCAATTTTTTAAGGAAAATAACCCAATCAAAATCGGGTCGCGTTGATCCAGTGGTCTATGCAGTCGAACTGTTCTATCATAAGCCTGTCAATAATCAATCATAATCAAAATGGTTGTCTTTTTAGGTACAATCCCGCAATTTTTTCGTTTATCACAGTAAAATTATACCATTTCTCTTGCATCGTAATTAGTTCCGCTATAGAATCCAATATGAGGGTGGTTATCAAAGGTACCAGGATTATAATTTATTACGCTAGACGCGCGTTTCGTCTACATAAGACTCATCAGTGAGGCTCAGATCAAGCTAGTTGTAAAGCCAAACAAGTACAAAGTTAAAGATCATTGAGGACCCAAAATTCCCAGAAGTTATGTCAAATACGGCTAAGGTAATATATTCCTGGGACAAGAAAATCCTTAGTTATTCAAAAAATTCAAAGTTTTGTAACAGACAATTTATAAAAATGATCACATAATTGATATTCATGTCAACACTCAAGTGCTGACTACTGGGCTGGTGATACCCTCGGCGACGAAACGTCCACCAGCAGTGGCATCGACCCAATTGTGTAAATAGTTATCAAAAGTACCAGGATTATAATTTATTACGCCAGACGTACGTTTCGTCTACATAAGATTCATCAGTGACGCTCAGATCAAACTAGTTGTAAAGCCAAACAAGTACAAAGTTGAAGAACATTGAGGACCAAAAATTCAAAAAAAGTTGTGCCAAATACGGGTAAGGTAATCTATACCTGGGATAAGAAAATCCTTAGTTTTTCACAAAGTTCAAAGTTTTGTAACAGAAAATTTATAAAAAAAAGTTATTCTAACAATTCAACAGTGCTGTTATAGTTGTTTTATTTTGATGGTGAAGACATGTGCAATATATCACCACAGCAATAAGGAATCTACCCTCTTCGATAAAAAATAATGCCGAAAGAGTATATGAGAAAATTTGTTACTAAGACTAATGTCAAATAATATATAAAGGTAAGTTTGCAAGACGCATTTGGAATATAAAAACGAAGATATATAGTTTTACTATTCCTTATAAATCTTTTAGAACGTTAATCACACACATTAGGATAGAAAGATTACACTTTCAGATGACAGAATATAACTCTGTTTTTCGAACGAGGTAAAAAGTAGAGTAACAAAACATACCAAACTCTAGGGAAATTACAAAACGTCCAAATCAAAAGCTGTAACAAATCAAACAAATAGAAAACGTTCCAATCAAAAGCTGTAACAAATCAAACCAATAGAAAACGTTCCAATCAAAAGCTGTAACAAATCAATCCAATCGAAAACGTTCCAATCAAAAGCTGTAACAAATCAAACCAATAGAAAACGTTCCAATCAAAAGCTGTAACAAATCAAACAAATAGAAAACAACTGTCATATTCCTCACTTAGTACAGGTATCAAAACGTTTCAATCAGAAGCTGTAAGAAATCAAACTCCAAGGAAATTACAAAACGTCCCAATCGAAAGCTGTAACAAATCAAACCAATAGAAAACAACTGTCATATTCCTCACTTAGTACAGGTATGTTTAGATCAAAATGTCCTTAGACTCAAATTCATTTTCTGATGATAATATAATCAGTAATACAGGATATGGATCCATTCCAGTTATGAAAAACTGACTTTAGTAAAAATCAATGAAGAATACACGTATGTATGGTTGGGTTCCAATAGCACCTGATGTCAATATCATCTATAAATTAATTCGTTTTCACAAAGCTTCTGTTAGTAGTTACCAAAGATACCAGGCTTATAGTTCAATTCGACAGACATTTCAATCCGGGTATCTATGATTAGTTAATGAGTCTACATAAGACTCACCAGTGACGCTCAGATCAAATTAGTTAGAAAGCCAAACAAATATAAAGTTGAGGAGCATTTAAGACCCAAAATCCTAAACATTTGTGACAAATACGGCTTAGGAAACTTGTTTAGATGATTTTTTTCTGTTTTGACAACGTTTAATCAATGCCATCTTTGTCGTACATTTTGGCAACGTTTAACCAATGTCATCTTTGTCGTACATTTTGAAGTGTTGCGTCTTATGTATAGGTAATACTCATTCGCTTCGATAATTAATTAGTCATTTTTTCAGAAGCTGTTATTTTTTATAAATTGTACAGTATTCATACTTACCTAAGGCAACAGAGCCAGATGTACTGCTTCTCCATAAACACAAAGCGATCCGAATGTATGTATATGTCATTATAAGGAATGGAATCAGGAAAAATACTACCATAAAAAATATCTGGAATATGTATTCTTGGTTGAAATCGGATGATACACAACTTGTTAGTAATACAATTGATGAAGGAACTAAATCATCATGAATTGATGTCATAAACACCAGATATGGACATGAAGACACAAGAGAAAGTATCCATATTATCACCACAGCAAGGGCTGTTCGGAACCTGGAGCCTCGGAATGACAACGGTCGACAGATAGCTAAGTATCGTTCAACTGATATAGCGGTCAAGGTCACCACAGATACTAGCACACTGACACACTGAAAAATAAAAGAAAGGTATTAGTACATATTTGCAGTATACTTTATTCTACAAAGCAGATATACATGTATTACATCGAGTACAAGGTAAAAGTACAATAAAAAGAAAAGAGGTACTTGATATTTCCACATAGGGAGATACGAAAAGATCACTATGTAAACACAAATCAAATTTCACCCTTGTACAAAAAGCAAATGCACGATTTAAACCTTTGAATATGAAAAAAAGAAGATATGGTATTATTTCTAATCAGACAACTCTTCACAAGTGACACAGAAATCAAAAACAATAGCTCATCGTATGGCCTTAAACAACGAGAAAAACACATAATGCATCATAGTCAGCTATAAAAGGTACCAAAATGACAAATGTAAAACAATTCAGAAAACTAACGGCCTGATTTACATACAAAATAATAAACGACACACTAATATTATATCAACAGCAAACAATAACCACTGAATAAGGACGGGCACATTAGATTATTTGGTTCGAAGGCACCAAACCTTCCTAGACATGTAACAGTAAAGACACAATACAACAAAAGAACAAAATAGAACAATCAGTAGAAAAGGGTTTGATTTATGAAATAAAAAAATACATTTTACAAAATCACAGAATGGACTTGGCAGGGTAGTTATACGTCCCCACCACAAAAAAAACACTTAGTACAGATCTGAGAGTACTCACAGTTACTAACAGCTAATTCAAAACCAATAAAACAAATACAAAATTCTCTAAGATTAAGATAATAACAATAACGCTAAGAGTGATCAAACATTCACGAAACTAAAGGACATTTACATCAACAGTAATAAATAATAAATAAAAAACAACACGAATTCCACTACAACCGGGAGTGAAATAATCAGGTGCTCTCGAAGGGTAAGCATTTCCTGCACCGTATACGGCACCCGTCGTATTATTTCTTTGTACAGTTCGGTAATGATGGAAGGTTTTTATGACTTAGGAAGAATATCAGATATGATTTCTGACACACTTTTGTCATAATGGCCGATCAGGTCATGATGGCGACCGCAAAATTTCTTGAGTGATGACCTTACTTTAAATGATTCATAGCCTTGTCTTAGTAATTGTTGAGAAAGCAGTATTCCTCGTTTAACGAAATCAAAGTACTTTGAGCTAGCTCTAGAGTAACGTATCAATTGAGATACATATACCCCATATGCTGGTGCCGCTGGGATGTTGCTACACAGAAATGGAAAGTTGACTATAGGAAAATTAAAATCATCGCATTTGTCATAAACCTACCATCAGTAGTTATTTCGAGAAAAAGTTCTAAATATGAAACAGATTTATCTGTGTCGGTAGTATCTCTAAAATCGTCATCATCTATTTATGCACATTTGAAGGGGCGGAACTAACTTAGTTAGTTTTTTTCCAAATATACCTAAGGTAAACGTTTTCCTGAGTTGAGCTGACTGAATATCCTATTTTGAAAAAATCACTTCAAAAAGATTGATGAAATTTACTGATTTGTACTGTTTCTTATACCTTTTTTGAACAAAAAAAAATCTTCAATAACAAAATCTGCACAAAACTTTTATTTGTCATCAATCATTATTTTAAGGGTTCGGTATTTAAAATCACGAAAAGATTTATATCATTCATAGAATATTACTATATAATAAAAAAGTACATAACTATTGACTGTTTGGAATAAACTTAGCTCATTACATCATGTCATTTGTATGGTTTAACTGGCAAATCCTTGTTAAAAACATTTCTCTATAAACTTATGTAAACTGCAATTCCTTTGAAAATGGGTCAAGGACACGGTAATTTCATAAATGGTTTTGTTTTCTTTCATTTAGAAGTAAATATGATCAGAGGATCTTCCTTATGAAGAATAACAAGTGTAGATTTAACAAATCTGGTACGAATGAAATTATACGTTCGGTTAATTGAATGAATCGTACCTGTAATTATTTGAATGCTATAAGTTTCTACAAGGATTTCCGAACTTTATCTTTGAAATGAAAATGTCTTTAAAGTCATAAGAAACGAGTGAGTGGTGAAAAATAATGTTCATCCTATTTTTGAACCAATGCATGTATATATCATAAACTTAGTCCTCTGTGCACGATTTTATCATTTTTTACGGAAATATATCGCATAATCGTCATTTTTTTTTCTATCTGTCTGTTATGATTTATCAAATATGGCTACTCATTAAATGTCGTGTTTTGAAGCCGAAGTTTACCGATTGTCACCTTATAGTCAATAATCAACAAAAAGCATGGTTATTTAACACGTGTTTAACATATGCAATCAGGTAATTGTTTATTTTAATGACAGATTCATGCGTATTGCTATCATCGGATGTTTACGAGGAGGGTCACGCTTAGGTCACTATGCATACGGAACATATGTCGGCGAATTGCTTCCTGGCAGCAAGCAATTAGAAATAAGAAAATTTCTTCTAAATGTGGACAAATTAAAGAACTTTTCTCAGAAAAGAGTATATGTACATAGGTTGTATAATGTAAACTGTCCATTTAGTTTTAAAAAACATATGCATATATCTGTTTTGATTTGATGTTTCATATGACGTTAAGTATTGTGTGGTAACAAAACCACCGACTTGCCAATCAAGGAAAAAACCCGTTTTTAGCAGGAACTTGTCAGTTGTGTAAATACTTTCTAATTGAGTGATTTGATGAACTGTTTAAAACGAAACTTGTTTCGATTTTATTGCATAAAAAAAACATTTTATCACCATCAACTGTATAAAAGAATGAAAGTTTATAGGATAACATCTTTTATGTGGTGTAATTACGAAAACTTTCTACTTTTATTACTTTCAATAGGATGGATATCGATGCAGTTTAGTTTACAAATGGACCAATGTAGTAGAGCTGGTCAGATAACACATTACATATCATTCGTCGTAAAGAGTTTATAATTATGTCGAGGATTAAACCACAATCGTTCAATCTATGTAGTTTATGGATAAAATAAAATGTTTTACGACAATTTGACTGAAACTACATCTCCAATTTAAGGACATCAACTATCAGTCTTCATCAGTTTAACTTTTGATATGCAAATGAGTTAACTACTGTTGTCTTATTTTATCAGCTTCTGCAAACCAAAAATACAATACGAGATTTTCATCCTCAGATAATTTCTTAATCCCAAAACCAAATACAGAGTTGTATAAGTCTAGTTTCTCGTACACTGGACCAAAAGTATGGAATGCTCTTCCTAATTCAATCAAGAAATCAAATACAGTATCAGAATTTAAACATAAATACAAATCAATGTACTTTTAACATAACCATGATATTTGTACTGTATTGCCATATCATAATTGTTTATTGTATTTTAAAATTGTATTAAATGTTTATTTATCATTATTATTGAAAATAAATTGTTTATTTTTAATGCAATTATTGTTGTTTTAAGAGAGCCTTATTGAAAATCTGTGTAATCCAGATTAGTTACACTTTCTAAATAAAGATATTATTATAACTATTATTGTTGTATTATACACCTGATTTTGTAATTCATATGAAAATAGTCTATGCTCACTAAATTGACATGTGTTTGTCATTATTCAACATATTCATTAGGGAAAGAGTATTCAAAAAGAAGCCAAGTTATGAATTAATTCAGATCCTTACAATTATATGAATATCTATGGAAGACAACAACTAATAAAGCTCGTGAGGCGTTTTTAAGCAAGCGGGTTATTTTACGTGTGTGTATTGACACACTATAACGCGAATGCATGAATTTCAAGCTGTTTGGCAGTGTGCTTACTTAGCGCACTATGACAGTGTGCGTACTTAGCGCAATATGACAGTGTGCGTACCTAGCGCAATATGACAGTGTGCGTACTTTGCGAAATATGACAGTGTGCGTACTTATCGCAAAATGACAGTGTGCGTACTTAGCGCAATATGACAGTGTGCGTACTTAGCGCAATATGACAGTGTGCGTACTTAGCGCAATTTGACAGTGTGCACACTTATTGCAATATGACAGTGAACGTACTTAGCGCAATATGGCAGTGTACGTACTTAGCGCAATATGACAGTGTGCGTACTTATCGCAAAATAGCAGTGTGCGTACTTGTTTTAGCGCAATATTACAGTGTTCGTACTTATCGAAATGTGACAGTGTGCGTACTTATCGCAATATCACTGTGTGTGTATTTATCGCAATATGTCAGTGTACATACCTCTAGCTGTAGGGTTAGTGCACGCATTTTACCATGGTGTATGTTTACGTGAAAAAGATGTGAAAAAATAGTGTAACATCACAACATAAACTATCAATTGAAATGGCTGAACTCAATCAAAAGACATACTAACACTAGAGAACATAATATTACACTGAACGAATAAATTTGATCTATGATAAAATGAAAATACAAAAGCAATACAAGGATGAATATATAAAATCAACAGTAGTTGCGCTATGAGATGTTAAACAATTTAAAAAAAACAAGAATAACCATTATATACACAGGTACATGAAAATAATATTATAGTAAGGTATACAGTTTAAATGGAGAATAGATATGAAAAAATGAACATTTAAAGTAATACCAAACACTTATCAAAGTTGTTATACAGACGGATATAACCTTAAATAAGTAAACTTTAGATAACGAAAAGGCATTAAAAATAGTATCAACAGGTCAAATCAAATAGAAGGTACGATTTGAGAGTACTAATTAGTACATCATTGCCGTAAAATTTAGTATATGAAATACCGTTTGCTTCAGATACAGCCATTTACTAATCAAATCGTTGTACATATGAAAGAATTTGGTAAAAGGTTTAAGTAATTTATGGTAACGACATCTTTGACTTAATAATTTACCAGTGACGCATTGATTACACTCGTTAAAACTATGATATCACTACACACACGGTCATAGCAAACGAGTTGGGCTATATAAACGTTGTATGGTGGAGCAAAAGGTGTCTGTATTTACTATTCGTTCCTTTGATGCTGTATTTGGTAAAATATTGAACTATATTCAAAAGAAAAGTTTTGAATGTTTAATTGCTTTACACTTTATGAGGACCTCTGCCTAGATATTAATAATAACTTATGGCACATAATAAATGACATTCGACCGCCAATCAAAAAAAAAAAACTCTTTTGTGCACGTCGTAAATTTAGTACAAACAGAATAGGCAGACAGTCACATTATTAAAACCAAAAAATGTTACAATCTATACTACAGAATATTGTTAAAATATATGAGAATTTTAAAGAAATTACAAACAGTATATATTTAAGAACGTCGTTATCTAATTGCATGTCGAGATATGCGGTACGTATTATTTTGGTATAATCCAATTATAATAGAACCTTTTTGGTACATTACTTAAATATTATTCTATATATTAATATTTCCAAAAATAAAATAAAAATTGTACAATTTTAGGTAACTGATCATGTTGTTTTAATGCATCAATGATTATTAAAAGTTAACATATTTTCTAAGAAGTCACTGTAAAGAAATAATGATGACTTATGTGACAAAAGAGGAAGATGAATGACAAAATAGGACACAATAGCTTTTATAAAATCGAAATTTAAATAATTTTATAAGGGATTTTTATCTTTTATTACTATAATACAAAATGGAAAATTTTACTGTTAATTGATTTATTAAACTTAGAATCTCGGAAATACCCTTTTTTTTTTACTATATAGCTACCTGTTATGCATATATTATGAACACTTCTACGAAAACCTAAAAGTTTTTAAATAGTTTTCAATACCACCCTGAAGTAGACCGAGTTAATCATATCAAAAATTATACTTTAACTTATAAAAACATTTCAGCCTCGAACTGTATGAAGTATACCATGATCTGACATTGTTTTGTTGCATCATACTAAAGGTCTTTCTAACAACTAACAATCTACTAAGTATGTGTAGTTTCAAACTTTCCTGATTTATCTGGTTTGAGTGTACGCAAGATATAAAATAACGTAAGTTTAACTACTGATTTCCCTTCATATTTATTGTTTTAAATTATTACTAAGAAAATATCTAGTTCTTTTAAAACTTCTGTTTAGAGCCATGATTAAGTAAGTATAATCTTGTTAGAAATTCTGCATCATTTTTTTACAGCCTAAAATACAGCTATGATATCGTGAACAATAAGATGCAAAGACACAAACAGGATAGATTCTGCCCTTTAACATTACGATAATGAAATATTGATAAGACTTCGCTAATATTGTCTGGTATACGTGTTTCTTCTGATCACAAGTAATTGAAAAACAACAAGTTTTCAATAAATCTATAGTTTCAATAAATATATCTATGTCTCTTTTTCATATTTTATTTATCTTCAATAATGTTCGTGTGATCTGTTGATTTTTTTCCGTTGTATATGATACAGTAATAATGAGATAACTTAAGGTATCTGTGAAATAACGTGCACACTTAAATCAATTAGACCGTATGTCTAGTATCATATATGACGGCAAAATTGAACAGTTTCTGTCAATGTATCATTTTTTTCTCAGACTTCGTCTATTTATTTTCTTTCACTTTTGAACTTTGTAGACCAAAATACAGACTAGAGCTGATGACCTTTCTCGGATTTTCAGAAATTAACCTGTAAGACCAATGGTAGGAATGTACTTTGAATGGCGTGTAATGAACCTGAGAGTATTTTCTAGTTAATTGTTTCCTAGTATAAGTAGAGGTTTACAACAATCAGCACTAAGGATTTGTCAACATTTTATTGTATTAAAGCTGTATTCGGCATTAGCTGATTGATTAATACTTGAGTTAAAGCAGATATCTTCCTCATATCGACCTTGCAATTGAATTTGTTAGAACAAAATACTCTCATTGCTGTCTTTTAATTGGAAGGATTTGTTTTTAAACTTCATGGAAATAATTTTAAAAAATCTTGAAATTTCGAACTAATCTAGTATATGATAAGGAGGTTTAAAATTTTTTAACTTTGTTATTACGTTTAAAAGAGTTCATTTCTCCGTGAAGTTTATTCTAGCATATAGGAAATAGTTATCAAAGGTACCAGGATTATAATTTAGTACGCCAGACGCCCGTTTCGTCTACATAAGACTCATCAGTGACGCTCATATCAAAATATTTATCAAGCCAAACAAGTACGAAGTTGAAGAGCATTGAGGATCCAAAATTCCAAAAAAATGTGACAAAAACGGCTAAGGTAATCTATTCCTGGGATAAGAAAATCCTTAGTTTTTCGAAAAAAATTAAAGTTTTGTAAACAGGAAATTTATAAAAAAAAAAGACCACATAATTGATATTCATGTCAACACCGAAGTGCTGACTACTGGGCTGGTGATACCCTCGGGGACGAAACGTCCACCAGCAGTGGCATCCACCCAGTGGTGTAAATAGTTATAAAAAAATTGTATATGCATGGTTAAGAATCTAGCTTGGTTACATCACCTATTGCAATAAAACAAGTACTAGTACATAAAAAATGGTATTTAGTGGCTTTCATTTTCTAATTCTTTTATTGTCATAACTGAACCTTAAAAACAGCAGGTTACATGGTTCCGATCAAAACTTCAAACTGAACCAAGCAGCAAGATTATTGGTGAAGAAACAAAAAGACGATGTTGATATCCCGATATCCCGATAGTATCTTCTCTACTCTCAGTTCAGTACAAAGCTATAAGTACATTCGATTTATACAGGCCGAAGAAAAGGAGACATGAATCGCTAAATAGAAACATTATATTATGAAGTATTTGTAGTTTTCAAGGATATAATATTATCAAAACGTTTATCATGCTGAGACAGACAACAATGGCTGACATTAACAAGCAGTGCAAGTAACAAGACAATGTTGTTAAATAATTATCATTGTGCGTTCTAATTCCCATCGGAATCAATATTTCAAATGACATTTAATGTAGTAATACCTTAATTGTTGAATTGATTTGGTTATCTCTACATGACCTGGAAGTCTTACTTCTTAATGAAGATAATTCAAAGTTTTCATCATTTTAAGCTGAAGGCAATATGACATGGACTTTAATCAAACATTCTTTTGACAAGAATCTTGAAACCTAATAGCAAAACTTTGCAATTAAGACTTTTCAAAATTTCCAATGGCTTCGAAGACATCAAATCACAAGTTTAATCAACCTCTGTCTCAATTCTAAGATAGACGTACTTCAGAAAAACCACTTGATATCTATAAACGTATTCTACTGAACGCTGTTACCAAGCAAACCTGCACTTTTAAAGTGTAAGACAGAAACTGAATAAAACAAATAGAGTGAAATACATGTTAAATAAACGTATAATACTTCGATTATCAACTGAATGTGTGACCACTCAACCATATAGAAATGGTCATTGTTTTCGACTGAGAAAAATTATATGGCCATCATGACTGGTCATTACCTTGATTATAAATAAAGCATGACAGTAAAACATTTGTAATTGTTTCAGAAATTTTCAAGACATTGAAACATTATGACATGGGATTATTATATGGTATCTAAATCTCTATTATCGTTTATTTGACGATTTATTGGCTTCTCCTAACAAATACAGTCATTCATCCGATGCAATGGTCAATTGGCTTCACCTAACTAACACAGTCACTCATTTGATGCAATGGTCAACTGGCTTCACCTAACTAACACAGTCATTCATTTGATGCAATGGTCAATTGGCTTCTAACAAATACAGTCATTCATCCGATGCAATGGTAAATTAGGTGAACAAACACAGTCATTCATCCGATGCAATAGTCAATTGGCTTCACCTAACAAACACAGTCATTCATCCGATGCAATGGTCAATTAGTTTCACCTAACAAACACAGTCATTCATCCGATGCGACAATTAATTGGCTTCAAATAACAAACACAGCCTTTTCATTCTGTGTAAGTGGTTGAATGTTACAAAATTCATAGTTAAATTGAAATGTTGTTATTGTTTCAAAAATTCAAAGGAAAAAATCAAATCATGCATTATCAATTTCTTTCTGATAAGAATTTAAAAATTTCCGGTAGAAAATCATGCATTCTAATGCAACAACGTTTGTAACGTTCATTTTGATTGGATAACGTCACTTTTTTACATGGCATCAATTGACAATTGATGCTATGGGACGTACACGCAAGCGCAGACGGCATATAACAGATTTTAATTACATGTTTTAACGTTGTTTTCTGTCAGTTTCATTAGAATGGAGATAACAATATTGTATTTTAAGCTCCGACGGCATCAATTGGGGATTTGATGGTCGCAAATACCCGTTTACTGTATTGATGCCATTGATGCCATCGGAGATTAAAATACAATACAGTTATCTCCTAATTAATGACACATTTCATATAAATAATTTCATTACATTACAAAACAGACATGTTTGTAAGTAATTGTGTTTATTCACTAAATGTGTTTCTGTCAAATTATAAAATAAACATATGGCATACAACAATGTACATTGGTACACCGGACATTTGTTTTTGAAAAATAAAAACCGATTTGGTCCAAAAGCTGTCTGGAAAAACTTGCGTTTCTTTAAAAATCTATAGAAGAAAAATTGTTAACTCTTATGAATTATAAGCATGTCAGTGAATATGCACATACTTCTCAGTAAATGGATACTCATAGTATTGTTATAACTAGAAAATCAAATAGGGTAAGGCAAATGAACAAAATCTATCTTCAATGTGAAACATATCTGTTTCAAGGAAGTTTTTCCTTTTTTATTGCGTCATGGAAAAATGATACATATATAACTTTAAAGAATAAATAATGTCGACAGTGGTTTCATATTAAAGTATGTTCAGTTGTGTAGCCTGTACCCGTATGCTGACTTGTCGTTTATTATATATTTGCCATATAGAAGTCAAATTGGCAATATATTTATATACAAAACCAATACATAAGTAAAGTCGACCCGAAGGAAGAGAGTAACTTGTGTTAATTCTTATGCAACTTGTCAAAACTTCAAATCTCTGAATTCAGTCCGTTTTCTTATACACTTGAAAAAAAAGTAAAAACACAAAAATACTGAACTCCGAAGAAAATTCAAAAAGGAAAATCAAAAATCAAAAGTCCAAGCACATCAAACGAATGGATAACAACTGTCATATTCCTGACTTGGTACAGGACCGACTTCACTGATAACGAACTATTTTTAACATCGTACCATCAACCAATGATTGTTTATTTAAATGACAATCAAAAATATGTCAAAATGCGTATTATATACACGTGGTAAAAAAGATAAATCACTTTTGAAGAGTTGTAAACTTTTCATGCATTTCCAAATATACGTGTAACAGTAGAACCAATTCAGTTTGCCAAAAGTATACGTAACAAATTCAATTTTTTGAAAATATACGAATCACTGTCGAACTTATTCGGCAAAATGTCATGGTCATAAATAAAAATCATCATGGTAAACGGAATTACATGGGTCATATGTGAGAAAAGACTCGCTTGGAATTAAATTCGAATGTGTTTTGTGAAACTAATACTAGTATATTTCTTTATACCCTATATAAGGATTTGTATAATATGCAAACATTTGCTTCTCCTAACGATCGTTTCTATTCCTATAATAAGATTTGTAAAAGTTATCATTGTTGTAAACATATTGTTCATTACTAAAGAAATATCTACAAATGTATAGATAAATATCATTTTCGTAATAAAGACAGGTTGAGAAAAGAAATTTATTTACTCTTTTGTCCTGACATCTGCTGTAAAAACTGTAAAATTAAATCGATATCTTAAGAACGAAAAAGTATATATTTTTAAATTAAAACGGTAGTAGCAAAGTAATATTTATTCAGTTATAGGTGTTTCCCTAATGCTATGTCCCTCTTTTTCTTGCACAGAAAGAGATAACTTATTCTAACACAACAATTACTTACCCTTACCGGTTGATATGTAAACAGATAGATAGAGAGAGAGGGAGAAATGATAAGTCTTACCTGTAAATATGTAATGATCTTGCACATCGTCTCGCCAAGGAACCATGTCTGGGCAATATCATGTATAACTGTTGGTGGCAAGCATACAAGTAGTACCAAGAAATCGGCTATGGACAAATTAACCAAGAAAAAGTTTGTCGTATTCCGTAGATGAACATTACTCCATACCGCGTAAAATACTAAAATGTTACCAATTAAACCAAATATAAAAACAATACTAAATAAGGCAATATAAATCCATTCATAAAAATTCGGAAAAATATATTTCATAAGAATTGTGTATGCCTGGTCCGTTTTATTATGTCTGTCCAAACATAGAAGATCAAAGTGATGACAATCCGTGGTATCATTCGTGCCGTTCATTATGAATGATGTTACGTATTGATTAACTCCCTTCTTTAAATACCCACACACTAATCGTCATATATATCAATCAACCAAACATATTTCACAGGAATTTAATTAACAAATTACATCTGTTTCGAATAATTATAAAAAATGCATGTTCATCAACTGAGTAAATAAGATGGTTTGGTAAATTACAGAAATGTTATAGCCGAGTATCTTCACAGAACCCTACGATAAGTGATACTTAACTTAAAGAAGTATTCAAACTGTCAGCATATTGACTTATTACTACAAGGAGTCGAGCTTATGTAAATCGAGGATGCTTCTGACATTAGATATGAAATATGCTCAATTAATACTCTGTAAAATAAATTACTTTAGAAACACAAAACCGTGTAATTGCTATAAAAGCATAAATACTAACCAATATGATAACATGTAATTTCAAATTTGAAATCAAACGAGCCCAGCATTACACATGAGATTAATCTTACAAAATATAGATCTAAAACATATCATAAAATTGTTTTTCTTTTGTGCATGTTGCTTTAAAATTACTATAATTGCATATGTCAATGTCCAATTACATTAAAGACTAAAAAATGCGAATTATTTACGTATGATTTTTATTGAATGAATGTAATTAGCATTCGATGTACGGCATCTGTATATCGAATTTAATTTATAGCTTTTACAACTAAATAAACAAAATATGTTATTGCACTAATCAAAATAGTTAACAAACCTGATACAAATGCCCGAAATACACAGTGAAGAAGACAAATTCATTGTTCTAACAGAATACCATATCATTTTTCTCATAATTCAGTACCGCTACCAGAAGATAATTATCCCCAATCAGTACCGCTGCTAGTAGATAATAATCCCGGAGTCAGTACCGCTATTAGAAGATGATTATCCCCGAATCAGTACCGCTGTTAGTAGATAGTTATCCCGGAGTCAGTACCAACGCTTGTAGATAAGTATCCCCGAGTCAGTTCTGCTCTTAGTAGATAAATATTCCCGAATCAGTACCGCTTTTAGTAGATGATTATGATAGTCAGTATCACTGCTAGTAGATAATATCCTTTAGTCAGTACCGCTGCTAGTAGATAATTATCCCTGAATTAGTACCTCAGCTAGAAGATAAGTATCCCCGAATCAGTACTGCTATTAGTAGATAAATATTCCCGGGTCAGTACTGCTGTTAGTAGATAATTGTCCCTGAGTCAGTACCAGCGCTTGTAGATAAGTATCCCCGAGTCAGTTCTGCTCTTAGTAGATAAATATTCCCGAATCAGTACCGCTTTTAGTAGATGATTATGATAGAGTCAGTACCGCTGCTAGTAGATAATATCCTTTAGTCAGTACCGCTGCTAGTAGATAATTATCCCCGAATTAGTACCTCAGCTAGAAGATAAGTATCCCCGGGTCAGTACTGCTGTTAGTAGATAATTATCCCCGAGTCAGTACCGCTACTAAGAGATAATTATCCGAGAGTCAGTACTGCTACTAGAACATAAATATCCCCGAGTCAGTATCGCTGCTTGTAGAAAATGATCCCCGGGTCTTTACTGCTGTTAGTAGATAATTATCCCCGAGTCAGCGCTCTTACTAGAAGATATTTATCCCCGAGTCAGTACCGCTGCTAGAAGATAATTATCCCCGAGTCAGTATCGCAGGTAGAAGATAATTATCCCCGAGTCAGTACCGCTGCTTGTAGGTAACTATCCCCGAGTCCGTACTACTGTTAGTAGATAATAATCCTTTAGTCAGTACCGCTTTTAGTAGATAATTATCCCCGAATCAGTACCGCTGCTAGTAGATAATTATACTTTAGTCAGTACCGCTGCTTGAAGATAAGTATTCCCGAATCAATACTGCTATTAGTAGATAAATATCCCCGAGTCAGTACCGCTGCTAGTAGATAATTATCCCCGAATCAGTACCGCTGCTAGTAGATAATAATACTTTAGTCAGTACCGCTGCTTGTAAATAATTATCCCCGAGTCATTACTGCTGTTAGTAGACAAATATCCCCGAGTCAGTACCGCTGCTAGTAGATAATTATCCCCGAGTCTGTACTACTGTAGTGTAATTCTGTTAACTGATTTTTTTTGTAATATTGTACTTCCCAATCCCGTCGTTGGCCTACCATAATACTAGTCAAACTAGTAAATTTAATCCTTAATTTGAAAATGATTCCATGAACGTGAAACAAATCATTGTCTGCAGAGATGTACAAAAAGAAATAATGCTGCTTAATAAACATTTTTCAAAGATAAATATGTGAAATAAGCATGCCTAAAATATTTGTCACTGGACCTTTGACAAATAAAACCCATCAATAATTTATCTTTATCCTGATATTGGAAAAGGAAAAATATCTTCTCAATAAATTTACGTAACGTTTCCTTCTTTCTTACAATTTTTGACATTTCTCAAACTACACGTCCTCTATGTGTTTAGAAAGCCGGCAACATGGTATACATCGCACAAGGTTTTGTCGTATTGGTTTTAAAATCAGGCAACAGGGTATGTATGATTCGATCAAGAATGCGTCCTAGTGTTTGTTAAAGCAGGGTTGCGTTCAACATCGTAGCGGCTACGTAGTGCTACGTAGATTTTTGTCTACTGAACTATCAATATCTATGTAGCAGCTAGGCTAGCTACACATTTAATAGTGATAAATCTACGTAGCCATATGAAGCCGCTACGATATTGAACACAACCCAGGGCCGCATTCAATATCGTAGCTACTACGTAGTGCTACGTAGATTTTGACTATTGAACGTGTAGCTATGGACTAGCTGCTACATAGATATTGGTATCGCAATGCGGGTAAATTATCACGTTTTGATTGGTTTAACGCCGTCACGTACATGTAGTGACTCCCTATGAGACCGTAGGGGGTTAGTAAATTTCTAAGGGGGTCGTGATGTGGTAATGGTGACGTCATCTATTAATGTTGTTGTGTTTCTTTGATTATTTTTCAACAAAACGCAGCAGAAAAGTCCAGCGTGCGATACATTCGTTATACGGTTTACTACTGACACCCTACGGATCCATAGAGAGTGAATTAAATCCTCCGGCCTCACCACCTATGGATCTTACCCACCCTCTATGGGTCCGTAGGGGGTCAGTAGCGAACCATATAACTTATAATAGCAGATACGTAGCCGTTATGTAGCTGCTACGATATTGAACTTAGGTAACATGGTACACATGGAACACACAACAGGTTTACATAAAATAAGGTTTGGTATCCATTCCTGCAAGAATGTATTTGGGGAAACACTTCATAAACACATCAATCGCTTTGAATTACTTTGATGAAAATCTCAGGGCAACAATTCTTTTACTTGTAAATTTAAATGTATCATCTTATTAAATCCTACTATAAATATCATGCATGCGTTCAAATTCTAAAGAAAAATAGAAACATTTTATCATAGAAAGTGCTATTAACTTTTGAAATGTGTTTTTGCCCTTTAATGTAGCAAATCAAATATAACCACGCTTTAAATTAAACATATTTGATCCACTAAAAGCTATTCTTTTCGGCAATTAAATACGTTTTTTCGTAAAATCAGTGCTATATATTTAACATACATGTATGCAAGACATTAGGTTCATTCTTCTGTAGTTGCGAGTTACAACTTTCGGTACAGTATTGCACAATTGTGGTTTACAATTCTTGGTTCATACGTGTACAATGGCGGGTTACAATTCTTGGTTTGTAGGCGTATAATGGCGGGTTACAATTCTTGGTTTGTAAGCGTATAATTGATGGTTACAATCATTTTTTGTTCAATTTACAGTGATTTCTACACTTCATTGTAATTGTTGGCCCGTTACAGACAAACAATACTACACAGGACACAACATAGAAAACAGTAACACGAATACCACAAATAACGGTGGTGATATCAGGTGCTCCGGAAGGGTAAGCAGATCCTGCTCTACATGTGGCATCCATCGTGTTCCTCATGTAATTACAGTTAAAAGTCAAGTTTAAATGATATATTGAGTCATTATTTATATCTTTTGTAATTTCGAACTTCGTTTGCAGTTCTACCACATGATATCTAACAGTAATATAAAGATGTTTTCAAACAGATCACAAATGGAATACTACTTAAAAGATTTTTCGAAACGAAAATATCTTTATTAAAAATATTTTATCATTGTAAACCGCAATTATTCTTCTTTTACATCATTTCTGTAGACAGCTAATAAGAGTAGAGGATAATAATATACTATGAGGAGTCATCCCATGATTAAAGTTTTGATGAAAATGTACATAAAGAAACAAGTTTTATAGACACTTAGATTCAGTAGTTAAAATTATTGTTTATGACCTATCTACCTGTCTTTTAGAGGTGTAATTGTTCTAATGCTGACAGCCGATATTCCCCTGTGTATCAAATATTACTATGAGTTAGATTCTAATGTGAACACAGATCCGTTTGATATGCTATCCTTCAGATATAATATCATACTTAAAGTTGCTCTCGCAATTGTGGTATAATTAGGCAAGTGTTGAAACAAATAGTTTTAAATTTCGCGGCCAGTACGTCGATTGAGCCCCGTATTTGGAAATTTCTATAAGAGTTTCTAGGAAGTACACAACACTACATTTTATACATCATATCAATAATATTTTTTACTTTGTATGGTTCAGAGGAATTTGTGCTCAAGGAAATAGGTCTCTTCCTTTAGTAGTTCGGATTATATGAATGACAAAAGTAAAATCTCAAAAATACTGTACTCCGAGGAAAATAGCAAAAAAGAGTATTAAATCAAATGGCAAAATCAAAATCACAGACACAAACACTTCAAACGAATGGACAATACTGTCATATTCTTGACTCGTTCAGGTATTTTGTTATGTAGAAAACGGTGGGTTCAACCTGATTTTATAGGTAGCTAAAAGGAGTCTAGGTCAGTGAGACAGCTTACGAACACTACATATCAATTGAATAAAGACAACCGAGGGTAAAACCACCATGGGTTTCCCTTTGAAATATTTGTTATATAAAAATCTAAAACGTAACTTAACCACCATCACTTCAGGTTAGGTTGAAGGTTGGTACATGAAAATGATAAAAACCACTGCATTTGTTTGTACTTGTCCAAAAACTATAACCTGTTGTTCAATGGTTATCGTTTGTTGGTGTAAGTCAAAAGTGTTTCTCGTATCTCGTTTTATATATAGAGTAGTACATTAATATCCCCGTTAAATGGTTTTACAATAGTCATTGATTGGGGCCCTCTATAGATTGATGTTTGGTGATAGCCAAGTCTCCGTGTTGAAGACCATAATTTGACTTATAATATTTTACACTTTACTAACTGACTTGGATGATGAGTTGTCTAACTCACACTCATACCACATCTTAAACCTCTTATGTTACTCACACTCATACCACATCTTAAACCTCTTATGTTACTCACACTCATACCACATCTTAAACCTCTTATGTAACTGACACTTATACCACATCTTAAACCTCTTATGTTACTGACACTCATACCACATCTTAAACCTCTTATGTAACTGACACTCATACCACATCTTAAACCTCTTATGCAACTAACACTCATACCACATCTTAAACCTCTTATGTATATATGTAGGACTCTAAAGTGCGATGGAGACCCTAAAATGCGATGGCCACGCTAAAGTGCGATGGAGACCCTAAAATGGAGGTCAAACTTTGTTGTGCAAGAATCTGTAAAATATTTTGGGATGCTATGAATAACAAAGAAGCTAAACTCATTCAAGTATGGACATCACAATATAGCAACTAATTACATAACAATTAATTATGTAATAATTATGTCATCATGAAATTATCACAATTTGAAAGATAAATCATTCTTCTTTCTTTTGGTACCTCATTTATAAAATTGAAAGAAGGATGAGTGGAATTACATCAGTTTAAAGATGTCTGATTGGGGATGAAAAATCTTTGTATTGTGCTACCCTAATTTGTGAAATTGTAGAAATAACTTTAATCAAAACAGTCACTTTCTAATTGAATTATTCAATGCAAAAACATAATATATGGTTTGTTATTTCTGTTAAAAGATAAATATACGTCAATTAGACAGCAACCTAACAAACAGATGTGTATATGATTACCAATACGACAACTATCTATCTTCGACCTAATGTCATTGAAATGTGCAACTTTAAGTATGACCTTTTACACGGGGCATTGTCTTATAATATATTATTCTATTGCTAAAAAACGACTTCCACTAAATTCCAGATGCACTAACTATATTGCAGTGTAACCATTACACCTTTTGGACAACTATCGTACTTTAAATAAACATAAGAAAATGTAAAATAAACTATCCACCCAATCCCAAATGCTGTTCATGTATGCAGCTAATATTCATATGGCCGTCAACGTAAAGCCTTGGTCCATGCCGCAACTAGCTATATAGGGTTACAATGTATAGAATGACCAGTGTAAAACAATTCAAAAGAGAAAGACTATGATTTGACACATAATTTAAACAATAAACGAAAATGTAATAGGACGTCAGCAAAAAAAGAAAACCATTGCCTGAACCACATTCCCGTTATACCATCGGACTTTAGCGTGTCATACCATCGCACTTTTGCGTGCTTTCTGATCGCACTTAAAAAACAAACAATCATCGCACTTTAGCGTCTGACACCATCGCACTTTAGCGTAGACCATCGTACTTAAGCGTGACCATCGCACTTTAGAGTACCATCGCACTTTAGAGTCCTACATATTAAAACAAAAAAGTAATGAAAATATATCGAAATGATATGAGTTTTGTAGTCGAGCATTGTAGTCGAAAACTGATTATATCATCCTTACCAACTCTGATGTTCTATTTCTTTCTTTTGAAATGCTGGTATATTTGCTCTACATACATCAATCGTCACAATACAAATTAATATCTAGTTTATCATAGGGGCTAATTTATCACTTTTTAGTTTGAAATTAAGTGCATAAACAACGATAATGCAAATATCGGGAACAATATAGTTACAATATTCCTGACCAATGTTTCAGTTGAAGAGGTGATATTGTCTAATGTACTGTTGTTATTTTGTTTGTCTAGGATTTAATAGAAAATCAAATTTGCCATGATTACTTTCCTTTGTGTGTTAGATAATAGTTTTGTATCCAGTTATGTGTTACACCAAACAGCAAACAATTTATACAATGGACAAGTATTTATATTAATCCACCATTTTCTACATTTGAAAATGCCTGTACCTAGTCAGGAATATAACAGTTCTTGTCCATTCGTTTTTGATGCGTTTTGTTATTTGATTTTGCCATGTGATTATGGACTTTCCGAATTGATTTTCCTCTAAGTTCAGTATTTTTGTGATCTTACTTTTTATACCTCCTATTTTCAATTAACTTTTTCCATGTAGACCAAAAGAGTCAACACAAAAAAACGCAGAAGGAATATTGATGAAACATTATCATCTTTTTGAATGTAATCTCCAGGCTGATAAAGATAGATATGTCTGTTACTTGTAGTACATAGTGTTATATCGATAATTTAGATATAATGAAAGTATAGAAATATTTGTTTATATCAAAATAGCAACCAGCTGTAATGGTGACAAGTTATCAAGCCAAGCCATACAATATAATAATTTATCATCGTCATTTCTTCTCCTTGATATAATAACCAATCATTTTAAACGTAGTAACATAAAAAAAAGAATTTTAAATCTAATATTTGTATTAGATATTGCTTATAAAAATTTAATATTGGTGACATTATCTCGGTACGTTTTAAGTTCTAGGTCATTCATACATATAAAAGGTCTAAAATTCTTCCAGCATTATTAGAAGCATTGTAGCATATAAATAAGTCTACACTGATATATTTATTGTTGTAAAAGTATAGAATGTTTATAAATGTTATATGGTTTTTGTTACAATGATTTTTTTTACAAATGTTAGTAATGTCAACAACTAACGTCAGTAATATACATGAAGTGTGAATATTGTTGAAGTGTGCGTGTTTACCTTTCGAAAACGTTTGACTATTTTTGCAAATTTACCGGCTTTTTTTCTATTGTTCTTTTTCTAACTTATTTGGTTATGCTATCTCTAAGACCGTTATTATAGGGTTGAGTACTTCTACAGTTTTGATTTTACTTATATTCCTGTGTGAACCAACTTATTTAAGTTTTTAGATATTCCTATGAGATATTTAAGTCCTAAGGTTTGTTTTTGTGTCTCTAGTTAGGAGAGATTTTGTAAGAACATGCAAATTCCTGTTTCGAGATGGTCTCAGAACAATAATACAGTTGTTTTACTTTTACTATAATATGATACAACAACTATTTACTAACAGTTCTGATGAATTATTAAAGTAGACATTATAATGAATAGAAGACTTTTAGTTTTGTCAAATGTAACTTATTAACTAAGTAGAGTACCTTTAATGAATTGTTATGCTAATTGGAAACTTTAACATTTGAAGAAAAAAATAAATGCGATCAAAATATGAATATCACTATTGATTTATATGAAAAGGTCACATGTTAGACTTCATTACGCTGCATATAAGTACATGCACTCACAGCAGATCTTCCTATATCTATGTAATATGTGCAAAATTAGTCTTATGATTTTTGGAAATCCTGACATACTCGATTTTGTTTGATATACAACTGATTCATTATATGATATCATATATGATATCATATATATATAAAATTAACAACACGATGACGTTACATATAGTTAGATATTATTTATCTGTCCTGCTTTGTCAATAAAATAAGACAAAATTGATGACGGATAACTTTCTCCTTATATAAAGGCAACAGTAGTATACCGCTGTTTGGAATTAATAAATCGATTGAGAAAAAATACAAAAAAGTAAAATAACAAAATTACTGAACTCAGAGGAAAATCCAATTGGAAAGTCAATAATCACATGGCAAAATCAAATGACAAAACTTACAAAAGACGAATGGACAAGAACTGTCATATTCCTGACTTGGTACAGGCATTTTCAAATGTAGAAAATGATGGATTACACCTAGTTTTATAGCGTTAACCCTCTCACTTTGTTGACAGTCTCATCGAATTCTGTTATATTTACAATGGTGCATGATCTAAACATAATAAATAATATAGTCAAAATATGGGTGCAGCAGTCATCATCGTGTAACAATTTTAAAAGGAACAATTTAACAGAACACAAAAACATCTATCTACAAACACATTTATTGATTCGCATGTCTGACGTCAGAAAATTGTTACAAATCCGGGTTACAAAAAACCCTGAGGGAAAAACATCAAATAAAAGAGGAGAACTACGACATACCAGAAACTCAACACTAAAAGTAAAACACACAGAAACGAACTATTATATAACAATGGCCATTTTTCTGACTTGGTACACTATAAGGTAAAAAAATAGTAAGTTAAACCTGGTTTTGTGGCTAGTCAAACCTTCCGCTTTTATGGCAATTTTAAATATAATAAAAATGACAACATTACATGACAGGACTACAATACAAATAAATGAGAGAACATATAAGACAAAGAAAGACACAAATTATAGCTATCAAATGGTTTCAGGTTTTTAATTTAATATGCAAGACGCGCATTTCGTCCACATAAGACTAATCAATGACGCTCTTCAAAAGCCAAAACAAGTACAAAGTTGAAGAGCATTGATGCTAAAAGCTTCAAAAAGATGTGACTAATACGGCTACGGTTATCTGCCTGGGAGAAAAACATCCTTAGTATTTAGAATAAATCATACTTTTGCTAACGATAAATTTATAAAAACGACTATATAATAGATATACATGATAACACCGCAGTTGTGACGAACTACAGAATAAAAACGTATACATAAAACAATCTGAACCCGAACATAAAAACTTGCAGCCAAGTTAGCCGAGGAGATCAACGCACAAAGTGACGTCACATTTGAATTTCTAAAAATTTCCAAAAAATAAGATATAATTAAGATAGCATTCAAGATTAGGTTTGTAATACTGATATAACATTTATTAAGGAAGCTGGCTTGTCATGTTTTAAATTTTGTGTCAGATTTTTTGTAAATCTTTTACATGTATATTGATCAGCATCTGTAAAAGGCTTATAAAATTTTAATTACTTTTTAACAGTTTTTGAGAACTTTAATTTGTCAATGATAAAGCTATGAAAAGTCAAGAGAGAATATTTTCCCGCCAACATTTTAATGGCTAATATCTCGAAAACAAGCACGGTGACCTATATATTTGTTTTGCTCTTTGGATTCCTTTATTAATCCCCTATCTATATAAACTAGTGTTTTAAAAAGTTAATTACGTTGAAACTGAGAAGCGAACTTCCTTAATGACAACGAAAATTACAATACTTAGTATTCTAACATGACGTCCTTCTAACGCTTTGAGTACACACCCGTGGTAAAATATTTGAATATATTGTTTTGGCTGTTCCGATCGTACTCCCACGTCATGTATGGTTTTTTTTATGAATGAGCTACCCGACGTCATAGAACGTTGACGTCAGAATATAAGAATTTACGGGAAAATACACGCTTGTGAAACAGAAAATCATCACAACAAGAAAACGTGAACAAACGATGCTAAAATGGGTTATATAAGCCATTTTTGTATACATATGAGACATTTAGGTACAATTATCATTTAGATTTATCTAATCCTATCTAAATACGTTATTTCAATTAGTTTAAGCATGACACTTATTCAGTTTGTTCCATTCGTTTACGTCAATTTAATAGTGCGTTAATTTATGGGAACGGTAAACAATGCCTTCGCCTAGAGCGCTCCTATCCAAAACAGTTGCCATATTTGTCCTATTAGAATCGAAATAATTCATGGGTATCGCTCAGGGTAAAATTTTTGTCATGAAGGGCCAATCCGTGATAAAATCACGATATATTCAAGCCCCCATGAATTATTTCTTAAATATAAAATTGTGGTAGTAATTAGATAATTAATTGTATAATCTAGCTATGTCGGTTTTTCTTCTTAATCAAACTGTAAACCAAATACATCGTGTTAATCTAATTGACCCAAACTAAAATCTAAGAATTAAACTGGGTGATAACGAATAATAACAATAAAACGAATACAACAGAAAAATAATAAGATCTACAATTACAAACGATAATCTTGCTTTAACCATATTACCATGGTGTATCTAATAAACACATATCCTTCTGTTGATTAATTATTTTTATCAATATGATAAAAATGAAAATATTGTTTCCACTTTATAATTATGATATATAAATTATATATTTTTTTTATTTTTATCAAAATGTTTGAATTGATAAAGTAAATTAAAGATAAACATATTTTACCACGATGAAGAAAGAAAACAATGACTTGTGATTTAAAATATTTTATTATGATTAATTTTGCAGTCTAAGACGCATCCTAGCTCTATGATAACAGTTATAAAAGATCTATATTGAAGGATACTTTCGAAAACCCAGACGCAGTGCTACAGCTTATTCATAATATTTGGCTATTGTTCTTCTTCGAAAAATATAAATTTGGATAACTAATTATACCTAAGCTTAACTTAGATTTTGTAAAAAAAACTTTTGGTATGCTAAAATGGCTGTTACGTTTAAGGAAATTAAATCGGTGGAAGTTTAATTTCGATATATGATAAACCAATAAGTTTTACATCACTTTTCATCAGCTTTTATTACCCAGAAATACAATTATAACACTGATTTGCAATTCAAATTCTATTCATTGCGAAATACAATACTTAATTGGATTAAAAAAACTTTTCAGGGACAAAGAATATTGCAAGATGTCTTTACATGACCATTTGATTTCCAATAAAACTTGTCTTAGTATATTCCGCTTGACAATTGCAGAGTTGATCAGTGCAGCTACGACATTCTGTCTTGAATACGCTATCCTTTGCATGTCATTGGAATTAGTGTCGACAATGTGGTTATATTTTGATTATTGAAACACGGATAAGGGAAAGAACATGTCTATGCCACAACAAGACAATTTACGCCTAAATAATAAAATACAGTGATACACAATCATTTCAAAAACAATTTCCTTGTCAAATAAAGGCAACAGTAGTATACCGCTGTTCAAAACTCATAAATCTATGGACAAAAAACAAAATCGGGGTAACAAACTAAAACTGAGGGAAACGCATTAAATATAAAAGGAGAACAACGACAAAACATTAAAATGTAACACACACAGCAACGGACTAAGCATTAGACAAAATCCGATGAGAATAACCAATATAACATCAAAACCAAAAACATGAATTTGGGATAGAAAAGTACCGTGACACGTCTTATAGTAATGTGAATTCACACTCAACTATAGGAGAAAACAAACGACACAACGGAAACACAACGTATACTTTATTGGTTGTCACAGTCAGAAGGAAATGATAGGATAAATTGTACTTGAAAGTTCAATTAATCTTTTAAATATGCCAAAAAAAGGCAACATTTGTATTCCGCTGTTCATAAATTGATTAGGAGAAAACAAATCCGGGTTACAAACTTAAACATAGGGAAACAAAAAGGTTATATTAATTTGTGTTACTACGTTTTGTTTTATTGAGACCTTCCAAATGCTATTTGATAGTGTGCTTTTCTATGTTGTGATGTTATAAATTTGAAGGTTTGGTACAACTCAAACGTTTAATCCCGCTGCAAATGTTTGCACCTGTCTTAAGTCAAGAATTTGATGTTCAGTGGTTGTCGGATGTTTATGTGGTTCATAAGTGTTTCTCGTTTTTATATAGATTGGACTGTTAGTTTTCCCGTTTGAATGGTGTTATCTTGTAATTGTTAGGGGCCTGTATAGCTTACTGGTCGGTTTGAGCCAAGACTTCGTGTTGAAGACCGTACTTTGACCTATACTGGTTTACCTTTATAAATTGTTACTTGGATGGAGAGATGACTTATTCGTACTCATACCACATACTCCACTATCTATGAAACCGATTTGCATCTAGATTTAGTCTTAGATGCATGATTTTTAATTAGTTATTAGTGGCTTTGAACTAGCTGTCATATAACTGCGAGTACTCTCAGATGTGTTTGTGTGTCTTTTGTGTCGGGATGAATAAGTACCCGGCCACGTCCACTTGTGTTTTTGTCCATCTGATGAGTCTTTTTCAACTGAATTTTATAGTTCGTTCATATGTTGTACTGTTATACCACTGTCCCAGGTTAGGGGGAGAATTGGGATCCCGCTAACATGTTTAACCCCGCCACATTATTTATGTTTATGTGCCTGTCTAAAGTCAGAAGCCTGTAATTCAGAGGTTGTCGTTTGTTTATGTGTTACATTCATTTTCGTTCATTTTTTTAAATAAATAAGGTCGTAAGTTTTCTCCTTTGAATTGTTTTACATTGTCTTATCGGGGCCTTTTATAGCTGACTATGCGGTACGGGCTTTGTTCATTGTTGAAGGCCGTATGGACACCTATATATGTTAATGTCTGTGTCATTTTGGTTTCTTGTGGACAGTTAGGTGTCTCATTGGCAATCATATCACATCTTCTTTTTTATATTCTAGATTTTCAAGTGTAAGCAAGCTGGTAATATAAGATCAAAAGGACACACGTTTATATCAAATTAAAAGGAGATACATCGAACGGACATCAGTTTTTCACCGGTTGACAGATTGCATAACAATCAATGTCGAAACTACTAAGTTACCGTGACAAAGAATGAAGAAGGAGGCATTCAAAACATTTAGACATCCTCTCACAGTACGAGCACATTTGGTCTTGATTATCTTTGGTTTTTTTTTATTCTTTTTTTTAATACTTTAAATATAAATTTATTGCACTAAAGCTGTTTACAATGACCTCACCGCTACAGCTTTAACTGTAAGGTACCCTGGAATTGTTAGTATCTATAAGACCAGAGATTCATATAGATAAGTATATGTTCTTATATTGTATATTAGAATATTACAATTATATACAATGTAATACAATTCAATTCACTGATCTGAAATTAATGCTTTACTTTTCTTCAATACATGTAATCCAATTATATGACGCCCATATAATACACGTATCTCGTTTAAAAATTACATGATTTAAGGATTATGTACCCTTGTGTTGATTCAATGTTAAACAAATGGAAGTTTTTAAAAAAATCCACAGCCTTCATTCTTGTTATCTTATATTTGGCAATTTAGTGACTGAAAGATATAGGATTATTGCATGCAGTGCCAGCATTGATTTCCTTATAACAAGTCTATTAATGTAATTATTGGTTAAAACAAACATAAATATGGACCAAATCAAGTACACCTTTTAGGGTGCGCTAGACTTCAGTGACTCAGCACGAGGTATGTTGAGTTTACAGGTTGGTTAGAACTTTTTGTAAACAATAAACACTAGCACATCATAGAAAAGCAAGTGAGTTATATAGCAAAAATCTCTGTATTAAAGGCTGTGGATTTTCTATAAAAATCTTTGATTATTTGCCAAAAAGTACTCTTCTTCTTTTAAAGGGGCACTAGCTACGAGATATATCAAAAACCTAATATATTATTTGTTTTGGCTAAATCAGTAATGAAATACAAATAGTGAAATAGTAATTCCTTTTTATTAGCCAATAAGGTTCAATTTTGCCAAAATAAGTAAACAAAAATTGATTATGACTTATTCACTTGCAAGTGAATGATTCGACCTCATTGAATTTGTATTCATGTGAACTTTAATTTAACCCGTTAGCTTAAGATGGATAGCACGTGAATTATATGTGTAAAGTTATTTAAAGGAGGAGAATGTCAACAATGAAAGTGAAACAAAGGAAAATCATTTGATTGACTGATTCGATCCACAAATAAACATTCCAATACAGGTAAAACGGTGATAAACATTTATTTTTTATCTGTAATATGAAATTAAATAAACCTAGAATAATTCAACAGCACATCGCTAATATGGTCTTCGGATGACTATAGAGGTCAACTCGATAAATAATTAGGTGGCGTCTAGACTAAAATACACAACTAAACGAAGCTACGTATTTCCATGCCTGTATCTTGTTTATTGTGTCATTTAGACTTTTAATAGTTTGGATAAATGTTTTCCATTGTTATAAATCAAATATGAGAATTTGATTAGAATCAGTGAACATTAATTTGACAGCTAGTGTCCCTTTAAATGCAGTAAAACAGTAAATAATGATACTCTGCATCAAGTTTCCCCTCGGTATATGTACAAAATGGCCTATCTCTATATTTCTATTATTAATTATATCTGTAGTTTTGATACAATTGAAGTTTAAAAATTTTATACAAAAATGGCTACAGAAGGGGTCATAACCCTTAAGAGTGTGGGATATCAATTTTTTTGATCGGATGGTTTACCTTGTTTAAAGGTGAGAGAAATAGCATGCTTTTTAAAGGGTGTATGTTGAATTTGGCGACTTTATATCTTTTTTATTTGGATTTTAAACAGATAAGGTGAGTCATTTCTTTATTCATATTAGTTGAAGTGTCCTCGAAATATCTTAAAACTTTTAGTTTTAGACTGTAGTATATTCTTGTAGATTGTAGGATCTTACGTATTCGTCAAATTCAGATTTAAAGAGATTGAATACATTAGTAGATTTAAAAGGGTGTATGTTGAATTTGGCGACTTTATATCTTTTTTATTTGGATTTTAAACAGATAAGGTGAGTCATTTCTTTATTCATATTAGTTGAAGTGTCCTCGAAATATCTTAAAACTTTTAGTTTTAGACTGTAGTATATTCTTGTAGATTGTAGGATCTTACGTATTCGTCAAATTCAGATTTAAAGAGATTGAATACATTAGTAGATTTATTTTTTTGATTGGATACATAGTATGATTTGTAGATAGCAAATCCTATAATTGTGAGAATTAGATTGAATCCTATATACTCCTTATCTGTTATTTTGTAGCCTATTACAATATCTGTTAAGTTGATGTTTTAATTAAAATTCATTTGAAATAAGATTTTATTAATGATTTTCCAAAATTCTTTTAGAAATTTACATTCCATAAAAAAAAGTGTTGATACGTGTCTTTAAGTTGACAAAGTTGACAAAACGGACTAGTGTCGATTTTCAATTTGTAGAGATTTTCTCTATTCGGTAAAATGCAACTTATTAATGTCCATCTAAACATTTAAAGATTATCTTGTGTATGATAGTTGACGCGATACCTAGATCTAGAAAGCATCGAAACAAACATTAGACCCGTTGGTTTTCCCGTTTGAATGGTTTTACACTAGTAATTTTGGGGCCCTTTATAGCTTGTTGTTCGGTGTGAACCAAGGCTCCTTGTTGAAGGCTGTACATTGACCTATAATGGTTTACTTTTTTTAAATTGCTATTTGGATGGAGATTTGTCTCATTGGCACTCACATCACATCTTCCTATATCTATTAACAACTGGTCAATCTGAATACAGGGATTTTACCCGATGATTGTGCATCCTTTGGTTCTTTATTAGACCAGTACAAATAGAGTCTCCATTCTTGTACTACAGATACAGAATGCCAGAACTGCCTCGGTTATATCAAAATCTTTAATAGAATCAGCATTACTTGGCCTGAGTTCATCAGGTTGACTGTTGATTCCAAGTGCGGGAATTCTCGCTACATTGAAGACCTGTTGGTGACCTTCTGCTGTTTTTTCTATGGTCGGGTTGTTGTCTCTTTGACACATTCCCAATTTCCATTCTCAATTTTATGTTTAATGTTTAGATATATTCTGACAAAAATACAGTAACCACGATCGATAGCTCGACGTACTTTTTATCTCAAACACAGACTATCCGGATCGACGTTTGATACTAACAATTCCATTTATTATCTACAAAGAACCAGTTTTCTATATGAATTAGCTTTTTTCAAATTATTGAAATTCATGATAGAGAACAGACAATATAAAAAAAGAAGATGTGATATGATTGCCAATGAGACAACTATCCACAAAAGACCAAAATGACATAGACATTAACAACTATAGGTTACCACAAAAGACCAAAATGACATAGACATTAACAACTATAGGTTACCACAAAAGACCAAAATGACATAGACATTAACAACTATAGGTTACCTTACGGCCTTCAACAATGAGCAAAGCCCATACCCCATAGTCAGCTATAAAAGGCCCCGATAAGACAATGTAAAACAATTCAAACGAGAAAACTAACGGCCTTATTTATGTAAAAAAATGAACAAAAAACTAATATGTAACACATAAACAAACGACAACCACTGAATTACAGGCTCCTGACTTGGGACAGGCACATACATAAATAATGTGGCGGGATTAAACATGTTAACCTGTTTAAACAGAAACCGTAAGCAGTAAATGTCCTTAATGGTAGCTTTACACTTCACTACCGACCACGCAGTAACCATATCAAGCATCTGAACTCAACGTAACAAAATTGTTAACTTTCATCGACAACACTAGATGATATGATGAAATTGCTGCTGAAATACTGAATAAACTAAATGTGTAGTGAAAAGGCTTTTTTTTTTCCAAGCGAGACGCCCGTTTCATATACAAAAGACTCAGTATCCAGTGCATTGATTATCGTGTAGATTTTGTTTTCTAATGGGCTTGCGCAATCAATTGAGGAAAGTGTTGCTAGTTCAGTTGAGGAACTTGTATTTTTCAAAACTTTATGTCAACTTGAAGTTTGTAGACAGACAAAATGGCATAATCCTTATTATCGGATTCATTTCTTTGTACAAATACTCAAAATGACTTTCATGTATGTACGAATCTGGTTTGCTCTTGTTTACCAAGTGAACTTGCTTTTGATATTAACATGCATTCAAATACAAATGAGTGTAAGGTAAGCATAGCGACGTCATCGACACTATTTCGAAGTTTGACCATTGACGTCATAATTTGTTGATTTGGATAAAAATAATGATATATATGTTTCCCTGAATTACGTCATGATAGAATAAGTATGTGAATGTACACTACGTTTCTTATGTTGTTTCATTTTGATAGGATTCATAGAAATTTCAAAAGTGAAAAAAATGACGTTTAAATTCAATTTAAAACAAACCATTATTCATTTAAAGATTATTTGATTTGTCAAAGATACACGCTAACTAAAAAGTCGATGTCCCGTAAACGAGTTTCAAAAAATACTTTTTTCAACTAAACAGGGCATTTTAATTGTGAATATGTTATACAATGGATGAATATATTCCAGTTTATACACAAAAAGATGACATAAGAAGATTTGTGATGCACAATTTGGTAGCTTTAGTTTTTAAGGCTATCAAGACTTTGAAACTACTTTTGAGTGTAACTGATGAAATATATTCTAGGAACAGGTGTTCTTTACAAACATATCATACAATTTGGTGTTTTGTTAAGTTCGTCTGTGTTTGGTGTTCATATTAAAAAATGACATGTTTAATTCAGTATATTATATTATTCTAATTAAGGTAATTCAATAAGGCAGTAGAAACTGCCTTTCAATCTAATATCAATCAACAACTATGATCCATAATTCCAGAATCAATCCCAAATCGTCGTGTGGTTATAATGTAATAAAGAATTTTTTTTAAACGATCAATCTTTTATTGCACATTTCTCTGCTGTTTAACAAATTAATCGACTCACAGCATTCAGCCGGGTATCCCTGTAAATTAGTTACTGTTTAACCAGGAAGATTATACAGTAAATTTATATTTATATATATATATATATGAAATATGGTAAGTTATTATAAATACAATACATTGATTTTAACAATTTGTTAACTTAGTTTTGTGGAGGTCATTATTATGTAACGTAAATACGGAAGTTGTACTATCTATTGTCCGATGTTGGTTATAATTTAATTAACCTTGATCAAAGTATTCCCGTGAAGGGAAAACGGTAGTATTTAATTTCCCCAGCTTTTGTGTACCAAGGGCACCTTTCGCAATGATTTTTTCAATTGAAAACACCAGAATTCAAGTTGCAACAAATATTTTTTACTGCAATGTTTGCCTTTTTTTGCTGCGAAATTCCCTAAATGAATCACTTGGGTATTTTTGTAATCATAATCTATTAAAATGGGAAATTGTCTGGTTTAGTTTGTACTGTTTATGGAATTAGGCAAAATTTGATCACACTAGAAGCATTTTCAGTTTTTGAATTGGTCATTTAAGAAAAAAAGAGGCCCACATGAGGCTAAATTTACATAGAATTTATACTCTCCTGTGTAAAGAATTGTTCACACTCTTGATAATTCATGCAGCAAATATTTCAAAAGTGCTTCATTTAATATTTACCCCTATTTTTGACATTTTTACCTATTGTGTCTGTTTGTTTTGTTCACGCATCGGTGACAATATAATGGAATTTGATGCGACTGCAAGTGAGAGGTTTAGCTAGCTATAAAACCAGTTTTAATCCACCATTTTCTACATTTGAAAATGCCTGTACCAAGTCAGGAATATGACAGTTCTTGTCTATTCGTTTTTGATGCGTTTTGTTATTTGATTTTGCCATGTAATTATGGACTTTCCGAATTGATTTTCCTCTGCGTTTTTTTGTGATTTTACTTTTTGTAATGTATTTCTTTTATTATATCAGACATAAATAATTTTTCATTTCCTACTGTTTAAAAGGACTTTTGTTGGAAATTAATACTCCCAAGGGACATAATTCAGCTTTTTTATTGATTAATACAGACAACAAAGGCAACTTTACAGCTGAGTATTTTGCATATATAATGTTTAAAGTGTCTAATATCTTTGTTTTCATCATCTCAAGACAGAATAATGGATTTTATAACAAGCTCTGAAATTTTAACCACAATATGGCATATACTAAAGCATGGAATGGAGATAAGTATGACAAATCTTGAATTTGTGCATTTGTTGTAAATTTTTGATTAAATGAATACAAATTAATGGAACTGTCAACTTCATCTGTTTAAATGGAACTATTTATCATTCTTTTTAGATAAGATAAGATATGATTGGATATAGGTTGTTTGTTAAGGGTTTCTAAAAGAAGTAGAGAATGAGGTAAACCAACCTGTAGGGGTGGGGACCTAAAATGATCTATGTTTCTTTGAGTAATGGGGAAATACATGTATTTATTATAGCCAAGGTTTTCACAATATCCCAGTATTGCATTAATAATGTAATAAGAATTCTTTATATCTTTATGTCACAGTATAGGGAAAACGGTAGTATTTAATTTTTCCTGCATTAGGTTGGCCATTTGTGTACCCAAGGCAGGTGAAGGAAGTCAAATTATGAGCGCTGTGATTGGATGTAAGGGCACAATATATTTTCTATTTATCTATGAATAACTGCAGTGTGTATATTTACAATATAAATTTTGAAACCTATTGAAACATTTTCTAGAGAATTATTCGAAAAGACTTTCAAAATTTCATAAATTGGGTGCAAAATGACGGTGGGCACGGATAACATAAAACAAGCTCCGTTGGAAGTTGGTAATGATACTATTTGGCTTTAATTTTTAAAACAGAATAATGTAACAGAACATATAAATGCTTTATCTAGGTTTTTATCTTGAAAAGTGGTAAATTTAGAAAATGTTAATATTGTCGGCAATGGATGAATAAATAATGCCGTTTTCCCTGAAAATTGATATGATCAAACGATTGAAGGATAACACGTGGAATGATTGCAAGAGCAAAGGATCTCAACTGAATATTTTTAATGATGAGTTTTGTTATATTTCCATTGACTTATGATAGAGTGATCAAGAAAAAATCTTTTTTATCCTTAAATATTAGATATTGTCCAGTAATTAGACAGTAGACAGTACGGGGTCAAAAAGCATGTTCTACAGGTAAACATTGACCATTCGTCACATTTAAACATCTCAAAATGAAATATTTGTTAACATTTGAGTTTTTCTACATGATATATATAGTAATACAGAAGAATGAGCATGCGTAATAATCAATATGGTTATTATATTTTTTTATAAACATTCAAAAATCTACTTGTTGTTTTATCAAGAAGTTTCATACTCAGACATAGATTAACTTAGCCGGATTTGGCAAAACGTTTAAAAATTTTGGTCCTCAATGCTCTTCAACTTAAAACTTTATTAGGCCTTTTTAACTTTTTTGGATTCGAGCGTCACTGATGAGTTTTTTGTAGACGAAACGGGCGTCTGGCGTATATACAAAATTTAGTCCTGGTATCTATGGTGAGTTTATTGATTACTCATGTTGCAAAGTATAAAACTTCTGTGTTTTGTTCTCTAAAGATTATCCGATAGTTTCTTGATGTTAACTAGCGTTTTGTTAATTGCTTAAATGGTTGGAGTGACTTTCACATTTATACATAACTACTAATTGTTGTGTTATTCCCGGAGCTTTGGGAAACCGTGTTCGGCCATTCAAACCGGAAATCCTCGTCTATGTAATAAATGTAATAAAGATTAATGAATATCATAGTACCTATCAGTTCCCATGGAAGTTCAGATTTACGTATGTTGTATTTGGTAAAAGATTGTGTCTAAAACTTTTATGGGAGAAAAAAGAACATTGGTAAGAAAGACAGAAAATAGCATGTCAAAAAGAACGAAAAACAGACAATCAAGAACAACAACATACAGAAAACAAACGACAAATCAAAACAGACATCACTAAAACCTGGGGATAACTATGGACCGGATTGTTGTTTATCTTGTTACGCATAACAGTCGAACATCCGATTATACGTTCGGTGGTGTCAACAATAAAAGGAAAACGAATGGAATTAGACCAGAACAAATAGAACACATCCAAGGTCATTAGTGGTCATCTGTATCAAACATTCTCAACAACAGTCAATCGAATTATGAAGGCCCCGGTCAAATATATGAGGTGGTCACTTAACATTTGCCTTTATGAACCCTTCGACATTTCTTTGAGAAAAAAATCTGATTAGGAATATCTAAAAAGGAAATACACAACCTGGTATAAAAATACAACTATGATAGATTTCTACAAAAGGCTTATCTGTTGAGGTTGAAATTTAGAATATTTATATAGTCATAAAGTTGAGTTTAAAGTCAAAAGTACCTGACAAAAAAGTAAATCACTGAACTCCAAGCAAAATTCAAAACATAAAAATACGAATAACGACGAGAAAACAATCAACAGCCTACAAACACACGGGTAGAGATTAAACACTGAACAGTACATTAGTACATTTCTTTCTAAAACCGAGATTGACAATAGATGATCCCAAGAAATAACATATCCTGCTCCACATGTTGCCCCCGTCATATTGGTCATGTTAAGTACAAACACAATGTTAAGTCTTGATCGGTGATTTAATAATCGAGAACAAGAGGACGGGAGAGGTCCAGATATTGTCCTTACCAAGAACTAGTTAAACATAATACAATTGTTTATGTACTCTTATTGACAACAAATGTACTACACTAAATGTATGATGAATCCGTCCCAGTATGAGTCAACTTTTTTCGTGGAAATGAATGAGAGGTACTTGCATATAGTTTGGCTTCTAAGACACATGGTCATTCATCCATCTGATGTCCCATAATTATGATAATTGTTGTGTCATATACTATGTAATATTTACGTCTTAGTCATTGCCTTCTTTACCAACACTCAGCAATACGGTATTCCCGTGTATTGGAATGTTGCAAGTTGTTTATTAAATTAAAGGAAGCGGAAGGTTGTTACCCAATTCCAGAAAGTCAACCATAACCTCGAACAATAGCCGCTATATGAAAAAATGTAAATAGGTAAATGAAAATAATTGTGTTGTACGGTATACAGTATGAATGTATATATGTTCTTCGAGATTCCGCCAGTATAGACGTACCCCTTGATTGGCTGCAAGGGTGCAGCGGATTCATGTACACTCCCTAAGGATTAATGGAGATGTGTCCTTTACAATATTAACCCACCACCAGAACAATCCTCATCCCAACACCTCCCAAGGGAGCATGTAGGACACCGGGAAGTCTGTTATTATGGTGGAGGAAGCTGAAATCTCAGAGAGAACCGCGGCTCCGAAGTATCCAAGCTAGTTTAACCTCTGGTCTGGATACCAGAGATGTGTGTGAGAGGGTGAACGGAAATGTTTTTATCAAAATAAATAGATTTTTTGTTCATAGTTAGAAAAGAGAAGTGGAAATTTATAGTCCTTTCAAACATTTATCAAAGCTTGAATATATTACAAATCGAGAGACGAGATATAATCCTAAATAAGATAACATTAGATAACAAAAAGGTCATGACAAAGTGTATCATTAGTCAAATTAACAGGAAAGTCGTGATTACTCGCAGTTACTGAAAGTTAGTTAAATGCCAAAAACAGTTATTAATACAAAACTATGTATTAGCGACCAAAATCCACTTAACACGTCTCAGGGATTTAGTATTTTAACGTCATGAAGGCTGAAAGAGACATGACTTCTGCAGTGCCAAAAGTAAAATATCGACAGGCAGTAAGATAGTTAGGAGTAAAAAATGCAATGTGTATTTATACATCCCGTTTGAAAGGAATGTACATTAAGTTATGTTTTGATTTGCTGATGACAAAATCCATATTTATGCCAATGCTTATATTCAAAGATCTAATTACGACATTGATAAGATAACCTTTACTTATTAGTTGGTTCAGAGGTTCGAGGAGTTTACACGTTTTTAGTGCAATAGTACCACATCTGCTTGTTATATCTGAAAATAATAAACTACTTACATGCTATTGTTTGAATGGAATATATTTACAAAAGATGTCAATGTGGTGACAAAATGCACAATTTTTTTTTATCTATATAAGAATTTTGTAAGAAACTACACTACGAAAGGTTGGCAACATGCTTGTCAAATGCATTTGTTTAAACAGATTTCTATAGATATACACTTCACAAAAAGTCATGTTGAAATAAACGACTTTCAAAGGAACTCCTTATAGGTTTTCTATAAAACATAAAAGTTTATGAAATGAAAGCACTGTCTGTGTTTATGTGACATATGTTTCCCCCTCGAAGTGGAAAATAGATAGGAATAAAAACATGATAGATATTAAGTTTAGTTATTGTAACAGGTCATGTCCAGTCTTTGAAGTGGAGTCAGGCGGACTTTTGAATTCATTACTAAGATGAATGATCTAAAACCATATAATATTAAATATCAAATGAACAAATTATTGACACTGATGATGCTCCGGCTGGCATTTACCAGTTATGATGAGGGTTATAGATTTAGCAAATCTATATTTCATGATACATGTACTATGATATTGATAATAAACTATAAATAAACAGTTTAAATATGAAAAAAAAACATAATTCATTTACTGTCTTATATATTAATGCTACAAAAATTGAAAACAACACGTTTAATAATTTCTTGCGTCTGAAGCGCTTTTCTGGGTTTACCTTCATCAGGAACGCTTAAAGTCAAACATTTTAAATCCGAAGATAGATAAGTACCAAAAATCGTTGAAGAGCTATATGTCAAAAATACCTAAAATAAATAGCCAAATTCATCTAAAGCCAACTTTGCCTGAGGGAGTTTTAACCTTAGTTTCATAATAATTTCAAAATTTATTAATTGACAATTTTAGTAAAGTTTGTTAAATCATGTCAGTACGGAAGCACCGACTACTGAGCTGTTGATGCCCTCGGGTACTGATAGTTCAACAGCAGAGGTATCGACCTAGTGATGTAAACAATTGAAAACAACTCGTTTACTAATTCATATGTATCGTTTTATATTGTTAAAAATGATCTTGCTTTGTTTGAATATGGTAAGTAAGCATCTACATTTCAATTTGCAATCTAAGTACTGATATAGGAGAATGAACTATTAATGGTTGTTCTGTTAAAATGAAACGCCTGGGCTGTGAAATTGAAGTGCTAATCTTAAGCATACCAACAAAAAGAGTTGACATTAGAGTTTTACGATTTGAGTACATATTTAATTAGTTCCAGTTACTTAGTAATATCTGCATCCGTATTCAGTACCACAAGTTCACTTAATGTTCACTTTATTCTCTCAATAAAATAGTTGTAATTAGAGTTATCAAACTATAAGACATACACATTATCTTTAACTAATCAATAATCTTCCAGAGAAGTAAATAAACGTTGGCTGATATCTTACAGGCTTTCTTGTAATTCACAATACCATATCTTCATTTTTTAATTAAAAAAATAAATAATTTTGCAATATTTTCTTTTAAATAACGAACAAATATACCCGAAGAAGGCAGCAGACATAATCTACAGCACCAACTTCCTCTGAGCAACTATATCTGATTTATTTTTTATCTAAATCATATAAAAAACAAAGTCCTCAGGAAGAGAGAAAAACAAAGGAGACGAGATATTTAGCCTGACGGCAGTTGAAATAAAAATTATTATATCAGATCAATTTTCACGTTGTACTCCACTTTGGACGTATTTGTAATCAATCATTTGTGCTTTAAACACATTTTGTGAGGACAAATCATCTCGTAAGTTTTGTTTTGCAAAATTAAAAACAAAATATATAACTCTTATATAAAATTAGAATGAAAGGTTACGAAGGACACGATCTATGAAAGAAAAATGTTTTTTTTCTTTTTATTAATGGGGATCATTTGGTTTAAAAACAATTAAAACCAATCATGCTGTTTAGATTCGAATATCGTTGCTATTACAATGGTATTCAGACAGTGTCAAAAACTACATGGCATAAATAACTAAATAATAAGGTTATGTTTGGCATACTACAATGTCATAGCGATTAAACAAAACGTACTGGTATCTACAAACGACACGTGTTTAACTGGTAGATCAAACATTAAATAAGGGAATACGAATTCACGTGAAATTGATGCGAGTGAAATTTGCCAGTGTAACCACGAAAATGTTAAATGGAATTTTGTTCAAAATAAGATAAGTCTGTTTGCAAAATACTTTATTTACCTAACAAAACTCTAAGAAGTATTGACAAATTTAAATGCTTTCAGAAACTATTAAAAAGAACACATGAACTTATATGCAAACAAAGGGGAAAAAAGAATCGAAATGGATATTTTTACTATGTCTAAAAGTGTTTCTCTCAACATTAACTCTACAGTTCACCATAACTTTGCGTCCACAAAAAAATGTATGAAAGAAACCTATTGAATTACATTATAATTGTTAAACTTAGAAGAAGCCGTATGAATGTTTGTACAGTACAATATTGATATAAGTTTAATCGACAGTCGAATATTATAAACTTCGTAGCTTTGATGTTTTGTCGATGTGTTCATGAACAGTGACCCGTAATTAGTTTGAGGGATACAGTTCAACTCCCAGTCACAGGCAACATAATCTTGTTAAATCAAAGGTAAAATAATTCTAGTTGTGAACAGAAATCAGTTACTAAGCCAATTCAGACCTCCTACAATCAAGCAGACAATTAAAACAATTATATATATAGTTTTATTACTTCAGTTCAAAAAGAATTTGTGGATCACAGCTAATGAATAGGCTTAATTACCTTAACTGTATTTGGCAAATAGTTATCAAAGGTACCAGGATTATAATTTAGAACGCCAGACGCGTGTTTCGTCTACATAAGACTCATCAGTGACGCTCATATCAAAATATTTAATAAGCCAAACAAGTTCAAAATTGAAGAGCATATTAGTCTCTCAACCCTATAAAGTGCTACAATAAAATAAATAGACTATTGTTACGGTCAGAAATCACCTTTGAATTATAGCTAACAAAAGACACAAATCGATTATAAAGTTTAACAAGATTTATTATACAAAAGTTTACAAGAAATATTATACAAATATTTCTGTCAACTTAATTGTCAAAATATGAGTCCAATCTTTTATCATTATCTGTATCCGGAAATCTTCTCGGAATCCAATCTAAATATTACGTTAACTGCAACGGAAGTTTCTGGCAAAATGTAAAAGTTTAAATAACGCATCTTTTATTAAGATCATTCTGGAATTGTTATGTTAGTCAAAAGGAAGGTTCCAATCATTGCATTAGTATTTGTGATTGTTCTAGTGGCTTCTAAACTGCACAGTTATAAAATTATTTTATAAACAACTATCAGGCCACACAAAACAAATTAAGCCAACATAAATAAATATAATAATTACAATATCATAACAATATGCATAGAACCCCCACACCCACAAGTAATGAAGGCTAAATGCGAAGGTAATTCGAATAAAAAAAGTTTATAATTTTGACCAAATAAGGATGATTAATTCAAACATAAATGATAACATTCTCGTCAATAGAAATCATAAATCTAAGAAACGTTTTTGTGGGAAATTTGATATGGAATACTCGGATTCATCCAATTGGATTAGGTATTTATAAGTAATTCGTAGATTAAAACCTTAAGAACATGTTAAATTTCTATCACTGGGAAAACCATCTATATGAAATGCTCAGAATCAGACACTTAAAAACCTACAGATGCAATACTCAGATAACGTTTTGTTCTCTCATAAGCAACTCGTCGGATCTGCTAACTCTTCTGGAACACCAAAGATCACACCAGTTTGTGATGGTTCATGTTCCTCATTCTTCAGTTGTCTTGTTTTGTGTTTTATTGTTTGTCTGTTGGTCATTTTCTTTTTTAGCCATGGCGTTGTCAGTTTATATTTGACTTATGAGTTGAATGTCTCCCTGGTATCGTTTGCCTTTAGATCACGTGTAGCAATAATGTTGACACTTTTATAATCCTATATGAGATGCATGTCGTTTTGTCCACTGTCAGAATTAATGTTTAAACATATCTAAGAACCATATTGTTAAAAAGTTGGAGCGTTTCTAAAATTTTCTCAGTTTCTGAATGTGAATCTTTTCTCAGAGTCTAAATTAGAGCATTTTATAGATGATTTATGTCAGTCTCTGAATCTGAGCATTTCGTATGTAGGTTTTCATAGTATCTTAATCTGAGAAAGTCATTACGATATTGTCCTCCTTTACTTATTGCCAAATTGTACTTGAGTAAGTACACGCAGGTAGCGGACCAATATCGAATAATAACTTAAATAATATGCATTTTAGAGTGTATGTATTAATGGTATCAGCTGAAAACAACCCCAGTTTTTGTGCGGGTTCGTGTTGTTCTTGCACCCCTATGTTGACTTTTTAGTTTTGTTTAGAGAGGTATGGCGCTATAAAACCAGGTTCAATTTACAATTTTCTACATACGAGAGTCAAGAATATGACAGTTATTTGTGTTTTATCATTTGAATTTGCCATGTGATTAGGGACTTTGCGTTTTGAATTTTCCTTGGAACTCAGTAGTTTTGTTATTTTACCTTTTAAAAAACACATAAAATGTGTTTTAGAGAGGGTAAGTGCTGTTTGTGAATTCTGGTGTGTGCATGAATTCAAATGGCCTTTCTCGACTATTTCTCACGATTCTATAGGAGAAGGATAATATACGAGACTGAGATCAGTTTGATAATATCTTTTAGTAGACAGTATGAAATAAAGGAGTGAACGTAATAATTGTTTCTGTCTATGAAGAAATAACATTTAAATGAGGTGCATACTGAACACATATTAAAAGTGTGCACCACATAGTTTAGGTTATTTTGAATAGACATAAAACATAAAGTTGTCGTTTGTTGATGTGTTACATATTTGGTTTTTGTTCATTTTTTGTACATAAATTAAGCCGTTTGTATTCCCTTTTGAATATTTTTACATTTGTTGTTTCGGCACCTTTTATAGCTGACTATGCGGTATCAGCTTTTGTCTTTGTTGAAGGACGTACAGTGACCTATACTTCTTTTGCATCATTTGGTCTCTTGTGTAGAGTTGTCTCATTGGCAATCTTATCGCATCTTTTTTCATTATTTTCAATAGTATACATGTTTATTTACAATATGTCGAGCTCTAAATTGTCATTTGTTTATAAAAGATGTGAATAATAAAGTTGGGAAATGAAATGGGGAATGTGTCAAAGCGACAACAATTATAACAGAAAGAACCTGAGATGTACCACGTTCGAACACTTATCTAATAGTTTATTTCTATTTCTAGATTTGATTACACATGTTACCGTGTTTAAGGAGATCATTTCCATACTATTTTATATTAACAAGAAGATAATAACACTGTGATCAGCACAAGTACATATTTGCAAGGATTTTAAGATTTTTAAAAAGATTTTGTTTTTATTGTTTTAAAATACACTTAGCAAGTACTATCAGTATGTTAATTAATAAAATAAAGATTGTTCAAACGAAGAACATGATAATTACCTACTTAAAACAGTAGTGCTGTAGGAAGCATCCATAATTGCTTCCTTGTTTTAGATGGTTTCTAATTCATTTTCAGTTGATGGTGTAACTATTTGGATCCTCTCCCAATATTTTTTAAAGGAAGCTACAACATCTTTTACTAGGTGTGGCACTTCAGTTTTGTAAATCAATTAACTGGTTTCATCTTCTTTCATTTAGATAACACGTACAAATAAATCCAAAACACGTACCTCATATTTCGACACTGTAAATCGTCTGATCACAAATGAAACTATCATATTAGATAAAAAAGGTTGAAATATGAAACAAGGAAATTTAATTATGTCCAAAAAAGATAAGAATATAAAAATGTAACTTGAACTCTTGCGTTTATTGTTATGACTACATGTATGCATGTATATGATTGTGCTAACAAGAAAACTATTTAATCTAGAATTTCCAGTGGTAGACTTGTAGTCGTCACCCCTTAGTAAATTGTTACGGATAACTTCATGGTCTTGTAAAATATATTCGTTATGGCATATGTATATGTCGTATTCATGACCACGGATATATTCCAATTGTTTGAACCAAAAAAAAACGTCCCTCAATTTATTTTGATCTTCAGTCTATCTATTTTAAGTATACTCCAAAAACGTGTTGTACGTAAGGAATTAATACCTGCTGCCATGCTTTAAGATAATTTTTAGTTATTTTCAATTGTTGACGTTAAAGTGCTGAAACAGAACTATATACTAATAGCTGGATAATAAATTTTCAGTCCTGGTTATTATTATGATGAGTTTATTAATAATATTTGTAAAAGAAACAAACTTGATATTTTTTACTCCAGAGCGCGGAGTAAGAGTAATAATTCGTCGGTCATAGGAATGTCACTTGGTAAAGTAACACATCATCCCTATGAGGGACATCTTCGTCCTATATTTCCATGTATGGTTTGCTGCATTCTGGTTTTAAGGTATGTTGCCTCACACTGAGTACTTTATAATGCTTGAAATTGGTGCAATATAAGCTAATTCCGTTTTACAAGATTACATTTTGTCTGATATATATTGGCAGTTAATTTTAAGGTACTGACTCAGGAATTGATTGTACACCAGTTGTAATACTGACTCGGTGATTGCTTTCTATCAGAAGATCAGTATTGACTCTTAGATTGGGCGTTCTCCAGGAGCAATACTGTCTCGTAGTGCGGTGACAGAAGTGTAAAAAGTCGTCTAGATCGCGAGTTTAATCTCCCCAAATAACACACGGCTAAAAATGGTCTTAACTTAAAGACAAATATGTCGTCTTTAGTTTTTGCCCTGTCGTCAAAATTTCGTACGGTCACTATTTTCTAAAAAGTCGTTTTAATGACTGGTAGTATATTGGAGAGTTTCAACCCCCCTTTTTCAAAATGAAAAAATGTGTATGTTTGCTTACATTTAATTGAAATAGTTTTTCCTGAAGTTATTTTTATATGTCAAAACATTCCATTCAGTATTTTATTTTCTTCTAATCTATAAAATTTGCGAGGTTTAGACTATTTAAAATTGAAGTAATTTTAATTGCAAATTCAGACTCAAACTTTAGTTTTCTCTTTATAGTAGTAATAAAAATTATCCCATAATATTTTAAGCATATAATATTTAATAAAACTAATTAGTGATAAAAATTTCGGAGCCAAAATATGAAAAAAACTTGAAGAAATCAATGGAAAAAGAATGGAGTAAATATCTTCAATTTCAACACGGAACTCAATCACTTGCCTTCCGTCACATTTTGTGTATTAGTCAATAATTTGCTCTCAAATGATATATGAAATTATACCTTTTTCGCTATTATATACACATATTTTCAATTAAAGTGCACTGATATGTGCCACATACTTTGTTTGTATATGTTTATATTCTATGTTTTTTCGTTATAAAACATCAAATATACTTTGTCAGAAAAGTCTTATTGTAAAATCAAAATAATTGACGGATAGTTTCAGTAAATATTCCGTGATATGTCAAGTCCTTTGCAACTTGCTCCATTAAGTTCAAAGAAAAGACAAAAGTCGTTACATTTCATGCAGAAAAAAAAACCTCGATTGAAATTTTGAGTCAATTTACCAGTTTAGGGAAGTCAATTTTTGTATCTGCATTGCATAGAAGATTGGATGAGGTGAACATCACGCTGTTTCATGCACTAGCTGTTAATTTGAAGAACTCCGTGTAGGCAGTTTATCATCGTTCATGCTACAAAACTTACACAAGTAAACATATTTCTTCCCTCTTTTAGAGCGAGGAAGCTTCTAGTCTAATATTTAATGACGACATACAATTACCTGACTGTTGTCCCTCAGTTTCGGGTATTTGTAAGCGTTCTAAACTGGAGCGCTTGTATATTTTGTTGCAACAAAACATTTTAGAAAGATAAAACATTACTAAAGTTTGAATCCGATGAGCGTATTAAAATGTTTTATCCGTGTCAGATAAAGTTAAAGTTGAAATAGTTTTCCGTCCATCTTTTAAACTTCAATCACTCTGTCATTTTGGTTGCATTACAAATTATTTGCTAAAAACGTAAGAAAAAAATTCAAACCCGTGCAAGCAGATATCTCAAAACACGATACTGCTTTTAGTAATTTTATTTTGGCTATTGACAATGATTTAATGGTCATTCTTCATGACACCGTTACTCGATAAATATAGATCATTTCTTCCGGCTGATTCTAATTTAAAATATTCTACATGTAAATTGCAGTCCAAACTAATTTATTTCTATAGAAATTCAGTTGTCAAACAACTGCAACAAGTTCAAGGCAAATATAACATAATATTTAGTAGCAAAATAACTATTTAAGATGCCATATAAGCTTCTAGTCAATTGAAAACTGAACTCAAAATCTCAATGTCAACTGTAATAGACACAAATAACGGACAGATATTTCATTCCGCTGCAAGTTTACTTAGAAAAGACATCGAAACTCTAAAGAAGACTACCCAACTTCGGATGAATTGTCTCTTCCTTCTTAATTCAGCCAATGCCTTCGTATTTATTGCAATTCATTCTATGTTTACTCAATGAAAATGCACACAGCCAAGACTATTCTCAGGAAATGGCATCAGAGAAATTGTGGAAATGCTAAGCAATTGTTGAGACAATCGTTTTTGTTTTACTCCTTTTCATTTAGGATTGGCCTTACAAATATACCATGAGTTTGGTTCAAAACACCTTGTTGAAACATTGAATGCCAATGGATTTTATGCTACTTAAAGTAAAGTGCGACGCTATCTAATGTGTTGCCAACCATGAAATTGAGCGAATTCAAGATAGTGTGTACGTCTCGTATAATGTTTCCACAGCATCTTTGCAGACAAGCATATGGATGTCATCACACCTTCCTAAAACCCCTTTTAGATCTCTTTTAAAATTTTGGATGAATTGATAGGGATGGTATGAAGCTCAGTGGTATTTTATTTAGGAACAAATGTCTTCGGACTTCCTACACTACCTTGTCTGAACTTGTAAAGAAAAACTCAAAATATCGTGTTTGCTTTGAGCAGAACCTTTCATGTGCAAACATGTGGCCATGAGTGAAATGTGTAGAAATATTAAAACATGTCTTGTGACGGTTGATGAAAATGAAGATGGTGGAGATAACGGTTGATTTGGTATAAAGCTTATTGCACTGGTACACACGGTTCCAGTCCCGAGGTTAGGGGAGTGTTGACGTGCCCTTAAAAAAAGTTAAACCCCGCCAATATCTGTATTTGTCTGTTTCAAGTCACGAGACGGTAATTCAGTGTTTGTCGTTTGTTTCTATATACTATATTTGCTTCTTTCTTATTTATTTTGTACATTAATCAGGTCGTTAGATTTTTTGTTTGTTTTACATTATTCATGTCGGGAATTAAAGACTATGCAGTATGAATTTTACTCATTGTTGAAGCCCGTACGGGACCTTTAATTGTTTTATGTCTCATTTGGTCTCATTTCGAGAGTTGTCTCATTTGCAATCATATCACATCTTCTTTTTTTATATGGAATACTTTTGAAGTTTGGGGTACGTTGCAAGGGATAAAAGGGGGGATATAGTTACAAAACCTTTATTGTAATAGATATTAACCAGAGTTAAATACACAATAAAAGATGATACTATGGTAGCAGTAATAATTGTGAAAAAAAAACAAAAGCAACGAGTAGTCTATAAAAAAAACTGAAGTATCCGCAAATTCAATTTGAGGTCATATTTGACTGTAGTGTTCTATGGCTTTGGTTTGATGACTCACCCACTATGATAGTTTAAAAAATAATTTTAAAGTATTGTCCTGCATGACACTTGATTTTTACCTGAAATTGATATCTTTCATAAGGTTAAGGTGCTCTAAACATTTTATAGGTTGAAAACTTGATTTTTTAAGTTTTGTTTATAAAACGTCGTTTTAGGAATTTTTTTGATAAAAAAAATCTCAATGATTAAGGTTTATGTATAAAAACAAACATTACTAAAGCCAAAACAGTATCATTTGTATATAGGTAGAGTTTAGAAATAGAAAAAAATGTCAAAATTGAAACCCTCGCAAACTTTCACAGATTTTTACATATGACCTTTGACCTCAATTTTAAAAAAATGTGACCATATCAAGTCCTGACGACAGGCATATTATTATAGTACACGATTTCCTCTTTCCAATGATATATTATGTAGGTGTGTGTTCGGTGGGGAGATTAAATTCCAAAAAATCTGCCTTCAGTCACCGCACTATCGGGACTTGATTGCACATCAGGTGCTACATGTGGATCAGGATCTGCTTACCCTTCCGGAGCACCTGAGATCACCCCTAGTTTTTCGTGGGGATCGTGTTGTTTATTCTTAAGTTTTCTATGTTGTGCCATGTGTTCTTTATTTGTCTGTTTGTCCTCTTTCATTTTTAGCCAGGCATTGTCAGTTTATTTTCGAGTAATGAGTTTGACTGTCCCTCTGCTATCTTTTATCTCTCTTTTGTAGTACTGACTCGGGATTGATTTCTATCAACAGTGCAGAATTGACACTTGGACTGATTATTCATCAGCAGCAGTACAGATTTGAGTCTTCATTGTCCATCAGTTGCTAAACTGACTCATGGATTGATTTTCACCAGCAGATTAGTATTGATTCCTTGATTCTCCAGAAGCGGTACTGTCTCGGGATTTGATTGTCCATCGGTTGCGGTACTGGAACGGGTATTGTTTTCCACCAGCAGCGCAGTTTTGACACTTGGACGAATTATTCACCAGCAGCAGTACAGACTCGAATTTTTTATTGTCCATCGGTTGCAATACAGACTCATGGTATTAATGGTTTATCAGCAGCGGTACTGACTCGGGTTGCAATTGCCCATTTGTTACAGACTCGTGGATTGGTTGTTAATATGCAGTGATAATGTCTCTAATGATATCTACCAGTAGCACAGTATTAACTCGTGGTTTGATTGTTCATAGTTGTGGTATTGATATAAAATTGAGAATGGAAATGAGTAATGTGTCAAAGAGACAACAACTCGACCAATGAACAGATAACAACAGAAGGTAAACCAGAGGTCTTCAATACAGCGAGAAACTCCCGCACCCGGAGGCATCCTTCACCTGGATTGATTGTTCACAGCCAGCAGTGATGATAGTTATCAAAGGTACCAGGATTATAAATTAGTACGCCAGACGTCTACAGAGTACTCATCAGTTACTAATCAATGACTCATCAATGACTCATGGTTTTATCTTTCAACATCAGAGGTACTCTTGGTTTGATCTTTAAACGTCAGAGGTACTGACTCAGGTTTTGATTGTCTATCAGTTTTGGCACTGAATGGGAGACTGATTTCTTCCAGCAATGGTAATGCTTCGGGTTTTGATTGCCCATTCGTTGCTTTACTAACACGTAGATAGAGCATTCATCAGCAGGGTACTGAATCAGGTTTTGATTGTCCATTAGTTAATGAACTGTCTCAGGGATTTATTATCAATCATTAACGATACTGACTCGGGTTTTGATTGACCATAAGTTACGGTACTGTTTCGGATAATGATCGTTCACAAGCAGCAGTACTGATTCCTACATAGATTGTCTACTATCAGCAGTACTTACTCACGTATAAATTGTCCACCAGTAGCATTACTGACCCGGAGTTTTGTTGTCCATCAGCACCAGTACTCACTCTGGGCTAATTTCTACCAGCAGCGGTATTAAATCAAGGATTTATTGTCCATTAGTTGCGGTGCTGAATCAGGTTGTAATTGTGCATCGGCAACGGTTTTGACTCGGGGATTGATTGTAAACCAGTATCGGTACTGATTCAGAAACGAATTTTCTACCAGCATCGGTACGTTTTGACACGGCGATTAATTGTCCATCAACAGCGGCACAGACTTATTTTTTATTTTACATATTGTTTACATATTAGATGCAGTTCCGTCTTAGGTATTGAAGTTCTCCTACTAGCAGTTTTTCTGACTCGGAGATAATTATCCACTATCAGCGGTACTGACTCGGGGATAATTATCCACTAGCAGCGGTGCTGACTCGGGGATAATTTTCTACTATCAGCAGTACTGACTCTGGGATAATTTTCTACTAACAGCGATACTGACTCGGGGATACTTATATTATACTAGCAGCGATACTGACTCGGGGATAAGTATCTTCTAGCAGCGGCACTGAAGTAGGAGACAAATATTTTTGTCTGCACTGTCTATGTCAGGTATTCTATGAGATTTGTTTTTGAGATAATTCTAAACTATTTTAATTAGTGCTATAACATTTTTTTTTGTTTTATTAAGTTGTAAAAGCTATAAATAAAACTCGATATTCAGATGCTGTTGAGAGAATGCTAGTTATATACATTCAATAAAAAAAATCATACGTAAATAATACGCATTATTTAGTCTTTAATGTAATTGAACATTGACATATGCAATTATAGAAATTTAAAAGCAACATGCACAAAAGAAAAACGATTTTATAATATGTTTAAGATATTATGTTTGTAAGATTATGTAATGCTGGGCTCGTTTGATTTCAAATTTGAAACTACAGTTCTGAATCATCATATTGGGTTACTATTCAAGCTTTTATATCAATTAAACGGTTTTGTGTTTCTAAAGTAATTTATTTTACAGAGTATTAATTGAGCATATTTCATATCTTATGTCAGAGGCATCCTCGATTTACATAATCTCGACTCATTGAAGTAATAAGTCAATATGCGTGACAGTTTGAATACTTCTTTAAGTGAAGTATCAATTATAGAAGGGTTCTGGGAAGATACTCGGCTATAACATTTCTGTGATTTACAAAAACATCTTATTTACGCAGTTGATGAACATGCAGTTTTTATAATCATTCGAAACAGATGTAATTTGTTAATTACAATCCGGTGAAATGGGTTTGGATGATTGATATATATATGACGATTAGTGTGGGGTATTTAAAGAAGGGTGTTAATCAATACGTAACATAATTCGAATGAACGGCACGAATGATATCTCGGACTGTCATCACTTTGATCTTCTATGCTTGGACAGACATTATAAAACGGACCAGGCATACACAATTCTTATGAAATATATTTTCCCAAATTTGTATGAATGGATTTATATTGCCTTATTTAGTATAGTTTTTATCTTTGGTTTAATTGGTAACATTTTAGTATTTTACGCTGTATGGAGTAATGTTCATCTAAGGAATACGACAAACTTTTTCTTGGTTAATTTGTCCATAGCCGATTTCTTGGTTCTACTTGTATGCTTGCCCCCAACCGTTATACATGACATTGCCCAGACATGGTTCCTTGGAGAGACAATGTGTAAGATCATAACATATTAACAGGTAAGACTTATCATTCCTCTCTCTCTTTATCTCTTATCTCTTTATCTCTTTATCTTACATATTAACCGGTAAGTAGGTGTTGTGTTGAAACAAGTAATTTCTTTTCACAACCTGTCTTTAGTACGGAAATGATTTGTATCTATACATTTGTATATATTTCTTTAGAAAGGGACTATATTTTACAACAATGATAACTTGTACAATTATTATTATAGGAATGGAAACGATAGTTACATGGTTAGGAGAAGCAAATATTTGCATATAATACAAATCTTTATATAGAGTATGAAGAAATATACTAGTATAACGTTCACAAAAAACGTTCGAATTTAATCCCAAACGAGTCTTTTCTTACAAATGACCCATGTAATTCCGTTTACCTTGCTGATTTTTTTTTTATTTTTGTGACCATGACATTTTGTTAAATAAGTTCGACAGTGGTTCGGATATTTTGAAAAGTCCAAATTGGTTCAACTGTTTACATACATATTTAATTAAGCCTTTCAACTGTCACATATTAAATTTTGTAAGAATATATTTAGAATGTTTTCGTTTTGCTTAAATATACAGAGGGAAAAGTTATATCGGTTCTACTATTACACATACATTATAGAAGCTAAATTGGTTTGACTGTAATACGTATATTTTAGGAAAAATGAATTGATTATACTGTTACAAGTATACCTGTGTACCAATGCATGCCGTATGTTTATTTTATAATTTTATAGAAACACATTTAGTGAATCAACACAATTACTAACAAACAGAGACTTCCCGTGACATCCATGTTGTGAGACGTGCAGAAAAATTGCTCCTGGTAAATTGTTTGTATCTGCCTTATATTTAACATTTCAATTAAACAGAGTAATACACAGAGCGTAATATTCATATAGGATTTCCTTTTTACACTGAACGAGGTGACTTTCATTCAATTATCTTCTTAACTAGCCAGTCTTTAATCGGCGATTCCCGCCTCTACCTGTTTAAACAATAACAATGGCTGATTATGAGTGCAAAGATTTTGCCGACATTGGAAAATGTTTCCAAAAACTACATATTTATATAAATACCGAAGTGGAGAAACTAAAAGAAAAACAAGAACAGATCGACGAGAGGGTTAAAGTTCTTGAAAACCAGGCCGAGTTTGCCAATGGTGAGCTCCATGATATTCATAACTCTAAAATCCCCAACTTGGAGTCACTAATTGCCGAGGAGGCTAATGAACGTCTGAAATTGGAGGTGTGGGGAAGAAAATGAAATTTGGTTATCCGTGGGATTGAGGGGAAAGTCGGTGAATCCGCTAAGGTCACTGAAAACATCGTGCGTATATGGTTGCATAATGATAAAAAGGGGCTTGATTTACTGCTCCGCAGGTGAAAAGTATGCTATTTACAGCAGTACATAGATTGCCGAATGGTCCTGAAAAGAAACGCAATATAATCCCTAGGCTATCAAACGTGATAGATAGGGATGATATCCTTAGTGCTGCCACAAAACTGCCTAGGGGGTGCGGATACAGTGTGGTACCGGACCTCCCACCCTCACTTGCAGTTCGTCGCGGTGAACTCCTGGCAGAGAGAAGCAAGATGTCCAATGAGGAAAAAAGAAAATTCAGACTTGTATACTTGAAAGATCCACCTTTCGTCCAACTCGTAAAGAAAAGATCATGAACATTACGCGTCTAGTATAGAGATCGTTTTGAAAATCGAATAATTATCGCTTACAAGACTTCATGATTGGAACATTGTAATAAAAATGATGCTACTTTTTCTTTTTTTCACCTTTAGTTACTTTTTTTGTTAGCTTGTTTATTATATTTTTATTTTAAATGTACCTTTTCTCTTTATTTAGTTTTGTACTGCGCCAGGCAAAATTTTATGTAACACTATTTGTGTTAATCGTGAGTTCTCCTCTCAGTATTAACTTTTTTAATGTAAATAGTGGGTGTGGCATAGTTGTACATTTCACATTCCTGTAGGCGGAGTCTTGTGTATTCATAATGTAAACATTTGGATACTCGGAATCTCTCTATAGTCTTGTTCTGATACAATCACACAACACAATGGAAGCCTCCGTGGATAAACACATGTTATTATTTAATCACAAGTCTCGTCACATAAGTGCTGTTTACAGGTAAAAACAATAAGAACAGGGTTTACCCTTCCACCTAAGTTCTACACATGCATCTTTTGATTTATTTTTTTTTTTCAAATTTCAGATCCCGAATTCATACAATAAGTGTTAATTATATTTATATGATTTGTTCAATACTATAATAAACAGAAAAATATCTATTTGTTTTAGATACAATCAGATTACGGATAAAACTTAATCTAGGTAACAATAGGCGAGTGACTTATTTCAAAAAGACGCTTAGTTAACGACTTTAATGCACCCACCTAACACACGGCTGTATTATATATCATTCAAAAGCTAATAACCTGTACTTTCTGTTTTTCCCGGTCGTAAAAAAATCGTACGGTGCATTTTCTGTTAAATCAAGGTCAAAGGTCATGAATAAACATTCCAATTTTTGCGATTACTAAACAAAAAGCCATTTTCTTATTCTTGTACCATAAAATTTTCCAAAATATCATATGAACTTTATGGAACATGATACATCATTTCCAAATCAAACAAAACATAAGAGGTTAGATGCGCAATATTTCCCGAAAAATTGAAATTTATCATCAATCCTAAAAAAATGAAAAATTGTTCCAAAAGCAAAATATATCTTGGGGAATCGATATTTGTATGCTAAAAAAATAGATAAATGTATATGTTTTAGGTCAAGGAATATTTGTTTTGTAATTTTAAGATGCAGTTATTAATTATTGTTCATAGAACATCCTTGTATTGAAGTGTTTGCAGTTGCCCACAAATCTGCCATCTGCAAATAGTGATCATTTTGTTATTCTATGTTAAGATAGCACATCGCTTATTGTCAATATCAGGGAGCAGAATGATTTTCCATAATAAAAGAAGGGATATTTAAAGTTCGAAAAGAATATATACGAGCTAATTGTGGTAAAAATATGTTTTTTACGAAGTCAAACTTATTTACTTTTTGTAATCATGTTTAAATGCAAACATGACTTTGCGACTGAATCGTAGGCAACATTGAAATAAGTAACCTTGTAAAGAAACACTTGCTTGTCCAAAGCGGGATGTAAACGAACTAAATAGAATTCTGCTGCTTCTTATTTAGTTTAAAATCGTGTTAGTCATATTAAATGTGTTTAGAAGTTTAATCGCTTTAATTGTTTGAATAAAAGATGCTTTGATCATTTTCAACATAAGCTTTTAAAATACAAATGCAGGTCATTGTGTATGTAAAACACTATAAGCAGTTGTGAAATAAAAAAATGAAAAAGTTGAATACCCTTCCTGACCTCATAAGATCATTCGCTGTTTTAGGCAGTGATCGTTTTCATGGTGTGCTGTGTTTTGTGGACTGTTGTTCGTCTCTTGGACTTTAATTTAATTTTGTTCATTGTTTTAATAAAGTTTATTTGATTCATGGTTTGAGATGTTGATTGGCCCTATAGTATTATTTTACTTTGAAGACATTAACTTGCAGTAATGAAAATCGGCAAAAAACGAACAAGACAAGCAACAGTATACAAAACCCAACATATAAAACTACAGATTAAGTAACACAAACCCTCCAAAAATATTTGGGGTGAACTCAGGGGCTCCCAAAGGGAAAGCAGATCATGTTCCACGTGTGACACCCGTCTTGTGGCTATGAAATTCCTAACTCGGTGCCAAGCCTTATTCGGTAGGTGACAATCAAGGCAGAGATGACGGTATTTTGGGTACGTCGATTGGAACTTATCAGTCGTCATCTGGCAAAATAGATATTTCATAATTGTCAACCAACTAGTAGTGGCGTCCATAAAATGTTCTAAGGGATAATTTCAATTTTGCATTTGAACTCTGGTTTAAAACCATATTCGAACCACCATTTTTCTTCAAATGTCCTGTACCAAGTCAGGCATATGACAGTTGGTATCCATTAATCTGTTTCTTTGTATGTTGGCGTTTGTTTTTGAAGCTGTTCAGTGTTTCTGTTATATCGTTGTGTTCCTCTTATAGTTGATGCATTTTCCTTGGTTTTGGTTTTTGACCCGGATTTGTTTCAGTTACTAGTAAATCGATTGATGACTATTGAATAGCGGTAAACTATAGTTGCCTTTATTTAATATCTTCATTGTGAGCAGTTACGCACTATCACGAAAATCGTGAAAGTAAATGCAAGCTCTGAAATATTGTATCAACTTGGAGATATATACTCCACAAGAAGATTCCGCGAAATCGCGCTACAATTGGACAAGTGTTTAAATAAAAAGGTTTATTTAATTTCGCGGGCAGTACGTCGACTGAGCATGCAAAGACAAATTAAGGAAATACAAAACCCTACATTTATACGTCATATCATAAATATTTCGGACTTGTTATTGTTTCAGAGGATTTTCATTGAAATCGGTCTCCTCCTTTAGTAGTATCGATATGCAGCCGTTGCTATAATATTGCTACATAGAAATGAAAACTTTATAATTTGGTAGTAAGGAGTGTTTTTATGGGTTGATTTATGCTCTTCTCTTTTGTCGTAAAACTTGTTTTAAACCAACCCTCATCGTCGATTTCTAGATACGTGATAGAGTAACTGTATCTGTTGAGTCTTTTATTTTCAATTTGAATGGAAAATACGATTCCAACATTGTCACAAATTTGGCACTATTCAGTGAGATGACATCATCTATATAGTGGAAAGTGAAGTTTCAAGATAATGCTAGCTTCTTTTCAGTCGTCATCAGAAACTCTTGCATGAAGTCATCCTCGTATGAAAAATGAACTAGTCATTCAAGCTATTCAGGAAGTCTAGTTGTAACTAGAATCGTTGCGTAATAATGGATTTTTTTTCTTCAAAATTATTCTCATTTGATGAATTAATGCATTTAAACAATGAACAACGCAATTTAAGCAATCAAGAAGTCATGTTTTATAATGTTTTTACTAGTTTTTTATTTCTTTGAAATTTCATTTTATTTTCTATTTATGTTTGTCTAAATCTTCAATTTCTTTTTTATGGTTCACATTTAATAAATAAAAGGTCTTTTCATTACATCAATCTTTCATATTTGTTGAATAAATCTTATATTGAAAACATACAATGTTTAAATAGGAAGAAATGCTTAAAAGCTGTTTTTTTCGCAGATGGTGGTATTTTGGGCAACTGTATGAGTTGTTATGATTTGCTGTTTGTTTAGAAGAAAGCATAATTTTAGAAAATTTATGATGTCAAAAACTTCTTTGATAGTCATTACAGGGTTTTACTTAGTTTTAAGTGATTAGCAGTTGCATCAGATAGAAAAATTTGGGTTTTCACACATTTTGTTAACTTTTGCTCGAATTTCAGGAAACATGTGCTGTCTAGCAAAAAAACGCTTTAAATATTTTAAAATGCATGATTAATGTCTGTTAATCTCTCTGCTCAAAGTTTAAATTGTTTGCATATATGAATTTAGTGTATAAAAGTCATACTATGCAATCAAGATGAAATTTTAGAAAATATGTACTTATTCGTCCTTGACCTTTGATCTTGATTTTACGGAAATTGCACCGTACGATTTTTTTACGATCGGGCAAAACAGATAGTACAGATGTGTAGCTTTCAAATGATATATAATTTAGCCATGTGTTAGGTAGGTGCATTAAAAATTTAATTTTATGGTTAAAGTCACTCGCCTACAAGGTATGGTCTCCGTTTATTTACGCATTATGCTACCAATTTTGGAGTGAGCTGCAAAACCATAATATATAGTTAAGTAACTAGAAACATTTAGAACTTTCTCAAAATCAACTCCTACATTGAATGGCAGCTTAGACCAAAGTTGAGCATGCTGACTGCTTTTGATGCTTAAATGCAGTATTTATCTTGTGTTTTCATGTTGACAAAATGCTGAGCTGTTTACTGCATTCTGCCTCTGCTGCTTTAGTTTAAGCTTTGTTTTTGTGATAGTATGTTGCTTGATATGTTTATTTGCTTGCTGCATGTTATGTTTATGATTTATTTAACTGTTTGCTGCTCATGCATGACGAGTAGTAGTAGAGTTCTGTTTACATGTGTGTATTGTCCATATTTTACATGTATTTGCTTTGTCAAAAATTCACTGTTTAGTTTAAAAGTTATTAAATCATGGCCTTAACAAATGCTTAAGGGGCTTGTAAAATTTGCACATTCATTATAAAGTGAATTTTGTGTTATGTTATACCAACAATATTAGGGATTTAGGGGAATTGTATATATGTTTAATTAATTTTGGCTACATAGTTTTCTACAGTTTATGAGGAAAAAATGATTTACCTGCAGATCTGTTATCAAAATTCTTACTATACCAGGACCATAACTATTACTTAATGAATTTAAACAACTTATTCATGGTCTTGCAAATTTGGTTACTATTTATAATGACCCGGAAGTGGGGGAGTAAAAAGGGAGGGAATTCAAAAGGGTGGGGAGTTATTATTTTGAAAACCCTGAATTGCTACCAAGCTTATTGTGATCTTATTTACTTTATATATTTTTTACAGATGTTTAAATGTATGATATTCTTTATTTGTCAGTATGTTAAAAAATCAGGAATGACATACCATCATAGTATATTTAAAACATTTGACTGTTGGATAGAGTTACATATCACACCTATTGAACTGTTTGATAAATGACTAGTTTGAAAATAGGATCTCTTAACTGTAGGGGTCTGTCAGAGGAGGTGAAGAGAAGAGATTTTTTCAAGATATAGGAAAAGATATGATATAATTATATTAACAGATACACATTGTACTAAAGAAAAAGAAAAGCAGTGGGCACATGAGTGGGGGTATAAGACATTCTTTAGCTCTGGTTCCAGCCGCTCAAGAGGGGTAGCAATTCTAATAAAAAATAGTTTTACATTTACTATTCACCAAGAAAAAAAGGATCAGGAAGGCAATTTTATCATTCTAGATATGACCATTCAAGATTATCGACTTTCTCTTGTTGCAATATATGGTCCCAATGGGGACTCTCCAACTTTTTTTGAAAATATAAAAGGTCTAGTATCTGGTATAAAAAATAGCTCCATAATTATGGCTGGAGACTGGAATGTGGTGCAAGACTTTGATAAGGACACCTCAAATTATAGTGTTTAAAACAATATAAGAGCACGTGATAAAATTTTAGATATGATAGAATCCCTGGACCTTGTTGATATATGGCGAGCATTAAATCCAGATACAAAAAGATTTACATGGCGTGGTCCTGGGCTTAAGCAAAGCCGTTTGGATTACTTTTTGATTTCATCTGATCTTGAACCATTTGTAAAAAATGTAGACATGGTGGATATAAGTTACAGGTCTGATCATTCTCCAGTGTACCTTACCTTACAGTTTTACAATCAAATTAAAGGTAAAGGCACATGGAAGTTTAATAATAGCTTACTACATGATATGGTATATGTAACTGAAATAAAAAATTGCATTAGGGAAACTATAAATCAATACTCTCTGCCTGGGAATGACCTAGAAACAGAATTATCAGTAAACCCACACATGTTTTGGGAACTCTTAAAATGTATGATAAGAGGGAAAACAATATCATATGCCAGTTATATAAAAAAGAAAAACACAAAAACTGAAAATGATTTAGAACTCAAGCTAGCTAAATTACTTGAAAATTATGAAATAGACCCCTCAGAATTATTAAATTCAGAAATTAAAATTTTAGAAAATGAACTTGTTCAACACAGAGAGAAAATAGTAACAGGTATTATGGCAAGAGCAAAGGCAAGATGGGTAGGAGAAGGTGAAAAATGTACTAACTATTTTTGTAATCTTGAAAAAAGAAATTATAATGAAAAGATAATTCCAAAATTAATTAATGATAATGGGGAGAAAATTTTCAACCAAAGTGAAATTTTAGAAGAACAAAAATCATTTTATGAAAAACTGTACCCCTAAACAAATCCTATTCTTCATCAAGAACATAAAAATCTATTTTTTGATGAAAATAATCCTTTTATCCGCAAACTTTCTGATGAACAGAGGTTACAGTCAGAGGGTAATTTGAATACTAATGAATGCTTAAAAACATTGAAAAATATGAAAAATGGTAAATCTCCAGGAATGGATGGATTTACAACAGAATTTTATAAATTTTTTTGGATAGACCTTCATGAGTTTATTATAAAATCTTTTAATTATAGCTTAGAAACTGGATCTTTTTCGGTTAGTCAGAAACAAGGAGTAATAACATGCATTCCAAAAGAGGGTAAATCAAAATTTCAATTAAAAAACTGGAGACCTATCACTTTATTAAATGTTGATACAAAAATTGCATCAGCTGCATTAGCAAATAGATTAAAACCTTTTCTTGGGGATATAATTAGTAAAACACAGCAAGGTTTCATAAAGGGAAGGTATATAGGAGAATGTACCAGGCTTATTTTTGACATTATGGAAAAGGCAGAAGATGATAATCTACCAGGTCTTTTACTTTTATTAGACTTTGAGAAAGCTTTTGATACTCTTGAGTGGTCATTTATAGACTTGGCTTTGTCTTTTCTAGGATTTGGCCCTGTTTTTTGTAGATGGGTCAAGACCTTATATTCAGAATCTCAGAGCTGTATTATAAATAATGGACATTGCTCTCAATTTTTTAATATTGGTCGGGGTGTTAGACAAGGTGATCCTCTATCTTCATATCTCTTTATATTATCTCTAGAGCTTATGAGTGCTGCACTTAAAAATAACCCAGATAAATGATTCTGAGTATCTACTAAGCCAATATGCAGATGACTCATGTCTCTTATTAGACGAGGATGAGAAATCTTAAGATAAATGTTTATATACTTTAGAAAAATTTTCCGGATGATAAAATAAAAGAAATTCAAAATATTTTTTTTAGTTTCTTGTGGTCAGGAAAACCAGACAAGATTAAAAGAAAAGTTATGATAGGGTTATTTGAAAATGGGGGGTTGAAAATGCCAGATATAAGATCCTTTTGTTATTCATTAAAGATGACATGGATAAATAAACTTTTAGACCCCTTGAATATATCCCCATGGAAAACATTGTTAATAGATCAATACAACAGATTAGGAGCAGACAAAATATGGTTGATGACCCCTGATGGTATCCAAAAGATTTCTTCAAATTTTAATGATTTCTGGAAAGATATTTTACTAAACTGGAATATCCTAAACACTGTCACTAATGGCACTGCTGAAGGGATCATGAAACAATCCATATGGCTAAACAAGAGTTTGAAAATTAATAATAAAACTGTCTTTTACCAGAGGTGGGTTGAATCAGGAGTTTTCTCTATAGGTGATTTACTTGATGAAAACAGTAATTTTTTTACTTTAAAAGAATTCTGCGAAAAATATAATCTTAATATTAATTTCTTGGAATACCATTCTTTGCTGCATATGATACCAAAAGACTGGAAAAATTTAATCACTACTTCAGAGAAAATTACTCACATATCTAACGATAAATTAGAATTTATAAAAAACAATAAAAAGTCATGTCAGTTCTTTTATAAAAAATTCTTGTCAATGTATACAGAACGTCCTACAAAACAAGAAGACAAAATGTGTAAGGAACTAGACACTCATATAGAAAATTGGGATTTCATTTATAGTTTACCCTTTTGTTGCACTAAAAACAACAAATTTAGTATGTTCCAGTTTAAGATTTTACATAGAACTCTCGCTACAAATGCATTATTGCAGAAATACGGATTAAAAGAAACTAACTTATGTAGTTTCTGTAATGAAACTAAAGAAACTATAAGTCACCTTTTCTGGGAATGTATGCTAGTTAGAAATTTGTGGTTAGAAATTGCAGCACTTTTTCTAGTTGAAAATAATTTAACTTTAATTCTTAATGTGGAAAATATCGTCTTGGGTCAGAGTCTTGGGATATTTCCTAAACTTATTCACTATTCTGGTTAAATATTATATTTATACATGTCGCTTTAATACTTCATTACCGACTCTTAAAGGTGTCATAGTTATGATTAAAAATTCCTACCAAATAGAAAAAATATCTACCTCCTTTTACAGATCCCCTAGAGCAAGAGAGAAATTTGATAGTAAATGGGAATTAATTAAAAACTTAGTTCACATGTGAGGAGAGATCTTTCTATTTATGTACTTACTAAAGGCTTTATAATAGTTCATGTAGAATTAATAATATGTTGATGCACATCACAACTGGACAGTGATTTGTGTGCATCTTAAAATTACTATCTATGTTTATTGCTATTGTTATATATATATATTGATATACTAGTTTTTGTTTGATTGTATTTGAATTATCTCCCCTTGACCTAGGTTGACATTTATTATGTGACTCTGTCCAACATGTTGTCCAACATGTTATCTGTTAATGATCTCTGGTGGCCTCTCCTGGTACCTCTCATGTTTTACATCACTGTATAGGCAGTGATGCATGTGGCTATAGGAGAAGGCTGATGCAATCATTTACCTTATCAGCATATTCAGTTATTCTAATCCAGAGTGATAAAGGATGTGTTTGATCCAGAAATTTAGAACAATTAGCATAACTAACTTTTTAATTTTAGACTGTTATTGAAAAATTTAATATCAATATATGTATTATGAATTAATTATATTATTATGTATCACAATATATACTTGGTGTATTTTCAGATGAAATAAAAATAAATTACAAAAAAAAAAAAAAAAAAAAAAAAAAAAAAAAAAAAAAAAATACTTACAAACATGTCTGTTTTCTGATGTAATAAAATTATACATATAAAAATGTTTCATTAATGCATGATTTTCTACCGCGCTAACTTTAAAATTCTTATCCGGAAGAAGTTGATATTGCATGATTTGATATTTTCCTTTGATTTTTGAAAAAAAATAACAACATTTGAGTTTAATTATAAATTTAGTAACATTCAACCACTTACACAGAATGAAACGGCTGTGTTTGTTAGGTGAAGCCAATTGATTGTCGCAGCAAATGAATGACTGTATGTGTTAGATGAAGCCAATTAATTGTCGCATCAAATGAATGAATGTGTTTGTTATGTGAAGCCAAATAATTGTCGCATCAAATGAATGACTGTGTTTGTTATGTGAAGCCAATTAATTGTCGCATCAAATGAATGACTGTGTTTGTTATGTGAAGCCAATTAATTGTCGCATCAAATGAACGACTGTGTGTGTTAGGTGAAGCCAATTAATTGTTGCATCAAATGAATGACTGTATGTGTTATGTAAAGCCAATTAATTGTCGCATCAAATGAATGACTGTATGTGTTATGTGAAGCCAATTAATTGTCGCATCAAATGAATGACTGTATGTGTTAGGTGAAGCCAATTATTTGTCGCATCAAATGAATGACTGTATGTGTTATGTGAAGCCAATTAATTGTCGCATCGAATGAATGACTGTATGTGTTAGGTGAAACCAATTAATTGTCGCATCAAATAAATGACTGTGTTTGTTATGTGAAGCCAATTATTGTCGCATCAAATGAACGACTATGTTTGTTATGTGAAGCCAATCAATTGTCGCATCAAATGAATGACTGTTTTTGTTATGTGAAGACAATTAATTGTCGCATCAAATGAATGACTGTGTTTGTTATGTGAAGCCAATTAAGTGTCGCATCAAATGAACGACTGTGTTTGTTATGTGAAGCCAATTAATTGTCGCATCAAATGAATGACTGTATGTGTTAGGTGAAGCCAATTAATTGTCGCATCAAATGAATGACTGTATGTGTTATTCGAAGCCAATTAATTGTCGCATCAAATGAATGACTGTATGTGTTATGTGAAGCCAATTAATTGTCGCATCAAATGAATGACTGTATGTGTTATGTGAAGCCAATTATTTGTCGCATCTAATGAATGACTGTATGTGTTATGTGAAGCCAATTAATTGTCGCATCGAATGAGTGACTGTATGTGTTAGGTGAAGCCAATTAATTGTCGCATCAAATGAATGACTGTATGTGTTAGGTGAAGCCAATTAATTGTCGCATCAAATAAATGACTGTGTTTGTTATGTGAAGCCAATTAATTGTCACATCGAATGAATGATTGTATGTGTTAGGTGAAGCCAACTAATTGTCACTTCGAATGAATGACTGTATGTGTTAGGTGTAGCCAACTAATTGTCACATCGAATAAATGACTGTATGTGTTATGTGAAGCCAATTCATTTTCGCATCAAATGAATGACTGAATTTGTTAGGTGAAGCCATAAATCGTCAAAAAAACGATAATATAGATTTGGATATCATATAATAATTACATTTGATTATGTTTGAATGCTTTTCAGTTTCTAAAACAAGTGCAAGCCAATTGACCATTGCATCGGATGAATGACTGTATTTGTTAGGTGAAGCCACTTGACCATTGCATCGGATGAGTGACTGTGTTTGTTAGGTGAAGCCTATTGATCATTGCATCGGATGAATGACTGTATTTGTTAGGTGAAGCCGATTAATCGTCAAATAAACGATAATAGAGATTAAGATATCATATAATAATCACATTTGATAATGTTTGAATGTTTTAAAAGTTTCGAAAACAAGTGCAACTGTTTTAATGTCATGCTTTATTTATAATCAATGTAATGACCAGTCGATGATAGCCACATAATTTTTCTCAGGCGAAAACAATGACCGTTTCTATACGGTTGAGTGGTAACACATTCAGTTGGTAATCGAAGTATTATAAGTTTATTTCACATGTATTTCACTCTATTTGTTTTATTTAGTTTATGTCCTACACTTTTAAAGAGCAGGCTAGCTTGGTTACAGCGTTCAGTAGAATACGCTTATAGATATCTAGTTATTTTTCTGAAGTACGTCTATCTTTGAATTCAGACAGAAGTTGATTAGACTTGTGATTTGATGTCTCCGAAGCCATTGGTAATTTTGAAAAGTCTTAATTGCAAAGTTTTGATAATTATTTAACATCATTGTCATGTTACTTGCACTGCTTGTTAACGTCATCCAGTGTTGTCTGTCTCAGCATGATAAACGTTTTGGTAACATTATATCCTTGAAAACTACTATATAAATCAAATGTAATTATAGTTTTGTACTGAAATGAAAGTAGAGAAGATGCCATCGGGATATCGGGATACCTATATCATCTTTCATTCGTTTTATTTGATAACTTCATGGATTTAATTACTGGAGAGAAAACATTTTTGCCATCTATTCACTTTTATGAGGTACAATCTTGCTGCTTGGTTCAGTTTGAAGTCGGAACTACTCCACTTGTTTTTAATGTTCAGTTACTACAATAAAAGAATTAGACAAATGAACTGAAAGCCACTATCATTTTTATGGACATTTTTTAATTCAATAGATGATTTAACCAAGTTAGAATCTAAACCAGGCATATCAAATTTTTCCTTCACGGAATAATTTAATTATTTTAATCGAAATAACAAAGTTTAAAAATTGTAAACCTCCTTGTCGTAACTGGATTTGTTCGAAATTTGAAAATTTTTAAAAATTATTTTCATCAAGTTTAAAAACAAATCCTTAAGATTCAAAGACAGCAATGACGGGTATTTTGTTCTGAAAATCCGATTGCAATGCCGATACGAGGAAGATATCTGCTTTAACTCAAATGTTAATCAATCAGGTAATGACAAATACAGCTTTAATACAATAACATGTTGACAAATCCTTAGTGCTGATTGTTAGACCTCTACTTATACTAGGAAACAATTAACTAGAAAATACTCTCAGGTTCATTACACCCCATTCAAAGTACATTCCTACCATTGGTATGACAAATTAATTTCTGTAAAGCCGAGAAAAGTCAAAACAGCTATAATCTGTCATTTGGTCTAACAAAGTTCAAAAGTGAAAGAAAATAAATAGAGGAAGTCTGACAAAAAATAATGATACATCGGCAGCAACTGTTCAGTTTGGCCGCATATTTGATACCAGACACGCGGTCTAATTGGTTTAAGTGTGTTTGTGTTTTCGCAAGTAACTTATGTTTTCTCATTATTTCTGCATCATATACAACGAAAACAATCAGCAGATCATACGAACATCATTAAAGATAAATAAAATATGAAAAGGAGACATATATATTCATTGAAAACTTGTTATTTTTCAAAAACTTGTAATCAGAAGAAACACATTTACCAGACAATATTAGCAAAGTCTTATCAATATTCATTGTTAAAGGGCATAAACTATTTTGTGTATTTCCTTGGATCTTATTTTTTACGATATCATAGCTGTACATAGGTACTTTTAGGCTGTATAAAAATGATGCAGAATTTCTAACAAGATTAAACTTACTTAATCATGGCTCTAAACAGAAGTTTTAAAAGAACTAGTTAATTATAAGTAATAATTCAAAACAATGGATATGAAGGGAAATCGTTACTTAAACTAATGTTATATTATATCTTGCGAACACTCATAACTGTTATTTAGGAAAGTTTTGAAACTACACATACATTGTAGATTATTAGTAGTTAGAACGACCTTTAGTTTGATGCAACAAAACAATGTGAGTTCATGGTATACTTCATATAGTTCGAGGCTGAAATGTTTTTATAAGTAATAATGTTTTATATGATTAACTTAAGGGTCTACTTAAGGGTCGCATTGAAAACTATTTAAAAACTTTTAGGTTTTCGTAGAAGTGTTTACAATATATGCATAACAGGTAGCTGTATAGTATAAAAGGGTATTTCCGATAAGTTTAATAAATCAATAAAAAAAAAACAGAAAAAAAAAATCAATTTTGAATTATAGTAATAAAAGAGAACAATTACCCCATAAACATTTTTAAATTTTCATTTTGTAAAAGTCCTTTTTTGTCATTTATCTTCCTCTTTTTTCACATAAGTCATCATAATTCATTTTACAGTGAATTCTTAGAAAATGTGTTAATTTTTCACAATCTTTGATTCATTAAAAATAAACCATGATCAGAGACCTAAAAATGTACAATTTGTATTTTATATTTGGAAATAGTAATATGTAGCGTTATAATTTGGTAATGTATCAAAAAGTTATAATATCACAAAAATACTGAAATCCAAAGAAAATTCAATCAAATGACAAAACATATCAAACGAATGGACATCAACTGGCACATTCCTGACTTGGTACAAAATATTTCTGTTACATTTGGTTTATACCCAATATTTGCCTTAAGATAGATAAAGGGAGATGCGGTAAGAGTTTATATAATACATAACTAGTATGTCTTGTTATCCATGTATTTTGGTTTTATTTGAAATACTGTATGCATTTAAAACTCTTCAAAATTACAACTTCGAGAAATATTAATGAAAACAAATTAATAAGTTTACCCCCCCCCCCTTTTCCCCAAAACAAAAAACACAAAACTACATGGAATCATTTAAATAAAAAAAAACGCTATTAGATTTTTGTTTAGTAATTGAAACGTTTCTAGAGTCGTACGCCACAAATATCTTCGAAAATCCGTACATTATTTGGTTTAAAGTCTTGCTTTTTCTGTGATGATTTCTTTATCTCAAAATATACTGATGACATCAAATAAGCTACGTGAACTTGAAAACAACACAGAGGTGCGTACGAAAAGACGTGAAATTAATGACGAGATATAAGGGTTAGTGCGAGTACATACTAATTACTTTAAAATCCAATAAATGACATTGATTCGTATTATCGCAAACTATAATTTTGTATCGCGTACGACAGTGTTTAATTTATAAAATGCAGCGACGTTTTAAAACGTCAAAACTGAAAGGGCTTTCTAGTGATGATTTATAGAATAACTAATGGAAGAATTCAACTAGAGAAAAATATTCAACGAGTGAACGAACAACACATTATTTCACGAATGCGCGTAGCGCATGAGTTAATTATCAGTGTTGTTCTGTCACGAGTTGAATATTTTTCGATATTTGAATTCTTTAATTAGTTATTCTTTTTATTACATTGGCAAATGGCTTTTTTAAAGAAATTAATATAAAACATGTAAGGAACTATATCTTTTTTCTACGCATTCACAATTTGTTTTGATCCGCCGTTATCGACGTCTTGACAACGCCTATTGTTGTATGACGTCAGAGAGTGAAATAACCACGTTTATTTCACATGTGAAATTATCGGTTTTTATCTAACTGGGAAATCAATGTTATTCATTGCAACCAATGTAATAAAAAGTTTTTATCTCTTAGGTAAAACAAATCAACCCAAAACAATCTCCTTGACGCCTTGTTTCTTACAAAAATCAACCAATAGTAGTATACCGATGTTCAAAAGTCACAAACCGATTGAGGTCATGTAAAAATATATGTTTTCATTCAAGAGTTAATTTTCTCTTAAGAAAGATGTGAAATTGTGTCAGTAACTGCGAGTACTCTCAAATCGTTCTTTCTTGTTAATTATACCACATCTTCTTATATCTACCTTCTGCAATTCCCATAGGTAAAAAGTAGTTATTTGTTTGCATGCATCATTTACACTCCTGGTATCTTTCATGCACTAACCCAAAGCGTGTAAGACTATCATTTGCATTACAGCGTGTAAGACTAACATTTGCCGTACAGCGTGTACGCACACTGCCAAACAGCGGTAAAATAACTCTTTCGCGTTACAGTGTGTCAATACACACGCGAAAAATACGCCACTTGTTTAAAAACGCCTCACGAACTTTATCAGTTGTTGTCTTTCATAGATATTCATATAATTGTAGGAATCTGAATTTATTCATAATTTGGCTTCTTTTTTAAAAAGTGTTTTCTTAATAAATATGTAGAATGATGACACCAACAGAACTGGTTTTATTAATATGAATTACATAATTTATGTGTATAATACAACTGAAGTCAAATTATTTGTATATCAAAAGTTAAACTGATGCAGACTGCTAGTTTATGTCCCTAAATTGGAGATTTCAGTTAGTTTCAGTCAAATTGTTGTATAACATATTATTTTATCCATACACTACATAAATTGAACGATTGTGGTTTAATCCTCGACATAATCATTAACCCTTCACGAAGAATGATATGTAATGTGTTATCTGACCAGCTCTACTCCTTTGGTCCATTTGTAAACTATATTTCACTGATATCAATTATATTTAAAGCAATAAAAGTAGAAGTTTTTGTAATTACACCACATAAAAGATGTTATCCTATAAACTTTCATTCTTCTATACAGTGAATGGTGATAAGTTGTCAGTTTTAATGTCAATAAAAATCGAAATAACTTTTGTTTCAAACAGTTCATCCAATTACCTAATTAGAAAATATTTATATAACTGACAAGATTCTGCTGAACACGTTTTTTATAAATAAAAGAAAAACAAAAACATTTATAAAATTACCGACTGTCTGAATATATCCTTGACCCATTTTCAAAAGAATTGCAGTTTATATTAGTTTACAGATAAATGTTAGCATAAATCAGTAAGGTTTTTAACCATGATTTGGCAATTAAACCATAAAAAATGACATGATTTAATGAGCTGTGCTTCTTCTATACAGTCAATAGTATATGGTCACAATTTCGATGACAGTTATAGCAAACCAATTAAGATTTCTTGTTTCAATTGCTTATAAAAAATGACGAAGGGAAATGAACCAACGCCTGGTTGATAGTGTTCTAACAGTAAAACGTCCTCAGTAGGTTATGAGGAATTCTATACTTCGCAAGTATTAAGGTCAGTTTCACGAACTGACTTCGAGAGGAAAATATTTAAGCTGTCTTGGATCTTAAAAAGACTCCAAAATACTAGTCTGATCGATAAATTTACCGGTTGTTGCTTATTCCCAACATTTATTTTACTGCGTCTGATTTGCATCGTCGGTGATGTTAGGAACCAGGAGACACATGGCCTGTCGACGCACCAGATTTCGTTACGTTCATTGGATTCTATCAGGTTTATTTTCTGTCGGATTGTATTTTCAAAATGTGTTAAAGAGCTTGATCATCAGGGAAATATTGAAGTCTTTTATTGATATATATATAAAAAAAAACATTTATATTTATTTTCTCGTTTTCTCAATCTATCACCGGTCACTGTAGTGATCTCAGATAAAAATGAAAACAATTGTAGTATTTAGAATTAGAATTGAAAATGGATGAGACGTATAGCTTTCATCTTTCTTCTGCTCGATAGTTATTGAAACACGATCTAAGTTGTTTTTAAAAGCAAACATCACTGACATCTTCATTTTATTATTATATGATATTTTATTGATTTTATAAATCATTTCGTGAATTTAATTACCGAAGCCTTAAAATAATGATTGATGACAGATTAAACTTCTTAAAGATTTTGTTTTTGAAGATTTCTTTTTTTTTCAAACGGAGAAACATAACAAATAAGTCAATTTCATCAATCCTCTTCAAGTTATATTTTTTTAAATGAGGCTATTTAGTGTGCTTAATTCGGGAATAGTTTAACTTAGATGTATTGGAAAAAGTCCTTTCTGAAATTAAAGTCAGTTCCTCCCCTCCCCCCCCCCCCCCCCCCCATCCCCTTCAAATGTGCATACATAGATAATGTCTTAGAGGATTTTGTATTAGTTGTTATTGGTTTTGCATTAGCTGTCAGTAACCGTGAGTATTTTCAGGTTGCACTTTGTAAATACAGCTGTTTCTCAAAACATGCCTCTTTTGGGGAGTAATTGAATATTCATAGAAAATTCATTTTGTTTACATACTGGTTTCCAGTTATGCTCTCTGTGTTCCATATCGCAGAGACAGAACTTGGGAATGTTACCAGTAAATAAACACGTGCATATTGTTTACATTGAAATTTGTGGTAGGGGTAGTTAAGAAAATTAGTGTAAGTTTAAACACTGAGAAGTTCAGGGCATATAAACGTTGAAAATATGCCGCACAGCCCTATATTTTGACCTTTGAAAAAAATTGTGGTTCATATGAACTTTCAATTCTAGGATAAGATTTTTTTCAAAACTTCATAGTAAAAGTGGTACAGTTTTAGCCGTAAAAGGAGTTCCTATGGGAAATTGCATTGTCAATATTTACAGAAATGCAACCTTCAGATCTGAACTAAGTGTCTTTTTGTGGTGGGGATGTATAACTAACCTGCCACGTTCACTGTGTGTTTTTGTAAAATGTATTTCTGGTTTTTTATTTGATGAATCAAACCGTTTTCTATTCCTTTTTCGAGTTTGTTCTTTTGTTGTCTTGTGTCTTTACTGTTACATGTATGGGAAGGTTTGGTGCCTTCAAATTAAATAAATCTAATGTGCCGATCCTTATTCAGTGGTCATTGTTTGCTGCTGATATAATATTTGTTTCTCGTTCATTATTTTGTATGTAAATCAGGCCGTTAGTTTTCTGATTTGTTTTACATTTTTCATTTTGGTGCCTTTATAGCTGACTATGTATTGTTTGTTTTTCTCGTTGTTTAATGTTATACGATGAGCTATTGTGTTTGATTTCTGTGTCACATGTGAAGAGTTGTCTGATTAAGAATTATACCATATCTTCTTACTTTCAGATGCAAAAGTTTAACGATTATGCATTTGCTTTTTGTACAGGGTGAATTTCGTATCTCCCTGTGTGTAAATATCAAATACTCTCTTTTCTTTTTATTGTACTTAGTACTTTTATCTTGTATTCGATGTAATGCATGTATATCTGCTTTGCAGGATAAAGAATATTGCAAATATGTAATAATACCATCTTGTTGTTATTGTTCAGTGTGGCAGTGCGCTAGTATTAATGGTGCAAAATAAAGTATACTGCAATTATGTAATAATACCTTTTTGTTATTTGTTCAGTGTGTCAGTGTGCTAGTATCTGTGGTGACCTCTACCGCTATATCAGTTGAACGTTACTTAGCTATCTGCCGACCATCGTCATTCCGAGGCTCCAGGTTCCGAACAGCTCTTGCTGTGCTGATAATATGGATACTTTCTCTGGTGTCTTCGTGTCCATATCTGGTGTTTATGACATCAATTCATGATAATTTAGTTCCTGAATCAATGGTATTGCTAACAAGTTGTGTATCATCCGATTTCAACAAAGAATACATATTCCAGATATTTTTGATGGTAATATTTTTCCTGATTCCATTCCTCATAATGACATATACATACATTCGGATCGCTTTGTGTTTATGGAGAAGCAGTACATCAGGTTCTGTTGTTTTAGATAAGTATAATACTGTACTGAGACACAAATTTATGAAAAATAACAGAATCTGAAAATAAAAGACTAATTAATAATTACAGCGAGTGAGTATTAGCTATACATATGAAACAACACGTCAAATGTTCGACAAATATGACATTACACTATAAACCATTAAAGTCTGAAATGGCCTATATCTGTACTCGACTGTACTGATTTTTACTCGACCAGTCTGAATTGGTCTGACTTTTACTTGACATTACTCGACCCCAGTCTGAACCATACTCGACTGTACTGAATCGTACTTTACCCTTATCTTTGCCGTTGAAAATAGTCTGAACTATTACTCGACCAGTCTGAAACAGTCTTAACCCATTCTTGATCTGTTCTCGACCTATTTTCCCAGTCTAAACCATACTTAACCAAAGGTCTGAACAATACTCGACCAGTCTGAACTATACTAGACCAAATAACCTCTACTGTTTTAACTGTTAAATTATATTTCTTTTTAACTGACATATATAACAACAGCCAACAAAATTTATAAATTGTTTAACCTTATATTAGAAATATATCTATTATTATATTTACTAATAGGATAAAAAAAATAATATATTATATATAATTTATATCAAAAAGGGATAAAATTAAATAAATAAATAAAATTGTTTTTCTGAGTAGTGGTGAAATATAAAGTATAACCTCTGCTTGGGGCAAACACATAAATAAGATCACACCTGGTCAGAGGTATTAAATTCTAAATAACATTTATTCAAAATTGCAACATCCTGTTTAACTTAACAAACAAGGTCTTTCGAATATACAAGATAAGTAATACACGAATTTAAGAAAATAGGGCTTTCTTTTTACCTACAGGTAAAACACACATGTACTGAGGCAATTAGACCATATTAAATTGCTTAATGAATGCCATGTCTTTAATTTGACAAAAAAAAATTAAATCAATTGAAATAAATTTTTACTGTTAATTTGGAACACATTTCTTTTTTTAAAAAGGTTATCAAGGATCGATATGGAAATTCTATTATCATGATTATATTAAATTCTTGGTTTAATAAAACAAATTAATTGAGGTCTCATTTTTTCTTAAATATATTAAGTTGTTTTATATACTATTTTATATAGATATTAATAAACAAAAAAAAACAATCACTGCATTATTAACTAAAGTCAACTGACAACATAAATCTATACTAGGCTTAAGTTAATGGTGAAAATAGTCCAGTTAGCATAAAATACTTCAGAAATATTCATAAAATTTTGAATAATATTGAAAATATTAGTCAAAATTCATTGTTTCGATTCTTTGATCAGCTTGTTTTATTTGTATTTTAAGGTTGATATATATTATTATGTAAGTGTTGATTAATATTGTGTTGAAGTTATATTATGATTGATTATTGTGAAATTTTAATTTCAATACTATATTGAATACATTTTTAATATCAAGTTGTTGTTCAAATTTCATTTTTATTAAAAATATTTCCTAAATTGATAAGATTCAGTTGATAAGATACAAAGAATAGGTCTAGGTTGGTTAAGACTTGGTCGAGTATGGTTCAGACTAGGTCGAGTATGGTTCAGACTAGGTCGAGTACGGTTCAGACTAGGTCGAGTATGGTTCAGACTAGGTCGAGCATGGTTCAGACTCGTATACAATGGTTAAGAACTGGTTAAGTACAAATTCAGACTGTTAAGTATGGTTCAGACTACAGTCGAGTATTATCAAGTAAATTTCAGACCAATTCAGACTAGTCGAGTAAAAATCAGTACAGTCTAGTACAGATATAGGCCATTTTAGACTTTTACTGGTTTGTAGTGTTAGTTAAACGTTGTCAAAACAGAAATACCATCCGAACAAGTTTCCTTAGCCGTATTTGGCACAACTTATTGAATTTCGGTCCTAAATGCTCTTTAACTTTATACTTGTTTGGCTTTCTAATTTTTTATCTGAGCGTCACTGGCGAGTCTTATGTAGACAAATTAACTCATCATAGATACCCGGATTAAAATTTGGTATTTGCGGAAAGCGCGTCTGGTGTATCAAATTATTAGCCTGGTAACTTCTAACAAAAGCTGTGTCAAAACGAATTAATTTAGAGATGATAGTTACATCAGGTTTTTTTTAATCCAACCATACGCTTATACTTCATTGACTTTACAAAAGTCCTTTTATAACTGGAATGGAAGCATATCTTGTACTTCATGGACTATATTATCTGCAGAAAATGAATTTGAATATGAGGACATTTTTATCTAAATCTACCTGTACTAAGTCAGGAATATGCCAGTTGTTTTCTATTTGTGTGATTTGTTACAGCTTATGATTGGAACGTTTTGTAATTTCCTTTTAGTTTGTTATGTTTTGTTACTCTACTTTTTACCTCTTCATTGGTCTAAAAAAAGAAGTTATATTCGGTCATCTGAAAGTTTTATCTTTCTATCATTATGTTTGTGATTAACGTTCTAAAAGATTAAAAAGGAATAGTAGAACTATGTATCTTCATTTTTATGTTCCAAATGCGTCATAAATAAAAACACTTAATGAAGTAGTCACATTCTAGCTAGCTGATTGCAAAGTTATATATTTATATTATTTGACATTAGACTTTGTAACAGATTTTCTGATAAACTCTTAAGGCATTCATGTTATCGAAGAGGGTAGGTTCCTTATTGCTGGGGTTATATACTGCATATGTCTTCGCCATCAAAATAAAAGCAATTATAACAGTACCGTTGAATTGGCTTCTAAAGCGGAATCAATTTCGATGCAAGAGAAATGGTAGTAGTTATGGGTGATAAACGAGAAAAGGGCAGGATTTTACCTATTGCAATACATGTATAATTATTGACAAGCTATTGATAAACCAGTTCGACTGCCTAGACCACTGGACCAACGCGACCCGATTTTTATTGGAATAACTTCCTTTAAAATTTTGCTAGAATCCTGGTGTTTTTCATTTCAACTTTTTATCTTCAGTACCATCGTTTGAAATTATTTTTTTAAATAAAACTAATTTTAACCTGTTTTTAAATTTGAAATCAGGAATATCTTTGTAAATTATTAAGTCTGGAGAAGTTAAATGTACGATGTAACGAGAAGTCGGACTTAGATTGTATGTACTTCTTAAAACTATAGTCAGGTTGTTGTATCTTTGACACATTCCCCTTTTCCATTCTCAATTTTATATGTAGTACTATTATGATATATGGTGGAATAATCATTCTCAGACCATTCCTAGAATCAAAGTTAACAACAAAAATATTCCATAGAATTTAATAGCTATCACGAGAAATCTTTCAATTATAAATTTGATACCATAAAAGGTTTGTGATGTTAAATAAAATTATCATATAATAGAAATCAGTTTTTTTTTCTTCCAATTTTAGAAGTTTAAAGTCAATTAACTTCAAAGATTTGATGTTGGTTAGTTCCAAACAGATTTCAAAATTCTCCAACAGATCGAGATTGATTGTTAGTTTTATTCCCTTTTGTGATAAAGTGAAATATAAGTTGTAATCATAATAGAATGAGATTAGAATTCATGCATTCATAACTTATAAATCTCAAACAGTTTGCTAAATACAGCATTTCAAATGATAATTGTAGTGTGTAAACTCGTACAAATAATACATTCGCTAAAGGTTTTATTTCCCAAAAGGTTTGATAGAAAAAAAAAACTCCTCCCCAAAACAACAATAGCAAAATAATGAAACATGGATATAGGTAAATTATTTAATTAATATAATGCTGGATAATGTTTGTAAAGTTATTAAGTCCCACAGTCTTCACAAAAACAAAATGAAATATAAATAGATGTATTTGCACAATATGTGTTCAGCTCTTCATTTAAACTTGGAGTGTGACTTGTTTTTATGATTTTGTCAGCAACCGGTTTCGTTTTTTTTTATCTAAACGCGAGTATTGTTATGCCATTGGCCAACAGACTTTGTATATCAAACAAAATCAAGTGTCTACCTTTTGATCGGATTCCTGTCTCTTATACACATTCTCCGTTTCATTTCTTCAGAAACTCTATGAGTGTGTGAACATCTTTAAATGAATATTAGAATTCGTTTTTTATCCTCTGGATACTATGTTTTAATCTCGATCGTTTAACGGGCATTAGATAGTATTTTACTTACTGTGTCTTATTTGCTTGAAAGCCTCTTGATTCTATTTTTTCGTCTCGATTGCTAAATATCCTGTAAATTCTAATTTTTATTCGTTTCAATTGCTTGATAACCTCTAGTTATAATTCTTTACTTGTCTATCGTTTACTGTCTTCTTGATACTATTAATAAAAGTCTTGATCGTGAACTTCCCTCTAGATCATATATTTTCTATCAGTCGTTTAATAACCCCTATATATAATTTTTGTTTACCTTGCCTCTTGATCGTTTACTGTCTTCTAGATACATATTACTATTTGTCATTGTTGTCTTCCGTCAATGTGATACTATTCTTTTGTTTGTCTCTAGAACTATTGTTATGTGTCACAATTGTTGGTGGTGATTTATTTCCCCGAGGGTATCACCCACCCAGTTGTCAGCACTTGTTGTGCTGACATGAATTATCATTGATATGGTTATATTTATAAATTTACTGTTTACAAAATTTAGAATTTTTGAAATACTAAGGCTTGTCTACCTCAGGCGTATATTATCTAATTGGATTTGGCAAAACATTTAGGAATTTTGGTCCTCATTGCTCTTCAACTTCGTACTTTATTTGGCCTTTTTAACTATTTTGGATTCGAGCGTCACTGATGAGTCTTTTGTAGACGAAACGCGCGTGTGGCGTATATACAACATTTAGTCCTGGTATCTATGATGAGTTTATTGACAACCATTGGGTCGATGCCACTGTTGGTGGAGATTTATTTCCCCGAGGGTATCACCAGCCCAGTAGTCAGCACTTTTTGTGCTGACATGAATTATCATTGATATGGTTATATTTATAAATTAACTGTTTACAAAATTTAGAATTTTTGAAATACTAAGGCTTTTCTTGTATCTATGATGAGTTTATTTACAACCACTGGGTCGATGCCACTGCTGGTGGATATTTATTTCCCCGAGGGTCTCACCAGCCCAGTAGTCAGCACTTTTTGTGCTGACATGAATTATCATTGATATGGTTATATTTATAAATTTACTGTTTACAAAATTTAGAATTTTTGAAATACTAAGACTTTTCTACCTCAGTCGTACATTACCTTAGCTTCATTTGGCAAAACTTTTAGGAATTTTGGTCCTCATTGCTCTTCAACTTCGTACTTTATTTGGACTTTTTAACTTTTTTGTATTCGAGCGTCACAGATGAGTCTTTTGTGGACGAAACGCGCGTGTGGCGCATATACAAAATTTAGTACTGGTATCTATGATGAGTTTATTTACAACCATTGAGTCGATGCCACTGCTGATGGAGAGTTATTTCCCCGAGGGTATCACCAGGCCAGTAGTCAGCACTTTTTGTGCTGACATGAATTATCATTGATATGGTTATATTTATAAATTTACTGTTTACAAAATTTAGAATTTTTGAAATACTAAGACTTTTCTACCTCAGTCGTACATTACCTTAGCTTGATTTGGCAAAACTTTTAGGAATTTTGGTCCTCATTGCTCTTCAACTTCGTACTTTATTTGGACTTTTTAACTTTTTTGGATTCGAGCGTCACTGATGAGTCTTTTGTAGACGAAACGTGCGTGTGGCGTATATACAAAATTTAGTTCTGGTATCTATGATGAGTTTATTGTTACATTTCTCTGTATTTTAATGTTTTGTTCTATTGATCGTACAATGCCCTATAGTTACTTCATTTATGTTGTCTTGTTCTTGAAATTCAATCTTTTTTTCTCACTTTTTTTTCTCCTTCGAACTATTTTCTATCTTTAGTTGTCTTGGACTTTTAGAGTCCTCTTGTTTATATTGCTTTTATTTCCATATTATATAGAGAGTTCATTAATCCTATCTCTGTCGGTCTTTCAAAGCCCTCTGGTTACTTTTGCTTTATATTTCTCTGTTATATAAATGGGTCATTGTATTATCTGTTATATACATTTTACGTGACTCTGTACTTATGTATCACGTCATACTTTGAACCACACTATTATTTTATTTATTATTATTACTTTAACTGCTAAGTCAGTGTTTGTTATATCTATTTTGCGTGACTGTATTTATGCATCCCGTCATACTTTGAACGACAAAATTATTTCATGTCTACCTGTGCGAATTTCAAACGCGCAATTTTACACCAGTACCCATACCCTCCTTCCTTGATGGGTGCATTTTACATAGACAAATATAATCGTATAATATAATCAAAATGAGGATGTTAATTTGATGTATGCCTTTTTGTGCTTATTCGTTACATTTGTTGTTTTTATAGTGATTAAGATGATAACACAATGTTGACTGCTGTACCCCTATTTTTGACATTTTTACCTATTATGTCTGTTTGTTTTGTTCACGCATCGGTGACTATATAATGGAATTTGATGCGACTGTCATACAAGTGAGAGGTTTAGCTAGCTATAAAACCAGGTTCAATCCACCATTTTCTACATTTGAAAATGCCTGTACCAAGTCAGGAATATGACAGTTCTTGTCCATTCGTTTTTGATGCGTTTTGTTATTTGATTTTGCCATGTGATTATGGACTTTCCGAATTGATTTTCCTCTGAGTTCAGTATTTTTGTGATTTTACTTTTTATAAAACATGGTCAATTTTGATCGTTGGGGTTTGGCGAAAGACATATTATATAGACAATGTTTTTTTTTTGTTTTTGTGTGCTATTCTAAAGCCGTCTTTTGTGCAGTATACAATACATCTGGCTTTATTGGTCTTGTTCTTTATTCGAATGCTAACACTGATGTTGACTTCACTACATTGTAAGATAAATCAAGTAATAATAATAAAGAAAACTGCTAAGGCTTAAAAAGGATGAATTAAGAAATAATAATTGTAATATTGCTTCTGAGACTTTAGCCTAACAAAAACTGGATTAGTTATTTTCATTTTCGACTCTCATAAGCAACTTCAAACATCTGCAATTAAACGCCATCTTTCAGCTGTAAACCAGTACTGTCTAGTCATTTGAGTGAATCCAAAGAAGTTGACTTGTTGTCTGATCTAACACCAATTACCAGTGCCAAATTCTCGAAGGACAAACATAAACTGATAGTGAAAGCCACCAGCGAGATCCCTCAATAAGATTCCTCACATGTTTGTTACCTAATGCACAGTTATAAGAGCAATTGATCAAAGAACATGAAATCTTCCGTACATACGATGTTCTGTTTGGGAAAATAATGACATATTACTCTTTATCTTAACTATATACATCATAAATGAATTATAATGTGTTTGTAAGAAGTTACATAATTTTTAATGAAAGTTATTGTCGTATTTTAAGATAGTAGATCGGAAGCAGCAACGATACAATCTAGAGCGAGAAGACGAACTGCCAGGATGTTGATAGTTGTAGTTATTGTGTTTTTTATTTGCTACATTCCGGTTTATTTGAGTAATATATTCAGGTAAGACTATCAGGAACGAAGAGTCACGAAAAGTCAACATTCGCCTGTAAAAAATAATATAAAAAATAAAAAAAGATTTATATTTAAGAAACCTTTCAACCCTAGCTTGGTATATTCATGCAGGTTTTGATTGATTTATAAGACGCTGTTTAAAAAAAACGTAGCCCCGGGTGTTGTTAACCTCTGTACCCGGAAGTTGCTAGCCGTTGCCCCCACACGGCGAAATTTTGATTATTATGCCAATTTGCATAGCTGCAATATAGTGTTTTTTTATTCTGTCAGCCATTTTAATAGGAAAATACATGACAAAACAATAGTTATGTGAATATGTCCATTATTTTTTCATATCAAGAATTTGTTTGTATATAGGTAATTTTATAATTCTTTTGTTTTGTATTTCTTCATCTCATACAATATTTATACGCATTTGTTCTTTCAAAGAAGAATATAATACATGTTCATTTATTTTGACCTGTCAGCGTCAGTGCATATACTTACACCCCCCTCCCCATACAAAAAAAAATAAATAAAACAACAACAACAAAACAACAACAACAACAAAACAACAACAAAAAAAAACCAACCAAAAACAAAACCAAAAATACAAAAGACAAACAAAAAAGATATTAGAATAAAAAAAAATAAAAAATCATTGACTTAAATTCGTATCCGATTAAATTGATATTAAAAGATTTGAATTATTAGTGATACAATATTAGTGATCATCTCCTTGGTGAAACATTTCCTTTGAATGAGCTTTTGACCCAATCCAAATGGCTTCTTTTTTCTAAGTTTGCTCGTAAACCAGAACACTCAGAGAACTTTTCTGAAATATATAGAGATTGTTCTAACGATTTTTCATCAACATCTAAAGTTAAGGTTGAGTTATCTGCATTATGACTAAGCAAATACACTAAGTTGTCTATCTTAATACCATTTATATCTGGGTTATTTTTCATTGCTGCACTCATCAGTTCCAACGCCAGTATAAAAAGGGAAGGGGATAAAGGATCCCCTGGACAAACCTCTTTCTATATTAAAGAAACTAGAGCAATGACCATTATTTATAATACAACTTTCGATATTTAAATATAAATATTTTACCCAATTACAGAAATCTTATATAGGTTGATTGTCGATGTTCTTCGTGCATTTTGTTCTTGTACACATGAACAAACTCTACATTAAAAACAATTTACCTTTTCAATTGAAAATCGGAAGCGTTACCGTAGTATAATCGCTGTATAAAAACGAGAAATCGTGAAACGCTAGATTCAAAATAGACATGTAGACACAACACAAGAAGAAATTTGTAATAAGGCTTGCGGTTTAGTATATCTATACTATTAAACGAGAAGACCTCATTTTGTGTGTCGCTTCTGTTCCTTCCACAATAAATTAATCATCATGCGTCTGTGTCCTATAGGTACCATGTATTGTCGCATGTGTCATCCATTCTTATGATTATTCAGTTTGTGCTATTTTAGGAGGAAAACGGAAAAAACTGCGTCCGGATATTTTTCCGTCATTGGACAAAATTTTAAGTCAGACTATACATCCGGTTGGCGTTTTTTCTGAACTTTGAAGTACAGACCAAAGACTATTAATAACGTGTTTTTACTAAAAACTATCATTTTCAAGTTTACAATCCACGGCGGTCACTGAGTTTATCAAATAGAGAGGGTCTATATAATATGTCAATGACCGCCGTGGATTGATTAGTTAATTGAGAGTTGATAGTAAAAAGGCAAATACACTTTATTTATAGTATTAAATGTAAACGCTTACATTATTGAAATCAATAGAAAAAAAATTATAGGAGTTTTGGAGGAAAACAATTAGAAGCCGTGCTAGAAAAACAACTGTCATGTCCCAAACATGCCAAAGTACCTATAACTTTTGATACCTTTTATGTTAGCTTTAGAATGAAGACGGGGAAAAAGACTTGATTATACGTTAATATGATATAAATTACATTTTTTAATAAACAAAACAGAGAAGTATTTGATTCAAAGGGCAAAAGTCACTTGGTGCAAATTCTATGAAAACAGTAGATAATATTATACCGTATGCGAGCAACTTCACACGAGTTTATCTTAATTACGACATTGTTCTTACTGAAAAACTGCATTCTATAGATTTTCAAAGATGTCATGAATTAAATAGGAATCCCCTAACAACTGTCTTCGTTAATGGTAATAATTGGCTACCACGTCGTCAATGAATGTGAGTTGAACTTTTTATTCAAAGAACCCCCTATAACGTCACACCGCCTATGATATAAAGCAGAACAACGTATTTTATTTATATTAGATATTCCGTCTCTGGAATAAAACATACCAACTCCAAGGAAATTTCAAAACAGAAAGTATCATAACACATGCTAAAATCATAAGAACACATCAAATAAATAAAAAAACAACTTTCATAATCCTGATTTGGTACAGGCATTTCCATGTGTGGAAAAGGTGGATCAAATCTGGTTTTATAGCTAGCTAATCCTTTCCCTTCTGTTACATTCGCAAAAAGTTTTATTATGTTGACAACATTGTGTGACCAAACAGACAATAAAGTAAAAATGTCAAAACTTTTGGTACCGCAGTCAACATCTTGTCCTTATCTTAATCACTATAAAAACAACTTTGTCAACAACAACAAAAATAAAATGCCATATGGACACTCTATTGTTTAATATTGAAATGAATGTTTAATGTTTAAATTGCATATGTAAAGTTGAAAAACTATGTTGAAGTTTGAAAATATGAAGATTGAAAAAAGGTATTTAAAGAAAATAGATAATAACAAACAAAGGTATAGAATTCATATGCGTCAAGCTTCTTAAACTTTTGTATGGATTAAAAAAGTCTGTTGGATTATTGTTGCATGCTTATTTGTTTGAAACTCCGGACATCAAGTATATTATGGTACTACGGGGATTTTAAGGGTGTATCGTTTCGTCGAACTATTATAAAATGGTCCAATATATCATCTTATTTATCGTTTTCATTATCTGGGTTGATAACTTCACTTTAAGCATGGCTAAACTACCAGAGAAATATTTAAATGAAAATATTGAAAAGTTCAGGTCTAACAACAATGAAATACACAATTCCCTGTAATCATCTGACTCTTCTGAAATATCTCTCAGGATATGTCGTTTAAATAAAAGCAAAAACATCCAGCGAAAAAGAAGCGGTTTTTTTTTAATTTGAAAATTTTCAATAAACTTATCATAAACACCAGGATTGAAATTATGATGTTGCGCCATAAGCGCGTTTTATCTACAAAAAGACTCATCAGTGACCAGAAACTTCGATCCCTACAACAATTGAAAAAGTAACGTCAAAGGCAACGACAGTAATACAACTTATTAAAGCTTTTTTTAATAGAAAAAAAAAAACGGTTGAGATTTTTTTTTATACATTAGATACTAGAATTTACAGGGATTTTGGAACATAGTTTTTCCGTAGCATTCAGTCATTATGGCTTTTTAATTCATTATAAAATATTTTTGTGCTCACTCATATGATCACTACTGATTTTATTAATTCGTGGATCTGTGGCTATATTCGAACAATTCAAACTCTATTGAAAAAACGTTATTAGTAATATGCTATTTATTTTGTCTTTTGCGTTGTCCAACAATTACGCTAGCTTTAATAGGGGATTGTATATAGTTATTATCCCAAGTTCTTTTGAAGTAGTCTTGAAGACACATTTTCCACAGTCGACCCATCAATTATGACATCATGTGCGTGTTATACTTGTTATAAACTGTTGACAAAGCCATCATTATCATTATAGTCAGATAAAAAAAAGAAATGATAGCTCATTCAAGTTCTCTTTAATGAATTATCAAAAGAATATATATAGTAAATATACGTTATTGATCACGAGAAATGAAGTCGTCGACACAGAGTGCTTTGTTTAAACATTTGTCGACAAACATTACTTCGCCGTTTGTTTTAACTAACGTTTACATATATATGATAAAAGTGCGTGTAATATAAAAAGGTTTCCTTTTATATAAAAACTATAAGCAATGGATTGATTTATCACAGTGCCAAATAGTTTATTCCGGATTTGTTGTCGCTTAATCAATTTATGACTATTTGACAACGGTGTATTACTATTGTCTTTATTCAATGCATGGTCATGATGAGAACAATTTAACAATAAGTACAGGATGCAGAGGCTGCACTAAGAAGTTGACCAAACTGATAGGTGAGAAATTTAGACTGCAGCTGGATCATGAAGGTAAATCTACAAACCCTTCACAAAGTTTCAATGATTCGTAACGTACATAGAGCATCGTATATAACACTGTTCTCATTCTGACAAGACGTGGCGGCGTATCTTTACATTCCTCACAACACAGTTGAAATCTACAAACCCTTCACAAAGTTTCAATGATTCGTAACATACATAGAGCATCGTATATAACACTGTTCTCATTCTGACAAGACGTGGCGGCGTATCTTTACATTCCTCACAACACAGCAAACGCACCACTTTTACAAGTACATGTATTTAAATACCTCCCGTTAAGCTTTATAGTCATGATTTATTCAAATATTTCTACTGCAATTCAGAACAAACATTATTATAAATGACAAATATGTAACTCTAATGCGTTTTTGTTAATTTCAAATGTATTTTCTTTTCTGGAATAATGATTAGATATGTATAAAAAGGAGATAATAATTAAAGTTTATAAAGTAATTATAATTATAATTAGGTATCTTTACAGAAAATAATATATATAATAGGATATAGATTTACTTTGGTATAATTGCCAATTATATTCAGGCTAATTTTGAAATTTCAACCAAAGATGAAGAACTAGATCTTCCATCACTGTATTGGATACCTAAACTACATAAGTGTCCTTACAAACAACGGTATATTGCTGGGTCTTCCAAGTGCTTCACATCTATTTTATCAGCAATCAAAGACGGGCTTCAAAGTTATTGTGAAACTGCCTATTCTAGAGGTGGCGTGAACCAGATGTGGATAAACAAAAATTCAAAAGATCTTTTGGAGTACATACAATCTAACTCTCTTTCATCTTGCAACAGTATTAAAACATTTGACTAAGTATTCCACATTCCAAACTAAAAGACAAATAGAAAGAGTTGGTATTGCTTTGCTTCATAAAAATATAATGGCCAACGTAGATACAAGTATCTTGTCTTAGGAAGGGATAAACCCTACTTTGTAAAGGATCACTCTGATTCAAACAAAAAATTCTCTGAAACTGATATTATCAAGATGCTTGATTTCTTGATTGACAACATATTTGTTACGTTCGGAGGACGTGTTTTTCAACAGACGGTCGGCATTCCCATAGAAACAGACTGTGCACCTCTACTTGCCGACTTGTTTCTTTATTATTATTAAGAGGCTGACTAAGTCACTTCATGCAGGAACTTCTTAGGAAGAAAGATAAGAAGTTAGCAATATCCTTTAACTCTACTTTCCGCTATATAGATGATGTTCTTTCACTAAATAATTCAAAATTTGGTGACTATGTGGAACACATCTATCCCATCGAACTAGAGATAAAGGATACTACAGATACAGTTAAGTCTGCCTCATATCTTGACTTACATCTTGAAATTGACAATGAGGGTCGGTTGAAAACAAAACTTTATGACAAAAAAGATGATTTTAGCTTTCCAATTGTGAACTTTCCATTTTCTAAGTAGCAACATTCCAGCAGCCCCTGCATACGGGGTATATATTTTCCATTTGATACGATATTCCCGCGCTTGCATTTCCTATCATAATTTTCTTGATAGAGGGTTACTGCTCACAAGGAAGCTATTAAACCAAAAGTTCCAAATGGTGAAGTTGAAATCATCCCTTCGTAAATTTTACGGACGCCATCACGAGTTGGTTGACCGTTATGGAATAACCGTTTCACAAATGATATCGCATATGTTCCTTACGTCGTAACTACAACCCCCTTCCCTTTCATGAATGTGACCTACTGAATTAGACTATTTACCGGATTTGTTATCAGATAAGCAACACGACGGGTGACACACGTGGAGCAGGATCTGCTTACCCTTCCGGAGCACCTGAGATCACCCCTAGATTTTTGGTTGGGTTTGTGTTGTTTATTCTTTAGTTTTCTATGTTGTGTCATGTGTATATTGTTTGTCTGTTTGTCTTTTTCATTTTTAGCCATGGCGTTGTCAGTTTATTTTAGATTTATGAGTTTGAATGTCCCTTTGGTATCTTTTGTCCCTCTTTTAAACCTTTTTTTTTGGTTAAGGAGTTTGTTTGTTATATGTATAAATTAAAGCAACATAGAATTATAGTTGTTACATAACATTTATAATATCAAATGAAAAACAAACTTCAAAGATACAGAAGAATGTATTAATAAATTTATAACGAAAAACACAAAGAATTACATTGTAAGAAATATTATAGCTTTTAGCCGTCGTATTGGCTCTATAGGTTGCACTTTGTAAATACAGCTGTTTCTCAAAACACGCCTCTTTTTGTGAGATCTTGAATATTTATAGAAAATTAATTTTGTTTCCATACTGGTTTCCAGTTATGCTCTCTGTGTTCCATCTCACAGAGACGTAACTTGGGAATGTTACCAGTAAATAAACATGTGCATATTGTTTACATTGAAATCTGTGGTAACCTTTAATTCGAGGTAAGGTAAGTTAAGAAAATTAGTGTTAGTTTAAACTGTGAGAAGTTCAGGGCATATAAACGTTGAAAATATGCCGCACAACCCTATATTTTGACCTTCAATTCTAGGATAAAACTTCATAGTAAAAGTGGTACAGTTTTAGCCGTAAAAGGAGTTCTTACGGGAAATTGCATTGTCAATATTTACAGAAATGCAACCTATAGAGCATGACTATATGTATTGTAGTCCTTTATTTTTTTTCTCGTATGCTTACAATTTAATTATATCTACAATTTGGTCCAGGTACAAATTGATCAAGTTTATTAATTAAACGATTTGATGATTTAGTAAATGAGTTATGAAGCAACATATGGTAGTAAGATAATATTGATCGTCTCAAATACAAAACTAATTTCTAAGAAACAAAAGAATATATATTACACATATGCACCAATAAAACATATGTTATGTATTAAATAATCTTATTGGACATGTTACATCAGCTCATAACTAACAGGAGAAAATTTGGACTAATAATTAAGATGCTGTAATCTTCCACTTAAATAATTGCATGCCATTAATAGCTATTTTCTAAGGTCATCATTCATTGTAATTCGTAAACATTGACATATTGTTCCTGTTTCTCTGTATGATCCTCAACCAAACAATAAACATTTTAGAATGATTGCAGAGATTTACCAATATCTATTTCCTTTAGAAGATTAACGTTTACTTTTAGAACACTTTGTTAATCATTGTTATTTAGTTATTACTATGATTGACGTCTTGAATGTTTCTGATGTCGACTTAACTGTAATCTTACCTTCCACGAGAAAAAAGCAGGTTTTTGTTTTTATTTTATATCTTTCATCTTGCTGTCAGGTTTATTTGCTTAACTTTGTTTTGATTGCATATTTTACTTACAGTTCTGACAGGTCGTGCTAACACGAATCTTTTTATAAAACGATCTTAGGTTTTAAAAGTCATTTGATTTTATCAAAACATGCATATAATTTTATATACCGATGTAAGGTTTCTACAGTCATAAACACAACATAATATGACCGGGAAGATTAAACGTATGTTTAGAATAATTTGCATAACCTATAATATAAACATTAGAAAATATTGAAATGAAAGAAATAAGGTTCAGAGTTCTTCGTTGTTTTGTGTTTGGGATTTCGAGGCTTGGCCTCAGCTATCACTGCAGATATATTATTTGTCGAAATGCGGTTTTGATGTAGAATATCAGTAGCGTTAATGTTAAGTTCTAAAAAGGTTTGGTCCAGAAAACCTGAAAAAGGAATACTGTCAATTCCTAACTTTGCTTTTGTATTTGCTTTGATTTTAATGATACTTAAACAAGTTTAACATACCATCAGTATATAAAAGTAGCTGACCATTGGTTTACTTCGTTAGCTGACTATTGATATGATTAGATTTTTATTAAATGAAATTACGCTGAAAATTTTAAATGGCAGTTATTTTGTTTAATTAACTGCTAATGCGCTACAAAATGGTTTTCTTTTAATTTCACGTCGTTAGAAAATTCTGCAAATGACTTCCGGATGGGTGCAACCTTTCATGTATAGACTATAGAAAATAAACATATATGAAAGTAAACAACGGAAAAAACTGTTGTGCCTTTCTAATGAAGATAAATGCAGAAAAACGTTTAGAACGTATGAAATTATAAAAGTTTGATTTCATTTTTTACAGAACTAAATTGATACCGTTGCTAGTTTATTCAATCTTAATTATTTCTAGACAATATTTTTTTCCAGCAGGTACACGTGAACATTACCTTAATCTTATCTAGTACATCTATTCGAATCTCTACTTTTTAATGCACCTCAGTTTTATATTTGATTTGGTTTTAGAAGTGTTTCACTGATGAGTCGTTTGTACGTTTGGCGTATTAACATATAATTTTATCTTTCATGAGATTTTACTAAAACAACACATTTTAAAAGTTCTTAAAGTGTAAAGGTAACATTCAGAATTCAAAATCTTGCTACTCAGACTATGTAACGTCACAATTGTCTGAGAAGAAAATTGATGAACCATGCTTATATCAAAGATCGTCCCGTTCTTGTTTTTAAAGGGTTCATTGAGAGATACTAAGACTTCGTTGATAAATATTCTGTATCTAAAACATAATCCACGATGGTCTTGAGCTATAGATTCTTAGTATTGACCTTGTTTATCATCTTTATAACGTGTAATAGTGCTCTTTAATCTGTATTTGTTAATATTATCTTTTACTGTTTAGTTTATTTTTGGTTGTGGTTAATCTTTGTATTCTTGTCTCCGTTGTTAATCATTTTTACTTTGTCTATATGCATTTTTGTTTTTCTTTGTTGACATATTTGTTTGGTATTATATTGATAAGTAATGTAACACAAACTTGGCTGCCGTACCCCTATTTTGTGATAATTGTTCCTGTTCGTTTTTGTCACACATGATTGTCAATATAATGAAATTGTATGTTACTGTCATACTATAGGAGGCTAAGCTAGCTATAAAAAAGTCAATCTATCATTTTCTACATATGAAAATGCCTGAACACATCAGGAATTTGACAGGGGTTATCCATTCATTTATTTTTTGTTTTTTAGCTTTTGATGGTGTTCGTATATTTTTTTTAACTTCCAGTGGCAAGTTTTCCGTTCATATATTAATACATTTTTGCGAAGCTTAGGTTTCAACCCCCTAACATAAAGTTGGTTATCGAAGGATGCTTTGAGTCTTGAATTTTAAGGTGAATCAAGAAAAGTACATCAGATGCACATAAGTGATAAAGTGTTTATATAAACATGAAACTAGCTTTGAACTTGACCGACACGCTGAGCAGAATAATTTTATATAATCAATTTTTATTGCTCTTTTTAAAAATTACTTTTTATGTAAAAATAAGTAGTTAATATTTGAAAGAAAGGCGTATTAGATATACTTGGAGGTAATCAAAGATCATACTTGATAATGTTATTGAAGCTTGGTATTTGTACTTTTTGAATGTTTTTGTCTACCGAAAAATTTATCTTTTAAGCCTTGATGTCGTTATATACCCAACACATATTATTTCTGTCATAGGGTTCCGTTTGATTGGGTAAATGTTACATAATTCAGGATAAAGGGTGTTCTGTATTGAAATTAAATGTATGAAATCATACGTTTTGTTTTATCTATTTCCAAAATGTTAAACAGGCACACGTTAATTGCTATTGGTATCACTTTAACTGTTTTTACAGAATAGCATTCAGCTTATTAAAACAGACATAAAGCTTAAATGAATATTAAACAATGTAAGGATAAAAAATAAAAACCATGATCATTATTTAAAATGATCATAATAGTTATGTAGATACAAGAATAGATCTATTAATGAAATGATTACATAAATGTGACGGTAAACTATTAAAGATATAAGACTGTTCTAGAATTAAGAAAATAAAACAGGTTTTTAATGTATAAGTTACGATACAAATCGGAAATCATAAGTATTCAAAGTCCTCCGTGTAAAAACTTTTATTCTAATATTTAGGCTTCGACATTGATATATACAGATGTGTATTAGGAAAGGATTCTGGAACTGATAAATTTATACCAGGATTTATAAAAATGAAAGTAGAAGAATGTACAAATAATATGCATCTTTCTCTATTTATCTCCATCAAATGTAAAAAAAAAAAAAAAAAAGGACTAACTACTAATACATATGAACATACTTATGAGTAGAAGGAGCACAAAACTTACAGTCAAACCCATCTACATCAATTAAACCAGTTTAACTTCTTTTTCTAAATTTATCAACCGGCTATTAATAAAAAAAAATGTGTGTTATGAATCATGTCAGAATCCAAAACGCTGACCACTGAGGTGGTACCATCGAGGACTTCAAGTTCAAAATTAAAATAAAAATAAGTAAATTGAATGTTGAATATTGAACCAACTTGACTTCTGTTTCAAGTTCACCAACAGACGTATCAAACCAATTCTATAGTTAAATTGAAATAACACTTTATTTTTTTTATTTTTTATTTTTTGTAATGTGTGTATTGGCAAAAAACTACATATGTAACAATAATAGTAAATAAGTTCATAGTAAATCAGCAAAATCGAGACAAGAACATAAAGTTGAAAATTTTGAATCCTTCTATAAACGTATACTATAAATAATAATAATTTAAAAAAAAAAACAGAAAATCTTAAATCTGAGGTAGCATGGATTGGGTAGATATTTTTATTACGTGAAAGTTAATTTGTAAAATCATTCTATTAGTTGGAGCCAGGGGTTCCAGCAGGCGTATGCTTTTTACAATGGTTTATTTTTTAAAAATATTATTTTTTCAATAAACACATTTTCTTTAAGGTAATTTTTTAAGGCTACCATATTTACTTGTCAACATTGCATTTTTGTTTTGTATATATAATATTTAGTTAATAGTATTATGAGATTTCTTATGTAGTTTTTTCTGTTTTTGCTAATATCTCAAATAAAACAATATCTAAATTTAGCGGTAGTTCAATTTGGATTGTTGAGTATATTCATTTATTAAGTTCTTCCCAAACATCAAAAACTTTTGGATATGTCCAGAATATGTGCTCTACAGTTTCTATTGAGTCCTTACAGTAAGTGCATTTATTGTTTTGTGAGACTTTAATTGTGTAGAGTAATCTATTAGTTCCCAAAATTCTGTGATTAATCCTGTATTGGAGCCACTGTAATTTTGAGATTTTAGTAATGTAAAATGGCAGTCTGTATATTTTATTCGAAATAATATTATGTCTATTTAGGATTAGGGACCACTTTTCCTGTGATGTGAAATTTCGTATATTATTCATTTAAAACATTGTCTTTTGATACTTTTGTAGATTTCATAAATATAGAAATAGTAGTTGGCATAATTGGCCCATAAGGCTTTATGAGCTGATTACATTTAATATCAAGACTTTTCATATAGGAATAAACAGCTGACATTACTCCTTAAAATATAAGAAAGTTGGTATCAATATTATATGTTTCTTTAAATTCCTGCCAATTCATTAAATGTCCATCATTATCAATTAAATCATGTATTAGCCAGACTCCTTTTTCAGTCCATTTTTTATAAAGAGGGATGTCATTTCCAATTTAGAGTTCTTTATTATTCCAAAGATTAGATGTGATAAAATCATATTCATTCTTAATAGCTACTTTGGTTTGGGGTTCAGTCCAAGCATTAAAAACCTCCTGCCAAAAAGGATTTCTAAATTATGTTCTTGGACCTACCAAGAATAATTCATTTAATTTAATTTTTTCAGTACACGTTAGTAATTTACAATAGTTATTAGTTTGCTTAATTATTCTTCTTATCCAAGTTAGTTTTAATCCTTTGATGTATTGTTTTAGATTTAACATATTAAGTCCACCCAGTTCATATATTTGAGCAATTGTTTCTCTTTTAATTTTGTTTGGTTTACCATCCCAGATTTTTTTTAAAATTGATTTAGGAATCCATTATTAAGATTTGGTAAACTTAGAAATAGGTGATTAAGCTTTGAAATTATCAGACTTTTAATAATAGTATTTTTTCCAAGTGGGGGTAAGTATTTGTTAGACCAACTTTTCATTGTTCTTTCTATCTCTTTAAACTTGGGTTCAAAATTTAGTGTTTCCATGTCTTGTAAGTCTACTGAATTCTGTCTATTTAATACGCAAGAGCGTAAATCTGTATGAACCCCACTCCAATCCTCATTTTACACACATTGTATCTTGGCTATATTTCTTTTTCCCAAACCAGACTACCTTTGTTTTCTCTAAATTCATCTTGAGACCAGACCATTCAGCATATAGTTCTTAAACACAAAGAGATGCATTTACGGTTCCTGGTGAAACATTTAAAATAAGTGTGGTGTCATCAGCATATTGTGATATCAAAAATTCTGAGTCTTCAATAGTAATACTTTTATATTTTCGTTTTTTCTAAATAATATTCCTAAAATTTCTGCACATATCAAGAAAATGTAAGGGGATAAAGTATTCCCTTGTCTGCCACCTCTTTCAATTGTAAAAAAATCTGATAGATAATTATTCTGCGTTATTGCTGATTTGGTATTTGTAAAAAAAAGTTTTAACCGAGTGTTTTATAGAATTTCAAAAGTTGAAAAAAAAACAAGAATTTCGTTCTATGAAAATCCAGAGTATTGTATCAAAAGCTTTTTCAAATTCAATGAGAAGGAGAATACCTTGGATATCATTTTCTTTAGTGTAGTATAGTAAATCGTATATAAATCTGGTGTTTTCACCAATAAATCTACCAGGTATAAATCCTGTCTGGTCATTATTGATTAAGATTGTTAAAACTGACTTTATCCTTTTTTGCAATGCAGCTTGATGCTAATTTATAAATACTTTTTAAAAGACTGATTGGCCGGCAATTCTTCATGTATTGTTTTGGTTTATCACTTTTTGGTATGCAAGTTATAATACCTTGTTTTTGGATAATAGACATTTCCCCTTGATTATAACCATATTTAATTGATCTATGTATGAATTTACCTATATCAATCCAAAAGAATTTTAGGAATTCATTTGTATATCCATCCGATCCAGGGCTTTTCTCATTTTTCATTCTTTTAATTGCATCAGTCAACTCTATAAATGATATTTCCCCTTCTGAGGACTCTTTCATATTTTCAGATAATTTTGGTATATCTTTATTGGGTAAAGCATTGTTCAAATTAATAGAACTTGTTTATATCTTCAGCTAGCAAATGATCAATTTATATATTTCTTTCTTTTTAAATGAAGCATATGATTTTGTTCCCCCCCTTTATTTCAGTTAATAATGTGTCTAAAAATAATTGATCACTCATTGTGAACTCAATTTCATTAGAGTCTACTTAGTTTAGGTTTTCTGGATTATATACAAGAGAATCATATTGCACTTTAGTTTTATTCATTACATCTTTAACAAGACGGACATAATCTGGATCATATAGAAGAGAGTTGTTAAATTTCCATAAACCCCTCCTAATTCTGAAGTTATTAAGTTGTATTTGTAAAATAATAGGTGAGTGATCTGATCTGATCATTAACTTTTTTGTATCTTTAAGTCATGTACATTTGTATTAAAGCTCTATGAAACTTTAAAAAAGTATCAAGTCTGGTCTACTTTATAGGGTTTGGTTTCCTCCAAGTATATCTTTTACATTCTGGATATAGTTCTCTAAAGGGGTCAGTTAAGTTATAAATTTCCTTTATATCTCAAATTTTTTCTTGGCCTTTGGATTATTTATATTTAAGTAATTAAAAGTATCAAGGTCTTGATTTTACACTAAGTTATAATCTCCAGTCACAATAACGGTAGGTTATCAAATTCTTCAATTATTTCACTAACTTTATCATAGAAATCTGGGCTGTCACTATTTGGACCATATAATGTATTTAAAGTAATATTACTATCTTCAATTTTAATATTTAATCCTAATAGATTATCATTTAGATCTTTTTTACTTTGTAAAATCTTATATTCAAAATTATTATTAAATCAAATAGCCACTCCTCTTTGATTTGAAGAAAAGGAACTAAAGACACATTCTCCACCCCATTGATTCTTAACAAATTGTTCATCTTTTTCAGAAAAGTGTGTATCTTGAAGACAGTACATGCTACAGTCTTTTGCTCTTAGATAGTCTAAAACATCTCTTCGCTTTTTAATTGAATTAAGTCGTTGGCAGTTGTATGAGACAATCTGAATAAGATTATTTTTCATTTAGAGTATATATAATACAAATAGTTTGAAACATAATTTATATAAAATGACTAAAAAAAAGTCCCACACGACTGGCAATAAGTAAAGAAAAGTTAACACAATGTATGTTATGTAGTAATGGTCTGGTCTCTGATTCAATCATGTTGTTATACGTTGATCAGAGGTTAACATTATGAAATGATCATTCATTGAGTTGAAAATATAACTAGATTAACGAGTAAGTCAGCTGCACTCATCACATCATTCTTTTCTAGTTTTAATTTGTTAATATTTTTTAAATATACTGAGTACAGCTCTTGCTTCATAATAAAAAAAATTCCAAATGCAATGAATAGCTTTTGAGGTATGTCCCTTTGATTGTAAAAAGTAGATTTGTGTTTTAAAATCTTGTGATTTTTGTTTTCTTCTTTACTTTTCCTAATTTCTCACCTCATAAAGATGTTTAAGTTAAGGTTATTTTCATTTTAAATTTTCACTGTCAAGGTTTCATTGCATGTTTATGAACATCTTTGGTATAAATATTGTCCATTAAGAAGTCTATACTATAGTTCCTGAACATTAGTCCTAAAAGTGGAATATGCAAATGAACAATGTATATATAACAACAAATTAAAAACTAACTACCTGTGTTTTATGAGCAAAGTAATGAAATATTGCAATGTATACCAATGCTTCCTATTCAAAATATGAAGTCATAGCTTATTGGACAATCATGACAATGCAAACTTTATGCTAATTCTGTTATCTACATTCATCCATGTGTTCAGAAAAACAAGGCCTGCTTTAAATTTCGAAATATAAGTTTAAGAAATAACACTTTATTGAATGTATGATCTTGACTTCTTTTCTGGATTAACCTTTATTACAAACGCTTAAAACCAAACAAAAAAAAGATAAATATTTATAACGACAGTAACACGTGAAGAGCTGTTTGACCAAAAGGGACATACAATAACAGTCACATATATCTAAGATGCACCTGCTAAGAACTGTACTATATATTTTTATACCTGGAATTATGAAATTACTAGTTGATTTCTGTGTACTGTCGTAATATTTAGAAGTACCATTTATCGGGATTATAATTGCTGTATTCATAAAATATTGATGCAAATACATGTGCCTATAATAGAGTCTCGCTTAGTCAACGTTACGTTTGTTACTTATCATGCAAATTCTGAAAAGAACTGTAATTATTCTGTCGCTGCAGACATTACCAACAAAGATTAATTGTTTCTAACATTTGCATATGAGTACATCGCACGAAGTTCTAGCCTAATTCAATTTTTGGTCTTAATTGAATTGTACTTTTCATATACAATATTACACTAAAAAAGGGTTAATACTGTTATTTTCTTAACATGGCAATATAAGCACAGACTTTCTTTACTTCCCTATTAAATATAGAACGCACTTGGTCTCGACATTAATAAAAGTTAAGGTCGAGGATGTTATGCAATAGGTTGAAAGTACACAAAAATTCCTTGATTTGTTTTGATAGAAAAGATTATCTTACTTTTTTATACAACCATCGTCATCTAAATTTAACATTTGAAAATTAAAGACACCCTTATTTTAGATAAATACGTTTGTAAAATAATTTTAATGGCTTAAAATATAAACACTTTTGATATAATATTTCCTTCAATAAATCAAACAATTTATGCATAGAACAATAAAAGAACAATAGTGTATCAGGTATGAAATAAAACATGCTAAAACTAGATGGCTATATATTTTTAAAAAAGAGTGCAACCTGAATGATTTCTTTTTGGTCATGTTGTGGATTAGATATGTATATACTTTCATATAGTATGTGTGTACCCCTAATTTTCACATTATATCTGTTTGTTTTGTTTGTACATCGTTGTCAATACATATGCCACTGTCATGAGGTTAAGCTAGCTTAAAAAACAGGTTCAATCCACCATTGTCTATATAAAAAAATGTCTGACCAAGTCAAGAAAATCAGTTGTTATCCTTTCGTATGATGAGTTTGAGCTTTTTATTTTGGTTTTTGATTAGGGACTTTTGGTTTTGAATTTTTCTCGGAGTTCAGTATTTTTGTTACATTACTTTTTAAACAGAATGACTCGTTCATACTATTATGGGAAGTGTTTGACATTTTTTTTTTATCTCACTTAACAACATGTATGTCTGTAATACCTATGTTTGTCTCTCTGTAACGTTTATGACAAACACTCAAAATATAAACCTGTAGTTTAGATTCGAGTGAAAAGGATGCGATATAATGAGTCTTATGCAATCAGCGTCTCGTCTTCCTTATTGTATTTTTAATGGTTTAACGAACGCTACATTTAAAATTGTTTTTGTCCTTACACCTATCCCGTTGTATACTATTTTGCTCTTATAAAGAACAGAAAAAGAAGTTCACCTTCTTTTTCAACTTATTTGTTTCATTTTGCATTTTAAAAAAGATATGCAATAATATGTTTAAACATACTCGTACCGACAAAAACATTCCATCCTCTGTTGTAATATATCATTTCCTATTAAAGATGTGCTGGTTTGAACAATACACCTAATCAAGACGACACTGCAGTAACTAAAAGTACAACCTTATGTTTTATTGTAGATATGCAGGTATGAGAAATACAGCCATCCAAAATTTCCTTGTGGTACCTATAATGTACCATATAATGTTTTATTGTAGATATGCAGGTATGACAAATACAACCAACCAAAATGTCCGTGTGGTACCTATAATGTACCATATAATGGTTTATTGTAGATATGCAGATTTGACAAATGCAACTAATCAAGATATCCTTGTAGTAACTATAACGTACCATATAATGTTTTATTGTAGATATGCAGGTATGACAAATACAACCAATCAAGATATCCTTGTAGTAACTATAACGTACCATATTATGTTTTATTGTAGATATGCAGGTTTGACAAATACAACCAATCAAGATGTCCTTGCTTTGACAACTTTAACGTCTCATCTCTTTTGCTATTTCAATAGTGCCATTAATCCTGTTATTTATAATTTTATGAGTGGTTAGTTATAAAGTAACATAAGTAGTTCATTTAATACAAATTGGCCAGAAATCTACGATTATACGGATATAAGTAATCCTTTGTTAGTAAATGTCAGAATCTATAAATAGAGATTTGCTTGTTTGATATCTTATCCTGTAAAGTAATATTCTTCGTTAAATCGGTTATAGTCGCATCAATATCTTTTATTTTCGTATTTGGTGCAAAATGTCATAGGGATTTTTCTGAAATATTTATATTGAAATATCATAGTTCTATAGCGTTCTGTTGCCTTTGTCGATATGATGTAGTCTGATTTGTTTTCATGTTTATAGTCCAAATCACATCAGTTTCCACCAAATTGCTTGACTTTCTAGTAATTGTCTATCATGTCATGAAAAAAAGCATTCAATGTTGATTATCAGGTATTGAAACCAAAATTGCTTAGATGGAAATCAGGTAAATATAAGGAAAAATCATCTGCAGTTATATAGTTCAACTGATAAATATATATACCACCACTAACAAAACCAAATGCAAATGCAAATTGAAATTACCAGTTGTACTATAAAAAGTTCGACTTCTTTGGTGTTAAAAAACCCATACAAACTGGAAAACACCCTTAGAACACACATAACCCTTGCTCATAGAGATGTTCTACTACTGCGTCGATTGTGATACGATACTTCTTCACTTCTTACAACTGAATTTTCAAATTCACAAGGCCTACCACGCATTTAACTGTTTGATTCAAGTTTTAACTGTCGACTAGTCAAGAACTGGGATCAAATGAACCACATTCTGATGCTAAACAAATAATCAACAGGTCTGGGACGTATAATCAGTCTTATGATTTGAGATGAAATATAGACAATTTGAAATTAGATCATGACGACATACTTTATTATGACAATCGGATATTGTATTTTCAGAAAAGTTCAAGAAAGAATTTCGTGTGGCTTGTAAACTTTGTGGCTTAGCACCAACACATAGAAGACACGGAACATTAACAGGTAGATTTTAGTGTTAAATCGACATCATATATTGAAGATTTTGTTTGACGTATGTATTCAATTGTTAGCATTATTTTATCATCGACCAGTAACAGATACATTGCATCGATCTTATTTTTTTTCTTTTAAAAATTGCTACCGTCATGACCTTTTCATCGAGACAATGGCAAGATAAAATAATGAACGGTCGAAATATAATGAAGGTTTGGTCTCTCTTCAAAATTGTTTACTTCTCAAACTCTCGAATACTCGTAAAAATTCAACAAATCATCATTTTGTCATGTTGGGCATTCATTACTATACGGTATGTGTTTTACTCATTCTTAAACACTATATAATTGTTTACAAACATGTCCTTCGTTCTCTAGTGGCAAGTTGTCACATTAGAAATCATTTTTTTTTTTACAAAACATGCATGAAAATTTGTACAAAACAAGTATAAATCATGTTTCTATCGTAACTGCAGCAAAACAAAAATAGAACTGCATTATAGGTTAATGTTTTAAGGTAATGATTGATTTATCGTGGTTAAATAGATTTAAATAACATTTTATAATGCGCGTCTGGCGTATAAAATTATAATCCTGGTACTTTTGATAACTATTTACACCACTGGGTCGATGCCACTGCTGGTAGACATTTCGTCCCCGAGGGTATCACCAGCCCAGTAGTCAGCACTTCGGTGTTGACATGAATATCAATTATATGGTCATTTTTATAAATTTTCTGTTTACAAAACTTTGAATTTTTCGAAATACTAAGGATTTTCTTACCCCAGGAGTAGATTACCTTAGCCGTATTTGGCACAACTTTTTGGAATTTTCGATCCTCAATGCTCTTCAACTTTGTATTTATTTGGCTTTTTAACTATTTTGATCTGAGCGTCACTGATGAGTCTTATGTAGACGAAACGCGCGTCTGGCGTATAAAATTATAATCCTGGTACTTTTGATAACTATTATAATAGAAAAAACAAATATTTGCAGACTGAAATAAAATCAAATGTTCAAAATAACAGCAGATACTGAACAAAATCATCGTTTGAATTTGTTGTATAATATTTTGGAATAGAATATGTTATAATCATTTTGCACAAAATATTCCAAATATCATCTTAGTAACACATATTCATCAGAAATTAGATTCAATCAAATACTTTGAAACGTAGTGTTATTATAGTTATCAAAAGTACCAGGATTATAATTTTATACTATGCTAGGTAATCCTGTGTATTTGATGCCACTTTACTACACGACGCTTTGGAAATTGTTATATCATTGATGATTGATGATTGATCAATTCATTTATTAAATGAAATTCCAGAAAACCTTAGTTGGCTAATAGTACCATTCAATCTTTAGCTGACACTTATGAAGAAAGAAGTCGAGTCTTGTTCCAATTAGGTGCTGTAATGATAGTTGATGTGAATAACGGGAATACTTAAATATTGCTTTGGATTCAATAAATACGTTGTGTCAGCATGTGTTTCTTTGTTTGTTGTAAATAGTCAACCAGTTGATAAAAATATGTTCTCTCTTGTAAACAATAATTGTTCGACACGTGATTGATATCTTTATTGTTTCCTTCCGTACAACCAGAATTATGAATAAGGTTATATTCTTCAGTTGAAGACAAAGAAATTCAAGTCATTTACAAATGGCCATTTTCAGTAATCGAAAACAACACGTCAGTCTTTTTCAATAGTTACATGTTTATGACGCTCAAATGACATCACAGATTACTTCTCTGTATTTATTTAAAAACACATTATTAATTAAAAGTTAATTTGAGAATAATTCAACATAGTTGAATATAAAGGGTTGAATTATTTTAATTTTCAGGTGTCTAATCATACGCTTTTTAATGCGTGTTTAAAGTGTTATCAGAGAAACGCGGGAGTTTTTCGACTGCTATAAAGTCAAATGTTCGAGAGACTATTTACCGGAGGACTAAGAATGATTACCATTTGCCACATGTGAAAGTTTGCAATTAGTATTGCCAATATTTTTTCAACTGATCAGGTAGTTCTTACGTTTGTTTTGATTTGCACAAGGACAGTCTATTTGAAAATGGTTTTTATTAAAATTATTCCCGTTATAATTATTATTACAGTGTTCTAATCACCAACCAGTGTCATCATACGGATGTACAACAGATCTAAAAAGTGTATAATATGGGACAAATATTTTTGGGGTAATTTAATTAAAAAAATAAAGGAAATGAATCATAGTTAATTTTCGATGGTAATTTCTTTTTTTCGGTTGTTCATCTAAGTTATTAGACATTTTCCTTTTAATCTATATCGGTGGTTTTATTTTTTTTTCTTTCTTCATTTTGATTATTTGATGCCATACTAATCGTTTTCATAAATGTAGAAATAAATGCATATTGGAAAAGGTTCACAAAATAAAATATCAATGAATAAATCGAGGATTTACACTTATCTTAACCTTTTTATGTAACATGTAACATGATTTATTATAAAATCCCCGATGAATACAGATAATAAATAGTTTGTATTGATCATCCAAAAGCCCCCCCCCCCCCCCCCCCCCCCCAATCTTTGTATTTAATGAATGTATCAATATGCGTGATTCTTCTAGTTAATATAAAAAAGAAGATGTTGTATGATTGCCAATGAGACAACTATCCACAAAAGACCAAAATGACACAGACATTAACAACTATAGGTCACCGTACGGCCTTCAACAATGAGCATAGCCCATACCGCATAGTCAGCTATAATAGGCCCCGATAAGACAGTGTAACACAATTCAAACGAGAAAACTAACGGCTTTATTTATGTAAAAAAATGAAAGTAAGTTATTTTAGACGATCTATATTTCATGGTATATAATCAAAAACACAAACATGGTAGCAAGATGACAAAAGGTATTTCTCTAAGTAATAACAAAATATAACATTCTTGAAAATAAAAGTCCGAAATAAAACTATAACAAAACGTCAATTTACAAGATGTAAATCAAGAAATGAAGCAAAGCTAACTGTGATATCCCGTATTGACAATGCAATATGAGAAAAAAGCTATCTGCATTTTCTTTAAGCTGTAATTAATCCAAAAGACATAAATGACATAGTGTAAAACAAGTATGCATTGATAAAGTGCCTTGAAAAAAACTATTAGACATATCAACTGCTTTGCTTGAAACTATTTTGCGATTTTGTATTACTTATTGCGGCATTACTTTGTCATTTATTCTAAATACTTAATTTGTCTGTCATGTGTCTGTTCTAATTTTTAAATGTACTTTTGAAATTATTATTTCAAAGTTATATTGCACTTGTTACAAGGATTTGTAAACAAAAAAAAAGGTGCGTAATGTAATCTATCAATCTTTTAAATGTTTGTAAACTTACAACTTTCCCCTAACATTTTGTTGATGTATCAGTGTACAAATTTCCTTTGCATTTCGTTTATTCGATACATAATGTAATCTGTTTTATCTTCCATGCAGCTAATGTCTAAATGGACACTGTAACAGAGTAAGTATCAAATAACAAGGTTAGCAGGGATAACGAGGGCTATTTTACAAGGCTTTCAGGGACAACGAGGGCTATATAACAAGGTTTGCAGGGACAACGAGGGCTATTTTATCAATACATTACTGTGGATTCATTTATTTTCGTCGGTATCAATTTTCGTGGATTGATGAGAACTTGCATCTTCGAGATTTTGCATACAAAGCCTATTGAAAATATGTTATTCGCTGAATATTTGAATTCGTGGTTCACTTGTACTCAATAAACTCACGAAAATTGGTATCCATCGAATAATAATGAATCCACAGTAAGAATGAATAAACTCATCATATACACCAAGTCTGAGATTTTGTATTTGAGCCAGATGTGCGTTTCTTCTACAAAAGACTCAACAATGACTCATCCTAACTATTTATAGTCAATAAAAGATTAATGTCGAGAGGAATGTTAAAGAAAAAACATTTTCTGTAATTCAAATCTTGAAACGGATTGACTGCTCATTATTTAGAGATGATTGTAAATGTTCCAAATTATCAGTTACGTGCAATTAACAAAACGTTTACGCCCGTCAGAGCCATTGGCACATTTTTTAGGAGAAAAAAATAATAATGTATTCCGATTCACGAACTCGGAATTATTTGCTTTAAAAATAAAAGACTGTAAATTGTTGAAACAGTTAGAAATAGATAGTGTAATTACATAAGAGAAGTTTCTGAATAGTGTTGTTAATTTTGATATGTGAATCCGTTTATTTTGGTTAATAATGACATTTTATAATTATGTGGCTTAAATTATGTATAAATGCATAAAACGGTAAATAGAAATTTGCAAAATTTTAGACCGTTCAACAGACCACACAAACCACCGATGTCTTACTCTGCAGAGAAGTAATACGTACATACAAATATTAAGAGGGTCTTCAGAAATACTGTGAAACTGTTTACTCGCGTAGTGGTATTAACCATATGTGGATTCTTAAAAATTCTAAAGAACTTCTAGACAATTTTAAATCTCGGTCTATTTCTGAAATTAGTTCTATCAAAACTTTTGATTTTTCAACCCTGTATACCACCATTCCCCATGTGAAATTGAAAAATCGCCTAAAAGAAATAATCCACAATGCCTTTCAACATAAAAATGGTAGCATACGCTATAAATTTATTACTTTGGGATTTCATAAGGCATATTTCGTTAATAGTGACAAACAAAAAGGTAAAACCTGCTACACAAAAGAACAAGTGGTCAGTATGCTGGAGTTTCTTATCGACAACATATTTGTTGAGTTTGGAGGTAGACTTTTTCAACAAACCGTCGGCATTCCTATGGGAACGAACTGCGCGCCTCTCCTTGCTGACCTCTTCTTGTTTTCATATGAATCGGAGTTCCTTCAGACACTTGTCAAAAACAAGAAGATCAAAGAAGCCAGGTTATTTAATTTCACTTTCAGATATATTGATGATGTTCTTTCCATTAACAATCCTAACTTTTCTGATTGGGTTCCATTAATATATCCACCAGAACTAGAAATTAAAGAGACAACAGACACGGCTTCATCCGCCTCATTTTTAGACTTATACCTCGAATTTGACATACACAGTCATCTTAGTACCAGAATCTATGACAAACGAGACGATTTTGATTTTGAAATTATCAATTTTCCCCACCTTAGTAGCAACATACCAACTTCACCTGCATATGGAATATACATTTCCCAACTTATTCGGTATTCCAGAGCTTGCAGCTCCTACTCAGACTTTGTAAAACGTCACCAGTGTCTGAGCAGAAAGTTGATGAACCAGGGGTATGTCAAAGAACGTCTCGTCCTTTTTCTAAAAAAGTTCATCGGAAGGTACCCAGAACTTGTTGAAAAATATTCCGTATCAACTTCACAAATAATACACGATGGTCTTGAAGTATAGATTTTGCGTACTGACGTTGTTTATCATCTTAATTACGTGTTATATTATTCTTTTATTTGTCTTTATTAATATTACTTTTACTGTTGTCTGTTTTTTGAGATATCCTTTTGACGTAACTCTGTGCTTATGTATCCCATCATACTTTGAACGACAAAATTATTTTATGATGTGACTCTGTACCTATGTATCTTGTCATACTTTGAATGACAAAATTATTTTATGATGTGACTCTTTACCTATGTATCTTGTCATACTTTGAATGACAAAATTATTTTATTCATTAATATTACTTTTACTGTTAACCAACTTTTTTTGTGATATACATTTTACGTGACTCTGTACTTATGTATCACGTCATACTTTGAACCACACTATTATTTTATTTATTATTATTACTTTAACTGCTAAGTCAGTGTTTGTTATATCTATTTTGCGTGACTGTATTTATGCATCCCGTCATACTTTGAACGACAAAATTATTTCATGTCTACCTGTGCGAATTTCAAACGCGCAATTTTACACCAGTACCCATACCCTCCTTCCTTGATGGGTGCATTTTACATAGACAAATATAATCGTATAATATAATCAAAATGAGGATGTTAATTTGATGTATGCCTTTTTGTGCTTCTTCGTTACATTTGTTGTTTTTATAGTGATTAAGATGATAACACAATGTTGACTGCTGTACCCCTATTTTTGACATTTTTACCTATTATGTCTGTTTGTTTTGTTCACGCATCGGTGACTATATAATGGAATTTGATGCGACTGTCATACAAGTGAGAGGTTTAGCTAGCTATAAAACCAGGTTCAATCGACCATTTTCTACATTTGAAAATGCCTGTACCAAGTCAGGTATATGACAGTTCTTGTCCATTCGTTTTTGATGCGTTTTGTTATTTGAAATTGCCATGTGATTATGGACTTTCCAAATTGATTTTCCTCTAAGTTCAGTATTTTTATGATTTTACTTTTTTCTCATATAAAACATAAAAGATGACGAAAGATACCAAAGGGACAGTCAAACTCATAAATCTAAAACAAACTGACAACGCCATGGCTAAAAATGAAAAAGACAAACAAACAACAGCACACACGACACAACATAGAAAACTAAAGAATAAACAACACGAACCCCAACAAAAAACTAGGGGTGATCTCAGGTGCTCCGGAAGGGTAAGCAGATCCTGCTCCACATGCGGCACCCGTCGTGTTGCTTATGTGATAACAAATCCGGTAAATAGTCTAATTCGGTAGGTCACATTCAGGAAAGGGAAGGGGATTGTAGTTACGACGTAAGGAACATATCCGATATCATTTGTGATACGGTTATTCCATAACGGTCAACCAACTCGTGATGGCGTCCGTAAAATTTACGAAGGGATGATTTCAACTTCACCATTTGGAACTCTTGGTTTAATAGCTTCCTTGTGAGCAACAACCCTCTATCAAGAAAATCATGATAGGAAATGCAAGCACGGGAATATCGTATCAATTGGGAGATATATACCCCGTATGCAGGTGCTGCTGGAATGTTGCTACTTAGAAATGGAAAGTTCACAATTGGAAAGCTGAAATCATCTCTTTTGTCGTAAAGTTTTGTTTTCAACCGACCCTCATTGTCAATTTCTAGACGTAAGTCAAGATATGAGGCCGACTTAACTGTATCTGTAGTATCCTTTATCTCTAGCTCGATTGGATAGATGCGTTACACATAGTCACCAAATTTTGAATTATTTAGTGAAAGAACATCATCTATATAGCGAAAAGTAGAGTTAAAGGATAGTGCTAACTTCTTATCTTTCTTCCTAAGAAGTTCCTGCATGATTATTGTCCACATCTAAGTTATTAACAATATCATCCGACTTTTTAGTTATGTCATCCTTATAGATTCGTGCATTGAGCAATGTTTACTTTAATAATTCCTTACCTCTAAAGTATTGTTTGAGTATGTTAACCTATTGCATGTCTAATTCTGCATAAACTTATGTTCGTTTTCTGTGAAGTGATGTACATGTAATCGTGTTCATACATTTTGTAATGTGTTTTTGCCTCGTCTTATAGTTGTCGTCGTTGTATTATTGTGATTTGTTCATATACCATTGCAATAGATATCAGTGACCGCATTTATCATAATTATGTAAACCCAATGATACCCAATATTTGCAATGCTTTTCGCTTGATTGAAATGAAACAATCATCTACTTTTTTATATGGAAGATTTTAGCAAGTAGTAAAGTACACGTACATAGAAATCAGTAACATACTGGTTCTTTTTACTTATCAATAAAGTAACATGAAGATAAATAGTGTGATCTAACGGACGTGACTGACTGTAATTCATCGTTAGGGATACAAGGCTTATTTCTCTGGAAAGGCATTTTATAAAAAATGCCATATTCAAACAGATTGAAATATAAATACTTGTAATTTAACCATGACTAATTCATTGTTTTCTTTTATTATAGAGTACAACTCTCTTATAGTCCAGATGAAGACTCCAAAAAGAAACTAAGAGATGCATTTTCTAGATTTTACAATAAACGTTCTAGTATGAAAAACAGGAACTCGGCAAGCGATTATAAGTATATATGGAACGCTTGACCGGTGTGCTTTATTGTTTGTTGAATGGTTGTTACAGTTTTTAATTATTGAATTAAATTTGTTTTACTATTGGTTTAAATTGTTTTCATATTTGTCCACAAATGCACTGCATACAGTATGTGTACCAATAATGCACGTTATGACTAAGTTTTATTTTTACAAAATAAAAAATAATTTCGCAAAAATACTTAACTCCGAGGAAAATTCAAAATTCTTATGTAGAAAATGATAGATTAAACCTGTGTTAAACCTCTCACCATATAGACAAAGCACATAAGCAAAAATGAAAGACAAGCATACAAAAATAAAAGAAAAATCCACAGATACCTCAAGCTAGTGATATAAATTGCAACGACATACGATCGTTAGTTGTTTGTGAATGTATTGTACGATATAAGGATACATAATAAATGAAAGTACTTCTTGCCTCAAAACATGTTCTCATTAGATCTTAAATCTTTCTGTAAAGTGTGCTTATAAGATATGAAACCTTTCTGGGAAGCTTGGAGATCACCGGGAGTGGCATCTGTTCAGTGTTAGACAAAGATTACACTGTAGAAAACTTATTTCAAATGGAATAGGACATCCTAGTTTTTCTCTGGCTATTAATGACTTCTTTACTTTAACTATATTTGGTGGATATGCACTGATGTTATTTGGTATCTGAATATTAAAAGTAGATTTCCAGTACTACAATTTTTTTAGTACAGAAATAGTACCTATGCAAAAGTAGCTGTGTACGTCGACCTTTTCAACTGATGTATAGTTTGTTCTTATGTTGCGCTGTTAAAACTTTGTTCCAGGATCACATGTTTAACCCCGCCATATTCGTTATGTGTTTGTCCCATGTCGTGGCCTTTTTTAGCCGACAATACGGTATGTGCTCGTCTCATTGTTAAAGGCCGTATGGTTGTTTATAATTGCTTACATTCACTTTATTTGAACTTTGGTGGTGGACAGTTTTCTTGTTTGCAATCATGTCATATCTTCTTATTCAAAGACGTAAACTGCAACTGATCCAGATGTTTATGAACATGGTTAAATTGTCTTGATCAGGGTTTCGGTGGGAAGTCTTACAGAAAAAAAACGCCCTTAACAACAGTTACTTAATAAAAAAAAAACCCAAAACAGACAGTCAACACCTTAGGTCAAAATCAAAAGCTCAATACATTCGAGCGTCAACAAAATGCGCGTCTGGCGTTAATACAAAATTTCAATCCTGGTATCTATGATGAGTTTATCATCAAACGAATGAAGAACAATGTCATATTCCTGACGTGATACAGACATTTTCTTATGTAGAAAACGGTGGATGAATTCTGGTTTTATAGCTAGCTACACTTTTCACGTGAGTCCAGCAGCGTCTGAATACGGAGTATATATTCAAAATTGATTCGATATTCCCTGGCTTGTATTTCCTACCATGATTTCCTTGATAGAGGATTGCTGCTTACAAGGAAGCTATTAAACCAAGAGTTCCAAATGGTAAAGTTGAAGTTATTAGGCGTTGTGTATGTCTTTGAAACATATACAGTTCATACGTTTTGATTATTGTTAGAGTACTTGATACAATCCTCCCGAACAAATCCTTGAACATGTTGAATTAGATCTCCATGTTTATAGGCGATGATTAAAATTGAAACACTTTATTTCCTTTTTTCCTCGGAAAAATACTTAGAAAAAAAACTGTGCTTGTCAGTAACTACTATTTGAAAATATAAACAAGAAACTTGTAAGCAGTTATCAAGCAGGTACTGATCTGGTGATACCCTCGAAGACAAAACGTTCACAAGCGACCTGGGCTACTTAGGTATTTATATATCAGGAAATGATTGAATAAAATATTTGTTATTGTAAAAAAAAACGTTCACCAGGATTGGCATCAACCCAGTGGTGTAAACGTTATCAAAGGTACCAGGATTTAATACGACAGACGCGCGTTTCGTCTACATAAGACTCATCAGTGACGCTCAGATAGAAATAGTTATAAAGCCAAACAATAAAGACCTTACCAAAGTGAGTTGTAATGTAAAATCAGAGTTTATAAACATTACGACTTGTTGAGATGTTACGTAACTTTTTCGAATACCATTTATTAAGACAGTCACGAGAGACAACTTTCATTAAGTGTGGTATTAAGGCCTGTGGAATAGGATTTGTCATAAAATAACAATAACCTTCATCTACAGATAAATAGTATTATGTAATTTATAGGCTCAACCATCCACTAACTGTCAAGAGAGAATAAAAATGTTTTATTCTGATTCAGACTTTACAGTAGGAACATTTTGAAGTCAACGTTCGCTTTCGACATATGCCAAGATGTCAGACTCAGTATACATATATACAAGTCTAAATTGAAAACTACGTTCAAACCTATGATTGAGTTGTATAAATTTTTATACGTGTGCATGTAAAACAAATTTCATTGTAGAAGGGTCTAAAAACTGCACAAACAACATTTTCCAAAAGACCAAAAAAGTGAAAATGTATATTTTAACAAAACGCATTTGACTAACAGGTCGAACAACTGATGTTCTTTAACCCTGCTGACTGCCATTGGCGATTGTCAAATAAAGCTGATCAGAAGATTAACAAAATGGATCTTAATATAAATTAAATACTAAACAGAAACCAATTTTTTTTGTACACCTGATCCGGATTTCGACAATAAATGTCTTTTCAGTGATGTTAGGGATCGAAAAGGTATTTGGAAGGCCATTTAAAATTTACCCTCATTTTGAGATAGACTTTTCAATTTTAAGAGTCAATAAAGGAAGAACGGATCATATTAACCGGAGGGAAAATATGATACAAGCCCAAACGAAAAAATATAAACAAAACAAATATATATACAAGATGTGAACAAATTCTTCTGTGAACTATCTGCAATTAAGATTCAAATCCCTCTTTCTTTTTATTGTTTACTAATACTAGTATACATTTGTCGCGGTTTAATTTCCACAATCAATATTGATTATTTCTGCTCCCGTTTTCGATTCATTAATAAACACTGCCGAGATCTTGCTTTGGGACATAGAATTTATGGAGGATATTTTTGGCTTTTAAAAGACGTAATATCGATGCTTACGATCGTCCATATCTTCATGTAAGATATGAGTTATTCAGTTCACTTTTCAAGGCCTTATATAATTATCAAGAATTTCTCTAATTGTTGTATGATGTTTATATAACTTACTTTCAATATTTCAATATCAATCCCGACACATTTAATGCATAGACCTTTTTTGAGCTAATTGGTATTTTTCATATTCTTGTCTGTTATATTTTTCTTCTAAACCAAATAATGACATTTTACAATAAACTTGCCCGACCTTTATAAATATACAGGCAATATACTTCTTCTTTCTTAGTTGGCGTATGAGATGTGACTAGACAACATTAACGACAAAGCTATGATTAGTCACGAGTTATATTATCCGAACTAATTGCATGGTCGTGCAGTACACTTGATAATGAGGTTAACCTGTTTTAAAGTGAAAAGCGATTCAAACATATACTTGTTGACTTCATTATTTAAAATTTTGTTTTTGGTTGAAGAAATTTTAGCAAAGGGAAATGACAGTTTAAAGCGTACTACCAATCCTGTATCATAGAAGGTTTATATTTCAATGAGTCAGTACTAACTTATAACATGAACGATATAAGTTCCCTTTGATTGTCTAGTGAGCATAAATTTGTTATTTTTAGAGAAGTTTATTAACTTAATTATGTTTTAATTATTGTCCATTTGTACTTCCCAATCCCGTCGTTGGACTACCATAATACCAGTCAAACTAGTAAACTTAATCCTTAAATTGAAAATGATTCCTTGAACGTGAAACAAATATATGTCCGCATAGATGTACAAAAAGAAATTATGCGCTTTATAAACACTTTTCAAAGATACATCTGTGAAATAAGCATGCCTAAAATATTTTTCGTGTTAGCTGCTATCAATATCTATGTTATCATAAATTTACGTAGCCATATGAAGCTGCTACAATATTGAACACAACCCAGGCAACATGGTACACATGGAACACACAACAAGTATACATCAAATAAAGTTTGGCATCCATTTCTTCAAGAATGTATTTGGGGAAACACTTCATTAACACATAAATCGCTTTGAATTGCTTTGATGAAAATTTCATGGCAAGAATTCATTTACTTGTAAATTAAAATGTAACATCTTATCAAATCCTTCTAAAGAATATCATAAATGCGTTCAATTTCTGAAGAAAAGAGACATTTTGTCAGAGAAAGTGCCATTAACTTTTGAAATGTTTTTTTGCCCTTTAATGTTGCATATCATATATAACCACGCTTTAAATTTAACATATTTGATCCATTTAAAGCTATTCTTTTCGGCAATTTATACGTTTATTCGTAAAACCGGTGTTCTATATCTAACATACATGTAGGCAAGATATTAGGTTCATTCTTGTGTAGTTGCGAGTAACAACTTTCGGTACAGTATTGTACAATTGTGGGTTACAATTCTTGGTTCATACGTGTATAGTGATGGGTTACAATTCTTGGTTCATACGTGTGTATAATTGTTGGCTACAATTATTTTTTGTTCAAGTTACAAAGTTATCTACACTTCATTGTATTTGTTTGCAAGTTAATTTAGCATCAAGTGATGCATACATTTTAGAAGAGTGGCGAAAGATCATTCAAACTCATAAATCGAAAACAAACTGACAACGCCATATCTAAAAAAGAAAAAGACTAACAGACAAACAATACTACACAAGACACAACATAGAAAACTAAAGACTCAGCAACACGAGCACCACAAATAACGGTGGTGATATCAGGTGCTCCGGAAGGGTAAGCAGATCTTGCTCTACATGTGGCATCCATCGTGTTCCTCATGTAATTACAGTTAATAGTCAAGTTTAAATGATATATTGAGTCATTATTTCTATTTTTTGTAATTTCGAACTTCGTTTGCAGTTCTATCACACGATATCTAACAGTAATATAAAGATGTTTTCAAACTGGTTACAAATGGAATATGACGATTTATGATTTTTGGAAACAAAAATATCTTTTTTTTTTAAATGTTATCATTCTAAATCACATTTATTCATCTGTTATACGAGTTTTGTAGACAACTAATAAGAGTAGAGGAAAATAATAGACTATGAGGAGTCATCCAATGATTAAAATTTTGATGAAAATGTCATGTATGTAAGGAAACAAGTTTTACAGACACTTAGAGTCAGTACTTAAAATTATTGTTTATGACCTACTCCACTGATGAAATACCATTATGATCATTGCTGATGAGATTTACCAGAACTGATTTAAAGTAAATCACGACAGTATCATAGTGTGTTTACCAACATGGTTAATCTTACAAGGTGTACATGTTGTAATTTTGACGGCTGTTATTCCCCTGTGTATCAAATGTCACTTTGAGTTAGATTCTTATCTCAACACAGATCCGTTTGACATGCTATTCTTCAGATATAGTACCATACTCGGAGATCTCCGCAATTTTGCAGTACAATGAGTTGAAACAAATAGTGTTTAAATTTCGCGGGCAGTACGCCGACTGAGCTCCGTATTTCGATATTTTCTAAAATAAATTGGCGTTTTCTATGGAATAAATATCATTTCAAAGACACATTTATAAAGTACAAAATACTACATTTATACGTCATATCAAATTTGATGAGACTGTCATCAAAGTGAGAGGGTTAGCGCTATAAAACCAGGTTTGATCCACCATTTTCTACATTTGAAAATGCCTGTACCAAGTCAGGAATATGACAGTTCTTGTCCAATGAAATCGGTCTCTTCCTTTAATAGTATAGAAAATATGAATAAAAGGAGTCATTGTCAGTAAGACAGCTTATGAACACTACATGTCAATCAAATAAAGACAAACGAGGGTAAATTTACTATTGGTTTCCCTTTGAATTATTCGTTATATAAAAATTAAAAATGTAACTGAACAACCATCACTTCAAGTTAAGATGAAGGTTGTCACCTTTAAACGTTAAAATCCATTTATTTGTACTTATCCAAAGACTAAAACCTGTTTTTCAGCGGTTATCGTTTGTTGACGTGGTTTCATAAGTGTTCCTCGTTGTATTATAGATTAGTTTGTTAGTTTTCCTGTTTGAATGGTCTAACACTAGTTAATGATTGGGGCTCTTTATAAATTGCTGTGCATTGTTAGTCAAGGTTCCGTGTTGAAGGTTAAAGTTGATACGTTTCCCTCAATTTTAGTTTGAACCCGGATTTGTTTTTTCTCTCGATTTATGAATTTTGAACAGCGGTATACTTCTGTTGTCTTTATTGAACTATAATGGTTTGCTTTTTTATTAATTGTGACTTGAATGATTAGTTATCTCACTGGCACTCATAACACGTCTCAAACTTCTTATATCTATTCAAACCAAAAAGTAATGAAAAGATACCGAAATGATATGAGTTTGGAAGTCGCATACTCAACTCTGATGGTCTGATTCTTACTATTAATGGCTCGTATATTTACTGTACACATATTATTCGCCATAATACAAGTAATAGTTAGTGGACAAATAAACCAGTCAAAAGTTTAGGTATTTATTTGGGGTATGATAATAAGGAATGAACATAGAAAAAATCTTGGATAAAATTACAAAACTTGTAGACAAATGTTCGAAAAGAAATTTAACATTGCTTGGAAAAATTTTAATTGTAAAAACTCTTCTGCTACCAAATTTAACTTATTTTGCTACTAATGGTATTACTACTAAAGATAAGTTGCAAATCATTAACAATATAATTTATAGGTTTGTTTGGAACGGAAGAAAAGATAAAATAACGAGGTCAATATTAACAAAAAATTATGCTGAAGGGGGCTTAAAAATGATTGATTTGGAGTCTTATATAATGTCCATACATAAAAAATGGATTAAAAGATAATACAATCAGAAAATGCTAACTAATCGGTGTTGCCTAAACTATACCTGAATAAGTTTTTAAACTTTTTTTTTATTTTCAAGATAAATATAAAAACCACGCATAAAATTAATAGATAGAAAAAATATGGAACAATACACCACTATTCTATCAAGAACTGATGAAATTATGAATACATGTAAATCTAAATGAAGCTAAAAATGATAAAATATGTAACTTTGTAGAGATCAGAAAGCAAATAATATGAGGCAATAGTTTAATCAAATTTAAAGGACAATGTCTGTTTTTTGATAAATGGATTGAAAGTGATATTCTATTTATAAATGATATAACTGACAATAGAGGATAAATACCAATTTAAAACCAAAAAACAAAAGTAATGTGGTTGCTGAATTGTCAAAACTTTAAAAAAAAAAAAAAAAAAAAAAAAAAAGCCATACCAAATCACTGGGAGGAGAAGCTTAAAACTGAGAAATCATTCAAAACTATAGTATGCATCTATCTTTAAAAATCTTTATATAGTTACCAGGATTATAATTTAGTACGCCAGACGTGCGTCTCGTCTACATAAGACTCATCAGTGACGCTTATATCAAAATATTTATAAAGCCAAATAAGTACGAAGTTGAAGAGCATTGAGGGTCCAAAATTCCAAAAAGTTGTGCCAAATACGGCTAAATATGATTGATTTTATACGTGTGAAAATGTATGTATGTAACTTATAGTATATGTGTGAATGAATAGATATGTAAGTGTGTATGCATGTATGTAGGTATGTAAGTTATGTATGCATGAAAGTGAAGTATAAAATTAATTTGGAAAGAAAAGGGGGGATAAAAGTAAAAAATAAATAGTTTTTAGGCAATGTTCAACATGTATCCTATCATATCTGTACAACAAAGATTCAGTACATTTTCATGTGTTTAATGGTGTTTTTCTTTTTCTATTTGAAACTATAGGAACATATTATATATAAGAATAATAAGGATAATTCTAATGTTTACAATATAAAGGTCACAGACAGGTCACAGACTGTTCACAGGCATTAAAATTGGGGTCAAATTTGTAAATCAAAATCTTATAAAAAAACATTCAAAAATCATATTTTACTTATTATTCTTTAGTATTAACGACACTTCAAAAGAATTGTATAAATCCAAAGGTATGAATTAACGTAAATTAACAGAAACAGTAACCACGCTGTATTTCATTCATATTTTCATATTATTCAAAATTCTATTACAAGAACCGACGAAAACGGATTTTTTTCCGCAAATTTTACGACACAGTGTCTGTAACATCTTTGTAAAAGTACTTCGATAAGATTTTATATATTATGTTTATTTATAAAGTAATTATAGAAAATAGAAATGCATTAAATAGCTATGTATCAAATAAGATAAGTTTTACTGTTTATTCTCCCTGGATATCAGTTATAATTGTATGTAACAGGGATACTTGATGGAATATTGTACATTAAGTAATTTGTTAAAACAGCAAAGAGTGCAATAAAGAATTATGAATTTAAAAAAAAGTAATATGTAGTGTACCAGAGGAGCTAATATATAAGGTTATAATTGGAAATTCGGTGCATACACAAAGATAATGCATGTATCGGGTACGATATAGTTACAACATTCCTGACCAATCTGTTAGGTGAAGAGGTCATATTGTCTAATGTACTGTTGTTTATTTTGTCTAGGATTTAATGGAAAATCAAATTTGCCATCATTACTTTCCTTTGTTTGTTAGATAATAGTTTCGTAACATCCAGCAATTTGATACACTGAAAAGCTAACAATTTATACAATGGACAAATGTTATACATCCTATTTTTTATTACCTTTTTCCATGTAGACCAAAAGAGGCAACACAAAATAAACGCACAAGGAATATTGATGAAACGTTATTATCTTTTTGAAATTTATCTCCAGGCTGATTCAGATATATATGTCTGTTACTTCTCGTAGCACACAGTGTTATATCGATAATTTAGATATAATGAATGTGAAGAAATGTTTCTTTATATCAAAATAGCAACCAGCTGTAATAGTGACAAGTTATCAATCCAAGCCTTACAATGGACTAATTTATCATCGTCATTTTTTATATTTTCTCCCTGTCATAATAACCAATCATTTTGTACGTAGTTACAAAAAAAAAGGATTTTACTGTTTTAAATATTGCTTCTTTAAATTGAATATCGGGGACATTAATTTTCTCGGTACATTATCAGCTGTAGGTCATTCATACATACAACTTGATGGTAGGTCTAAAATTCCGTTAGCATTATATGAAGCTTGTGTAGCATATACATAACTCTACACAGATATATTTATTGTTGTAAAATTTATAGAATGTTTATAAATGTTATATGTTTTTTTTAACAGCCAATGATTTAAAACAGTCCAAATGTTAGTAATGTCAACAACTAACGTCAGTTATATATATGTAGTGTGAATATTGCTGGAGTGTGCTGTACTGCCGTTCGAAAGCGTTTGACTCTGTTTTACATAAAAATTGGATTTTACATATTTTGGCCACGAGCATCACTGAAGAGACATGTATTTTCGAAATGCGCATCTGGTGCAGAAAAATTGGTACCGTTAATGTTATTACTACCACTGGGTTAATGCCTCTGCTGGTGGACTGTTAGTCCCCGAGGTTATCACCAGCCCAGTAGCCAGTACTCCGGTACTGGCATGAAAATACGGATTTTTTTGTGTTATTAAATTTGCTGTTACAAAATATTAAAAATTATTATAAATGAAGGAATGTATCTCCCTCGTGCAAAGCTCTGATTCATTTCACAGATTTGGCTATACTTTTTGTAACTTTTGGATTATAGCTCTTCATCTTTTATGTAAGATTTGGATTTTACATAGTTTGGCCACGAGCATCACTGGAGAGACATGGATTGTCGAAATGCGCATCTGGTGCAGAAAAATTGGTACCGTTAATGTTATTTTGCCTTTTTACTGGCGTTTCGTGAAAGGAATTCTTCAGTTCTGTGAACTTTTTTTTATTGTTCTTTTACTAACTCGTTTTGTTGTGCTATCTCTAACACCGTTATTATAGGGTTGAGTACTTTAACAGTTTTGATTTCTAATTATATTTCTGTATGCAAGTTATTCATGTTTTTAGATAGTCCTATGAGATATTTAAGTCCTAGGGTATGTTTTCGATAGTGTCTCTAGTTATGAGAAATTTAGTAAGAACATACAAATTCCTGTTTTGAGATGGTATCAGAATAATAATACAATAATACAAGTGTTTTACGTCTACTATAAATATGATACAACAGCTATTTACTAAAAGTTGTAATGTATTATCAAAGTAGACATTGTAATGAATAGAAGACTTTTAGCTGTGTCAAATACAACTGATCTACTAAGTAGAATACCTTTAATGAATTGTTATCCTAATTGGAAACTTCAACCTTTGAAGAAAAAAATAAATACGAGCCAAATACGAATATTGCTATTATGATTTATGTGAAAAGATCACATGGTTGACTTAATTACGCTGCATATAAGAACATGTGCGTGCTGTGTGTAGAATAAGTCCTATGACTTTTGGAAATCCACAGATATTCAATTTTATTTTGACACAAAACTGATTCCTGTATCAAAAACCTTGAATCATTAAATTATAATGTTGAAATAAACAACATGATGCCGTTTCATGTAATTGTCAAAAGAATAAGACCAAATTGCTAATGGACGATATCATCCTTAATAATCTTCCGTTAACAATAATTCAATAGTGTATCTAACAAACAAATATATTTCTGTTGATTAATTATTTTAATCAATATGATCAAAATAAAAATAGTGTTTCCACTTTTTTGTTTATTTATAATTATGATATATAAATCATTATTATCTTATTCTTATCATATTGTTTGGATTGATAAAGTAAATTAAAGATAAACATATTATTACCATCATGAGGAAAGAAACAATGCCTTGTAATTTAAAATATATATATTCCCGTGCTTGCATTTCCTATCATGATTTTCTTGATAGAGGTTTGCTGCTCACAAGGAAGCTATTAAACCAAGAGTTCCAAATGGTGAAGTTGAAATCATCCCTTCGTAAATTTTACGGACGCCATCACGAGTTGGTTGACCGTTATGGAATAACCGTTTCACAAATGATATCGGATATGTTCCTTACGTCGTAACTACAATCCCCTTCCCTTTCATGAATATGACCTACCGAATTAGACTATTTACCGGATTTGTAATCACTTAAGCAACACGACGGGTGCCACATGTGGAGCAGGATCTGCTTACCCTTCCGGAGCACCTGAGATCACCCCTAGTTTTTGGTGGGGTTCGTGTTGTTTATTCTTTAGTTTTCTATGTTGTGTCGTGTGTACTATTGTTTTTCTGGTTGTCTTTTTTATTTTTAGCCATGGCGTTGTCAGTTTGTTTTAGATTTATGAGTTTGACTGTCCCTTTGGTATCTTTCGTCCCTCTTTTATAATAATTTATTTAGGAAATCTTAACACAGTCTGGATTTTGCAGTCTACTTTGATTATTTTGGAAGATATTCTAAGTTTCATTTCTTCTTACTACATTTGTATAATTTTCAAGATTTACCTGCATTTTTTTAAAACCGCTTTTTTTCTTAAGTGAATATTTTCGAAGGGTTAAATATTTCGCAGTGGTGACTTGCCATGTCTTTGTTTGGACTTGTTTATTTGCTTTTTGGCCTTGATTGTTTGTCCCTAATATTTTATTAACTTGGCATTTGCATTCAGATATCGCAGATCGAATTTATTCGTTTATAGTGTATTAACGTATGTTTTTTGATTGAGTTAGGCCTGCCAATTGATATTTTATCGTGTGTTTTTCTATGTTGTGATGTTATGCTATTGTTTCAGAAAAAGGGAGAAGGTTTGGTCCATAAAAAGTTTAATCCCGCTGCAACAGAAATCTGATGTACAGTAGTTGTCGTTTGTTTATGTAATTTATACGTGTTTCTCGTATCTCGTTTTTTTTTTTGTTTTATATAGATTAGACCGTTGGTTTTTCCGTTTGTATGTTTTATGCTAGTAATTTTGGGGCCCTTTATAGCTTGTTGTTCGGTGTGAGCCAAGGCTCCGTGTTGAAGGCCCTACATTGACCAATAATGGTTTACTTTTTTAAATTGTTATTTGGATGGAGAGTTATCTCATTGGCACTCATACCACATCTTCCTATATCTAAGACGCATCCAAGCTCAATGATACCAGTTATACAAGGTCTATATCGAAGGATACTTTCAAAAACCAAAACGCAGTATTACAGCTAATTCATAATATTTATTAGAGATTGTTTTTTTTTTTTCTGTAAAAAATATAAAGTTTGATAATTTATCATATTTAAGCTTAACGTAGTTTTTGTAAAAATAAGTTTGGTATGCTAAAAGGCCTGTTAAGTTAAAGGAAATTCAATCGGTAGCTCTCATACTTATGAAGTTTAATTTCTATATATGATAAAGCAATAAATTTTAAATCCTTTTTAATCAGTTTTTATTACCCAGAAATACAATATAACACTGATTTGCAATACAAATTCTATTCATTGCAAAATACAACACTTACTTGGTTAACACAAACTTTTCAGGGACCAGGAATATTGCAAGAGGTGTTTACATGACCATTTGATTTCCAATAAAACTTGTTTTAGTATATTCCTCTTGACAATTGCAGAGTTGATCAGTGTAGCTATGACATGTTGTCTGGAATACGTTATTCTTAACATGTCATTGAAATTAGTGTCGACAATGTAGTTATATTTGGATTATTGAAACACGGATAAAAGAATGAATATGTCTATGCTGCAACAAGACAATTAACGATTAATGCCTGAATAATCAAAAATACACAATGCACAATCATTTAATAATCAATTTCCTTGTCAAATTCTTTGTATACTTTATTGGTTTGTACAGTCAGACGGAAATGATAAGACAAATTGTACTAGAAACTTCAATTACTATTTTAATATTACATACTTTAATCGTATATAGTACAGAGAATATCAGACATAGGTGTGTACAATGATGAATGACTGCTGAACCAAACCATAAGCAAGACAGATTTTTTTCTTCTTCTCATAATAGCAATCAATGTCATTGTTATAGCGTGTTATCTAAATGTGCGCACCTTATTTGAAAGTCATTTTTGAACATATAGCTCTTTAACTGTTTCTGTTTTATACATTTGTTGGCTTTGAGCGTTCCTGGTTAATGTGAAGCATTAACTTTTTAACGTGTATTTTCATTTTTTAAAAGATGTATTGTTAAGTCACGAAAATGAGAAGTCTTTTCCATTCGTCTGATGTGTTTGAGCTTTTGATTTTGCTATTTGATAAGGGACTTGGGGTTTTCAATTTTTTTTATTTTTTTTTTTTTTTTTTTTGCTGTTTTATTCCGGTTAAACTGACCTTTACCAATCATTATTAGAAGCCAAATTTATCAATACTTACTAAAATACTCCTCCCTCCGGAATATTCAAGGTCATGACACATTGGGACATTCATTTTCAATGCAAAAAAAAGGCAACAGTAGTATTCCGCTGTTCATAAATCAATTAAGAAAAAACAAATTCGGGTTACAAACTAAAACCGGGTGACACAAAAAAAGTCATGTTAATTTGTTTAACTACGTATTTTGATTGAGTTAAGCCTTTCAATTGATATTTGATAGTATGTTTTTCTATGTTGTGATGCTATACTGTTGTTTAAGAAAAGGGAAAAGGTTTGCAATCATTAAAACGTTTAATCCCGCAGTAATTATTTGCACCTTTCTAAGTCAGGAGTCTGATATTCAGTGGTTTTCGTCTGTTTATGTGGTTCATAAGTGTTTCTCGTTTCTCGTTTTTATATATATCAGACCGTTAGTTTTCCCGTTTGAATGCTTTTAAACTAGTAAGTTTTGGTGCCCTTTATAGCTTGTACGATTTGAGCCAAGGCTCCGTATTGAAGACCATACTTTGACCTATACTGGTTTACTTTTATTCAATATTACTGGGATGGAGAGATGTCTAATCGGCACTCACACCATATCTTCCTATATATATGAAGACGGCTTGCACATTGATTTCTAGATTCTCAAGTGTGAACAAGCTGATGGTATAACTCGAAGGTGATTGGTGAGCGTTCAAATATTTTCTGTCATGGGTCAGGAACAGGTGGTAGAGGACGCCATTTTGGTAGGCCGCCATTTTAGTTTTGGTGAGTTCTTTTTGGTGTGTTGACTGTTTTGAAGTTATTTCTTCACAACGGCTGCTCATAATTATCATGATCCATTGCTCAACCTTTCTTTTATATCTCTTACACAGATGATCAGGATCGAAGTTTGATACTTACAATTCTTTTACGTTAATTATCTATAAAAAAATTGTTTTCCATATTAATCAGCTTTTCCAAAATTATTAAAAGCCATGCTACAGAATAGACGACCTATTTAAACAGCGACTCCACCAAATAATCCAAGCACAGTTGTAAACCTGAGAAGTATAGTGACCAACTCTAAATATCCTCAATGTTAGCTTTACACTTCACTTCCTACGACTAAGTAACCATATCAAGCATATGAACTCAACACTACAAAATTGTTAGTTTTCCACAGCAACACAAGATGATATGATGAAACCGTTGCTGACATACCGAATAAAACCAAATGTGTAGTAAAAAGGCTTATATCTTCTAAGCGAGACGCCTGTTTTATATTCAACAGACTCAGTGTCCAGAGCATTGATGATCGTGAAGATTATGTACATTGTGAAGCCCCCCCCCCCCCCCCCCCAAAACCCCCTAAATCCGCTAGTGCTTAAATGGCAATGTTTATACTTTTTTTTAGTGTACAGCAAAATATGAAAGATAGAGAGAAATTAAAATAGAAAAATGATCAACAAAACGAGATTTTAGTCATGAATGATATTGTAGTCTTTAGAGCCTCTAGTTAATTTTTGATTCGATAACCAGGTAGCAGAGATATTATTTGACTTTGAACAATTATGCACAGAGATATAACTGATATCGTATTCACTTGGCATCCTTCCTTTTTGGAAAATTATTTTTACCCTCGGGCTAGAAGTTTATCATTAACAAAAACCTCCTTAAATCACTATGCTATACAAATTTTAGAAACATTTTATTTTATAAAACACAACTGTTCATATATCTTTTTCGCAGTAAGCCGAGAGAGAAAACTAAGAACAACTGGAGTTAAATCATTTTAAGTAATATCATATTCATGATACTAGTACATATAAACCTGAACAAATTACCTAGAAACATTTACCAACCGATGAAAATTATCCTTAATTTTGACCCCATAAATCAGTTGTAAATGGTACAAAAGACATTATATGCAACAAGCTTAAGAGACATAATATGATAAACGAACAAAAGGCAATAGTATCGTGATGATAAATATTTCGCCTCAAGAAATGGTTTTCGTTAGTGTCATAAAATTTATATATATATTCATTCTTTAAGTAATATAATCAACACTTTTTTTATTGATTTCATCCACCGAAAAGTTCTGTGGCAAAATATAAGGAAAAGGATAGTTCGATATTTTCACAATGTGTGTTGCGTTTTAAGAAAAAATGTTGCTTCAATGAACGAAAAGATAGCTTGAAAAAAATCCATTTTAATGAGGAGTCAACACAGTTTTAAACACAATTTTTACATTATAACGTATACGTGTCAAAATTGTAACAACAGTAAGATATTATTTTTAGTTATTAAAAAACATTCTTTATTATTTTCATCTACTAGTCGAACGTAGAATACCATTGCTAAGCTTACATCAATTTATATTTAGTTATTAAGAAATATTCTTTATTTTAATCTTTTTCTAGATATACACATAACAAAAACATAGTCAAACAGAAACGCAAATCTATATTTAGAATGTAAAGGTCGAAGCAACTCAGTTCCAGTAAGGACTGTTTGATTCATTCTCTGGTGCACAAAATAAATGTTATCGTATAAAATCAAGAGCGAGGTTTTCTAGAAGCAGTGAAAGATTTCTTTATTTTTATCATGATGAATACAATAATCTCATGCATTGAATGATACCTCCAAAACAGCACCAACAGTTGTGTTACGTACCAACTGTACCTGATACGTAACAAATCGGGAAACCTCTATATATAGAGCATTTGCATTAATCAAGTATTTGCTGGAGTATCCGTATCGACGTATCGTATAACACGTATATGAGGAAAATAGAAATTAGGTCAAGTTAGTCCCGATGAAAATATTATATAATGCATTAAATTTTAATTGAGATCGGGGTAAAATCATTATTGTAAACAAATCTGTTCGAAACGTATACGTCGATCCGTGCACGTATCCTGATACGTGAATAATGCAAATGCTCTATAAGAGCATTTGCATTAATCAAGTATTTGCTGGCGTATCCGTATCGACGTATCGTATAACACGTATAATGAGGAAACAATAAATTAAGTCAAGTGAGTCTCGATGAAAATATTATATAATGCATTACATTTTAATTGAGATCGGGGTAAAATCATTATTGTAAACAAATCTGTTCGATACGTATAGGTCGATTCGTGCACGTATCCTGATACGTGAATAATGCAAATGCTCTAATAGGACTTTGAATCTACTTATGAGCATACCTGGTGAACTATATTCTAGGAAGACGTGTTCTTTACAAACAAATCATATAATTTGGTGTTTTGTTTAGTATCTTATACTTGTCTGTGTTTGGTGCTCATATAAAAAAAATACATGTTAAATTGATATTGAAAATGCGGTAAGTATATTATATTATTCCAATTAAGGCAATTGAATAGCGCAGTAGAATCTGCCTTTCAATCTAGTATCAATCACCAAATATGATCTGTAATTCCAGAATCAATCCCTAAGACCAAACTTTTGTAATGTTATAAAATTCCGTGTTGGATTCAGATATGATTTTGTCTCTGTTAAATCCTTTCTCAAATTGTGATCAGAATGTGTCAAAAAGTATCTGCCTTTGTAAAAGCAAATAGTGATAAAAATGTGACATAGCATATCAACACTGTTCTGAACGCTTGGCAATTAGAAAGTGCCATAGAATATCGACACTTGTAAAGACGAAAGGCGATAAAATAATGACAAAGAGTATCGACACTTTTTAAGGCGAAAAGAAGAAAGCATGTGACATAGAATATCAACACTTGTGAAGACGAAGGCGATAATATAATGGCATAGAGTATTAACACTCGTCAAGACGAAATACGATAAAATAATGACGTAGAGTATCGACACATGTGAAGACGAAAGGCGATACAATAATGATGTTCCGGACCATATGAGTATTTTGACCATATACGCGTATACTCATATGGTCCTCCCATACGCGTATTATCGGACCATACGCGTATGGTCGGACCATATGAGTATTATACTCATTTGGTTATTAACGGGCCGGACTATATGAGTATTTTGACCGTATAGGTATTTTTTTTTCAAACATAAAATAGAAATAATACAATAAACTTTATTTTAAAAACAAATGTGTTTAGAAAAAAATGTATTAATTTTACATTTCAAAAGCTACATATACATTAAATATTGATGCCACAGTCAGTTGATCTTAGTTTTCATCTCTAATTATATTCGTGTATGCTTTTGTTTGACATTAACACGGTACCATACATGAAGCTTTTCTGCGATTGCTTGTTTTGGCTGCGTGCAGTGATATCGACTCGGAGAAATCCCATGTGTCTACGGTGTTTTCGAGAAACTCTAGATCTCTAATATCGTAAAATGAATGTCACAGTTCATATTAAATAAAGGCAGTTGCTATTTCATGGCTCTTAAATGCCATTTAACCGGTCTTATAATTAAGATTAAAATAGAAGTATAGAAATAAAGAATAGAAGAAAATAAAGAAACATACTCTTTTAATATTTGACTTAATAAAAATGTCTTTAGAAATATCATGATCTTTTAAAAAATATCATGATCCTTGCCGGTGATGTCACCTACTTTACACAATAAAATTCCTTTTACAATATCTTCATTTAATTTTGACATCTTCTTATAATTGTACTTACAAAAAGTAAGTAATATTAACTGTGTGAAACTGTTTGTTTTTTTATTATTTTTTTAATTATATAATAAAATGACATTTTAGTGACGTAGCATCTAGAAGGGTCACACCTAATGAAGAGTTTAAAAGTAATCGTGTTGATTACCCCGACCATACGCGTACGGTCCGACCATACGCGTATGGTCGGACCATATGAGTATATACCCATATGGTCATGACCATACTCGTATGGTCCAGATACTCATATGGTCCGGAACCATGACATAGAGTATCGACACTTGTTATTGTGAAAGCCGATAAAATAATGACGTACACAGGCAAAATTTGCTCACATGAATTTCACATGTTAATGCGATAAAATAATGACATAGAGTATCAATACTTGTTAAGACGAAAGTGTAAATTATGACATGACAAAGAGTATCGACACTTGTTAAACTTAAAAGGCGATAAAATAATGACATGGAGTGTCTACACTTGTAAAGAGGAAAGGCGATAAAATAATGACAAAGAGTATCGACACTTGTAAAGACGAAAAGCAGAAAGCATTTGACATAGAATATCAACACTTGTGAAGACGAAGGCGATAAATGATGGCATAGAGTATTAACACTCGTCAAGACGAAATACGATGAAATAATGACGTAGAGTATCGACACATGTGAAGACGAAAGGCGATACAATAATGACATAGAGTATCGACACTTGTTATTGTGAAAGCCGATAAAATAATGACGTACACAGGCAAAATTTGCTCACATGAATTTCACATGAAATTCACATGAACAATTTCACGGGCAATTCACCTCAATCGAGCTTATACATGAAACTCACGTAAAACAATCTCATGTGAATTTCACGTGAACGTGAATTGAGATCCACATGAATCTGATATGATTTTTATCGCATGAATTTCACGTGAAATTTACAACAAAAAAATTTGGTATTTTTAATGATTTTGATTTAATTTGTAAATTTGGATATTATTTGAAATACTCTATTTCAAAAATTCAAATGAATTTCACAAGAAAAAAATTTACGTGATTTTCATGTGAAATTCACATGAGTTTTACATGAGATTCACACATAAAACTCACAAAAACTGATTTCACGTGAGTTTCATGTATAAGCTCGTTTGAGGTGAAATTCATGTGGATTTCACGTGAGATTCACATGAATTGAAAATCATGTGAAATTCGTGTGAGTTAATTTTGCCTGTGTAGAGTATCGACACTTGTATAGACGAAGGCATTAACAAAAATTGCATAGAGTATCGATACATTTTAAGGCGAAACACATAAAGCATGTGACATCGAGTATCAACACTTGAAAAGACGAAAGGCGATACAATAATGAAATAGAGTATCGACACTTGTTAAGACGAAAGGCGATAAAATAATGACGTAGAGTATCGACACTTGAAAAGACGAAAGGCGATAAAATAACGACATAGAGTATCGACACTTGTAAAGACGAAAGGCGATAAAATAACGAAATAGAATATCAACACTTGAAAAGACGAAAGGCGATAACATGATGACATAGAATATCGGCACAGGTGAAGACGAAAGGCGATTATATTATGAAATAGAGTATTGAAACTTGTTAATGTGAAAGCTGATAAAATAATGATGTAGAGTATTGACACTTATGAAGACGAAAGGCGATGAAATAATGACATAGCGTATCGACACTTTAGACAAAGCGATTAAATCGTGACATAGAGTATCGATACTTGTAAAACTCGAAATGCGATAAAATAATGACATAGAGTATCAATACTTGTTAAGACGAAAGGCGATAAAATAATGACATGACAAAGAGTATCGACACTTGTTAAGATGAAAGGCGATAACATAATGACATAGAGTATCGACACTTGTAAGTATGAAAGACGATAAAATAATGACGTAGAGAATCGGCACTTGTAAATACAAATGTCAATAAGAACGTGACATTGCGTGTCGACACTTGTAAAGACAAAAAGCTATTACATTATAACATAGAGTATCGATACTTGTAAAGACGAAATGAGATAAAATAATGACATAGAGTATCGATACTTCTTGTGACAAATGACGATGATATAAAAACATAGAGTATCGACACTTGTAAATATGAAAGGAGAATAAAATAATGACATAGAGTATTAACACTTGTGCAGACGAAAGGCGATAAAATAATGACATACAATATCGACACTTGAAAAGACAAATGTCGATTTAAATGTGACATTGAGTATCGACACTTGTTATGACGAAAGGCGATTACATAATGGCATAGAGTATCGACACTTGTAATCATAAAAGGCGATAAAACTATGTCATAGAGTATCGATACTAGTTAAGACGAATGACAATTAGAATGTGACATTGAGTATCGACAAGTGTATAGACGAATGGTGATCACAATGTGACATAGAGTATCAACATTTTATAGACTATTGACGATAAAAAAAATATGACATTGAGTAACGGTTAGTTCACAATTATATATATAAGTTATTAAAGAACACCTTAATTGAGGAAGATTTACCGGATTTCACTGATTAGTTGCACCTAGCTGCTATTACTGTAAAACCAACGTTGGATTAGATTTATCATTAAAGATCAATGAGGATCAAGAGAAATTAGAAAATGTGGTATGATTGCCAAAAGGACAACTATCCACAAAAGTTCAAATTAAAATAAAACGGACTTCAACAATGCTAAATAACCATACCGTATAATCCACAGTGTAGATACTATTCTGTACGCTATCCGGAAGTCTCGGTTTTCGAAGCGAGGATTTCCAACTGGCTTACAGAACGGTTTTGTTTCGGTGCTTTTTCTCGTCATTTGTTTACTCCTATATCTATAAAAATGCTTTGCACATCTTCAATGTATGTATAGCATCATAAATATGAGTAACTGTAACAAAAACATGCATTAAAATATAAAATATACGTGTGTATCACATCAACTTCATAGAAAAAAGTGAAATCGATGGACAATTATGCTCTCGTAGTACAAAGCAAATAATCTTTTATTGCACATATTTGCATCAGTTTACAGTTAAATATATACTGTTTCAATATTCTTACCGTATTTAAGTAGAATGTTCGTATTTCAAATAAAAAATATGTTTTCCTTGAGGATCCCAAAAAAAATTACTGTACGATCAGTCTAAAACTGACTGTATTCTAGAAGCGATTTCAGATTTTTTGACTGTATGACCAGTCGTGATTTTGAAGGAAAAAAAACCAACGGCAATTTGAAGGTATATACGTGTCTATGTGATATTATGAACTGTCCATAGAACTATAACGTTTAATTTCTTTCATCAGACAATACAAATATATTTCCGATGATTTTTGTAGACGGCAAAATAATTATATTTTTGTTCCGTCAGTCTTATTTAAAATCAAATGCCTAAAAAGCAATACATGATTCGCTTGTGGACTTTGTATTAGTGTGTCGTTGCAGTTATCTGTTTAGCTATTACATTTTAAAGACTATTTACACCGTCTACCGTTGACCAATTGGTGATAACATACATCAAGCTTGTCTCTTTTAAAATTACAAAAAATAGATAGAGAAATCTTTGTTTAAAAACTTTAGGTATTGAGGAAAGAATTATCGAAATTATACCCCGCCACTTCTATAGTCCATGTTTTGGAAAAAAAATAAACCACCAAAAAAACTAAATTATAGGTGCACAGGGGCATCATTTAATAAAGAATATGAGGAAGTTTTATTAATATATGGTAAGTTTTTGAAAGTTGCGTATAGTAAATGGGTACCACCCAATAAGGTAGTGGAAAAGTCCTTATCATGGAAATAGATAACTGCTGAATTTTCGAAAAATCAAAATAAGAGGTGCACAATTGAATTAAATGATAAGGAATCTGAACAAGATTCATTAAGTTATGACAAGTGTCTGAAGGAAGTTGCGGAAATAAAATAGGTACGCCCATTATAAGGCTATGACAAAGTCCGTATTTTAGATATAGAAACATCAAAAATATTTTTACCAAAAATTCGAAATAGAAGGTCCATAATACATTAATTGATTAAAGATGGAGAAATTTTAGAAAACCTTAACAATTGGTTTTGGAGGTCAGGGTTGGAAATACCTTAAATACAGTATATCCAACAAATTTTAAATGTGATCCAAAAAGTTCTCGCTTCGAAAATCGCGACTTCCGGATAGTGTAGATAATAGTATCTACACTGTGTAATCGGTAATGTTTTTATTATATTGTTTGTGTGTGTAAGTTTTTTTCTGCCTGAATAATAAATAAAGATATCTAAGATGGAGCACAAAAAGTTAATATAATTTAATATATAAATACCTTGCACATACTAATATGTAAATGTTATAATCGCATAATTAGACGAATCAAGACGCCAGATGACCATTCACCCAGCCTTGGTGATATGTAAACAAATGGTCCTTTACAAATATTAATTAATAAGCTAGGAACATAATGAAAATGTATCCAGATCCTCAATTGTCTTTCAATAAATTTATGATATTAAATAATTAAATTTGAAATCAGTAGCTCAATATGTGCCTGGATACCTGAACAACTCGTATAATTATTACTGTCCATGGAACCTTCTATACGATCACCAGGCAATATCTTGATACATTTGTAGATTGATCAAAACTTTATGTGAACAATATTGTACACGGACTAATGTGTAAAATCTCTTTGTTATTACTTTGCTATAACCTGGATAATGCACAGCAAAGGTGTGTATTAACTACCTCTTAAACCATTGTGGTGACGTCAGCCTATTCATTTACCGTGGATTCTTTTTCTAGAATCAACGCTTCTGAAATCTGTCGCTGAAATGGGCTCACCATATTAGATTCTATTGTTTCCTTTGTGTGCCTAATTTCATTAAGTTTGAAATGACTAATTAACTGATTTCTGTTCACTAATGGAATTGTTTTAAAAACTTACCTTTATTTTTTGTGATTTCTATATGCCTTCACTGGGATTCGAACCCGTCCATGAATTCTGATACGTGTTACTGACATCAACATATCGACGAAACCTCTGGGCTAACGTCAGTTTTAATCTAGCGGCGTACTACAGTACATGATATATAAGGCATGAAGATGTTATTGTTACAGATCAGCTAAATTATCTATAGTAAAGGATCCTACAAATTAATGTAAGATACAGTCACAGAAAATAATTATATTCATAAGTACGTCTGAGTCAGTGACAACCCTACAACAGATGTATCCATCGGATCGCCATCAATGATGGTGATACATGGCTGTGTACATAATGTATATACAATTCGTCTAAACATCAACCCAACAATGTTAGATCTGTAAATTTGCTTTCGCAAATTTTTGGTTCTTCCCTCGCCGGGATTCGAACCCATGCTACTGTGATATCGTGACACCAAATCGCCTGCACTGCAGCCGTCCCGCTAGACCACACGACCACCTGGGCTCTCAATAAAAGAGCTTTCGGTGGCCATATGTTACCTTTCCACGTCAGTTTTAATCTAGCGGCGTACTACAGTACATGATATATAAGGCATGAAGATGTTATTGTTACAGATCAGCTAAATTATCTATAGTAAAGGATCCTACAAATTAATGTAAGATACAGTCACAGAAAATAATTATATCTATAAGTACGTCTGAGTCAGTGACAACCCTACAACAGATGTATCCATCGGATCGCCATCAATGATGGTGATACATGGCTGTGTACATAATGTCTATACAACTAGTCTAAACATCAACCCAACAATGTTAGATCTGTAAATTTGCTTTCGCAAATTTTTGGTTCTTCCCTCGCCGGGATTCGAACCCATGCTACTGTGATATCGTGACACCAAATCGCCTGCACTGCAGCCGTCCCGCTAGACCACACGACCACCTGGGCTCTCAATAAAAGAGCTTTCGGTGGCCATATGTTACCTTTCCACGTCAGTTTTAATCTAGCGGCGTACTACAGTACATGATATATAAGGCATGAAGATGTTATTGTTACAGATCAGCTAAATTATCTATAGTAAAGGATCCTACAAATTAATGTAAGATACAGTCACAGAAAATAATTATATTCATAAGTACGTCTGAGTCAGTGACAACCCTACAACAGATGTATCCATCGGATCGCCATCAATGATGGTGATACATGGCTGTGTACATAATGTATATACAACTCGTCTTAACATCAACCCAACAATGTTAGATCTGTAAATTTGCTTTCGCAAATTTTTGGTTCTTCCCTCGCCGGGATTCGAACCCATGCTACTGTGATATCGTGACACCAAATCGCCTGCACTGCAGCTGTCCCGCTAGACCACACGACCACCTGGGCTCTCAATAAAAGAGCTTTCGGTGGCCATATGTTACCTTTCCACGTCAGTTTTAATCTAGCGGCGTACTACAGTACATGATATATAAGGCATGAAGATCTTATTGTTATATATACATAATAGGCAAACGAATAGTATAAATTGGTAGCCACGAGGTTTCATGGTTAAGATAAATGAGTTTAAGGTACGGACTTGTATTTTGAGGTTCGAATCCCTGAATTCTCTTTGTTGTCCCTATTCTCTACTTTTCCAGTTTTTGTTCTTGTTTTGTGTGTAATTGTGGATAATTTGCGTAATAAAACCGAGTTTGGTCGTGAATTTTTGGATTATAATTGTTGACTATTCCACATTTTTGAAGCAAAAATGATTACATTCTCATGATTTGTCCATTTTTGTTTTATAAATTAATATAATATGATTTCATCTGTTTTACTACATAATTTTATAACTGTTAATTCGTAAATTCCTATGCTAGAAAATCGTGATGTGCCTAGAATTAGGCTATTTGTTAGAAATTTCGGAAACATACTTATTATATGCATTATATATGTATGTTCTTTGTCGGGGTGTATTCCCTTTGGCACATTCTCCATTTCCATTTTCAATTTTAATAGAAATAAGTTCGAATATATCATATTTTGTAAAAACAGACAATAGTCAGATGCCTGATAGTATGGAGATCTTTAAGGACAGACGTGTTGTGCTATAATATATTTGTATTTTGTTTTTACCATTTAATTGTGATATTCAATTTATTGTAATGAATCGTTAGACACGATTACATGGTTATTTCAACTCACTTACAATACCTTCTAAATAGGCATTAATTTTTGAAAGACATTAACACAATTGTTTAAGTTATAGATACAATGGATAAGCGTTGATTCATGAAAAACAAACCATTCGCCCTCCGGGCTCATGGTTTCTTTTTCAAGAATCAACGCTTATCCATTGTATCTATATCACATATATAATGCATAGGTTAACCGAGTACGACTTTCGATTATTATCACTGTTTCATTTTCGTTGTTCAATCCTTAGAATGCAGACTTTAAGAATAGTTAAACTGTCTGATTTATTCTTCCCAGCTACTTTATATTTGCTAGATGAAATGAATTTTAATAGCATAAAATTAAGTACTTGGATGAGAAATCAGAAATTACATCTGACAGTCACAATGTTGACCAAAATTCAATGCGAAATTCAATGCGAAAAGACAAGTTGAAGTGCAGTTATGACATTCCTGTATCTTCTTCACGGTAAGTTTCTTACTCTTTGTTAAATCGAAGAATTAAAACCATTTAAAGGGAAAATTCGCGATTTTTTACTTATGGTTTAAATATGTTCATTATGACAAAATATATATATTCACAAAGTTTTATCGCTATATGTCCAGTAATAAAGGAGAAATTCAACAATTAATGAAATTTTTTTAACTACTTCCTGTAGGTCGTGACGTTTTCTCCTGGTTTTTGCATGCCGGGATTTAAAATACAATCAGTAAAAGTCTTGGTTTTTAATGATATTTAAACGTAATCGTAAGCGCGCCGATGACTTATGGTTTATCTAATAAACATCCGATAATAAGAAGATAAGACGCACAGACGTGCAATTGTACACATTCATGAGATAAATTTTCTATGTTAAACGTATATATTCGAATTATTTTAGTAGACAACCAAAAAAGTTATAAATTTATTAATTAATGCATTTTCGGACTGATATATGAGGTGAACAAATTAAAGTACAATAATCTGTAAAGACAATATGTTGGTGTACTCTTATTGACCTTTTACTATTTCTGCTTTGACTAGATTTATACGATGTGTGTATTCACGGTTCTGTGGCAAATTGAATACTCTTAGATGGCTTGTTGAAAGGTAAATTGTTATTTGCACTTCGGTATTTAACCACGCCTCTAGGGCACACCTTGCCAGGTGTGACTGTCTATTCGGATCAGTGGATTATAAAACAAGGGAGCATTCAATATACACATCTATAATACTAATTCAAGTTTCAAGTTTGTTACAAATAAAAATAGATCGCCGTGGAATTATTTAATTATATTTGCTGTATCATTTATTTCAATTCAAATAAATTAATTTACTAAGTAATAAAATTTAAACAATTTTCGGTTAAGACGGGAAACTTAATTCATGTGTCAGAATGAAATGATATACACCTCTTGTCCTTGATGTATGTCTCATTAAAAAGGGGGAATTAGAAATAGCTTTACAAAAGCATTTTGATTTTCTTTATTAGGCAAAAAATGTACGAGAACACTTAAATTTAGACTTTTGAAAGCCATGTATTAATGTATATCTGAAACTATCTGAAGATAAGTAGATAAATCTACCGAAGCGGAGTATAATATGTACGAACAAAGAAAAATACTTTTGTTTTTAAATCTTTGCACATTCATGATTAATTATTGTTATCTATTACTCATTCAATTACTTAATTGGTACCTAAAATATGTCTACCGCTTGGCATTAAAACTCGGTGTAGTAGGAAGGGTTTTATTACATATACTAGATTATATTATTTGGATGAGGATTTGAGCTATCCTATAAAACACATTTATTAGTTAACTACATTCGAGCCCAAAGGATATTAACTTAAATGATTCAATTAACTTTACTCACATATTACTTATATTTCTATCTTATGATTTTTGCGTGCTTGTTTTTATAGAACAGTTTATATATGGTCCAAAAATTTATCATAAAATCATAAATAAAAATATCTTGTTCGGAGAATGATAGTACTATAACAGTGGTTCCAGTCAGTCAAAAGAGTCAGATTTTGACGAGTATGGTCATATTGGGTACGCACTAGAGCCAGGGTATACCGAAGAAGAGCTCCATAAAATGGAAGCTGCAGAAAGTTCCCGAAATCAAGATATCCTTAGCAACCATCGCTAGTTTTTAAAACACAGATTGGTGTTCGTGTACTAACTGCATACTTATGCCGTTATTAACGGAATGTCTATGTTGCCACTAATTTACTCTCTTTGATCGTAATATTGAATTGGGTGAATGCATAAGTAACAGCATCGATTTCATAACAGTTTGTCTGAACCCGGTTGTTCTTGAAACTAACTATATAAGTTTTTTTTAAGTACAATCGTATTCATATTATACATGTTAAATGAATGAACAAATATTAAACCTATCTGTTTATTGTTTTCCGTCCATGTCTGCTCATCGCCAGAAATAAAGTTTGTCGCACGAAAAAATGGTGTTAATTCCAGAGTCAAAATTTAAAGAACTTATTTTCCATGTTTTCTGGTATTGTTCGAAAGAGAATTGACCTAACAGAAGAATTACTATCTTAGGCTGTCAGTGACACATGTAGAGTAGTGGGTCGTTGTTGGACATGCAAATCTTATAAAGTGTATCATCTGTTAAATTTGCAGGTCACTGAAAGGGGAAGTTCCATACGGAAGTAGGTTTTGAGATTGATTTTTTTTTATTTCCAGTGACACATTTTACATGCGTATTCTTGAACGTTTGATACATCATTTACTCTCAAATTGCAAAAAACGAAAACTTCCACTTGTATTTATAGTATTTGTTGAAATAGTCCTCGTCTCACAACGTATAATACTCTATCTATTTGACCAACGATGTTCAAAAACAAAAGACAGCGAATTTTATGTCATCTTTCCCTATTTTTGAATGTAACTTATAAGGCTGTTCAACTGGCAAGAATACCGCCAGAGACATATATACATGTCTCTGATACCGCTAAAGCGAACAAGCAGTTTATTCTTTAAATTGCTATCATATCACGGCAAGAAAGAAAATAAATCCCGAAATTGATTTGAAATTTAATACTCAATAGTTTTCCTAGAAAATACTCACACCCCTTTGGGATTATTAGTGTACGTCCAGTTGCATATATTTTACATGAATGTCGGAACAATTGTGATGATGACGAATTTCTTCCTTTATTCGAGAACAATCTAATTGATACATAAAACTGGGATTTTACTATGTTCATAACTTCGATGAACCAAAGCAAGATATATATCGACCTTTAAATCAAACTGGTTCTCTTCTTCTTCTTCTTTTGGTATACAATATAGTCTGATACATGTATATATTTTAAATTGCACTATAGTTCCGTAACTTTCTATCCAGGCGTATAAGCCAACATCGACAAGTGCGTACATTTTTTAAATCAATATTTTTGGTATGTACCAGTCTGTCCTTTACTATAATTGACAAATTACATTTTCCCAATTTTAACCCTCGGAAAAAATATGTATATAGATTTTTATTTCTTCAAATCTTTTTTTTTTTGTGGTATTTTTTATATTTTCATAAATAATATTCTTTACACCAGAAATGTTATTTATAAACAAGCGTACGAGTTAAATTATTGGCATCATATCACTTTCGGACACACAAGACAGAGATGTGTATTATACACCTGATAGTTCAAAATGGAAAGTTATAAGTTTGCCGTGTACACTGATCAATACCTACAGAAGTGAAACGATGCATGAACTTGCAAGCCCGACAGGAAATCGCTTGAATACCCGGACGTGTCACCTGAGTCCTCACACCCCTCACAATACCTTTGGGAGTAATACCTTTAGCCATGCTGGTGATCAGATGAGGAAAGATCCGAATTTATTTGAATAAAGTTTATTACTTTAAAGAATTATGAACGAATTAGATTTTTGAAAACAATTTTCACGGAACACTTATTTATTATTTGAACTGTGACTCTTTAACTAATTCCAATATTAACAGTTTAAAAATAACAGATATATAATAATGGTCATTTAAAAAAAAATAAGAACATTTTCCGTATCAAGTTTATAGTTAGTCAGATAAAACAATCGTAGGATTGACAAGATATCGACACGCAATTACGACTACATCGGTTACTGTAGTTTTGGTCCTTTGTGTTTTATAGACATATCGTGATTATAATCGTAGAAGATGACAAGATGGCGGAGCGAAGAAAATTGATACTCAAATTTTAAAATCGATGTTGATCTCTTATCTAGCGGAATAAAACTTTAATATCTATAAATTTGAGCCTTTTTATACAGAATGGACATAATATCAATTTTTGATTTTTTTGCGAAGTTTCCCTTTAATACAAATGTTATAAAACTGGCTTTTTTGTATTGGTCCTGTTGTAGTTTGTGGATATCTGTATAATTTTGGATCCGAGACTCGAAAACTGTTCTTGAATGAAGTTGTCTTAGTCATGTTAGTTGGTTAATAAAAGTATCAATATATGGACTTTTTCATATTGGCCCTGTAACATGCCCTTGATATTAATAATGGCCTCGGACAGTTGTAATGGCCATCGGCGTTGCCTCAGGGCCATTACAACCATCCTTGGCCATTATTAATACCTCGGGCACGTCAGACTCGGACTTCTCTTGAACTGAATTTTAATGTGCGTATTGTTATTCTTTTACTTTTCTACATTGGCTAGAGGTATAGGGGGAGGGTTGAGATCTCATAAACATGTTTAACCCCGCCGCAATTTTGCGCCTGTCCCAAGTCAGGAGCCTCTGGCCTTTGTTAGTCTTGTATGATTTTAATTTTTAGTTTCTTGTGTATAATTCGGAGTTTAGTATGACGTCCATTATCACTGTACTATTATGCATATTTTAGGGGCCAGCTGAAGGACACCTACGGGTGCGGGAATTCTCGCTACATTGAAGACCCATTGGTTGCCTTCGGCTGTTGTTTGCTCTATGGTCGGGTGGTTGTCGCTTTGACATATTCACCATTTCCTTTCTCAATTTTATAGTAAACAAAAATATCACCGAATGTACCGAGACTAAAAACAATTTCTGACGATGTTATACTAAAAGAGTATATGTTTTCCAATCAAAGGGTGGGACATAAAATATTTCATAATACATTGTGTACAATTTAAATCTTAAATCAGTGTTTCATAGTCAAACCAGACAATAAGTATTTTAAGTAATTTCTATCTAAAACAGAAACTGTATTATTTTGTGCACCATTGAATGTATTACGACTATTAGATATGTATGCCTTTTTAGTAACTATTTTGGAATCAAATTTCATCAGGATCATATTTAAATTTTGGACCAAAACAGCGGCATGGCGATAAACTGCAGATCAATTGTTTACATGCGACTTTCTTCAAAAATTAATACAGTAGACCAAAAATTTGGAGTTGGGAGGGGAGAAGTCTAAGATTGAAAAGTGAAACCTTTTTTTCTGTTTACTTAATAATTTAAATTAAGACACATCTCTCCCCGGTTTATCTTCCTTGGATCATATTTTTGAGGGAAAGAATGACAATTTACCTATACTCAATAACCCTTCAGTAAAGATTTTTCGTCCACACATTTCCAAAATGGTCACGTAAATTAATGACGTCATGTGTTAAAACAGTAATTGCCCAATCAAATCTGAATATATCATCTAATCTGCACGGATCAGGTTTACCTACGTCGTCCGGGGTGATTAGGGTCACTCGAGCATTGCAGATTAAATGATATATTTCGACTTACTTGCATTTGTATTACTTTTTGTAATAAACAAAACATATTAAACTAGGTCAGGCTTTGTCTGCTGGTCCAAAGGCAAGATAGATACGAAACAATGCTCTTTCACGACGAATACCAATTCATTTTGGTTGATATATTTTTATAATTGCAATACTTTCCTGTTTTATTTTTGGCATATTTGATTTGAAAATAGAGAATGGAAGTGGGTAATGTGTCAAAAAGACAACAACCCGACCAAAGAAAAGATAACATTCGAAAGCCACCAATGTGTCTTCAATACAACGAGAACCTTTCAGACCCGGAGATGTGCTTCACAGCTTTCAACTTGAAACTTATTTGCGCAAACGTAATATTGGCGCATCTAGACGACAATTTCATTTTGTTCTATGAATATGAATAAAAAGATGTGGTATGAATTTCAATGAGACAACTCTATCCATCTCACAATGGTAAAAATGTTAAAAACAACTATAGGCCAAAGTACAGCTTCAACACGGAGTCTCGGCTCACACCGAACACCTCGATGTAAAGAGCCTTAAAATGACAAGTGTAAAACAATTCAAATAGGAATATCAACGATCTAATGTATATAAAAACAAACGAGGAAAGAACCACACCAACAAAAAGCATCAGGTTCCTGACTTACTGCAGAATATGTGTATAAAATGCAATGGGTTTTAACGTTTAACAGGCACTATTCTTCACCCTAAACCGTAGTATAACATTAAAACATAAGAAGAAACGCTATAATATATCATCTGTAATACGACCAAAAAGAAAATTAAACCTAAAATAGAGAACATACACTGAACGAATAAATCAAAGTTTGATCTATGACTCAACATAAATACAATATTAAAACGTAGGTGTACCGACGATATATTAGAATACAATGTTAATAAATGACAAAAAACAAATAATTAAAAATGTTAAACAGAAACGGCCAAAATGTCTAAAAATTAACACTAGCAGCGAAGAAATACCTTAATGTAATTGAAACCGCTTAAGTTAGGAACAATTGATACATAATTGATCCGATATAGTGTCAATACAGTTGATAGTCAAACTCAGAACCGATCTATTCTTATTATATTTAGTAGAAAATAAGCTTATTACATATGGATACCTTTATGATAATTTTGCTACGAATAAGCATCATTTGTTTTAACTATAGTTATCAAAGGTACCAGGATTATAATTTAGTACGCCAGACACGCGTTTCGTCTTCATAAGACGCATCAGTGACGCTCATATCAAAATAGTTATAAACCAAAGAAATATACACCGACAATCTTTTCAAAGGACTAATATATAGCTGGCTCCCTCTGCTAACAATTAATATTTTTACCAATCCAGGATACAAAGTGCGACAATGACAAGTTACGATGTACAAAGATAAAAAGCCCAAAATGGACATATTTATATTTTCTTTGTCCTGAATGTTCTTGCATTTATTTTTACTGAGGTCCTGTTATGTAATGGTGTTGAAATTTAATGTTATATTTAATATTACCATGATTGCGAGAGCTTTGGCTAGCAGCAAGACAAGAATCAATCCACCCTTTTTTCTTAAAGTGTCTAGTACCAAGTCAGGATAATGGCCATTGTTATATTATAGTTTGTTTCTGTGTGTGTGTTACTTTTTTGTGGTGTTTTTGTTGTGTCGTAGTTCTCCTCTTATATTTGATGCGTTTCCGTCAGTTTTAGTTTGTAACCCGGATTATTTTTTCTCAATCGATTTATGAATTTCGAACAGCGGTACACTACTGTTTCCCATATTCTTAAATGGTTTTGATTGTTTTCGAAATACAGGAATTTGAATAAATCAATATCTAGTTTTAAGACGTTATATTTCATTTATAAATTATAACTTCATTTTCGCTGCATACTTAGCTTGCGCTATCAAAATTCTCATGCACAAAGAAGATCTTATGTCAGTTTGTACAAACTGCATGAAATACAAAAGGATCGACATGTTTTTTTGAAAAAGTTTGAGCCTTTCCTTAAATTTCGGGTTAACCCTGGCTTCTTTTTCCAAAAATGCAATGAAATTCTGTCTGTCTCTCTGTATCTCTGCAGTAGACATATGTATTTTGCCATGGTTTCTCACGTGCATTTTGCAAACGAAATATAGATACAAAACATCATCAACACTACATATTTCGTAGTAATAATCGATTGAATTTTTCACATCGTCACACTGGCAAACATTGTTATTGTTTTTTTCGTAGGCTTCTAATCTAAGTGTGTATAGTTTACATTTTTCTTCATACTGACTTTCAATTTCAGGCAACATAACATTTGAATTCAACCAGGTAGCTATATGTTGCTCATACTTTGAGTAAGCACGTGCACTTATTTCATTTTTGTTTTCCAGGTGTTCCATGAAATATGCTAACCATTGAATATGTATTGAGTCTTTTTGTCCTAGTTGTTCTAGATATTGAAACTGATGACTGAAAATGGAATTAAATGATAATTCTCTCAAATATTTCCTTTCCGGTTCCTTGAATATATGACGTAATGCACTTTGGTATAAAAACATATGATCATGATCGCCAAACTTCATCCATTTTCTTAAACGTATAGATGCTTGTTTTTGCATAAGTTTCAACTGACGTAGACTCAAATTGTTCTTGTCTACTAAAGCAGAACAAATATGCATCGTGTTATCAAAATTACATAAACCCATTACCGGTTCAATTTGGAATGAGTTCATGAATTTAAAAACAATATGAAGTCCATTTATATAAATTTTCCAAAACGAGTTTCTATATAATATGTAATTTTCCTGGTCTCCAACCTCACGTCTACATTTCGCATGTTGTGTTTGAATGAGACCATAATGTCTAAAACTGTATTGAAGGCGACAGGTCCAATCATAGATGTGTCGCACTTTATGATTGAAAAGCATTTTATATATCAACAAACTTTCTATTTCCAAGGTTGGTTTGGTTTGGGAAACACGAATGCTTACCATCCATTTCATTACACTATCTTGTTTGTAAATCTTGGCTAAATAATACGGGGATATCTTGTTAAAATCGAAACAGTCCAATATATCTGAACCAAACAACAAAGTGGATTTCTTTAGAAACTCTATAAAACCCTTGGCTGCTGCTAAATGTACAAGACTTAAATGGTTCACATTGGATTCACACAATAGCGTTTTGATTTTTCTTCGTCTTATTCCTTTAGATGTGAATAAATTGTCTAACAAAAACTCGGCAGTTTCATCATATTGCTGGGCGCTGCTGTAATCATAAATCAATTGTTGAGTTCTGTTCTCAGAAACGAACTGTAGTACTTGAAATGGAAAACTATTACCATAGCGCAAAGTTATTTTACCATTGTCCAAAAAGGGACCATTAAGAACCAAAATATTCAAAGCTGATTGATCTTGAACGGACAAATGTGATACAGTCATTCCTTTATTCAACAAAAATAATGTTCCTAACAAATTTCCTCCCATAGCAGCTCTATGAAGTAAATTATATCCATCCTTATCATAACAATTATCTAACATTTTGCCGGAATAATCTTTGAGGTATTTGTTTAGAAATTCGCTGTTATGATACATTGCTTGAGTATTTCGATCGTTCATAACAATCTCATGGAGAGGACTTAGGCTACCGTCACATTTTAGAGAATTATTTTTTGTTAAAAAGAATTCTGCAATATTTGGTCCTTCATATTCTGTAATAAACTGAAGTAAAGGTGGATTGTTGTGCACAATATGTTGGAATTGCTCCTCAGCGTAAATTTTAAGCATCAAAACTGGGTAAATCCTAGATTTGCGGATTGCTATCGTTAGTAAATCTGATACATTAAAGTTCACAAACCCGTCCATTTGTTTAAGATACATCAGTGTTTTTAATATACAAAGCTCATGGTTCGTCAAAAAAGTTTTAAAGTTTGACGAACATTTCGTGTAAAACACATCTGTAATAGAACATCCTTTAGGAATTCGTAAAGGATCAAAGGACTGACGTGTATGCATTGAATGAAATATTTCGTCAACAGGTGTTTTTTTAGTTGCATCCTTCTGAGTCAAAAGTCTCTTAACATCATAGTCAGATAACATTTTAAATGCAATATCAAATCCTACATAGATTCCGCTTTTAGCAGCGTAGTGTAGAAAATTCCTTCCTCCATTATCCGTACGAAGAAGATTATGCCTAGAATGCAGACAAACCTGAAATATCGTCAATATGATCTCGTGCTCTTCAACGCCGACATCAATGCTGTCATCTTTTTGTCTCAATGGAAGTAGCATGCTGTAATGTAAAAGGCTTCTACCTCTATGATCAAGACTATCGGGAACATCAATATGATATTCGTCGTTACTGTTGTGAAAGACGTACAACGTAAAAGATCGACATATGGCTGAGGAATGAAATACACTAGATCCGTTTACAGTGGTAGCGGAGAAGTTAAAATTATTTTTTCTCAGAGTCATACCTATGAAAATATAGTTATAATAACAAAACGCATAGTGCAACGGAGTAGCTTCATCGGCATCTCGTTGTTCCCAGTCTCTGAATCCATGATTGTGCATAAACAATATCATATCAGTGGTACCATGCATTGCTACAACGTGAGCGAGAGTTGCCCCAACTGGACATTGTTCTGTTGTTAATGAATCCAATTCTAAATTATCTAACTTGGCCCTTAATTCAATGATATTAAATGAATGAACACATCTTTTTGTTAAATTGGCACCATTCAGATATAAATGATAGAAAATATCTGCTCTATTATGCCTTACAGCTGTCATTAATGGCGTTTTTCCGTCAAAAGTTGTACAGTTAATAGCACTATTGCTTTTGCGTAATAGTATTTTAACAATCGAAAGATGACCATTCCGTACAGCAGTATTTAAAGCCGTTTCGCAAGTAATTAATCGCCAATCGTCATAGAAGAATGTTTTGATATGAACATCTTGATTGAGGGTTAATCCTGATCTAATCTTATTAAATTTTATAGTTTGTTGTTGTCTGTTAGATAGCAATGGCAGCCAGTAAAAAATACCATTACATGATAAACATTCATCCTTTGTGCCAGTATCAAGCAATAATCTTACAATCTGCGTGTGACCTTTCTCACTTGCTTTGTATAAAGAGTGAGTGTCTGAAAAACTTTTGTTGTAGTTTAGTAAAAGCTTCACTATATCCAACTGACCATGTTCTACGGCAAGATGGAAGGAATTTAGATGCATATCATTTTCTGAATATATAAGATATCGATATTGTTGCAGAAGCATTTCGGCAACATATTTATGCCCGTTTTGGGCAGCAATATGTAAAACATTATAGCCACAAAAATAAATATATTTGCACAATTTGACTATATCATAAGTGGTGCTTATGCTAGTGTATATGTGTGTATTTTGATCTTTATCATAACTGGATTTTAGTATGGACGAATAGTTATGAACCACGGAAAATGAGTAGTTTGCTCCATTGTGTAGTAAACATCGTAAAGTCTTCTCATTTCCTTGACTAGCTGCTATAAATGCTGGAGACTGACCCATCGTGTTGACCGAATTTATTGCAGCAACCCCAATATAATTGAGTAGCAGATCCGTCGTATGGTAATCATTATATTTCCAAACTACTTGATAGAGTAATTCTAAGTGTAACATTTTGTCCCTTCTCAATAAATCTTTGACGAAACTTAATAACCTGGTTTCGAACTCAATATTTTTGCTCATTGCAACATGATGAATAAGCTCTGTCAGATTATTTTTCGATGTCGATTTAATTTTGAATTTTCCAAGCAAGTATTCCGCGAATAACTTGTGACCATACTCTTTATGAACAAAAAATTTCATTTTGTTTCTCCTTTCATCAGTTAAAAAGTCACTGATAGATTTGTGTAAAAACGACATTTTTCCGTCTTCAAATTTAAGAAAATGTCCCAATTCATTTCCAAGTAATATTTCTAGTTGCCTCCTTTTACTAGTGTTCTTAATTTGTGATACTTCAATGAGATGAGCAGTATCAATAGGATTTTGAATAGTGCACAGAACTTCAAATACCGGTAAGAAATCAGTAAATAAATTTCCAGAATCTCTAAAAATTCTGTTGAAATTTAATTGATATAACAGTGCAAGAGAGTTTGGCACATTCCTCAAGTCAAAAGTATCTGTTTTCCTGCAGTACTGTAGATATTGTTTAACGTGAAGAAAATTTCCATTGGCAGCTCTTGTCAGTGTTGTGATCTGAGGTTCGGTAAGCTCACTTGTTTTACGGACGTAATTTTGTACATCCTTTAAATTGTATGAATCCAATGTATTCAAATAGATATGCGTTAACAATTCATCTTGGAATTGAAAATTGCTATGAATATTATCAATGTTTCTTGAAGTCATAATAAATTTAAAATTAGATGGAAATCTTTGAATTTGAGTCATAAAAAAATGAAACAAATTATTTTCACCGACAGATTCACATTCATCCAAAGCGTCAATAAGGATTATAAATTCCTCATTGATCCAATGACCTTGCAATGGATTTAAAATAGACATTTCAAAACAAGAAACTGGATCTTTATAACATCGTATTCCGTCTAAAAAATCTAAAGCAATATCATCAGCTAGAATGGCGTTTCCCATTTCAGGATAGCGTTTGATAATTGCACTTGCAAGATTTCGAATGAATGTTCCAGCGTTTAAGGTCAAGGCCATATCATGTCTACAAAAATGGTAAGCTAGAACTTGTTTCCGAAAATCATACCATGTGGATGACCTATTGGCACATATTATATTAGATATTATGGACGACTTTCCATACCCCATATCTGCCGTCAATAAGACTCCGTTTGCCTCGAGTAAATGTTTATCTACTGTATCCTTTAACCATCGCCTGTCTATTATGCTTTCGTTATTTAATCTTTGGACATACAAGTCGAAGTCCAATTCACTTTTCCAGTGCTGGGAAAATCGCATACTTAAACAACCTACAATGTATTAAAGGAAATGTAGATGTAAATAAAATGGATAATGTACATGCATCTACAAATTCAAACCATTTCTTGGTAGTGGAATGCAAATGGAAGAAGAACAAAACATGAAAAGGAGTAACAAGTAAAATAACAAAAATAATTTTACGAAGGGTTATTGTTGGCCCTAAAATTCAATAAAATTTACTTTCCACTGTGAAATAACATTTGGTTCAATTTCATACAATAGTTGTCAAACTTGTCGCAACCATACGCAAGATAGACAAATAAACAATCTTAGAAATATAAGATCGTACAGTTTTGGTTATAAATGTGACATGGAAATATCGCATTTGAAGTGCAAACTTTACTCATTGGTCTTCCTTCATATTTCACAATTTTCACAATTGATTCATTACAGTTCAGAAGCAAACAAATGTTTGATGATACTGTTAATTGTGATATCTGTTTTCTCTAGATCACCTAACAGTTTAAACATATGCAAACATTTCCAGTGTTACGTATGCTTGTAGTGATTCAACATGTATGTTTTCCTTGAGAAAAATGATGCAATAGGCGATAAACTTATGTGATGTGATCAGTTGTAACATGTATTTTGATATATAATATAAATTTTTTGTCCATTATTTTTTCCCCGATTCCTTCATGTTTAAACCCTTCTGTTTGACCAAAATATGACCACATATCAATTTCAGCCGCGGGCGTATGAGGAATGAACCACTCCTTTTTCTACAAACTCTTGTGCGTTTTTAAATTTTGGTTATTATATTTCTTTTACTATGTTATTTATTTTCACTTCTTAATTGTGTTCATTTAAACCATACTATACATTGGCAGTAAATCAAATATGATGCCCTTTCAATGTTATTTTCTAGAAGAAAGATAGAAATATCAAACTTATCGGTTGTGTTACGCGTTTGTACGTACAATCTCTCAGATATCCAGAAATTTCAAGTTATCACCCCTTGTTTTAATTTTGTCAGGTTCATTAAGGATGACGGTAGTATGTGCCAAATGAATCCAATTGCGATTCACCAATCATGAAATCCGATAAGATTTTGAACATTTTTGCTCATGCGTTGTATTTTGATCCATACAAAAAAAATCGTCCCCATGATTCATACTTCTAAATTTTATATTTTTTACTTTTTCATAACATATCATAAATCCTATGTTACCAACATTAATTGTAATAATTGACTACAGATGGGTCAAGGTGTGCAATTGTTTCTCCGTAAGCGGTAATGGTAACATTTTGTTCTGTTGCTCAGTTCATATCGTGAACTTGGATATGTATGATGGCTCGTTTCGAAGCTGATACATCTTCACATATGTGGTTAAATGTTCGGGGGTACGAAGTGAGATTACTTTTTCGGTAAATTAGCAAAACTCGAGTATCCGTTCGTGATGCGGCTCCTCGTGGTAAAAAATCAAATTTTAACATAATAAGTTCTTTGAAAATTAAATACTTTGAACACTTTTTATACATTCATAGTTTTTATACATTTATTATATATATGTTCCCCTACTTTCTAAATCAACACAAATGGTTAGGCTCAGTCACTTGTTTATCATAGAAATGTGTCAAATATCACTACACAGAAACTTTTTGTTTACAATCAACTTTTGAGTTCCTCATTTCAAGGCACATTATGGATATGGTCCAAGATCAGACGCCATCCGGATGTGTCAGTTTATGACTCAAAATTGTATAAATACAATAAATTCCCGTCAATGTGTTTGTATTATCTTTCCTTTTTGCTGGTGTGTTTTATATAAGCGATTTTTGTTTTTCATTGGTTCTTATAACGTGACTCTGTACTCCAGTCCTTATGTTATTGTTCTATTATATGTCAGTATGTTATAGTTCTATTAAAAATTAGAAAATACGTTGAACGACAAACGACAAAATTGTTTTAGACACGTAGTGGTTTTGACCTTTTGTGGATTCTTAGACATTCTAAAAAACTTCTGGATTTTTTTAAATCTCAGCCTATTTCTGAAATTAATTCTAACATATTTTGATTTTTAAACCTTTATGCCAACATTCCCAATGTATAATTATAAAATTGGTTTGTATAAACATTGAAAGACACAATTTCTTCTTATATAACGTATACATTTCTGACGTCAGACACGTGAAGCAATGAATGTGTTTATAATTTGATAGTTGCTTTTGTTCTTTTTTGTAATAGTGTTTCTTTCAAAATTAACACAGTGATGTTACATATTTTTACTATTTTATTTATTATGTCTGTTTTGTTCACGCATCGTTGTAAATATAACGGGATTTGATGAGACTGTCGTGCAAATTAGAGGTTTAGCGGTATGAAACCAGATTCTATTCACCATATTTTACATTTAAAAATACCTGTACCAAGTCAGAAATATGGCAGTTGTCCATTCGTTTTTTTATATGTTTTGTCGTTTGATTTTGCCATATGATTAGGAACTTTTCGATTGAGTTTTCCTCGGAGCTTAGTATTTTTTTTTATTTCACTTTTTAAGACACAATATCTATCTTACTACCGTGGTAGGTTTCTCTATATATATATATATATATATATATATATCTTTACCTTCATTCGATGAATCCAATTGCATAGAAAATATAAATGACATGGTTATATAAATTAAAAGTATGAGAACACTTAAATCTTTTAGAACATTCTTCATAGTGGATGAAATGATGTTTTGGTGTGTTTGTTTAGGCTTAATTGTTGATTCCAGTATCATAGTGTTTATTCTGTCTTTAAATGTGTTTCTAGCTGAAACAAAAGCTACTTTCTGCAAGTCAGCACAAGGTGAGAGTTGTTCAATACTGTCTCTTACTAAAATGAATGTTTCGCGTGCGGCTTGATGTTGTAAGAGGCAGGTAGGAATTCCTTCTGTTGTAACAAGCTCTTCCAAAAGATTTACAGCCACTTTGGCACTTTCTTTACCAAATATATTAGGGACTTTTAAAATCTTTATGAAGCTCTGTAGGCACATTTTTTTCTCCGTGTCATCTACACTGATCCTATAGTTATGAGCAAAGCTGTGGTTTCTATGCCTTTGAATATCTTTTATTACTAATTGATCTATAATAAAGATTTTCATATTCATAAACAAGGATATAATCGCACCAAGATCTTGAAAAATTCCTTGTCTGAACTGGTGAACATCACGAACAAATATTTCCGATATAGCCAGGGGCGTAGCTGCCGTTAGGCACTATAGGCACGTGCCTACACATTATTTTTTCAAAAATTACTTTTTACGGCCCTAATAATCTAACTTTTAGATTCGAATCATTCCCCATCCCTTTCGAGATGCACGCGAAGTCATCACAACTCTTTAATCATCGTGTCAAACGACACTGTATTCTAGTATGTCCTGATTATTGTTGTTGATTGAAAAAGTTTGAAAGAATAATTTATGTGCAGACAGTAACTTAGTTAACCGTATTTAGTTTTTAACTATACAGATCGAGTCAGACATTTACCGGTAATTGAATTGATTATTCAGTTGTGAAAAATGTCAGAACCCAAAGAAAAACCCAAATTAAAAAATAGAACTATAGACGAAATGTTTAAGAAAATAAGAGAAAGTGAATCTCCAGAAAATCAAAATGAAACGCCGAAGGTATCAAAGCAAATCTCGGAAATTTTAAAATATAAGTGACGAAAATGAAGAAACAGTTGTAATGGCGGGGAGCCAGACTGACTTAGGTGAAGCAGTGACAGCTACGTCCGACTTGACGCCTTCTACATGTAGCTCCAGTTCAAATTTCACTCTTAGTCTAATCAGCAAATATGAACCTCCATACCCTGACATTGCTAAATTATCTGATATGGATGACCTAATAAAACAAAAACTGTTGTCTACAAAGTGGAATGACTCTCACTTATTTAAATTCCCAAGCAGGTACATTGTAGGTGCATAAATCAGAAAATATATATTTGATAAATTCAGTTTGTGTTGAATTTACATGAGTATGCACGCATCTAGCTTACGGTTACCTATAATAACGGTAGATGTTATCATCTTCGAGCTTTCGTCTCTGGTGAATATATTTGTCTCATTGGCAACTACCAAACCACATGATCATCTTTAAAACAACTCGTATGTTCAGGGTGTTTGGACAAAAGCAGAGAAAACTTCAAAGTTCCTGGCTTCAAAATCATCCATGGATGCGCTATTCGGTATCAACTGACGCACTTTACTGTGCTTATTGTGTGCTTTTCTCATCAAAAGACAGTAAAGAAAAGTCGTTCTCAAAAACGCCTATTTCGAATTGGAAGAATCTTGAATATATTTATATATAATATAAGAAGTGTAAATATCAAAGACATTATTGACAAATTTTCAGTGAAAAAAAAAACAGACACCTTAATTTCGTTTAAACGTTGTGATTTTGTCATGGTTTTCCCTGAAAATTTAGTACTTTATTAGTTTGACTTTGATGGTTTCTTTTATGTTTGAACTTTTTAACATTGTCCTCATGTGCATATAATATAAATGTTGAAAACAATTTCTGGACAGTCATTCATCAGTCAGTTGTAATTATTAAATAAATAATTAAACTTTACTTTTTTCGTGTATATTTCATGAGAAAAATAACCAGTGAATTGAACGTTTTTTGTGCAACGAAATCAAAAATTTTGCATCCAGAAATGCTCAAAACCGTTTTCCGTCGGGGGGCGAAGCGGGGGCGAAGCTTCGCCCCCCCTGAACCCCCTATCAGGGCTTTGCCCTGGACCCATTCGGGGCCTTCAGCGGCCCCCAGACCCCCTGCCGATTGGTGCCTACACTTCAATTTAACTCTGGCTACGCCCCTGATAGCTTCATATGAATCTGGTGTCGAGTGTGGAAAGTCTATGGTGTCAATCTCCTTCCAGTTGATTTTGTCCCATTGTTTCTTATATCGACAAAATTTACGAAGTTCTTCTTTCCATGATTTGCAAATGTTGCACCACTGACTGAAGTTATTTCCGTATTTTCTACTACAGTTTATAGTACATTTCAAGCCACTGGGTATTCGTTGTAAGATATCTTGATGTGCTGTTTTAATAGTGTCTAATACAAAGTCTTGTAATCCGAATACACAAAATTTTAAACCAAGGGCAACGGAAATAAAATTGTCTAATTCTTTACCATCAATAGCGGCCATTATCTTTCAGTGCATAACAAATTCGATTTACACACAGAAAGGTTTATCAAATTAGCATGTTTAAAGTCCGATATCCATATAGATAACATTGTTAACATGATTACGATATTATTGGACGCACACAATTTAAAGTGTTATCTTTATATTGTGACAAGTAACCCCCAGGGCATATATTTTTTTATTTTTATATTATGCTGTAAATATGTTATTTCCCTGTTATAGATAAGATATATGTTTTGAATTGTTGATAATGTTATTCATTCTATATGAGTGCTAAGTTCCTATGATAATATAACTAAACTGTTTGTTTATTGTTCATTGAAGAGATATTTTCATAAAATAATCCAAGTCAGGAATGTTTTCATTTTTGCCTAAATTGTAAACATCAAGATTTTTGTTAAAATGACTTTCCATATATTTTTATGTTTACCTAGTCATGGTAAATGCTTTAATAATTGTGTTGTGTATTGACTTGTACCAACAAATGGGTAGAAAATGAGAAATGTTGTGATATTTAGATTTTGAGACTTGTTGTTATTTTGAGAAAGTTCCCGTACTTTTTCATCTGTAACTTTTTCGGGATCGACCCCACTTTAGACATACTTTCTGTCAATTTTGGACAATGACAGCCAAACTTACTTATATACACTCTTTTCTAAAGTCGAACTGAGTTTGAGAATTTACTTTTCCCCACTGAAGGTTATGCATTTTGCTTAAACTTGTCGATCTTCGTTTCTGTTACAGACAGCATGTATCGCTATCCGCCATTACTTCAGATGAACGGCTAGCGATTTCATTGGTTGATTAAAAGAATAAAGTATTTTACCTTAATTTTTGTAGAAATTGTTATAGAAATGTTTTATTTTACGATTAATGTTAGAAAATGTAAAAGTTTATATTTTAATAACTTTGTATTCTTTGTCGATTCAACTTGTTAAAGAATGGAGCTTTTTGATTGGCTATTGGTTACTGTGCACCGTGCAAGATGGGGCACTTAAGGGTATCGTGCATGCCCCTGTGCGGTACATTTGCACTGTCGTGCAGTGGCGGGTATTATATAACCTTTCGAAAACGCTGCACTGACGTCACTTTCACGCCATTTTATTAGGGATTGAACCGCTGCCAAAATTTTATTAGAAAGTAAGGCCAATTTTACGTTTAGAAACTTATTTATTTAACTAAATTTTCTTATTGGAAAAACGTAATTTTACAGAGATTTTAATGATAATTTCTAGAAGTTTATTTTCATTTCAAAAGTAACTTTTAAAGGCTGTTTTACGAATTTATGGTTCAAAATTTCATTGTTTTGGAATGGTAAAGTTTTGTTTAAGTACATTTTACCGGAAAGTTAGATTTTTCTATTTAAGAGTCCAAAGCCAATCAAACTATTTTTGCGTTTAAATTATAGACTGTGTTATAGGATTTTAAAGGTATATCTGAGAGTTCTTTGTTACACTTTTATTGTCCTCTATTTTACAAGACATACGCTACTAGTAAAGTCTCTAGTACACTTGTCTACATTTACGCAAATTAAATATATTAGATAAGGCAATAGGGACACAAAACATACGCTACTAGTAAAGTCTCTAGTACACTTGTTTTGTTTAAATAATTATAAATAGGGAGATTAGTTAAAAGACATACTCTACTAGTAAAGTCTCTAGTATTTTGTCTTGATTAAAATAATTGGAATAAGGATAAAGGGCTTACGCTACTAGTAAAGTTTCTAGTACATTTGTCCTGTTTAAATAACAGTTACTGTATAAATAGGGAGATTAGTCAAAAGACATACACTACTAGTAAAGTCTCTAGTATATTTGTCCTGTTAAAGTAATTAAGATAAGGATAAGGGTCTCAGGACTACACTGCTAGTAAAGTCTCTAGCAATTGTCTTGAAGTAAATAAGAAAACCAAGTTACAGATAAACACTATTTTGAGTAAACTTTGAGATAAATTAGATGGCATATGCTGCTAGTAAAGTCTCTAGCACAATTGTCATAATAGCTTAAATTTGTATAAACTGAGATTAATTGATTTTTTTCTTCATAAATCTATTTGTACATTCATTTACAAGTAAATACTAAAAAAAAACCTTTAGATCTAAGGCATACGCTCTAGCACAGGGTCAGCTAGCACACTTGCCTCTCTAAATTTTATACACCTGATAACGCTCTAGCACAGGGTCAGCTAGCACACTTTCTGGTGTATTAAACATAAATATTTAAAACATTTTAAACACAAAACTTTTTAGATCTAAGGCATACGCTCTAGCACAGGGTCAGCTAGCACACTTGCCTCTAAATTTTGTACACCTGATAACGCTCTAGCACAGGGTCAGCTAGCACACTTTCTTGTGTACTAAAAGTTATAACGTTTATAATAAAGAGTTTAATACATTAAAAACCTTTTAGAACTTAGGCATACGCTCTAGCACAGGGTCAGCTAGCACACTTGCCTCTAAATTTTATACACTTGATAACGCTCTAGCACAGAGTCAGCTAGCACACTTTCTTGTGTATTAAATTGTTGAATATTCTTATTGTTTATGTAACGTTACCAATTTAAACTCAGAAGTTAGGTACTCAGTTAAACCTTTAAGTGATATATATATATACCTCAGATATACCTTGTTAATATTAGACATACGCTACTAGTAAAGTCTCTAGTACACTTGTCTCTTTGTTATATGTAATATTTGCTACTGGTCTCATTGTTATATACCAGTGTCAGTGTATCTGAAGAAAACCCTAGTCAAATAATAAACACACTATTGTTATTCATATTTTTATTGGTTAACTGTAGTCCTTAATAGTCCATTATATATATTGAAAGTGACCATAACATCATGCCAATAATAAAGTATTGAACTTGAAAACGTATTTCCCTTTACTTTAGATTTTAACAAATCTAGCGAGACATAGAGTTTGCTTTTCCAGTCATTATATCTGGTTTATTGTGTCACCTCAGTTGGTTCTGATTTTGAGATTTAGTCTTGGGTCAAGGTCTTGTGTACGTTCATTGTTTGGTAGTTTGCTGACAACCTTATTTGCCATATAGCTCTTGCGCGCTACATTTTTGGCATCCTCGGTGGGATCTGCTTTTCATTTGCGGATCCAGTGATACGAATATCTTTTAATTATGGTAAAAAGGAAGAATCCAGCACTACCCAGACCAGGTGAAAGGAGCGAAATAGACACAGAGACAGATGTCATCGAGACTGACACAGATTGTAATATGTACACAGACTTTTCAGAGCCAGAAACTGACGACAGAGATGTTACAGTAATACCTAAAGTAAGCGTGATAAACTTGCCCAGCACTAGCTCTATACCAATTAGTTCAGATATCAGACCAAGAAGAAGTTTGAGACTGTCCAGGAAGAGAGAAGTCCACACAGAGAGTGAGAGAGAAGAACCTGAAATGCAAAGTCATGGTGACACAGCTGGTGTTTATGGTATAATTAAAGGGGCATTTCAAGAAATGACCGGTCAACTGGTGACAGCAATCCAATCAGCATTCAAGGGTTTCCACAGTGATACCAAGTTAACTGAAAAGGGGGAGACTAGAAAAGCAAAGAAAAGACCAACAAAGTCCAAAAGTGACCCAGGCAGATTACATCCTGTGATGTCCAACTTTGCCATCCAGTCAGACAGTGATGATAGTTCAGATGAAAGCAGCTATGAAGATTCTATAGAAGGCAGTATAGAAACATGTTACATAACAGAACCCAAAAGAAAACCTGCTATGTCTAGTAATGTTAAATTACCTGCTTATACAGGCAAAGAAAAATGGGAGGTGTACTACAATAGATTTGAAGCTGTTTCTAAACTGAGTCATTGGGACGACAACACCAAATTAGCAGAGCTACTTCCTCGTCTACAAGGAGAAGCAGGTGACTTTGCCTTTGATCAACTTGCCCAAAGAACATTATCAAGCTATACTAGGTTAACCAAAGAGATACACAACAGATTTGGAACTTTCGAGACCAAGAAAAACTACAAAACATTGTTTAATAGACGAAACCAGAAATCTGACGAGAAACCAGAGGCTTATGCAGCAGAGCTGAAACGGATTTATGACAAAGCTTACAAAAACAGAGATATGAAAATTAGGCAAGAGGACCTGTTACAAAGATTTCTGATGGGACTTTCTGACCATGACAGTAGGGTCCATGTGGAGCTATATAAAGAACCAAACACCATTGAAGAAGCAGTGCAAGAAGTTATCACTTTTACTGAAGCTATAAGTCCACAAGAAGACCATACAGTAAGCAAATTTAAGAAGCAAGTTAGGCAGGTTAAGGGAAAACAGAAAACTTACAGTAAAAAGGGCAAAAACAAAGGAAAGAAACAAGATGACCAATCACTTAGTGAAGACAGTGACCAACCTAACCCTCCTAAACCAGGATTCACCACTGTAGATATTGAACAAATTAAAGATATCATAAAGAGAGTAAACCAAGAGCAAAGGAGAGATGAAAACATACAGAAACCAAATGGGTACCAGGGGAACTCCCATTTTAGCTCCACACCAAATTATGTACCAGATTCTAACAGTTACAATAGAAGAGAAAACATAAATACTGCAAATCCACCAAGTCAACAACAGGGGTATGGTAGTCAAGATACAAAGAAAAATTTTGCTTGTTATTATTGTGGCCAGCCAGGACATTTTGCCAGGAACTGCTTTAGTAACCCAAAAAGACAACCCGACTTTAAAAGAAGCCAACCATGGAATGAAGGAAGAACAAGGGAGGTTACTCCACCAACTCTAGATTTTAGGTCAGGGAAAACTGAGTCTTTCCCTGAAATAGCTTTAAACTAGAGAGGGTCAACTCCAATGACCAGGAGCTGACCCAGGGTTTTCAGGAGAAAGGTCAAATTTTGAGAGAGGAGAATAAAGAAGTGTCACATAGCAGCAGTAGTTCAGTAGAGGTTTTGAGTAGAAATAAAAGTAGTTTTAATGAGGTTATTGATTTCTCACAGGGTGAGAATGAAAATTTATGTTCAAGCTGTGACGACAGCAGTGAACAAAACTTGATTAGTCCACAATTTATTGGACGTCAAGTACTCCGCAGCGAAGGAGTTTATATTGAGGGTCATGTGCAAGGCACTGAAGTGAATTTTACAGTTGATACAGGGGCCTCTCGAACAGTGTTATCGAGAAGGGCTTTTCAACAAATACCATTTGCTAAAAGACCCCTCTTAAAGAAGTCAAATATGCTGGCTAGTGCCGATGGCAAACCACTACATGAGTTAGGGAAAGCCATTTTTGACATCAAATTAGGAGATTTACCTTTTGAGATTGAAGTTGTAGTTGCAGAGATTGAGGACGAAGCCTTGTTGGGTCTTGATGTACTTATGAAGGCAGATTGTGGACCAGCTAATTTAAGATTAAGCGATGGGATTATGCTGCTAGGTGATACTTCCATTCCCTGTCAACAAATTGGCCTACCTGAAAGAGTAAGAAAAATTAGAGTTGCTGATAATTTTTCTATACCGCCCAGAAGTGAAATGCTTATAGATGTTTTTATAGATAGATATGAAGATGACCAAATTTTAGGATCCTTTGATTTTGTTTTAGACCCCACTGAAGATATATTACAGAGATACCCCGTTGTTATGGCCCCTACTATAGTTAACATTGAAAAAGATGTAACCAGTTTAGTTAGAATATTAAACCCTTTTGATACAGAGTTTACTTTATATCAAGATACAGTTATTGGAGAAGCTGAAAGCTTGATAAAGGAACCAGAAATTTTAGTTTCATGCGAAGATAAAGCTGAAATCAGTAATTTTTCAGTAGTTAGACGTATTAAATTAGGTGACCATAAACCAGTTCAGTGGGAAACCAACACTGGAATTATTAGGAACATTTCAAAGAAAGGGACTGCAGATGGTGGGAAAAGTGGTATTGTTCCTGATCACTTACAGGATTTATTTTTAGAATCTACTAAAGAACGTTCAGCAGAAGAATGTGATATTATTTGTAATTTATTAAATAAATTTTCAAATGCTTTTTCTAAAAATGACATGGACCTTGGTTTAACTAATTTAACAGAACACTGTATAGAGACAGGGGATGCTAGACCAGTAAAGCAGCCACCAAGAAGAGTACCTTTGGCCTACGCTAATGAGGAAAAGAAGTTGGTAGATCAGATGTTACAACAAGGGATTATCCAGAAATCGCACAGTCCATGGGCATCTCCACTGGTTTTGGTTGTGAAGAAGTCTGGTAAGCTGAGACCATGCTGCGATTTTCGCAGGCTAAACAAGCTAAGTCGGCTCGATAGTTTTCCTATTCCACGCATACAGGACTGCCTCGATACTTTGAGTGGTTCCACCATTTTCAGTACTTTCGATTTGATCAGTGGTTTCAATCAGATCCCCGTAAAGAAAGAAGACATCCCTAAGACTGCATTCGTGACTAAGTATGGTCTATTTGAATACAAAACTCTCCCTTTTGGTCTTTGTAATGGGCCGTCCACCTGTCAAAGACTAATGGAATTAGTTTTAAACGGTTTACAGTGGCAAACTTGCCTAATTTACCTGGACGACATTATAGTCTTCTCCCCTAGTTTTGACCAGCATATTGAAAGACTAGAAGAGGTGCTCCTAAGAATTTTGGAGGCAGGGTTAAAGCTGAAACCAGAAAAATGCACTATGTTAAAGTCAGAAGTTGCATTTCTTGGTCATGTTGTATCAGGAAAAGGGGTTCAACCAAATCCAGATAACATTGCCAAAATTTTAGCTTGGTCAGTGCCAACAAATGTAACTGAAGTCCGTCAATTAATTGGGATGGGTAGCTATTATCGTCGTTTTATTAAAGATTTTTCTTCTCTTGTGAAGCCTTTAACAGAGCTCACTAAGAAGTCAAATGCATTTATCTGGTCGAATGAGTGCCAAAAATCTTTTGAACAACTTAAAGAAGTATTTATGAGTCCAGAAATAATGGGATATCCTTTAGACAAGGGAGATTTTATATTAGATACAGATGCAAGTGATTTTGCCATTGGAGCAGTTTTGAGCCAAATTCAAGATGGAAGACCCAGAGTGATCGCTTATGGCAGTCGTACCTTAAATAAAGCTGAGTGCAATTATTGCATTACAGACAAAGAATTGTTGGCAGTCCGTTATTTTATAGAATATTATAGGCAGTATTTATTGGGTAGAAGTTTTATGGTCAGGACTGACCACCAGGCCTTGATATGGTTATTTAGCCTTAAAGAGCCTAAGGGCAGGATTGCCCGGTGGATTGAAATACTATCCGCTTTTGATTTTACTGTAGAGTATAGACCAGGCCCCAAACATGGAAATGCAGATGCTATGTCACGATGCATAAACCCCCGTGAGTGTGATTGTCCCCAAACAGACCATATGGAATATTTGAAATGTGGTCCTTGTGCTAAATGCACAAGAAGAGCTCGTGACATGGTGACTTCCATGATTTCCCCCCCTTTTATAGAAGAAAAGAAAGTTTTTAAAAGTCTTAATGTAGTAAAGACAAGGAAACAGACAGAGGAAGCTAATACTTGGACCATTTGGAAAGCAGGACATACTATACCAGAGCTAAAGAAATTACAAGAGGAAGATGAAGCCATTGGTCATATTTTTAAATGGAAAACAGATGGGAAGAGACCGCCATGGAGAGATGTGGAAAGTTTGAGTCCAGCTACCCGACATTATTGGCACCTTTGGGAATCCTTATTTTTTAAAGAGAATTTACTCTTTAAAGAATTCTCTAAGCGAGATGAAACTGCTGACCAAATACAGTTTTTAACCCCACAGAAATTGAAACCTGAAATTTTAGCTCAAATGCATAATTCCATTACATCTGGGCATTTGGGAAGGAAAAAGACAAAGGCAAAGCTTTCCCAGAGATTTTATTGGTATGAGATGAGAGAGGACATCACCATATGGTTAGCAAAGTGTGATATTTGCCAGGCAAATAAACCTCCAGTAAAAGGATACAGGGCCCCTTTAGGAAGTATGCCTACTGGTGGACCATGGGATAGATTGGCTACTGATATTTTAGGCCCTCTTCCTGTCACACCAAGACATAATAAATATGTTTTAACGGTAACAGACCATTTTACAAAGTGGGTCGAGGTTTTTCCTGTACCGGACTCCACTGCTGTTACCTGTGCCTACTTGATTTTAAATGATGTTATATGTCGTTATGGTTGTCCACTTGCCTTACACTCTGATCAAGGTCGCAACTATGAAAGTGATATTTTTCAAGAGCTGTGTTCTATGTTAGACATTAGAAAAACAAGAACCAGTGTAAGAAATCCAAAGGGTAATGGTCAAACAGAGCGATTTAATCGCAGTTTACTGTCTATGATTAAATCTTATTTACAAGGTGAACAGACAGACTGGGATTTAAATCTCGGTTGTCTTGCAGGTGCTTACCGGTCTACTCCGAATGAATCCACCAGTCTTACTCCTAATTTGTTGATGTTAGGAACGGAAATCAGGTTTCCAGTTGAGGTGACACAAGCAAAAGTTTTGGTTCAAAGTGAAGTCCAAGTAAATCCAGGCGATTTTGTCTGTGAATTAAGAGAGAGGTTGCAAAAGGCTCATAGTGTTGCCAGAAAACATTTATCAGCAAATGCTAAAAGGCGTAAAGATTACTATGACCAGAAAGTAAACTTTGTCATTTATAATACTTTTGATAAAGTTTGGTACTTAAACGAGACCAGGAAGGAAGGCATAAGTCCAAAACTGCAACCCCTATACTTGGGACCTTGCCTTATTACCAAAAAGTTGAATGAAATAAATTTTCAAATACAACTAGATGCTAAGGGAACCAGAAAGGTTATTAATCATAACAAGTTGAAACCTTACATTGGTGAAAACATACCCAAGTGGATGAAAATAGTTGAAAAACAAATTTCTTAACTGTTGTTAATGGCCGGTTAAACTCCATTATCCTTTGTCTGTACTATACTTGAGTGATGAACTGAAAGTATAAAAATAAATTTTTTGTAAATATCAGTAGAGATATCAAATTTGAAATAAATTTGAATTCATGATTTTTATGAATTCTTCCAAAGAAATCTAACTTGACAAGTTAGGGATCAAATTTATATTTCGCTTAGCAATATAAAAATTGTAAAGTAATTAATTTTATTTCAAATAATATAAACTTGGTGTATGAAATTTTTATATACCGTTTAATAAGTATGTAATATAAACGTACCTTCTTTTGGCTTAAGGGTATAATTATCTCCCCTGTATAAAGCTAAAATAAACTTCAGATACACTGCCAGGTTATTTCTGGGACCAGACCTATTAAACTGGACAAGAGTTTTAAAGGTCTTATACTCTTTTTAGATGAGTTTCCAGTATGATGCCGCCAAGGCCAAGAGAAGGGCAACCATCTGTCTTCTCTGTACTGATTCTCCTGCTTATATGGGCCAGAAGCATAGAGTTGTAACACACATTTTGGTGAACCATGTGTCAGTTTCAAGAACACCTTACTTCTGCACACTTTGCCAGTTTAGATGCACCAACATGGATACTCTGAGACAGCATGTGAACTTTCATAGGCCGCACCAGACATTGAAGGATAGCTTTTCTGCCTTGCCAGACAAGGACTACTTTCTTATCTCAGATTCACCTTACTTCCCGCAGACAGGAAGAGATTTTAAACTGTTGCCTAGGCAGAGACCCGGTTTGGGCACTACAATAGACCCAGTAGAATTGAGTTCAGGAAGCAGTACTGGTGGAGTATCGCCTCCCACTGTACCAACATGTGTGATACCAGAACGGCCAGTAGGAAGGGCCACTGTTTACATACCATCTTTTATGCCACCACCAGAACCAGAACCAGAACCAGTCCAGTTTGTAAATTACACTTCTCCATCTGATATTTCCTCATCTCTACCTCCACCTCCTTTCGACTTCAACCCAGGATACTGGTCATCACCCTCCATCCGAGCTTCACCACCCTTGCCAACAGAAACCAACATTGTTCAGGAGATAATACAGGAGAACCAGGCTGCCCTTGGGGTTGACCTCCAATACACTAACACCATAGATTTTTTTGATTTACCAGAATCGCCATTGATATCCACACCAGAACTGGCCTCTCCAGTGAGGAATATCATTATGAGAGACAGAGAAATAGGGGAAGAGGAAAATTTGTTGCCCCAGTTGTTAGGTGATAGCAACCCACCTGTATCACCCTCAACAAACCATCCAGCCACAGAATGGAATGGTGTTCCTCTTAGCCAAGGTCCAGAACTGCATTCATCCTCATCTTCCTCTTCCTCTTCATCATCATCTTCATCTGATTGCTCTGCTCTGGGAGAGGTGAAACAGTCAATATCCACTTTACTAGAGAATACTGCGGCAGAGCATTCAAAGACCAGAGAAAGTATTGGCCAGTTGGGCACGGTTATTGAAAGTCTGGTGTCGCAGGTACAGGGTTTGAGATCAGTGGTAAGGGAGCAAGGGGATGAAATCAGGAGATTAAAGAACGATCGACGGAACACAACTACCATCGTAAACAGATCCAGAATTCAGCAAAGGCGCCGGACGCCGACACCTAGCAGACAGAGATTTGGCCATCCACTTCCACCTGCAAAAAGAAGAAGATAAACTTGTTATATTTAGGGTATTATAAATTTTGGGTAAATATTTAGGGTAAAATGGTGGAAATCATGAAATTAATTTGAAATTATATAAGGGAGAGTAAAGTAAATTTTTCTTAAATGTTATCCAGCTAAATAATGGTTTTATTCAATAGATTTTATAAGTATTGAAAATTTTTCAGAAATCAAGTTTATAATTGTTTAATTCAAATTGTTACACTTAAATAAAACATACCTTTCTGTTCAATCATTTTCTTTTAAATTCATTAGATAAATAGCATTTCCTGTCATTCTGAAAATTATAATTTTATATTTAGATATGTGTTACTTATAGCATGGTAAAGGGTGGATCATTTATTGTTGTGTATTTTAAAATTGTATGTATTTAAGTAAAGTAATATGAAATAGTTAATATTGTATTGGATAATGGTTCTTGATTTATCTGGTTTATGGTGATACATTATTAGAAAAGAAATTTTAGAAATTATTTTTACTGTTAAATTATTATAGTAAAGTAAAGAAATTAGTACTTAACTCATGAGTTTCTTATAGATACGTACCTTTACTTTTGAAAACGTCTCTGCTTTAATTTATTTATGACTAAACACTAGTCATAATTTGCTGAAGAAATATTTTGGTGATAATAAATATAAATTTTTGATATTTGCAAGATAAATATTTGGATGTAATAAATTTTGGAAAATGTGGAAAGCTTTTCAAAGGTGACACGATACAGGGAGAAGATGTTTTCTAGTCCGTCCAATTTGTGGGGACACAAATTTTAACAGGGGGGTAAAATGTGACAAGTAACCCCCAGGGCATATATTTTTTTATTTTTATATTATGCTGTAAATATGTTATTTCCCTGTTATAGATAAGATATATGTTTTGAATTGTTGATAATGTTATTCATTCTATATGAGTGCTAAGTTCCTATGATAATATAACTAAACTGTTTGTTTATTGTTCATTGAAGAGATATTTTCATAAAATAATCCAAGTCAGGAATGTTTTCATTTTTGCCTAAATTGTAAACATCAAGATTTTTGTTAAAATGACTTTCCATATATTTTTATGTTTACCTAGTCATGGTAAATGCTTTAATAATTGTGTTGTGTATTGACTTGTACCAACAAATGGGTAGAAAATGAGAAATGTTGTGATATTTAGATTTTGAGACTTGTTGTTATTTTGAGAAAGTTCCCGTACTTTTTCATCTGTAACTTTTTCGGGATCGACCCCACTTTAGACATACTTTCTGTCAATTTTGGACAATGACAGCCAAACTTACTTATATACACTCTTTTCTAAAGTCGAACTGAGTTTGAGAATTTACTTTTCCCCACTGAAGGTTATGCATTTTGCTTAAACTTGTCGATCTTCGTTTCTGTTACAGACAGCATGTATCGCTATCCGCCATTACTTCAGATGAACGGCTAGCGATTTCATTGGTTGATTAAAAGAATAAAGTATTTTACCTTAATTTTTGTAGAAATTGTTATAGAAATGTTTTATTTTACGATTAATGTTAGAAAATGTAAAAGTTTATATTTTAATAACTTTGTATTCTTTGTCGATTCAACTTGTTAAAGAATGGAGCTTTTTGATTGGCTATTGGTTACTGTGCACCGTGCAAGATGGGGCACTTAAGGGTATCGTGCATGCCCCTGTGCGGTACATTTGCACTGTCGTGCAGTGGCGGGTATTATATAACCTTTCGAAAACGCTGCACTGACGTCACTTTCACGCCATTTTATTAGGGATTGAACCGCTGCCAAAATTTTATTAGAAAGTAAGGCCAATTTTACGTTTAGAAACTTATTTATTTAACTAAATTTTCTTATTGGAAAAACGTAATTTTACAGAGATTTTAATGATAATTTCTAGAAGTTTATTTTCATTTCAAAAGTAACTTTTAAAGGCTGTTTTACGAATTTATGGTTCAAAATTTCATTGTTTTGGAATGGTAAAGTTTTGTTTAAGTACATTTTACCGGAAAGTTAGATTTTTCTATTTAAGAGTCCAAAGCCAATCAAACTATTTTTGCGTTTAAATTATAGACTGTGTTATAGGATTTTAAAGGTATATCTGAGAGTTCTTTGTTACACTTTTATTGTCCTCTATTTTACAAGACATACGCTACTAGTAAAGTCTCTAGTACACTTGTCTACATTTACGCAAATTAAATATATTAGATAAGGCAATAGGGACACAAAACATACGCTACTAGTAAAGTCTCTAGTACACTTGTTTTGTTTAAATAATTATAAATAGGGAGATTAGTTAAAAGACATACTCTACTAGTAAAGTCTCTAGTATTTTGTCTTGATTAAAATAATTGGAATAAGGATAAAGGGCTTACGCTACTAGTAAAGTTTCTAGTACATTTGTCCTGTTTAAATAACAGTTACTGTATAAATAGGGAGATTAGTCAAAAGACATACACTACTAGTAAAGTCTCTAGTATATTTGTCCTGTTAAAGTAATTAAGATAAGGATAAGGGTCTCAGGACTACACTGCTAGTAAAGTCTCTAGCAATTGTCTTGAAGTAAATAAGAAAACCAAGTTACAGATAAACACTATTTTGAGTAAACTTTGAGATAAATTAGATGGCATATGCTGCTAGTAAAGTCTCTAGCACAATTGTCATAATAGCTTAAATTTGTATAAACTGAGATTAATTGATTTTTTTCTTCATAAATCTATTTGTACATTCATTTACAAGTAAATACTAAAAAAAAACCTTTAGATCTAAGGCATACGCTCTAGCACAGGGTCAGCTAGCACACTTGCCTCTCTAAATTTTATACACCTGATAACGCTCTAGCACAGGGTCAGCTAGCACACTTTCTGGTGTATTAAACATAAATATTTAAAACATTTTAAACACAAAACTTTTTAGATCTAAGGCATACGCTCTAGCACAGGGTCAGCTAGCACACTTGCCTCTAAATTTTGTACACCTGATAACGCTCTAGCACAGGGTCAGCTAGCACACTTTCTTGTGTACTAAAAGTTATAACGTTTATAATAAAGAGTTTAATACATTAAAAACCTTTTAGAACTTAGGCATACGCTCTAGCACAGGGTCAGCTAGCACACTTGCCTCTAAATTTTATACACTTGATAACGCTCTAGCACAGAGTCAGCTAGCACACTTTCTTGTGTATTAAATTGTTGAATATTCTTATTGTTTATGTAACGTTACCAATTTAAACTCAGAAGTTAGGTACTCAGTTAAACCTTTAAGTGATATATATATATACCTCAGATATACCTTGTTAATATTAGACATACGCTACTAGTAAAGTCTCTAGTACACTTGTCTCTTTGTTATATGTAATATTTGCTACTGGTCTCATTGTTATATACCAGTGTCAGTGTATCTGAAGAAAACCCTAGTCAAATAATAAACACACTATTGTTATTCATATTTTTATTGGTTAACTGTAGTCCTTAATAGTCCATTATATATATTGAAAGTGACCATAACATCATGCCAATAATAAAGTATTGAACTTGAAAACGTATTTCCCTTTACTTTAGATTTTAACAAATCTAGCGAGACATAGAGTTTGCTTTTCCAGTCATTATATCTGGTTTATTGTGTCACCTCAGTTGGTTCTGATTTTGAGATTTAGTCTTGGGTCAAGGTCTTGTGTACGTTCATTGTTTGGTAGTTTGCTGACAACCTTATTTGCCATATAGCTCTTGCGCGCTACAATATATATAGGTAAATTCTTCTGGCAAGCTGTATTTCTATCAAAATATATATATATGCACTAAAACTTCCGTTTCAATGTTGAGCGAGTGGTTGGAAAACTATAAAGCTATATTGCACGAATTATTCGGCAAATTGAATTGTCTTTCAGCACAGCTTTCATTAGGGAAATGTAATTAAGTACTTACATAGCAAATTCATTACTAGTTTATCCTGCACAATGACGATCACTAATACGCTTGATGAACGTTAATAGTGAAGGGATACAGGCGATCCCCTCTATCTGGTGAATGACGTCTTAAAGGCGCTCATAATTGGTAAGGTTTTTTCCGGTGATAGACACGCTCGATAGTGGTCTATTTTCAAAACAGAACTTTAAAGAAAGAATGAAAACTGCCGTTTCCCTCTCCAATCTCATGTAGCCCCATTGTTGACAGCGAAAGTTGACCTACTACCTACATTGCATGTTGAGGTTTGAATCATCTCCATCAAACATAATTATGGTTAAATTAAACAAATACCGATTTTAAATTCGTATACGATTTCTGTAAATGGTTTAAATAATGAGTAAAGGATTATTAAAGATACCCCTGCTTCTACGTAGACTCGTACTTTGGCTTTCCTACAACGACGTCACTAAGTTTGATTTATTTGGAATACTTCGTAATACTGATTTTTCGGATTGTAAAAGAAACGTTAATAGTGTAAGGGAGAGCTAAAGACCTATAGATGGTGAAAGTCGATCTGTTTATTTGTGTCTCTAGTCCGAGATTACTAAGACGTCCAACAGCTGTTTTGTCAGACACGCTGGGTGCCGTGGGACGTCAGAGCTCGTCCCATATCAAAAAGTGAATATTGCCCGTCCAAAATAGATGCGCTGCTTCGTCGCTTCTGATGCCAACTAACGGCCTTGGAATCATATAATTCGTTTATCAATTTGTTTTTTTTTCATTTATCTCTTCGTTTATGTAAGTTTTATCTACCTGACACCCTTTATTTTCTTAATTTCAGACAGTTTTCACAGTGACCCATCGTTTCAGAACTTTTTACTTTTATTGTCGTCAAGTTACGAGAGATTTCGTGACTCGAGACGAAATATACAAATATTTATGCTTTTTCAACTCCTTTATAGGAGATCGGCATTTAGTAACCAACCCCTATTTGAATGAATGAATGATTTATTATAGTGCAACCTGTATATATAAAATAGATACATATCAATACAATATTACATTACAGCCAGCCAGACAGGCTTACGATGCACTGACAAATTAAAAAAAAAAGTTAAAAATTTTGAAAAATAGATAACACATAGTTTTGGACGAATATCTAAATTATTAGAAAATTCAACAGTTCAAGTAAAATAGTTAACGTAAGGGTACCCAAATTGCACAGGGTACCCATATTGCACCTATTTAGAAACAATAGCAACGATAATCTTAGAAGATTTCCTACAGACTAAACTATTTGTGTTTTTATGATTTGATACTATGGACGTCTTTCAACATAGGTAAACATATTTAGATAAACACAAAACGTTCACAGTATATATCAACAGATGGACTGTTTACTGAAAAAGCCAAATGTACGAAAACGCCACCATGCGACGTCATCAAAACGTCATCTTTTTGAAATTAGCAAATACAATATGACGCAACGTTAGATATTGCTACTACCCCGAAAAATAGCGTTAAGTAAATATTTGACGGGAAATTTTATATAGAAATACTGAAATAAATATTTAAAATTATACACGAAAATAAAGATTGATTCTTAAATTTTCACATTATGATACAGAAAGAATAAAAATATTATATTCATAGGCTTAGGAAGTCACAGATTATCCGAAAAACGTTTACTTTAGCGTTGTCCCATGTAACAAACTCGAAACATAAAACTTTGAAATGTTGCATGAACATTCTATGACGTGATATATTTCAGTATAGTTAACATGGCTGTCTCCATTTAAAATTTGCATACATATTTTCAAAAAAAATATGATGTACGGAAATGTCCCATCGGAAATTTAATTTGGAAACTTGAAACATTTCAGTTCAAAAATAAAATTTTGACAGATAATTCATTAAATTGTAAGCACGATCGTTTTGTACTAAGTGTTAGCTCCCAAAATTCGAATTGAAAAATGAATTGAGCTACATATTCAATTCAAAACAATAGATTTGCAATGTCTTGCGGAAATGTCCGAGTTAAACTTTCATGCCTTCAAAAAACTTTATCGGCCAAAAAAACAGAGATTTGATTTCGTGAAGATTATTTTTCGGCTTTGATAACTTTACCAGTAAAAAGTACTTTTGAAGTTGAAGTTGGTACACCAAATAGCATTAAGATTACAGGGTTATCTATAGAAACTACGTATTAATGAAAATGTCTTGCAAGTTTGTCCGCTATCATAATTTGACGTTGCCACAAGCTTGATATGCTAGGGACGGCATGAATTGCATTCGCGTGTTCCTTCCTACATTAAATATAAATGTCCTGCTTTCAACAAAACGATATGATGCACACATTACAAAAATACACATCTATAAGACGATCAAAAAGTAAGAAAACTTCAGTATCATAAGTATGAGCTATTGTATGTCACTGCTTGAATAAAATCATACTCGGGTTGAAGATATAATGCAGCAATATTCCTCCAAAAACACATAATTACTAGCAGTAAAATTGAATATCCTATGTTATTTATAAAATCAGATTGGATTAATGGATTCTCACGGTATTTATACTTGTGTGTTATACTTTGCATTTACCCAAAAAGGAAAGCAGGAAGAATTAGATAAAGCGCGTTTCCAATTTAACGTAATTTTTCTGTTACACTAAATGGTAGCAATATCTGACGTTGCGTCTATATTATGAGTATCCATTTCGTAAAATATGAAGAGTAAGCATGGACTATTATCCAATTGTTCAAAATATTTGAAGAAATTAAACAAAAGCTCGGTTATTATAGACTTTTGACGATGTGAATTTCAGCATGGATGCAATTTGGGTACTCCTCATTACAGAATCATGGATAGTTTGGAGGTTGATTCAAACCCATTTTTTTATGACTCAATATGAATTAAAAATTAAACTGGTGTGCCTATACAATGAAGAAGGATAGGGCTACAAAATAAACACAGTATGGACATTTTTTCTTGATCATAAAAAAACGTAGGTGAAAAAACTGTCAAAATAGGTGCAATTTGGGTACCGTCACGTTAAATAATTTCTCTTCTGATACGATCACAGTCCAAGATAAAGTTCGCTATACTTTTGTTGTTGCTATAACAGTCGGAAGCTCTCGGACATTTAGATTACTTGCATCGTAAATGAACGAGTTGTGAGATAATGGTCATTTGCCTAAATCATCGCTTTTTTTTCGTGGTCACGTAACAATCTTTGAAAATGAAAGTCAAATTGCAGAAATCAATGGGTCACTGTGAAAATTGTTTAAATATGGAAAAATAAAGGGTGGCAGGTAGGTGAAGCTGACATAAATGAAGTGATAAATGAAAAATGAACAAATTGATACCTGATTTATATAATTCCAAGTCCGTTAGTTGGCACCAGAAGCGACGAAGCAGCGCATTAATTTTGACGGGCAAATATCCTCTGTTTGGTATGGGACGTGCCCTGATGTCCCACGGCCCCACTTTGTCTGGCAAAACCGCCTTTGGACGTCAGAGTAATCTCTGACTAGTGTGTCTCCTTCTCATCAATTTCAGTATGACATTTGGATGGTTTTCCAAAAAATAAAAACAAAATGATTGACGTGTGAGGCTTGGAAGTCTGGCTAAACACATAGGAAATTGCCATTCCATCCCCCCCCCCCAAAAAAAATCATGTAATCAAGACTAAATTCAATGGAGTTAAAGTAATGACGTCATTAACAATGGCACAGCCAGTGGTATTTTTTTTCTAGCACAAAAAATAAAGTCATTGGCATGCATTAAATGCACTGTATGCAGTACAAGTTTTCATTCCTTGAATAATATAAAAACATTTAAAACAAATTATAAAACAAATTTAATTCAATAATAAAAACTGTAACAACCATTCAACAAACAATAAAGCACACCGGCTTAAGCGTTCCATATATACTTATAATCGCTTGCCCAGTCCCTATTTTTCATACTAGAACGTGTATTGTAAAATCTAGAAAATGCTTCTCTTAGTTTCTTTTTGGAGTCTTTATCTGGATTACCAGAGAGTCGTACTCTATAATAAAAGAAAACAATGTATTATTCATGGTTAAATCACATGTATTTGTTTTAAATCTGTTTGTAAATGGCAAGGTTTAAATGCCATTTTGAAGACTGTAATGGATGTGTTACTGTCCGTTACGCCTCCGTTTGATTAGACTATCTATCTTGACTTTACTCTAATGATAAGTAAAAAGAACCAGACTGTGTTTTACTGATTTCCATGCACATTACTCTTTGGATAAGAAAAAAAAACAGTATGTTACTTATTGTGTTCCCAAAATAAACTTCACCAGGTACTGAAATCTTACATTTAAAAAAACAAATAGATGAATGTTTCATTTCAATCATTATAATAGCATTGCAAGTACTGGGTACCATCTAGCATGCCAGTCCGTCAGAAACATTATGAATTAAGTATGACGACGCGTAAGTCGAAATTGTGATCTTTCATATATATATATTTTACTTTAGATTAGAAAATTTGAGTTTCATGCAAGTCAGGTTCTTTGTACCGAGCTCGTTCTGTTGCAGATTTCAAAGAAATACTGGTAAAAAAAACATTTCAAAACATTACTGTTCCTATGGATGCACAAGTCACCATTCTAATGTCCTCTTATCAATAATTTAGTTTGGAGTAAAATGGCTGACTTGATTTTTTAAATATTCATGATGACTGCTGTCATTGATACCTATTGCAATGGTATGTTAACAAATCACAATGATACAAAGACGACAACAATAAGACGAGGCAAAAATACATAACGATTACATGTACATCACTTCACAGAAAACAACACGAGATCATGCAGAATTAGACATGCAATACGTTTACATACACAAACAGTACATGACAGGTAAACAGGAATTGTTAAAGTTGATAACACTTCTTAAAAGAGAAGTTATTAAGGATGACATAACTAAAACGTCGGATGCTATTGTTTGATAAATTAGACGTGGACAATGATTATGTTCTATATCAGAATTATCTCCCGTTTACCAGTGTTAAGTCAGATATATTAGTAAAGTATGTGTTATGTCTCTCTTGTGAACACCCAAATAGACACTTCCAATGATGTTCAGAAGGTTAGCAAAGAAAGACAGTACTGAATGATAATTATGAGACGATTACAGAGCAATGTAAGAGAAGCCAAAACCATAATCTACTGTATATTTATATACTTAAAGGCATGCGTATTTAAAAAGCAGACTGAATTAGTAAGCGTTTCAATCCACATACTTCCCCAACGGTTTCTTCTTGTCAGATTCGCGTTTTATTTGAACATCAATACTACACACAGACATTTCAAGAGAAGTTAGCCTGTCCAGTTCAACTTCCACACCAGGCACAGACATTTCAAGAGAAGCTAGCCTGTCCAATGAGTTCAAGTGTTTATGACGATATTGATACAATTGTTATTACAAGTTTGAAATACAATTCCGTAGCCAGCAAAAGCAATACACAGGTTTTATTATAAAGTGATTCCTATCTCAAAACACATTTTGAATATTAAAAATGTGACTTGTTTCAACATTCAACATAAAACAGTTAAGAACAAATATAAATGCAAAATATGTTAATGCCAGATATGTGTCTAAATATTAATTCAAGTAAACACAATGAATGGCATAAAGAAACTAAACATCGACACATAGGTGTTGACCTTGAGCGGAAAAGGACAATTAAATTTAAAGATTTGACAATAACAAGCAGCTTTAATAATGCCAAGACATGTTCATTAGAAACTTGGTAATAGATAATACCTACCCCGAATTACTTCCCTCCGCAGCTTTAAGCGATTGGTTACGTAACCACTGACCAGAACTCTGGTAATTGTCCTGTTGTAATTGAGAAAAAGATAAAAATAAAAACATATCATGCAAATGACTTATATATTTTCTCATAATGTTGTAACTTTTATTGATATGTTACAACGATTATATGAAATTCACAAAATCCTGAATTATAACGTATATGGATCTGTATGCGGATGATATCATGTTCTGGTGATGACTCTTCAATTTCAAATATTCACTGACTCTCTGTACCAAAAATAAAATCTAATGAACAACGTGCTGACCTTTACTGGTAGTCGAAATGCGCCCTTTTATGATTATTTTGGTAATATATGTCTTCAACATGTTTTAATTCTTATACATCCTTAACTTTTGCATATTCGGCTTTGAGGTTATGATGACAACTTTAAAAAAACGTTTCAGACGCATGTCATTAAAAGTTTTCAAGTTTATCAGCACTGAGTCTATACCGCTGCTGTAGACCTATCTGTCCCGGAACTATCGGCCTCTAAGTTATTACCAACTCGGTATTCAGTACTTCGTAACTGACATGAATTGTAACAAATTCTCTTCAAAATTGTTCGTTCAAGTTTTTCAGCTCTTCGTCTATACCGCTTCCGCGCTTCATATAAAATGTACTTCGGTCAGCGCTTTTACAATAAATTTATATGCAAAAGCATTCAGTTTTTAAATAAATTGCAACCAAACTGTTGTTGGGTAGAGTTTACATCATTCGGCTTTGAGCGTTTAAACTAAACGGTAGGTATCATAAATATTTTTTTTTTCCAAAAGGTTTTATTCAGAGTTTTTATTTGTCGGTTTATATGGAAATAAATGACACAAAAGTCATTACAACAGTTCAACAATACTAAATAACACTTAATATTCAAAATATCTACAAACTGTACATCGAATCTAAAGTAATTTTAGTATATTAAATTAGATAGGTGATCTCTTGCAGCATGTCAGTTCCTGCTGAAGTACTTTACATTTAAAAAGGAACTTTATATGTATATGTATAGTGTTACATTCATCTTATTGTGTATATATGTACCTTTCTTCTACTCAATATAACTTTAAACTTTGATCATATTCATGAATAAATATTTTTCTACTCACCAACATGTAAGATGGAAGCCCTTTTAATGCTTCAGGTGTTTTGATTGGTTCTCTAAATGGTGGTCCTCCTAATGTCTTCAAATTAAAACAAAATAGGTATTACATTAATTCGTCTTTAGTGTCGGTTAATCACTAGTTATTGAAAAAAATAATACACATGATACAACAAAAGAAAACCTACTTAACACATCTACTAATACTTAGAGCAACACACTCTCTCCCACTTTCTATGGTATGTCAGATATAGAAAATAAATTATTCATAACTAGAAAATGATAAATTTATAATGTTTCCCAATTTTGAAATGGGTAATTTGCGTTCCATTTCAAATAAAGTTAATTAGTAAGCATAAAACCGCTACATCTTCATTTCAAATTTAGTACTTCTTGTGTTACGATTCATTGTGTGATAATGAATGTGTTGTTTAATGTATTCGAACAACACATATTTATGGGATATGAGTATGAATTGTGTAATATACCGCTAAGCGGGATGTTTAAAGAGATAATTGACAAGGAAAACAGTTAAGCCTGCCAATTGATATTTTATCGTGTGTTTTTCTATGTTGTGATGTTATGCTATTGTTTCAGAAAAAGGGAGAACGCTTGATACCATTAAGACGTTTAATCCCGCTGCAAATGTTTGCACCTGTTCTAAGTCAGGAATCTGATGTACAGTAGTTGTCGTTTGTTTATGTAATTTATACGTGTTTTCGTTTCTGTTTTTTTTATATAGATTAGACCGTTGGTTTTCCCGTTTGAATGCTTTTACACTAGTAATTTTGGGGCCCTTTATAGCTTGTTCGGTGTGAGCCAAGACTCCGTGTTGAAGGCCGTGCATTGACCTATAATGGTTTACTTTTTTAAATTGTTATTTGGATGGAGAGTTGTCTCATTGGCGCTCACACCACATCTTCCTATATCTATGTCATCGTCTCTTAGTCGACCAGTCTTTTGCTCTTATTTAAAAAGCTAATTGCTTAGCAGAGTAATTCAAAAACTTATTTCTAATACTTCGTTTGACCATGTTCGAATTTTTTCATGTTTGGGATTACTCAAACCTCCTCCTAACCTTGGTCTTGTTTTGATAACAATGATTTCAAAGTTAGTATTCAAACGTTATAAGTTTGACGAAATCTATGTAATTAGGATGTACGATATTTGCAGTCCTCATTTTTGGTGATATAAGATATCTTTTATTATTTTTAAAGACAAATTGTATTTCCATTAAATTTCAGGGTTGTAATTGAGGGTTAAAACACCAGGCCTTATAAGACCAAATCCTCACCAATGGTTTGATTTTGATTTGCGTTCTTTTTGGAATGGCTCGAATGGGTTTGATCAACGATGGCTTATCCTGTAATTACTTACATGAGGGGGTTGATCTGAATTAATGTTTGTTGATTCTCTATCTACTCCATGTGGAGACTCACGAACTGGAGTTATATTTGGCACATTTTCATAAACATATGTTTTAGTTTTTCCACTTTTGTTTTTTAGACTACGATCAACAGCCGGAAGTAGTTCACCTAACGGAAGGTTAACACTTGTATGAGCTCTATAAAAATCCAAGTATGGAAATCTTGTTTTATTAAGAAGCTCAGTTTGAGCTAGTCTTTGACTATGTTCTTCACGTATACTCCGAACATTCTTTTTAGACACTGGTCTTTGTGAACTTGTGTTAAATTTAAGTTCTGGACTTGTACAATACAACGGATATTGAGTTCTATCAGTCTGAAGACTTGAATTAGAGCGTACTAAAGTTTTCTGTTGGTCATAAAATTCTTTTTGATTATTTATAGCTGTTTTATTCTGCTCGATTTGATTTTTACCTTCCTTTGCATCCTGAATACTAATTGTCCTCACTGTTAACCGAGTGGATCTAAGTTCACGTATTTTGACCATATCGGCAATATCTCTCTGACTTCCCATTTGTGAATATGTCCTCTCCAATAGTTTTGTAATATTATCTGACGTACCATCTTGGTATCCCGTCTTGTAGTATTTGAATGGACCAGACAGTATATCAGTCCTGTCGGTGTCAAGGTCTTTTACTCCTTCGTCTTCCGAGTCCCCATATAACTGGGATCTGAGAGTACTTTGGTGCGTATATGAAAATTTGGTAGGCTTACGAGCTGAGTTGAAAGATTTGAAGTCACTATCAAGATCTAAATATGGCATAGCCCAACCACTTAGGTCTGTCTCCTGATTCCTACAAGTAAATTTCCTGTCTCTATTTAGCTTTTCGTCCGCACTAGAAGATTTCGATCCATACCCTTCATCTTCCTCATCATACACCCCATTATCTATCGATTGATATAGTTTGGCACATTTAAGGAGTCGTTTGAGTTTAGATGTATTACCAGGGTTAGTCCATGCACTATCGTCTTCAGTACTAACACTTCTACACCGTTTTGTCGGTCGTAATTTCTCGAAATCTTCCGGGATGCTTTGTGACTTTGAGATGATCCCCATATCATCCTTACTTCTGCTCCTAAGAAGTCTTCTTTTGTGATCATTATCAGAAACAGAACTTGAATGGGCAGATTTTACTGCACTTTGATTTCTATTCTTTATCAGTTTCTGTTCTGTTTCTTTCTTTTCAGTGACAAAGAAATTTGAATGAAGACTATGTTTCTCAAAAGTTTCGGCATCATAATGTCCAGAACACCGGCTCCTCGGGACATGTCGAAAAACAAAATCTTCAGTAGTTATTCGAAGTTTTCTATCTGAAATAAAACATTATTTTATCAGAATATAATTGTACTCAGCTAGATACATGTAAGTAAGGAAGGGAGAATTTTTTATAATTTAAATTACAACAGATTTGTTTTCAAATATTATTGTATTCGCCTAAATAAACAAACGAAGAAAAAAGAAAATAAAGCACTATTTTATAATTCAAATTACAGATTGGATCAATGTCAGGTATCGATGGCCCCACCCGTTTAAATATCACAATATATTTTAATTTCTATCTGCCTTGCACAACATACCTATAGTTTTATTTGTGAATGTGTTATCGTTTAGATTTTGCATGAAATATTTGCCACTGAACATTAAGCTTGTAACAAAACAAACTCTCAATGATAGTCATATTAAGTGGGGGACAATTATGTTTTGAACAATCTCTCTCTTTATGGTGTTTTTACAACTTCTTGATAAGCCTACATTTGTCTAAGCCTTGTGTATAATTGTGTATATATTTACCTTTCTTTGCCTGTATCAGTAATTGTATCTTCACCCATTCAACGACACCTAAAACAGGACATATAATTTAGTTATAGCTTTCATAGCTGGTTCTACATACAACGGAGTTTATACAGACTAGTATTAGTTACAGCTTTCATAGCTGGTTCTACATACAACGGAGTTTATACAGACTAGTAGAAGATGTTCATGGTTCACATATAAATTTTGGAAAGAGGCAGGTGAAATATAAAAAAAGAAGATGTGGTATGATTGCCAATGAGACAACTCTCCACATGAGACCAAAATGACACAGAAATTAACAACTATAGCTATTAGAAAATGTGTCCGTAAGGCTTGTTTCATTCCTTTTCAGTCCAACACAATGACAACAAAAAAATGTCCCCCATCAATCTAGATTGCCAGCATGTCCTCTTTTAATTCAAAATATTGTCTCGCTACAAGTTTTTTATATTTTATCAATACGTTTTGTTTTAACTCCTTTCAAAATACTTGTCTATAATGATTGTGTGTTTTCGCTCGATACATGATGGCATACCATCAAAGTCTTGAAGTTCGCTAAAAGTGAACGATATGTTCAAAAGGCCGCATTACATAAGCAATTGAAAGAAGGTTACTAAATGTTAATATTTCTAACTTTTTTTCTTTTTGTAAAAACATGTTTTTAATTTCCCCTTTTAATACAAAAGTGTGTTGGTTTCGTTTCACAGAATTTAATTACTGAGTTATAGCTTCTTGACCTTATGCTCCCGAGTATAATAGTTTCTGTATTAAATATTTAAACATTTTAAACAGAATATTAAAAGATGTATAAGAATGTTTATTTTCCAAGTGAATAGCAGAACTTGTCATATCTCTCAATGAGTTAACATTAAAAAAATTGTCCAGATTTCCAACAGTGAAATGGCAATAAGTTTTCCTAAATTCAATTAAAATATTTCAAAACCCATTGAAACATAAAATAAACCTTGTCAGTATATCTTTGTTAATGAGTAGTTTTTCTATGGTACTTAACAAATTTTATGGCCTACTACAAACCGGATTGCTTGATCGACCATCAATTAAGAAAAAATGTTACGAGAGTTTTATTTATCAGTCATTTAAATTTAGAAATAAACATATTTTGAATAAAACGATCAAGCGTAAAAAATATTAAATATATCTCTGCATGCATTATACTTTACAAAAATACAGAGAGACAAACAAACAAGATTACTGTATACTCAGACGGCTTCTTTAATACCAAATTAATGACGATAATACGTTGTATATAGTCTACATATATAATGAATACCTTCTCCACTGTCGGGTGTAATCCAACCACAAAGTTTCTCAAATCGTAAGGTTTTTCTGAAAATATAGAGAAAAATTATAAAATGTATATATCTCAAAATTTACTTTTTATATATAAGATTCTAACGATAAAGTCAAGTGTCACAAACACAAGCTGGATACTGATGAAAATCTACTATAGTAAAAATAAACTTAAAGTAAGTTGTAAGCATCGGAAAAGGGAGAAGGTTTGGTACCATTAAAATGTTTAATCCCGCTGCAATTGTTTGCATCTGTCCTAAGGCAGGAATCTGATGTTCAGTGGTTGTCGATTGTTTAGGGACGACATCAAAAGATCAATGTAAGATAAAAAAAAACTTAATTCAAATAGTTTGGGGGTTAGGGGGTCTTTGCAAGATGCAGTTATCCGACATTGATTTTTACATATATCTATATGGGTCAATCAATTTTTCCCAAATTAAGTTAAGAGGGGGTGGTGGGGGGGGGGGGGGGTCAGTGAAAAAACTTTGGGAACTAAGTTTTTTATCCTTCATTGAACTTTTGATGTGGTTCAAAAGTGTTCATAGATTAGACCGTTGGTTTTCCAGTTTGAATGGTTCTAGTAAATTTTGGGGCCCTTTATAGCTTGCTGTTCGGTGTGAGCCTAAGCTCCATATGGAAGACCGTAACTTGACCTATAATGGTTTACTTTTTATAAATTATGACTTGGTTGGAGAGTTGTCTCATTGGCACTCATACCACATCTTCCTAAATCTATAGACTCCGAATTGAAGTCTGTTGAATAAATAGCAGCAATACGACTGCCATTCCATGGCTGTTTGTGTGTGCATTTGTGTAGCATTTATTTTCGCAACATGTAATCGTTTAAACATTCAGTATCACAAGATAGGGTAACATACATATTTACAACTAGATGTGTTGATTTCCGGTTATTCATTTTAATATATAACCCTATTGGAGAAGAATTTTTGTTAGTACAAATGTGAATCGGTTATAGTGGTTCAAGGTACAACTTCTGATTTATTGTAAGAACTGAGACGCGACAGTAAGGGACTCTACTACTTTTAAGTAAGATTGATATGTTGATTGATTGGTGTTTAATGCTACTTTCAAAACTATTGTGCTATTTAGTGGCGGTCATTTTTAATTGGTAGGACAACTAACAATGCTTTTTTTCTTGAAAGTCGCTTAAAATCAACATATCATACACTGAATCTTTTAATCAAATGAAAGAAATTCTGACATGTTAAATACTCGCCGAATTAAACTAGATAAAGATATTAAATACAACTATGTCTTACCTTCTTCTTCCTGGAGGCATTTTAAAACATTTATATCCCCCTATTTATGTCATGAAATTATATGAAAATAATTGACTTCAATCAAACGATTTCCTTCTTCCAGAATTAATACAAAATAGTTTACTACCACACCTCACATATCAATGAAAATTACTTTGAATTTTTAAAGATCCAACATTAGATCATACTAAAATATGACTAAATCAATAACTGACTTGCCATTCCCGAAATAAATCTCTTATGTTAAAGTACTTGTCAGCATTCTAATCAGATAATCAATTTAAATGTAAACAATACTTCAAGATGACCGTCTTGAGATAAATAAATTGTATTGTTAGTTTTCTATCTTAAATCTCAATTTAACAATATACATTGTGTATTTCACTTTCTTGAATGATTTATAGTACCGAAGAGTTATAAACACGTTATCGAGTTAAGTATGCAACTTATGCTGTTTTAGTCAACATCTGGATGTATTTACATATGCTTAATCCTTCGCTATGTTTGAACAATACGGACTTTTCTACATATTTTGTCCTGATATCAAATATAAGTGTTTGGTAAATAAAAAATCAAATTAGATGTTGATGTTTTAGGAAGTCAGAATAACTTTGAAAGAAGGCTGAATATAATATCTTGTTGAAAGATAAAAGAAGATGTGGTATGAGTGCAAATGAGATGAAACTCTCCATCCAAGTCACAATTTGTAAATTTAACCATTATAGATCAATTGTCAAATTCTGTAAAACTTTCAAAGAGACAATTTCAACTTTAAATGTTGTGAAATATCCCTTGTGTAATCAACACTCTGGGTCAAGTGTATCATGACAGGACACATAGGCCCTAAAATATTGCATCAACTGAGATACATATATATGTTCAGATTGTTTATAGATCTAATATTTATATTAATATTTACTGTTTGCTTTAAATCACAAGTCTTTTAAAGAAAAGACAAAAACAGTTTTTTTTATGATATGTGACATAGATTGAATTATTGTTGTTCGTAAAATGTCCAGTGGCAAACGTTTCAATCATGTTGAGGACGAGAAGAAATCAACAATAGCATCAACATGTATGTCATGTAACAAGGACATCCGGGATAACATCAACATGTATGTCATGTAACAGGGACATCCGGGATAACATCAACATGTATGTCATGTAACAGGGACATCCGGGATATCATCAACATGTATGTCATGTTACAGGGGCATCCGGGATAACATCAACATGTATGTCATGTAACAGGGACATCCGGGATAACATCAACATGTATGTCATGTAACAGGGACATCCGGGATATCATCAACATGTATGTCATGTAACAGGGACATCCGGGATATCATCAACATGTATGTCATGTAACAGGGACATCCGGGATATCATCAACTTGTATGTCATGTAACAGAGACATCCGGGATAACATCAACATGTATGTCATGTAACAGGGACATCCGGGATAACATCAACATGTATGTCATGTAACAGGGACATCCGGGATAACATCAACATGTATGTCATGTTACAGGGGCATCCGGGATAACATCAACATGTATGTCATGTAACAGGGACATCCGGGATAACATCAACATGTATGTCATGTTACAGGGACATCCGGGATAACATCAACATGTATGTCATGTAACAGGGACATCCGGGATAAAGGTCGAAAAAAATTGATCTACATCAAAGGGTAATAATAAATTGATTAGGGAGAGACATTTCCATTGCAATCGCCCACTTGCGGACCCCTCACGTACTAGATGCATGTGTTCTTATCGTGCAGAGAGCATGGCAAGGGTCGACAGACGGCCAAAATTTACCATATGTCTATCCCTGTGTGTGATATATTAAGAAACAAAGTAAGTCGTAAAGTGTAAACATAACTTTGACAAATGACAATTGAGGTTCACCTTGTTTGGTTAAGATTAAAAGGAGATCTTCAATAAAGTCTAATAAATAACAAAAATCTCTTAAGTCTTAAGGTTTTATAAACTTAATTTGATATGAAACTTAATAAAACTTTTTGATAAGAGATGGTTTATTGTTAAATATAACAAATCACTACATCTAATGTTTATCACCTGTGTACCTTTAAACAAATGATATTCAAAAAAAAGTTTTATTAAATTGTATATTCAATTGTAATAGTTCTTACGTGTTAAAGTCTATAAAGAAAAATATATTATACAGGACATACTTTCTTTGAACAAAAGAAATAAAAGGAAATTTTTTTTTTTAAATTACCGAAAGATAACGGTCAAACGTGAATACTTTAAGTATATAAAACAAAACCAAACCTATTCTTTTAACATGGGATTCAAAATTAATATTAAAAACCATTCATGTCATAGTGTTGAAACTCACATGCAATATACTTAGACAGAGTTTTCTATCAAGGAATGTCTGAATTTGTCTCCAACGAACAAAGGCATGATGGACAGAGATTTCTCAATAAATTTGACATTTTGAATTCCAAATGATAACAAAACGGTGATAAAATGGATAAATATCACGATCGTATATTGACCAGTAGACTTAAATATTCAAGAGATATTTGTTTGGTATCTTTTTCATTGTATATTATAGGGTTATTGCATGAATATTGGGGAATATTGTCCCGAGTAGAATTTTATATTGCACGAGCTTGCGAGTTCAATATATGTTCTACGAACATGCAATAACCCTTTTATTGTATAACAATATAATATTTGAAAGTAAAAATTGGTTTAAACTAAGATTTTATATTTGATGACGTCATAAACTTTGAAGATTTATTGCACTAGTGCAATATTAGAATTTATTGCACGCTAACTTTTGGTTACTTTCTGTGGGAAATATTATATTGCTATGCAATAAATTATGTTATTGTATAGCAATATAATATTTCCCACAGAAAGTAACCAAAAGTTAGCGTGCAATAAATTCTAATATTGCACTAGTGCAATAAATCTTCAAAATTCATGACGTCATCAACGACAAGTTCTTAGTTTAAACCAATTTTTACTTTTAAATATTATATTGCTATACAATAAAAGGGTTATTGCATGAATATTGGGGAATATTGTCCCTCGTAGAACATATATTGCACTCGCAAGCTCGTGCAATATAAAATTCTACTCGGGACAATATTCCCCAATATTCATGCAATAACCCTATATTATTTTTTCCCTTCCAATTCCATTTCTTTGGAGATTTTATTAACAAATCGTACTGTAGACTTGTTTTTATAGACGAAACCTGACTAAAAATATATATCTATTGATTTTTATCATTAGGTTGCTGTCTCATAGACATGTACCCCACATCTTTTTTTCCATTCATACTAGAATAATGTCATTTGTCATTTGTCACCTAAATACTATATAAACTAAATAACTAATTACAAGTGCATGTCTCTGTACTTGAAGAAGTGACATAGTTATGTCAAATTTAATTGAATTTTAATTAAAGTTACTGCATGTTTAACAATTGTACATTTAAATGATAGGCAGTTTATCAGATCACAAGGTGAATAAAGGTTTAGAACTGGCTGAGATCAAATGGTTAATAAGATTTAATATGACTACAGCTATACATTAATAATCTGGTTAAGAAGACTAACTATAATCTACACAACTTCAAAACACACAAATCTTAATCATATAATTATACAAAGATTAACCCTCAACATTTGATGTTTTAATGAATGATTCACTATTCAAAGTTAAAAACAAATGTAAGTGACCTAAGAAATAAATGAATCAACAAATAACAAGAGTTTACTATACAATATGGGTTTGAATCATTGTTGAAGGAAGGTGACCAATACCTGCGTACACCTACATCATTTGAACTCATATGGCATTCATGCCACATCTCTTTATTTTTATATATGACACCACTTTGTACCACATTCAATGAATGTATATGTATGAATGTCAAGATCGAGTAGATGATTTTTTGACATCTTACAACAGAAACCATACTGCATTATAAGAAAACGGCTGGAGGTGAATATATATATAAAAAAAAAGGAAGATGCACTATGAATGCCAATGAGACAACTCTTCACGTACAAGAGACCAAATGACACAGATATTCACAACTATTAGTAAGCTATAAAAGGCCTCGAAATGGAAAATGTGAAATAATTCAAACGAGAAAACTGACGGCCAAATTGAAAATTATGTACAAATAAATAAACAAAAACAAATATGTAACACAGCAATAAACGACAACGACTGAATTACAGGCTCATGACTTGGGACAGGCATATAAATACAGAATGTGACAGGGTTAAACATGTTAAACCCTACCCCTAACCTGGGAAGTAGTGTAACAGTACAACATAAGAACGAACTACGAAAATCAGTTAGAAAAGGCTTAACTCATGGATGGATACACATAGAAATACATCTCTCAAAAACAGAGAGTCGACGCTGCCCGGTACTTGTACATCCCAACAACAACAATATCGCAAAGTACAGTTATGAGAGTACACGCTTACTGACCGGTATATCAAAGCCAATAACAACTAATAAAAAAATGCATCTAAGACAAATTTTCAATCAGTACGCATCCAACATCCAATAATCATATTTTAAACTACTTTTTCAGAACGATACTGCCTGGCCCTTTTGCCTGATTCAAAATTCTAAATGCCATAAGTCAGCAAAGGCGCAATCTGTAAATAAACATTATTTCTTTTCAACAAAAAATATTTCACCATTGACGGGCACAACGGGAAAAAATTGACAACTTTACTGTTGGAATTTTGACAATAGGACGTATTGACGGACATGGGGAAATACTATTTATGCTTAGGTGAAGGAATGGCGGGTGTATAAAAATGAAATTATATGTATGCGAAATGTCGCATCAAAAAGATCACCAAATCTGTTTATTACTTCAACACTTAAAGCTAGAGAGATCTAAGGTTGCCACGATAATAGTTTAATATGTACTAAAGTGGCAAAAAAAAAAATGGGACAAAGAACAGACATATTCAATATCATTTAATTTAAGACAGAGGTGTAAAACAATTATTTCGTCTCAAGTTACAAATTTCTACTTTAAAACTTCTGTAAGAAATTATTTTACTTCTTTTACACAAAGGTCATTAAAACAAGTGAATCTGTTCACTAATGGTACCCTGCAACGCTAAAATTTTAAGGAAAACAGGAAGTTGTTAAGTAATGAATCTGGAAACGTATCACACGGTATAGGTGACTCATATAACCCTAAAAGTAAATTTCATAAATCCTTGTAATGTAGTTCCTGAGAAAAATGTTACGAGAAATATCCATCGGACGAACGGACGAACGGACGGACAGACGGACAGAGAATGAACGCCAGGGATGTATATTAAGGTGAATGTAAGGGGACCAGGTGGATGAGTCCTCTGATGGAGCAACATATTAAGGTGAATGTAAGACGACCAGGTGGATGAGCCCTCTGATGGAGCAACATATTAAGGTAAATGTAAGGGGACCAGGTGGATGAGTCCTCTAATGGAGCAACATATTAAGGTGAATTTAAGGGGACCAGGTGGATGAGTCCTCTGATGGAGCAACATATTAAGGTGAATGTAAGGGGACCAGGTGGATGAGTCCTCTGATGGAGCAACACATTAAGGTGAATTTAAGGGGACCAGGTGGATGAGTCCTCTGAGGGAGCAACATATTAAGGTGAATGTAAGGGGACCAGGTGGATGAGTCCTCTGATGGAGCAACATATATCGTCAATGCATATACATTTGAACATCTCCAAACGTATACAGCTAAAATAAGAAGAAATGTTGGAAACTATATGAATAAAAGAAACAAGAAGGAAAACCTAATGGCATGTATTTCCATTTTTGCCGGAAGCAGGAGCAACCTTAGTTTATTACAAGTTCTTTGATACACCAACGAGGAGTTTTGAGAGAGAAATGTTATAGCACTAACTCCTGTGTCGGTGATACCTTAATTTCATGATAATCATATCAATATCTTTTCATCTATCTAAAAGGTTAATATTTCTTAATTCTGATGCACAAGATGTATGTGTTCCATTATAAAAAAAAGTGTGAAAAATTGGAATTATTGCATTTGGCGGGTTAATTGTGTATGTAACAAAACCGAAGGCAAACATTATTGAAAAATATTTCGAATATGCAGACTAGCATATGGGTCGTTTTCAAAAAATGTCGAATTTTCAGTACACCCATGCTAACTTTTTTATTTCTAATGGAAATTTCAGTTGTAATGGTTTAAATGAAAGCTTGTCGGATTTGTGATTCAGAACATTAATAATAAACACACCTTACATCTATTTTGATAAGATTAAACTGCATTTAAGACCCATTTTGGGGGTATTTGTCTGCGTACAGTGTCAGAAAATCACATTTCAAATGATTTTTTTGCAATTTTCTGATCGCCTTGATATCTGCAAAAGGGACTTTTTAAGAACGTTTAATATTACTCTAACGAAAAATCGTAGCTTCTATATCATTGTATGTAACATATTATCTACAAACTAAATTGAATCTGCGTACAGGAGGTTCATGTCTTTCCTGTTACCGCTACTTAAATCAGCCGTGAAATTATTCTCCCTATCAATATTGAATCAGTCAGTGTTGATCTCAAAAGTGCAAAGTAATCTTTACATTTAAAACGCCTTGTTTCTTGAACGAAAGTGTAGAGAAAAGAAATTTCAAGACATTTAGTGAAAAAAATATAGCGTACTTTTTTTCATGTCTATGCTGTTACCACCAATTTTGATTAAATACACCAACAGTATACTTGTAAAAAGTGCAATAACGTGTTGGAAACCAAATTCACAATAGAAAAACATAATCACTTCACCAAAGGGAGTAGTTATTTCACAACAGCAATCAAAAACGAAGAAATTTGTCTATCCTGTTATGTCTATCCTGTTACTATGGTTGCTATGGTTACAGTAACAGGATAGACAATTGTAGACAAAAACGTCGTTAATTTTTTTATCTTAACATATAGGTGCAAAACGAATGAAATATTTCGTTGTTTGAAGTCATCTTAAGGTTATAACGTATTAATCTTCCCAATTAAGCATTCGCAGGTGCAATACTGATATCGGTAACAGGATAGACAAAAAGGTAACAGGATAGACTTTTATATAGTAATATATCAGAAACGTACGTTCCTGTTACCAATGAAATATAGAGAAAAGTAAACTAACTTATGAGGGATTTACTTGATGTTGGGTTTATTTGAAAGGGTGAAAAAATGCCGAACAATATAAATTGCTATCTTAGACTTGCATTACTGGTGGTAATTTTTACAACCTTTGAAAACCAATTTTTAGAGGCATTTTTCAGTACAACCTGTTAAATTGGCAAATAATCTATTATATTACAGAATGAATATATATAGAAGTTTATTCTCTTGAAAACCATCTAATTGTCTACGTAAAACAAGCTTAACATTTTATCTAAACCTTTTCTTAATAACCCAAAATTTCTTTTGAAAATGGTAACAGGATAGACAAAATAATGTACCACCGATCAAAAAATGTTTCAACATATTTTTGTATGACATCATTAAGATTGCATCTTTTAATATGTTGTTCTTAAAGTACTGCTTGTTTTGATTTGCTTATGTAGAGGGTTGTTTGAATAAGTAACTTTTAATAATTTTTTCAATTTCAAAATTCGACATTTTTTGAAAATGACCCATATCATAGAAATTTTATATTCCAAGAAGGAAGAAAAATATTTCGAAACGTTCGAAAAGCAGTGGTCGGGTGAGCTATTTGAATATTTCGAAACGTTTGAAAAGCAGTGGTCGGGTGAACTATTTGATACGTAATCACTATATTCCAATACAAAACTTTAGAGAAGAAATATATATAAACATACACACCACTAAAGAACATTATGTGTGTAACTACTATAATTTAAGTAACTTTTACCTTTGCTGTGTCGCCTGGAATGCCCTTTCTCTGGGAAAATTAAAGCACAATTTGTCTCCACGAACTGACTTCTCCCTCTGAATTGAATAAACACTTCTCTCAGGGTTGAGAGTCTTTTCTCGATGGAGAGATATCGGGATACGATCTTTATTGTCTCTTTGCATTTGTATTCCACCGAAAGACGACTCTCTCCTTATTCCAAAGCAAAAACGATCTTGAAATTTTGACATTTCTATTTTCCCATTTTCACGGTCCGATTTCCCATATAATAATCTCACTCATATTAAAGTTATAGTTTCATTCACTAATTATGTTACTGAATTTCGAGGCGAGAAACATATGATAGTGGTTTGTCTTTATGACCGCTACCCGTTGTTCGAAGTAATTGATGTTACGATTATTTCTTTATGTATTAGGTAAAAAGAGGTATTTAATCATGGTGTCCTATACATCCAATGTGCAGTTCCGTGACGATAATTCTATAGTAAATACCATGTAATGTATGTATGATAAACTTTGAGCATTTAAAATATTAAGCAGGGTTTCAATGAAACCAAAATAGAAATTAATTCTTCCTGTTGAATTTTACTGTTGACTAAAACATTTAATCTATGTACATTTAAAATATTGAAGAGTCTCAAATGCATCGAAATATTATAATGCGTCGGGTTAAACGCTTTCAATAGCTTTTGTGTTACATTAGAGACTAAAAGTTAGAATACAATGGCAAGTAATATAAAGTTAAAATCGTTTGTCGAGTGTTCTAGTGCAAATCTAATATCCAATTTCCTTCACCATATATATCAGTTAAACAAAGTTTATTCCTGTTTAAAAGATCCCATTTTCATTATCAACAATTAGTCGTCATGTCAAAACATCCTTATTGTATAAATGTTAGTTGTTCCCCATTCACAGCAATACAATTGGTCAAATCACAAGACCCTATCACTGTCAACAACACGTGAAAGCATAGGGTCCTGTGGCTCTTTTCACTTAAAATAATACGACCAAAATCGAGTACGGCTTGATAAATGATCTAGGTATTGACAGTTCACTTGAAAATTCAACATACTCGGTCTACCCCCTCGACACTAAAGAGGAAACCCTGGATAATCATAGGTCTATTCTATGTTCCTTTGGAATTTCAACCAAAGATAAAGAACTAGATCTCCCATCACTGTACTAGATACCTAACATAAGTGTCCTTACAAACAACAGTATAATGTTGGGTATTCCAAATGCCACGAAAGACCTCTTTCTAAATTATTAACATCAATTCTATCAGAAATCAAAACCAGGCTTCATAGTTATTGTGAAACTGTCTATTCTAGAGGTGGCGTGAATAAATTGTGGATACTATAAAAAAAATCCAAAGATGTTTTAGAGTACATACAATATAAAACTTTCTTTCATCTTGCACCAGTATTACCTCTGATAACTATTTACACCACTGGGTCGATGCCACTGCTGGTGGAAGTTTCGTGGAAGTATCACCAGCCCAGTAGTCAGCACTTTGGTATGTATATAAATTATATGGTCATTTTTATAAATTTACTGTTTGCAAAAGTATGAATTATTCGAAAGACTAAGAATTTTCTTATCCATTAGCAGTATTTGGCACAATTTTTTGGGAATTTCGGGTCATCAATGCTCTTTTACTTTATACTGTCTTGTTTGACTTTATAACTATTTTGATCTGCGCGTCCCGGTGAGTCTTATGTAGACGAAACGCGCGTCTGACGTATTAAAAATTACAAGTATTCCCCATTCCAAACTAAAAGACAAATTGAAATAGATGGTATAACTATGTTTCATAAAAAAAGAATGACCATAGTAGAAACAAGTATCTTGTCTTAGGGATGGATACATCCTACTTTGTAAAGAATCACTCTGATTCAAATAAAAAATTCTCTAAAACTGAAATTATCAATATGCTTATTTTCTTGATAACAACATATTTGTAACTTTAGAGAACGTGTGTTTCAACATACTATTGGCATTCCAATGAGAACCAATTGTGCCACTCTTCTTGCCAGCTTTTATCTTTATTCTTATGAGGCTGACTTCATACAGGAACGTCTTAGGAAGTAAGAAAAGACGTTAGCAATATCCTTTAACTTTACTTTCCGCTATTGTCTCTCACTGAATAATTCAAAATTTGGCGACTTTGTTAAACGAGTTAATCCAATCGAACTATAGATCAAGGATACAACAGATACAGTTGATTTAGCCTCATGTCTTGACATACATCTAAACATTGACAACGAGGGTCGGTTGAAAAGAAACCTTTACGACAAAAGATATGATTACAGCTTCCCAATTGTGAACTTTCCATTTCTATGTAGCAACAATCCAGCTGCGCATACAGAGTACATATCTCCCAATTGATACAATATTTCAGGGCTTGTATTTCCCATTATGATTTCCTTGATATAGGGTTGCTGCTCACAAGGAAGCTATTTAGTCAAGAGTTCTAAATGGTGAAGTTGAAATCATCCCTTCGTAATTTTTACGGACGCCATCACATATTTGTTGAAAGTTATGTAATATCCGTTTCACAGATGATATCGGATATGTTCCTTTTGTTGTAACTAAATTCCCGTTCCCTCATCACGAACATGACCTACCAAAATAGACTATTTACCGGGTTTGTAATACTAAGTAACATGAGCAACACGACGGGTGTCATATGTGGATCAGTATCTGTTTACCCTTCCAAAGCACATGAGATCACCACAGTTTTTGGTGGGGTTCGAGTTGCTTAGTCTTAAGTTTTCTATTTGGTGTCATGTGAATATGAATATGAATATCAGGAGCACCTGAGATCACCCCTAGTTTTTTGGGGGGTTCGTGTTGTTTATTCTTTAGTTTTCTATGTTGTGTCATGTGTACTGTTTTTTTGTTTGTCTTTTTCATTTTTGGCCATGGCGTTGTCAGTTCGTTTTAGATTTATGAGTTTTACTGTCCCTTTGGTATCTTTCGTCCTTCTTTTAAGTGGTATTTTTTATAAATTAATTATTAAAAAGAAGATGTCGTATGATTGCCAATGAGACAACTCTCCACAAGAGACCAAATGACACAGAAATTAACAACTATAGGTCACTGAACGGTCTTCAACAATGAGCAAAGCCCATACCGCATAATCAACTATAAAAGGCACAGAAATGACAATGCAAAACAATCCAAACGAGAAAACTAAAGGCTAATTTATGTTTGCAAAAGTATGAATTATTCGAAATACCAAGGAATTCTTATCCTAGGCATAAATTACCTTAGTCGTATTTGGCACAACTTATTGGAATTATGGGTTCGCAATGCTTTTCAACTTTATACTTGTTTAGCTTTATAATTATTTTGATCTGAGCGTCACAATCTTATGGAGACTAAACGCACGTCTGACGTATAAAGTCTGGTACCTTTGATAACTATTGTGTACTACTATTTGTCTGTTTGTCTTTTTTTTTTTTTTTTAGTTATGGCGTTGTCAGTTTGTTTTCAATCTATGAGTTTGAATGTCCCTCTGATATATTTTGGCCTTTTTTGCAATTGGACGTTAAGGAAGCACAAATCAATCTTTCGTTCGTTCACAAAAGTTACATAGATCGACTTCAACGGGTAAAATCTTTTACTTTCCAAATTATAATAAAAAAAAAATTGGTGGAAGATAACAAGTAGACATTAAAAACTCATTAGTCGAAGAAAAGCTGAAAATCCATGACTCAGAGAAAACCCACAAATAGACAGACATATCAGCAAACCCTGCTAAGAAATCTAAATTTTAAGCAACATAAATTTCACCACAAAACCTTGGTTAACTCAGGTGTTTCAGAAGGGTAATCAGTTCGTCCTCCAGTGTCGCATCCATCATGTTCCTCATGCATGCAAACATTGATTAGTATCATCCGGTGTTGTCACAATCGTGAAAACAAGGCCAGGATTGTAGTTATGGCAAATGAAACATATCCGTTGTCATTTGTTTAGTAGTCCATCACTCGAGATTGCATCCGTAACACTTTTCAACTTCAGAACTTGAGAATTTTGGTTCAATAGTTTCCTTGTATACATCAACCATCATTCTAGAGTATCACAAGAGGAAACGCAAGCTCTGGCATATCTTACACTACAAGGTGGGAGATGTACACTTCCTGTTCAGGCGATGCTAGAATGTTGATACATCGAAATACAAAGTTTAGATTTGGAAGCTAAAATCATACTATTGTCGTAATGTTTCGTTAATTTCAAGATGTAAGTCAAGATATGAGGCTGACTAGACGATATCTGTGGAAACTTTATTTCCAGTTCAAGGCGATAGATGCGTCTAACATTGTCACCAAAATTAGCTAAATAAATGATTGAACTTTATTTTTCGCGAAAAATAAAGGTAAAGAATAATGCTAGCTCCTTTTATGGTGTCTTTGGTGTTCGAAAATGTCGCATATGAATTAAGAAACATATCGACGAGATGTTCGAAAATGTCGCATATGAATTAAGGAACATTTCGACGAGATAAATATCACATATGAATACCAATTGTTTAATAAAATAAACACTTCTTCTAAATGATACACATATGGTGTTGATAAAACATTCAAGCATCTTGATGTTGTCAGTTTTACAGAATTATTTATGTGAAACAGAGGAATTGATTTGAAAAGAATGATTAATCCGTTCGCAAAACAAAGATTTTTTAATCAACGTTGGCTATTTGTTTATGAAACAAATTTGGACTAGTTCTTTTAATATATCTTACAAATTAGAATATTTGATACAATAAACAAATTTGGACTTGTTCTTTTAATATATCTAACAGATTAGAATGTTTGATACAAGTGTAAGAAATAGAGATTGTTTTTTTTAAAGATGACAGAGACTCAGAGTATATGTATTTATCAAGTATGGACTTTTGACGAAGTCAATGCGCTATATATGGACTTGTTCAGATCATATGGACCGAGAACGAAGTTTGTAATTCAGTTATTATTCAACGAAAATCTGGTTGATTTTGTGAAGGATCATCATTGACTTTGATAATAAATCTGTATTAATGCTCAAAGCAGGGTCGCGATAACAACAAAAAAAGGATATGGGAAATATAAGTTTTTTTTCGAATGCAGGAAGCAGGCATTATTAAAAAGAAAATGTTTTTTCGTTTAGAAAATAATATGTGCGGGTGGGACCATCGAACAAGGAATCACATTGGCGTAGCTTTGTCAACTTTTAAGAAACGGAGATGTGAAATATTTGTCAAGAGATTACCAAAGTCCACACTTATCTAAATTAAGCCAACAGTAGTACCCCGCTGTTTAATAGTCAATAGAATATTAACCAAAAACAAATCCGGGTTACAAAGTCTAATCGAGGGAAATACATCAATTACTAAGAGAAAAACCGGGGGAAACATATCAAATTCAAGATTAATACCGAGAGAAACACACCAATCATAAGAGAGAAAAGCAACCTAATATTTTACATTTCTATTTAAAACTAATTCGTCTGTTAGTTTGAAGTTGAAAAGAGTTGAGGACCTATTTGCCTTAAGATAATAACAATCAAAACCAAGGAGTAAACAATGACATTTACATCAACAGTTATAAATAATAAATAAGAAACAACACGAACTCAACTGAAAACCGGCGGTGAAATCAGGTGTTCCGGAAAGGTAAGCATTTCCTGCACCGTATAAAATTGAGAATGGAAATGGGGAATGTGCCAAAGAGACAACAACCCGACCATAGAGCAGACAACAGCAGAAGGTCACCAACAGGTCTTCAATGCAACGAGAAATTCCCGCACCCGGAGGCGTCCTTCAGCTGGCCCCTAAACAAATATATACTGGTTCAGTGATAATGAACGCCATACTAAACTCCAAATTGTACACACGAAACTAAAAGTTAAAATAATACAAGACTAACAAAGGCCAGAGGCTCCTGACTTGGGACAGGCGCAAAAATGCGGCGGGGTTAAACATGTTTGTGAGATATCAACCCTCCCCCTATACCTCTAGCCAATGCAAAAAAGCATACGCATAACAATACGCACATTAAAATTCAGCTCAAGAGAAGTCCGAGTCTGATGTCAGAAGATGTAACCAAAGAAAATAAACAAAATGACAATAATACATAAATAACATCAGACTACTAGCAAATAACTGACATGACAGCTTCAGACTTCAATTAAACTGATTGAAAAATTATGTCTTCATCATATGAATATCAGACACAATCCTCTCCGTGAGGGGTTTAGTATCATACCATCATAACATATATGAGAAGAACATAACCCGTGTCATGCCAACAACTGGTTTATAAATAATAAATGTGTTTAGTTCAGATGCAAAGACCCTATAAGTGAATCAATATTAACGCCAAAATATGCAATCTTTAAAGACCTGACAACAGTATCGTAACTAATCCCTTCTTAATAAGTCTATTTAAAGGTTTTGTTAGCTTCTGAGGTGAATACTGACATTTTTGTGCTTTATAAAGAATATGTCAATACAATATTGGATGTGAAATACCTGAACGTATAAGAAGTCTGCATGTTGAGCTATATTTCCGAATGATGTCCTTATACCGATGATAAAATTTAGTAAATGTTTTCACTATACATATATATAAAGGTTTTACCATTTACATTTAAGGATACCTATTCCAATGATTGAACATTCATAGTATTTCGAACAATATCAAATATTATCATGTGATGATATTTCGTGTTTATGCAGAAGTGTTGACTACTGGGATACTCAGTCTATTTGACAGAAATATCAAACAACAAAATTGACCCTAAGTTAATATGAACTAATACATATTAGTCAAGGAAACTCACTGTCAAAGTAATGTCGAATGTAAAGTGATAAATTGAAAGAGCAAATATGTGTCAAACACCCACAACTGAAGACTGGAACCTAGAAAACACATAAAAATTTGACAGGAACTTGATAGAAAATTTGAAGAAAAAAAAAGAAACTTGGAGAAGTTACAAAGGGACGATCAGCAACTTTTTATTTTAGTTGAAGAAAAACTGACATCCCTTAAACGAAAAAAAAAATCATCTCTCCATTATCTGATACTTATTATCAAGTGAGGCAGTCTTTTAAATGTTTTTAAAAAGATCAACATTTTATTTATACACAATAAGGACAACAGCAGTATACCGCTGTTCCACTTACGAAAACTTAAGTACTGGTTGTAACATATTAACGAATTGAACACAAATAATTATACTTTCAATAGCGTTTTAATTATAGTGTGTGATAACATTTTGTGAGGGAATTCGATGTTTGCTATACCACTGTTCATTTTAACGCACTTTATGACGAAACCACTTTATCAATATGAATGAAATTTTTTGCAGTGTTTTAAGAAATAATTTTACTTTAAAATCACGTACCATTTGTGAACTATTAAATGTTTTACAAGTACGAATTTTCTGTATAAAGTCAATAATTTTGTGAACTTTTGAAGCTCAAACTTTTAATAGCTTTAAATTCACCAATGAAAGGTCCGAAAACTATACCAATACAAAACGATATATTTTTGAAATTGTAGCAAAACTTTTGGTCGACAAATTTTAATTCGTTATTGCATAAATATCAACTTGAAATTTCTGTCATTTTCTCCCTACCCAGTTTACCCCTATTACTTATTATAATGTGGACTGGACATTGTTATTGAATTTTATGCAATTTGATTGGATTAAGTTCTTTTTGATTACCTTCAAACTGTTCATGCTTTTCGTTCGAGTATATTGATTAAATCAGACCGTGCGTGAATGTGTACAGTAAATTAAATGACCTGCATACTGGACACTGGACCAGTCCATATTACGTTTTATCAATGAAACTTAAGGTATGAAAGGTAACAGTTGCCACTTTTTTATATTTTCACATAATTTTCCGAATTCACATTAGATAAAATATTTTTGAATATTTTTGAATTTTTTTGCGGAGAAAAAAGGGAAAGTTTACTGTATTTATGTTCTATTCCATTAAAAACGCCATTTGCAAAGATAAATGCAGAAAAACAATTTACGCACGGCTACGCCAGGTAAAATTGTTGTTTATCCTAACAGAAAAAATACATTTTTCAGTTTCATTCGAATAATATAATAATAATAAATCCCAAATTTATGTAGTCATTAGATAAAGTCCTTATATATACGATCTGCCTATTTTTGGACATAAAAAGACAAGACGATCGTTTTAAGGTCAATTTCGTCTACCTCACACAATCTTGTTAGGCACTATAGCTCTTACTTTATAATATATCTATCAAATGCCGTCTTCAATCTGAGTCTTAATGATGCCAAGGGCTTAACTGATTTGTCTCTGTAAATCTATTTAATACAATATAAGAAACAGTTATCACAGAACGATAACCCAGAATATGTTTTTAAAGAACAATTTAAAATGCTTCATTTTTATATTATGCAACTTTTCCATACTCAATATTCTTCAGTTCTTAACTCGTCCAGTATACTTACAGAAGTTGGAATAGTCACTATAAACCTTAAAATACCTTCATGAAGCCTTTTGTAGTTCAGTGTAAAGTCGGTCAGTACATGCTTGTCGCTGGTATCCAATAATTGTATATTGCTGACACCAGTGCTTTTAAGAACAACAACAAAAGAAAACAAAAAAACAAATACACAATATATGGAAAATACTAAGATCACATCTTCTTCCTTGTAAAACGTCACCAATGTCTGAGCAGAAAGTTGATGAACCAGGGGTATGTCAAAGAACGTCTCGTCCTTTTTTCTAAAAAAGTTCATCGGAAGGTACCCAGAACTTGTTGATAAATATTTCGTGTCAACTTCACAAATAATATAGTATGACTTTGTTTTCCTTAATATTGAATGGCAGTACAGGGAATCACCTTTGTGGGGTTCAACTTGGGGGGCTTATTTATTTCAAAAATAATTTTTTTCACTTATTACATTTTTGTATGCAGAAGATTTGTTGTGTTTAGGTTGAACTTGTCAGTGTCAGGGAATAGGGATAAAAAAACTATTTGCTTTCATGCGGCACAACTTGAATATGCCTATGAATTTGATATATTGATTAAATTTGTCTTCATATCTTTTATTGACAATTATTATTTATTAAAGCAATTGATTTATTTTACTACATATACATGTCTTTATGCATATATACAACTTAGGTTAATATTCTAGTACTATGGCAGTTACTATAGGGGCTCTGAATTGCAGGGGACTGTCAGAAGAAGTAAAACGCAGAGATATTTTTGATAGATGTAATAAAAAATATGATATAACTATTTTATGTGATACACATTGTACGAAAGAAAGAGAAAATAAATGGAGAAATGAATGGGGATATCAAGCCTATTTTTGCTCGTTCACTGGACACAGCAGGGGAGTTGCTATACTTCTAAATAACAAATTCAAAGTTACTGTTCATAAAGAATATAAACATAAAGAGGGAAACTATTTAATTTTGGATATGACCATTCATGAGTATCGAATAACTTTAGCTGGTATATATGGCCCAAATAATGATAATCCAAGTTTTTTCTCAGAAGTACAGGAGGTAATCTCAAATATTCAAAATTCTTCAATAATTATGGCAGGAGACTGGAATGTAGTTCAAGATTATGAAATTGATACACTTAATTATAAAACAAAAAATAATGTCAAAGCACACACTAAATTGATAGAAATAAAGAACTCCTTAGACTTGGTAGATGTTTGGAGAGCAAATAACCCAGACAAGAAAAGATATACATGGAGAGGCCCAGAACATAAACAAAGTCGTTTAGACTATTTTTTGATATCCACTGATTTTGAATCATTAGTAAATAAATCTGATATAGATATTAGCTATCGATCTGACCATTCTCCTGTTTCACTCAGTTTAAAATTTTATAACCAAGAAAGGGGGAGGGGTACTTGGAAATTCAATAATAGCTTACTACATGATACTTATTATGTGGCTGAGATTAAAAAGTGTATATCAGACACTGTTAATCAATATTACCTATCAAATACAAATACTGGGGAAGAAACAGAATTATCTGTAAACCCCCATATATTTTGGGAGTTATTAAAATGTACAATAAGAGGGAAAACTATCTCTTATACTTCATATCTAAAAAAAAAAAAGTCAAAGGGAAGAATCTGAACTTGAACAACAATTAAACATTTCACAAAATAGATATGCCCTACACCCAGATCAGGAACTAAAAACTGAAATTCAAAACATAGAGGAGAGCCTAAAAACATTAAGAGAAAAAAAAATAAATGGAATAATTGCAAGAGCAAAAGCAAAATGGGAAGCAGAAGGGGAAAAATGTACAAACTACTTTTGCAATTTAGAAAAAAGACATTATAATGAAAAAATTATTCCTAAAGTTATCAACGAAAATGGAGAGGAAATCTCTGATCAATTCAAAATATTGGAAGAACAGAGAAAATTTTATCAAAATTTATACTCATCTAAAAATGCATTTTGTAAAACGGAACATGAAAATATGTTTTTCAATAAAAATAACTCTTTTCTCAATTGTTTATCGGAAGAACAAATGTTAGAAGCTGAGGGGAAATTATCAACTCAAGAATGTCTGAATGCCTTAAAAAACATGAAAAATAATAAATCACCAGGGGTAGATGGGTATACAGCAGAGTTTTATAAATTTTTCTGGAATGACCTCAAGTTATATTTACTTAATTCCTTTAATTATAGCTTTGAAGAAGGCTCTTTATCAATTTCGCAAAGACAAGGCATTGTTACATGCATCCCAAAAGAAGGGAAATCTAAGTTTTATTTAAAAAACTGGCGACCTATCACCCTTTTAAATGTTGATATGAAAATATGTTCCGCATCCATCGCAAATAGAATTAAACCTTTGCTCAAACATATTATTAGTGAAACACAGTTAGGATTTATTAAAGGTAGATACATCGGGGAATGTACAAGACTTATTTTTGACTTAATAGAAAGAACTGAAGAAGAAAATATACCTGGACTTCTAATTCTTTTAGACTTTGAAAAAGCATTTGATACTCTTGAATGGTCATTCATAAATAAAGCACTTGAATTCTTAGGTTTTGGTCCTGATTTCTGTAATTGGGTAAAATCTTTATATTTTAATATCGAAAGTTGTATCATAAATAATGGTCATTGCTCTAGTTTCTTTAATATAGAAAGAGGGGTTCGTCAAGGGGATCCTTTATCCCCTTATCTTTTTATACTGGCTTTGGAACTTATGAGTGCAGCAATGAAAAATAACCCAGATATTAATGGTATTAAGATAGATAACTCTGAATATTTGCTTAGTCAGTATGCAGATGACTCAACCTTAACTTTGGATGATGATGAAAAATCGTTAGAACAATCTCTATATATTTTAGAAAAATTCTCTGAGTGTTCTGGTTTACGAGCAAACTTAGAAAAAACTGAAGCCATTTGGATTGGGTCAAAAGCGCATTCAAAAGAAATATTTCACCAAGGAGAAAGATTAAACTGGAATCAGACAGGGAAATTTAAACTCTTAGGTATAAACTATGATCTATTTGCTGTCGACAAGACTGCCTATAATTTCAAAGAGAAAATTGAAAAGATAAACTCATTATTAAATACTTGGATTTACCAAGATCTTACATACCTAGGAAAAATAACAGTCATAAAGTCTTTAGCATTGCCAATTCTCATTCAGTCATTAACAATATTGCCAAATCCCTCTTTTGAAAATTTTAAGAAAATTGAAAATATTTTTTTTAAGTTTCTATGGAATGGCAAACCAGATAAAATCAAAAGAAATGTACTAATTGGATCATATGATACTGGAGGACTAAAGATGCCTCATATTGAATCCTTCTGTTATTCATTAAAAATGACATGGATCTATAAATTATTAGACCCTTTCAATCTTTCTCCTTGGAAAATTCTTTTTAATGATAAGTATAGAAAATATGGGGCAGATAAAATATGGATGATGAATAAGGATAGTATTGAACAAATTTCAATATATTTTAATAGATTTTGGAAGGACATCCTTCTAAATTGGGCTAAACTGAGGAATGCTTCCCATGACCATAATGATTTAATGGGCCAACCTATTTGGTTTAATAAACTTTTAAAAATTGATAATAAAACTATTTTTTATGAAAAATGGTGTGAGGCAGGAATATTTTTTGTCAATGATTTACTGAATGAGAACAGTGAATTTCTCTCTTTTAATCAATTTAAAGAAACATATGATATCGATACAAATTTTCTTCAATTCTATGGTATATATCATATGATCCCAAGTAGTTGGAAGGACCAGATCAAAAACTGTGAAAAGAAAATCAACATTACTTGCGATAATTTAGACTTTTTGAAAACAAATCAGAAATCATGCCCATATTTTTATAAATTATTTTTGGCTACTTATCATAAAAACCCCACAAAATCACAAAATAAATGGAAAGAAATTTTGCATATGGAAATAGCTCACTGGGATCTTTTCTATATGCATCCTTTCAAGTGTTCTTTGAGTAATAAAATGATCATTTTTCAATACAAAATTCTGCAAAGAACTTTAAGCACAAATAATCTGCTATATAAGTGTAAACTTAAAGAAACACAACTATGCAGTTTTTGCAATGAGACAAAAGAAACAATAGAACATATTTTTTGGGAATGTTACATTGTCAAAAACTTTTGGTTTCAACTAGTTGATACACTACATTCAAATTGCAATTATGAGCTTCTGATATCAAAACAAAACATTCTCTTGGGATCAGATATTATAGATATATCAGGAAATTTTTTTACTGTTCTCATGAAGTACTATATTTATTCTTGTAGATTGAACTCACTGTTACCTTGTGTTAAGATTGCACTAAAGAAATTGAAAAATTATTACATTGTTGAAAAACTATCTTCCACTTTTCACAGTTCTCCTGCAATAGGTGAAAAAATAGAAAAAAAATGGGAACCATTTCAACAACTAATTTTATGATACAAGAAAGATAACTCATACTTAACTGAAAATAAATGTGTAACACAACTTGATGCACATCACAATTGGACAGTGGTTAGTGTGCATCATATAGATATTATATATATGTATGTATGGAAGAATTAAATATGTGTTACTATGTTATGATAATAGGAGTTGAAATACTGGTTGGTTTTTGTTTTTTGTTATGTGATTTCCAGATATTGTTAGAGTATGCCACTATATATATTATATTATGATCTGAGTACATGTATGAATAGAATAATTAGATTGCATAAATAATAATTATAATCGTTTAATACCAATTTAATCATTTATGAATATAAGTCAATGATTTTTTATATTTATTTTATTTTATTTATTTTTTGTTTGTTTGTTTTTTGTACTTTTTGTTTTTGTATTGTTCTTTTTTTTTTTTGTTTGTTTTTAGTTTTAGTTTTTTTTTGGGGGGGGAGGGGGGTTTATTTGGTATAGGGAGGGGGATGTTTATAAGCACTGACACTGACAGGTCAAAATGAATAAACTTGTATTGTATTCTTCTTTATAAAAAAAAATGCATATAGATATTGTATGAGATGAAGAAATACCAAATAAAGAATTATAAAAAAAAACTTCACAAATAATACACGATGGTCATGAAGTATAGATTTTGCGTACTGACGTTGTTTATCATCTAAATAACTTGTTATATTATTCTTTTAGTTGTCTTTATTAATATTACTTTTACTGTTAGTCTGATTTTTGAGATATCTTTTTTGACTTAACTCTGTGCTTATGTATCCCATCATACTTTGAACGACAAAATTATATTATGATGTGACTCTGTACCTATGTATCTTATCATACTTTGAATGACAAAATTATTTTATTTATTAATAGTACTTTTACTGTTAACCCACTTTTTTTGTGATATACATTTGACGTGACTCTGTACTTATGTATCCCGTCATACTTTGAACCATGCACACTATTATTTTATTTATTATTACTTTATACTGTTTAGTCAGTTTTTGTTATATCTATTTTGCGTGACTGTATTTATGCATCCCGTCAACGACAAAATTATTTCATGTCTACCTGTGCGAATTTCAAACGAGCAATTTTACACTAGTACTCAAAACCCTCCTTCCTTGGTGGGTGCATATTACTAAGACAAATAAAATCGTATAATATAATCAAAATGAGGATGTTATTTTTATGTGTGCTTCTTTGTTACATTTGTTGTTTTTATAGTGATTAAGATGATAACACAATGTTGACTGCTGTACCCCTATTTTTGACATTTTTAACTATTGTGTCTGTTTGTTTTGTTCACGTATCGGTGACAATATAATGGAATGTGATACGAGTGTCATACAAGTAAGAGATTTAGCTAGCTATAAAACCAGGTTCAATCCACCATTTTCTACATTTTGAAAATGCCTGTACCAAGTCAGGAATATGACAGTTCTTGTCCATTCGTTTTTGATGCGTTTTGTTATTTGATTTTGCTATGTGATTATGGACTTTCCGAATTGATTTTCCTCTGAGTTCAGTATTTTTGTGATTTTACTTTTTGCCACATAGCTTGTTATTTATGAGAAGATGTGTTAGTCAATCTTTTACGATCTTCAATTTTATTTATTATTATTACTTTAACTGTTAAGCCAGTTTTTGTTATATTTTTTTTGCGTGACTGTATTTATGCATCCCGTCATACTTTGAACGACAAAATTATTTCATGTCTACCTGTGCGAATTTCAAACGCGCAATTTTCACCAGTACTCAAAACCCTCCTTCCTTGATGGGTGCATTTTACATAGACAAATAAAATCGTATAATATAATCAAAATGAGGATGTTAATTTGATGTATGCCTTTTTGTGCTTCTTCGTTACATTTGTTGTTTTTATAGTGATTAAGATGATAACACAATGTTGACTGCTGTACCCCTATTTTTGACATTTTTACCTATTGTGTCTGTTTGTTTTGTTCACGCATCGGTTACAATATAATGGAATTCGATGCGACTGTCATACAAGTGAGAGGTTTAGCTAGCTATAAAACCAGGTTCAATCCACCATTTTCTACATTTGAAAATGCCTGTACCAAGTCAGGAATATGACAGTTCTTGTCCATTCATTTTTGATGCGTTTTGTTATTTGATTTTGCCATGTGATTATGGACTTTCCGAATTGATTTTCCTCTGAGTTCAGTATTTTTGTGATTTTACTTTTCAATAGTATCCACACGTATTGAAATATTAATCATTGATTACATAATATGTATTCTATTCTACATGAATGCTTCTTATTTCTATTGAGAAGAATCATATCGAAAAGATGTTAATAGCAAAGTTTTAGCATTTTATTTATTTTTTCTATTTATCACGCCTTCTTGAGAAATTTGAGTTGTTCCTAAATGTAAAGTACAAAATGATTGAGTAAGTCTTGGAAAAGAGAGACAAATGGTACCAACGGGACATTCGAACTCATAAGTCGAAAATAAACTGACAACGCCATGGCTAATATAGAGAAAGACAATCAGATAAATAACACTACACAAAACAACATAGAAAACCAAAGGCTGATAAACACGAAAAAAGTAAATTAACAAAAGTATAGAACTCCGACGACAATTCAAAACAGAGAGTCCCTTATCAAATGGCAAAATCAAAAGCTCAAACGTCGAATGGATAACAATTGTCCTATTTCTGACTTGGTTAAGGCATTTTCTGGTATAGAAAATGGTTGATTAAACTTGGTTTTATAGCAAACTAAACCTCTTACTTGTATGACAGTCGCATAAAATTCCATTATATTGACAACAATGTGTGAACACAAATATTTAACCAGATATGATAGGGAAAATGAGAAATATAGGGGTACAGCAGTCAACATGGTGTTATAATCTTAATCACTATAAAAATCATCAAATACTTCAACAAAGAAAAACAAAAAAGCACATAGACAAGCACATACACAAAACGAAAGACAAGAAAACAAAATATTACCATAGCACAATAACACAATGCCGGGATGTATAAGTCAGAGCCACCTCCAATGGATATTACCAAAAATAAACTAAACAGCAAAAGTCATAATTTACATAGACAAATAAAAGAACACTATAACACGTAATTAAGATGATAAACAAAGAAGTTGATACGGAATATTTATCAACAAGGTCTTGGTATCTTTCGATGAACATTGTTATAAAAAGAATGAGTCGTTATTTGACATAACCCTGTTTCATAAAAGTTTTGCGCAGACACTGGGGACGTTTTGAAAAGATGCAAGCTCTTGAATACCGAATGAGTTGGGAAATGTACATCCCATATGCAGATGAAGTTTGTATTACTACTAAGGTGGGGGAAATTGATAATTTCAAAATTCAAATCGTTGTTTGTCATAGATTCTGGTACTTATATGACCGCTTATGTCAAATTTGAGATTTTAGTAAAAAAAAAATGTGGCAGAAAAAGCCGTGTCTGTTGTTTCTTTAATTTCTAGCTCTGGGGAACATAATAATGGAATCCAATCAGAAAATTTGGCTTGTTAATGAAAAGAACATCATCAATATATCTGAAATTGAAATTAAATTATCTGGCTTCTTTGATCTTATTGTTTTGACAAGTGTTTAAAGGAACTCTGACTCATACGAAAATAAGAAGAGGTCGGCATGGGGAGGCGCACAGTTTGTTCCCATAGGAATGACGAAATTTGTTGAAAAGTCTACCTCCAAATTCAACAAATACCTTGTCAATAAGAAACTCCAGCAAACTGATCATTTTTTCTCTGTGTAGCATGTTTACCTCTTTGTTCACTATTTACAAAATATGCCGTATGATATTTAAAAGTTATAAATTCATAATATATGCTTCCATTTTTATGTTGAAAGCATTGTAGATAATTTCTGTAATTCGGTTTCTCAATTTCAACCACCAAGAACTGGGGGTGATCTCAGGTGATCCCAGGTGCCGTTCAAGAGTTAGCAGTTTGGGAATCTAAAATCATCTTTTTTGTCGTAAATATATATAGGAAGATGTGGTATGAGTGCCAATGAGAAAACTATTATTATTTTTAAAAAATATATATAAAATGTCTTTGTGCAAACAAAAAGTAGGTACATAAAGATTTGAGACAAATACTGTAATTTACATGTATTTTCTATTTTAGCCATTGCAGCCATGTAAGTTGACTGATTTAAAAAAAACACACAAAGTTTATACAATGGGTCAGGTGAGCTTAAAACAAATACAATATATAAACTGACAGCTATATTTTTGACTGATAGATGCATAATGAAATATCTTCAAAACGTTATTTTTTATAACTAAAAGTTTTATTTAATTTATAGATTCTTTAATAAAACGAAGAGAAAATATTTATCAAGAGGTTCAATTACTGATATGATTTGATATTTAGATTCTTCTCACAAGAATTGTTTTTCAAACCAAAATATTTCAAAATTTTGTTGACGACCTTCTTATACATTAAGCAAACACGCAAACCTGGCTCAGAATGGCCATTTTGTTCCTAATTAAAAAATGGAAAAGATAAAATGAGGAAAGCATCGGAATCTAGGTGGCTTCGTTGTCATTTTACTTGGAACTGAATTTGCATGATATGTTGTTTCTTAAAATAAAAAATAAAGCCGTTGTGTTTGCTATCCTGCTCCAATAGTGGTTCTTTCGCAGCAATAACAGTGCAAGAGAATATGCCTTATCACAGTTGTCTACGGTAGGCCAAACACTAACTGACAGCTAATCTAAAGACTATAAAAAATAAACATACATCATGCATATGAGACTTAAATGGCCTTTACATAGATCAATGAATAACTATTGAGGTTGCTTTCCTTCATCAGTTGAATACAACAGCATTGGCTTAAAAAATAACTAATCATGTAATATTGAGGTAAGATCAAGTTTTATTTTGTATTTATGTTAGACCGTATCTGTACTATGTTGACCAAGAAAAACAAGCTTATTATACCGTGCCTTGTTAATTCATGGAGTCTGCTAACCTTGCCAGAGTACCTGGGATAATTTCTGATTTTTTGGTGGGGTTCGTGTTACGTATATTCTGTTTTGCGATTTGTATTCTGTTGTTTTTCTTTTGCTCTTTTTCTTTTTTGTCATGTCGTTGTCAGTTTATTTTGGACTTATTAGTTTGACTGTCCCTTTGTTATGTTTCACATGTCTTGTTAGGTCTTAGTTAGGCAATAAGAACCTTATCAAGAACATTCAAAATTACATGTTCATATAGATCTTACCAACATGTCCCAATAATTATTAAAATTGTATTTGATCAGCTCATATTTCAACCCTGTGAATTTCTTTGTCTGCGATGTTCCTTTGAAATTAACTCATCAAAAGAGGAAATGTTTGAGACTATTACGGTGACTTTTGAATGACCTCAATATCTTCAGTGTCACAAAACCTCCAGTGTTGTAGATTACTGTGTAGCAATATGTGGTCTTTTCTTTACCAAGTACAATAATTTGTATTTTGATTGTTCAAAATACTACGTATTTTCTATTCTGGAAAAGATATTCGAAGCTGTATTGTGCGAAACTTTTGATAATTTTTAGCCCTAAAAACTCTTCAACCCTTTCTTTTTTTTAATACAGCATCATTGATGAGTGTTTTGTAAACCAAATGTGTGTCTGGCGAGCAAGTTGTGAGCTAAGTATTTATGATGATTTCATTTGTAACCACTTGGACACTCATGGTGTAGGTTTATTCCTCTGTGGTATCAGCCCAGAAGTCAGCACTTCGATGTTATAAATTATCATTGATATGGCCATATGTATAAATTACCTGCTTACAAAGCATAAAGTTGAAAGCCTAGTATATTTGATTTTATTTTGTATATGTTTAGGTCATAGCAACTAGTAAACCTATACCATGTGGACCTTGTGAAGAGTGAAAAGTAAACACTAAAGGTAATGTATGGTGTCCTAACTGCGAAGAAGGATTAGGTTCAACATATTTGAGTCTGCATAAAAAGTCTAAACGAACACGAAATCATAAAACCATTGATATAAAAAATTATAAACCATCTATCCAAGCTATCACAACAGAATGAGACAGACATGGTCAACAATTCAACTTGTACTGTCCAAATCATTTAACACCTTGCTGTGACCAATGTATTTCTAATAGTCATTCAAAATGTTTTGGGATAAAAAGTTTAGCAAGTGTGGTGGAGAAAACAAAGATTGAAAAATCGAAAGAATCTAGAAAAGGATATGAAATCCATCTTACATCTCTTGGATGAAATGGTAAAAAACCAATCAAGCATCATCAAAACAGGACAACAACAATGTGAAGGAATAAAAAATCCATCCTAAAAACCAGGGAAGAAGTAAATAAACATCTGGACCATCTTGAGAAAAAATTATGCCAAGAAATAGACATCGTCTGGTATCAGAAAAATTTAAAAGCAACATATTTTATTACTGAAGTTAGAGGAGAAAAGACAAAGTTAGAGAAAATGCAAGATAATTTACTTTCGGTCAGTACAAATAGTTCAAAACTTTATACATTTCTAGGCATACACTAGATTGAACAACAAGTACACCAATATCAACAATAAGTTGTTGATCTGGAAAAAAAGACAGGGCTAAAGCATTTAACATCAAAATGAATCAAAATGATGAAATAGAAAAGATAGTCAGACAATTGGAATCACGAAACTCCTTAGGAGAAATGACAGTCGTTAAAACAGAAACCAAATTAAATAGAGTATCGATTATGAGAAGGGAAGCACAAGTCCAATCGCGAGAAAAATCCAGCATAAGCAACATGATAATGAATATTGAGACAAAGATGGATATCAACATAGGGTATATCAGTGACATGATTTGTCTGATGGATGGGAGACTTATCATAGTTCAGAATGAATTCAATGTTAACTTACTTACCTCTGATGGCAATCTTTACATATTACCTATAACTAATGAAGCCTTTACTGCTACACAGATCAATCAGGACACTATTGCCATAACGTATCCTAGTGAGGAAGCCATAAAAATCTTCAATATGGAGAATGAAACAGTGACCATCATATCATATCATATTAGACAAAGCATGTCTGGGTACTAGTATATCATATTCCAATAATGCTCTTGCTGTTGGTTTCGATGGTTATGAACACGAAGAAGATGATGTAGGTGAAATCCGCATTATAGACTTAGAGAGAAACACGCTGAAGTCAATACTAGTTCGGAACAAAGCATCACTGATTTACCTTATTTACTGTAACGACAGAGTAATCTATAGTGGGCATAATAGTACAGTACGCTGTGTAGATGAATCAGGTAATCAGACCTGGCAATATGGACAGGATTTATCAGGACCATGGGGACTTTGTACAGATACTTATGGTAACATTATTGTAATAGACCAGCAATCTAAACAAGTTATAGTAATATCAAAAGATGGACAGAATAGTAAAGTACTGATTAATGAAGAGGATGGACTAGAGAAACTGCAGTGTATTTGTTTCAACTATAATGAATTTTCAGGTTTTGTGTGTGATTTCGATGGCACGTAAATAGCAAAATTTAATTTATCTTCGGGATAAAATTTAGGCGTTCATTTATAATAAAAAGACATTACTAGTATTTTATATGCTTTATAAAATATGAAACCTCAATCCCAAAGCAAAATACTAGTACTAAGAACAACGAACTGACTTGTGCAATGTGATGTTTAGATTTTGACATTTACTGGTGTCATGTGAAAGTAAAATAACAAAATATCGAAATCCAAGGAAAATTCAAAATAGAAAGTCATTTATCAAGTGGCAAAATCGAAAGCTCAAACACATCAAACGAATGGAACGCAAACTGTAATAGTTCTGCTAGCATGTCAGCTAACTGCTAGTAGTCTGTTGTTATTTATGTATTATTGTCATTTTTTTTTTAATTTTCTTTGGTTACATCTTCTGACATCGGACCCGGACTTCTCTTGAACTGAATTTTAATGTGCGTATTGTTATGCGTTTACTTTTCTACATTGGCTAGAGGTATAGGGGGAGGGTTGAGATCTCACAAACATGTTTAACCCCGCCGCATTTTTGCGCCTGTCCCAAGTCAGGAGCCTCTGGCCTTTGTTAATCTTGTATTATTTTAATTTTAGTTTCTTGTGTACAATTTGGAAATTAGTATGGCGTTCATTATCACTGAACTAGTATATATTTGTTTAGGGGCCAGCTGAAGGACGCCTCCTGGTGCGGGAATTTCTCGCTACATTGAAGACCTGCTGGTGACCTTCTGCTGTTGTTTTTTTCTATGATCGGGTTGTTGTCTCTTTGACACATTCCCCATTTCCATTCTCAATTTTATCTGAATCATTTCCTTGTGTAAAATACTGCTTTGTGTGTGTCATGTTTTGTGTGGCTTGTGCTTTGTGGCCATTTATTTATTGGATTGTTCGTTGTTTGGTGTTATATGTATAAAATGATTGATTTGTGTGATGATGATAATTGAATTGTCCTCCGTGTGATGTTACGTATTGACTTATTTTTGTGTTGTCATGGATTGAATTGTTCTTTTTGTGATTAAACTATTGAATTGTGATTTGTGAGATGTTATGTATTGATTTGTGCTTTTGTGATGTTGTGTAGTGCATTGAAGTGTTTCTATTGTGATGCTATGTATTGAAAAAAGTAAAATCACTGAACTCAGAGGAAAATCAAATCGGAAAGTCCCTTATCATGGCAAAATCAAATGACAAAGCACATCAAAAACGAATGGACAACAACTGTAATATTTCTGACTTGGTACAGGCATTTTCAAATGTAGAAAACGGTGGATTAAACCAGGTTTTATAGCGCTAAACCTATCACTTTGTACGACAGTGTCATCAAATTCCGTTATATTTACAATGATGCGTGAACTAAACAGACATAATAAATTAAATAGTCAAAATATGGGTACAGCAGTCATCATCGTGTTACAATTTTAAAAGAAACAATTTAACAGAGCACAAAAGCATCTATCAAATTAAAATTATGTTTTAAATTGTTCTTATTTTGAGTTATGTTTGTATGATGCAATGTATTAAAGTATTCCTTGTGTGATGTTATGTATTGAATTGTATTGAATTGTGATTTTCGTAATGGTTTGTTTGTGATGCATTGTATCGAAGTGTTCCTCATGTGATATGTATTGAGTTGTGCTTTCTGATATGTTATGTATTGAATTCTGCTTTGTGTGGTATCATATATTGAGTTGTACTTTTCGTGATGTTACGCAGTGAACTGTGCATTTAATAGTGTCATAGGTTGCAATGTTACCGTGTAATGGATTATTTTCTGTATGATGATATATTTAGATATGCTTTCTGTACTGTTTTCATTAATATTATGCTTTGTGTGATGTTATGTATTGAATGGTACGATTTGGGATGTTATGTTTAACTTTTTCCTTGTGTGGTGTTATGTATTGTATTGTGCTCTGTGTGGTGGTACGTATCTAATTGTACTTTTGAACACGTTTTAAATCTGTCATGTAAAGTCCCTTTATAAATTGCTATTCTGTTCAGTTTACTCATTTATGAAGTTCTACCTGTGACCTGTAGTTGCTAATATCTACGTTATCAGGTCTGTTGGATAGTTGATTTATTGGCATTCTAGAAATATTCTTTTTTATACAACGGCAACACTTTTTTATGTTCAGCTAAGCTGTTTGTTGGTAAATATCTTAGATTTTGGTTACTAACTGTTTTCTACCATCTTCGAATTGTCGTTTGCAAATACTAACTATTAAAATTGAGAATAGACTGTTTGTTTCCTGGTTTGAATTGTTGCACATTGTGTGATACCAGACCCTTTTACAGCTTGCTGTGCGGTATGGATTTTGCTCAATGTTGGAGACCGCAGAGTGACCTATTGTTGTGTACATTATGTCATTTGGACTCCGGTGAATAGTAACATTGAATTGACAATAATACTGCATCTCCTTATTTTTATTATTGTACACACTTTAATGAGCCATCTATTATATTTGAAGCTATTACTTGAATTTTTCAATTCATAAGTGCTTTTCATTTGTTTGAACATTTTCCAGTCAAAATTCCATGCTAGAAATTTTATAATTTATCTGAATTCGTTTTCTTTTGTTACTTAAAACAAATTTTAGTTTTAATTTCAAATCTCCAACATTTATCTCTCCTTCCACTTTTTATACCCGTGCTCCAAAGGAGGGGAGGATAAATGGTTGACATGTTTCCTGCAGTCTTTTCCATCGAATTTTAACTCTATTTCTCTTAAGAACTGAAAACTACAAATTCTTCAAAATTCTTCATGCATAAATTCTTTAAAAGACAGAGTAATTAAGAAGATCTAAGAAGTGTGAGCAAATGAACATGGATTGACCATGAACACGATTAATGTATCACGGCCAGTGTGCATGGTATCTAAAAAAGTAAACCTTTATAGAAAGTCCAATTAGCCGAATTAGATGCCTCCGATCGAAGAAGGAGTGGAAATATTCTTTGTCTCTAGTCTTACAGTTTTGAAAACATGGGACAAACTGACAGAAACAAGGACAAAAAGATGCAAATTACTGGAAAGGAAGTAAATTTCCTATTAAGAAATATTGACAGGGAGCACATTTTAAGATACTTTTTGACAATTAAAGAATAAATTTGATGACAGGACTTACAGTCCGTGTAACGTAAAAGTTAACAAAACGAACGATGCCCGAACCATGTACGGACGATGCCCGAACGATGTACGTACGCTTCCCGAACGGTGTACGAATGCAAACGAAACGCTGACCGAACGTTGTACGGACGCTGAACGAATGATGTACGAACGAAACCATGTACCATAAACCATACCATAAACGATAACATAAGCGTCCTTTTATCATATATCCTATGGTTTTGCGTTAATCGTTTCATTTAGCGTATACCGTATCGTTTAGCGTACATCGTTTCGTTTAGCGTATACCGTATCGTTTAGCGTACATCGTTTCTTGGCGTGCATAGTTTCGTTTAGCGTTTATGTTTTTTTTTTTTAAATATAAAACATGAATTGTGTTCTGTTAAATCTTTTTATATAGGTGATAACATGCGTAAAATTCGGATCAATCAACATTTTTTTGAAAATAGCCTATGGTATCACCCTTTTTTTTCAAATGAACAATTCAAGTTATTTAAGATGGAAGTCGGTATTAATATAATGTTCTTACAAAAATATATTCCGTGTCTTAAGATTGACTTTTTGTTCAAAAAGATTGTTTAATATTTTTATGTATTCTCTTTTAGAACATGTCTTTTAAAATCGACTGAATAGCAGTTTTATCTATATATGTCGTAATTAAACCATTTAGTTTTGTATTATAGATTTTTTTTATTCATTTTAAAATCAGACGAAAAAAAACAAAATATTCGAGAAATTTCAAACAAAAACAATTATTCATTATGTGCCTCATCAACTCTAAACATAAATCCCTACCAATGTACAAACGATTGTGTATTATTTTACCTATAAATGCCCTTTACTTTAAACAATCATCAACATAGGCGGATCCAAGGGGGCCTGGGGGGCCCGGGCCCCCCTTTCGTGGGAAAAAATTGATTGATTATATAGGGAATCATTGAAGCATGACTGGAACGGCCCCCACCCCCCTTTAGGTCAGTCAGCGCCCCCCCCCCCCACCCCCCCCCCCCCCACACACACCTTTTAGGAAAAGTTCTGGATCCGCCATTGATCAACAATTGTCCGGCAAAAAACTAGACCATTTCCTTCGATTCCTGATTGTTCTTATACCATTTTCTCTAATTTTCTTTTACCATTTTCCTCTGTTCTTTATTTTGCCCGTTATACTCTTAGACTATTCTAATTTTGTATTTTTTTTTTCTTTATTTTCCTGTATTTATACCTCCTTAATTCGGAGCAACCCACCCTAAATATACATATGATACACACGGTCTATATATGTCATCGCTTGTGCCATAATACACATGTTTGCATAACACAGGATGTCCTTGTTCATATTTATTTTAAGTATTGAATGCTTTTTTGTAACTTCATTGTGCACCAGGGTGTAAAAGTGTTGACCGAAGTACATTTTGTAAGAAGCGCGAAAGCGCTTCATTCTGAAAATGTGCTTACGGTCAACGCTTTTACAACCCTATGAAGTTACAAAAAGAAGCATTCAATACTTATAAATACATTTTTTTAGCTAGGATTATGAAAACACGATTTTTATCAAGTTTTTATTTAATTTACCTGTGCACTCTATTGTGGGACCTCGTGTCATCTTGAATGATACATTTTATTGTGTAATGAAATTGATTAAGGAATAACGCAAGACTGCAGTGTAGCCAATCAGAATAACGTATTATAATTCAATTCAAATCTTTATTGCCATAAAACTACATATTTATAGTATGTGACACAACATATAATGACACATACATCTGATGTTAGTATAACATTGTAAATGTCCTCCTAATGATACATCTAATAGTTGGCACTGGCCATTAAACATCTAACTATAAATTCATCCGTCATATTCTTAGTTTTGTTATAATGTGTAAATCAAACAACATGATGAAACAATAATTATTGCAGATTTTCACTAGGGAAATACTGGGAAATAATTGTAAACAAAACCACTCAATCACATCCCTACGACACAAATTAAAGTCTAGCCTTTTCACATTAAAATACGTTATTTTTATCTATTTCAATCTATTTTGAATAATTTCAAACAATTTCAAATCAAACGGTCATTTTTCTTCTTTGCCATAAAAAAACAATTATTTTCATTTCTTATTTTAAACAGATCGATTTTTTTTTTCAATGGTCGGTGCCTGTCAGCATTTATAAAACCGTGTTTGCCAGAAAAAAAGCTACATAGAACAGGAAAATAGCAATGTCTTAGAAATACTTCGAGTCCCGACATGTATTTTCTAATTTCTGTTGTAATGTGGTGTAATGCAAAGTGGTAATTCCTGAATACTAATTTGTACCCATCAAGCATCTGGGGTTAATAACAAATCTATGGACAGTAGTCTCTTTTTCTTTACTCACAAAGTATTCACCTAAATCATGTTTTATTTATGAAAAATGCTCATTGCTGGCGAATGTTAAACATTGATCTCTAGGTTTTCAATTATTTAGTTGTTGGGTTACTTTCTGATCTCGCAAATCTGACATTTTATGGTCATTATTGTTTGCATCCAATTGCACCAATGCATTCAAAAGATATAAACGCAACACCGTACAAGAGTCGTTATTTTACATAAACTATTAGTTTTTTTTTCTTTAACGAAAACGAAATACGAAACCACTTCTCGCAATTCGCTTTGGGGTTATTATGCTTGTCTTTTGACAAAATATAGCATTGTTTCAAAAACAAAACGTATAAGAGTAATATATAAAACTGAACTAGAGTGAAGAGTTGAGAAGTAGGAATTCCGAATTTCAATTGAATGATCTAAATCTTAGTGTATTTCTGATCTATGTCACCGTCACCAGCTAATAAAAGCAAAATGGATAAACATTATTTATGTATGTGCCTGTCCCAAGTCAGGAGCCTGTAATTCAGTGGTTGTCGTTTGCTTATGTGTTACATATTTGTTTTTCGTTATTTTTTTTTTTTACATAAATAAGGCCGTTAGTTTTCTCGTTTGAATTGTTTTACATTGTCTTATCGGGGCCTTTTATAGCTGACTATGCGGTATGGGCTTTGGCTCATTGTTGAAGGCCGTACGGTGACCTATAGTTGTTAATGTCTGTGTCATTTTTGTCTTATGTGAATAGTTGTCTCATTGGCAATCATACCATATCTTCTTTTTTATATAGTAGATCTTTCTAATTTTTAAAACAATATTTCTCTTGCTTCGTTGATAAAAGGACACTTACAAAATAGTGAATACTATCCTCGCCAAGATGACTATAGCTGCTTGCGGTATTGGGTTTGATATTGATAATATTTAAATCTGCATTTGAATAACTGCACCATTTTACTCAACTGCAATGGTATTAAACTGATAACCGTAACTGGAATTACGACTATCCCAATATGGCGACGGCAGATATATGTAAAATCTTTACAGCCATTTTTTTCTCAAATGTAGCATGTTTTTGTCAATAGTTAGTCAGCTGCAAGGTTTTTCTATACCATTAAATCGTATTTGAATCGTAACGGTGCACTGTAATAGTCTAAGCGCTTTGAAAATTGCCGTTGAAAAATTCTGCCAAGATCTGTTACAGAATAAGGTTGTCAAAGTTGAGAAAAACGCTTGGTACTTTTATATACTTTGTGGAAAGATAGAAAAAACACTATAATTTTCGTCAGAACTCAAAGATTCTTCGGTATGTCCCATTGTCTTCTGAATACTTTTTAAGATGAACAATTTAAAATTTTTATACCAAACATTTAAAATTTTACTCGGCGTTTATAAACAGCATTGGAAGTACAACATCTTATAAACGATAATCATTGATAAAATTAATGTAAATGAGCCACTCTTTCTCAGGTTGAGATGGAATATGTTCGTTATTTGATTTAACGAGTTTAACAATCGAAACCCCTGCAATATCGTCTTATGGCAAAACTAAACTTCCAACAACGGACAATGATTTCTAATTATACGATATTCTTGCAATGGATGTTTTAAATGCAATGAAGAACTTATCAAGTAAGACATTTCTTATCCCTTTTCAAATATGAAGTCACATGCACGAAAAAGTTTGTCTGACAGCATATTTCATCTTGGCCACAACTCCCCCACCCCTACCCTGTTAAAATTTAATGGTATCTCCCTAGTGTTGATTTCGACCTCGAGCTTTTATTGTAACCGCCGAGAAATAGTCAATTGTAAGTCGATGTGCCTCTATTCTCCACCAACACAAAACCACAAGCTGAGTGAGGAGACTTTCTTGCTATAAGACGTCTAGAACTATTTTCAACCTTGTCGTCTTATTTTTAAAATTATGTCATTGATGATCTGATCACTACAACGCTTTAAAAAAGTATTCGTTCTCGTGAAAACTAAGATTTGTTTAACTTTCAAGTTTTATCGTGGTCTCTTCTCATGATATAGCGGCTATTTGTATGTTGGCTTTACAGCTAATTTCCTTATGCATGTAAAGCGAAACTTTGGTTAGCTTGCTTGCTTAGTTTGTATATTTTACAATTGTAATTGGGATAATGTCCAATAAAATTTAAATATAATATATACAGATTAAAATATGCCTCTATATTGTTTGAAGATGTCAATGTTATTTACAAAGCTTGAATCCATGTTTATACAAACTAAGCAAGAAAGCCTATCAAAGCTTTACTCTACAAGCATTAGGAAATTAGCTGTAAAGTCGACAAGATAACAGGTTAATGTATTCAAGTGAATTTAAGATCGGTTGCAATTACAATGGTTCAATCAATCTTATCTTTGATGTGCCATATTGGCATCCCTATAAAATAAGACAGTCCATGCGTGACCCATGACATTAAATATTATGAATGTCAGTGGATATTTTCTTTGTGAAGCTAGCACTAATAAGTAAGTAAAAGAGGGACGAAAGATACCAAAGGGACAGTCAAACTCATAAATCTAAAACAAACTGACAACGCCATGGCTAAAAATGAAAAAGACAAACAGAAAAACAATAGTACACATGACACAACATAGAAAACTAAAGAATAAACAACACGAACCCCACCAAAAACTAGGGGTGATCTCAGGTGCTCCGGAAGGGTAAGCAGATCCTGCTCCACATGTGGCACCCGTCGTGTTGCTTATGTGATTACACATCCGGTAAATAGTCTAATTCGGTAGGTCACATTCATGAAAGGGAAGGGGATTTTAGTTACGACGTAAGTAAGTAAGTAAATTATTTATTATAGTGACATGTGTTTTTCACAAAATATTATATAATACAGTGAGATATAAAAACAATAATTAGAACACCCGACCCTTTGGGTCTATAAGTCACTTTAAACATGAATTTCAATGGTACGACGAACAGAAATAAATAAATGTTATCGAAAATTTTCATCAAACATTTTTTTCTCTTACTAATAACATATATTATTAACGTGTCTAAAATATTTTGAAAAGTGAAATTAAACTCTTGAAAAGATCATTTATGAACGTCGTTTGTGTGAATTCACTTTTCGGGATTCAAGGAAAAAAACTTTTAGCAAACACTGTTGAGGAACACAAATAAAAAAATAATTCTGTATCATAAACTTAGTTTGTTAATATTTCCAACTCTTAAAACCAGCTGATATTTTTTTTTATTTCTTCATGTTAAATAACCTAACAAATGGGGATACATGTATACACGACTTCCCAAATTTAATCTAGTAAAAATTCAACTACGTTACCCAACACTTTTAATATTGAAACAATACAAGATATAGATATGTATTTTTTTTTTATCATATTGAATACTAGGAGCTATCTGAAGTCTGTTCATAGGATCTCAGTCTTAATATAGGCGTGGCAATCCATCACTTTTATCCAATCAAATGTCCTTAATATTAAAGAGTGACGTGCAATTGTGTCTGTGTCAAGTCAGATAAATATAATTATTCATATTTCTGGACGTACATATGTCAGAGTTTAGGCTATTTCATTCGATAGTAGTAGATGAAAATGTCCACTAGCAAATGTCTGCCTGTACCACTGAAAATAGATATAACTTCCGGACTAGCGAACACAGGCAACCCAGTTACTAATCTTCCTGCTTCCAACTGAACGACATGCTCCAGGTTGTTGGAATCTTGATCTATTTTAATATCATCTGGAGAAGGATTACAGGAGAATAGCATAGTAATAGTCTTGTTTCGATTAAAATCAAATGAATCCTTAGACCATACTAAAATTTGTTCTAAATCGCTATTTAAGACATTCGCTAATTTGTTAGGACTAGTACTTGAATAAGAAAAGGATTTTTCATCAGAACACAATCGAGTTAGACTTATCAAATTACCAGCTTTGTCATATACATGAATAAGGAATAGTAGGGAACCTAATACAGAGCCTTGTGGAACTCCTGCATTAGTATTCTCAAAAGGCAAATATGAACTTGAAACAGAAACGCATTTTGTATATTTGAAATACAGTGTATACTAATTAAGTGATTAAATACGTTTTTAAATACATTTTTTTTTTCAAATACTTTGCCCACTACTGATAATAATGAGATTGGTCTAAAATTGGAAATCTGTGATTTGTACCCGGTTTTGAAAATAAATAAATGCTCAAAGTCAACTCATTTTAAAGAAGTTTTGAAAATAAAATGGTCAAATAATTTTTTTTTACATAAAGCAGAAATAAATTTACATGTTACATTATGAGATCAAAATACCTTAAATACCCCAGCCCAGAGATATCGTGTATATTCGACTGAATATACCATATCCAGAATTTTACATTCATACTTGTTACGTAACAAGATCTGGGCCTAGGTAAAAAGATCCAACAGGTGGTGTATATTCTAAAGTGTTTATCGCCTTCCATTATACATGCTGACGATGACATTTAGCTTTAGGGCCATTTTGTTTTCGCAAAGACAAACAAAAATTAAATAATTTTATATATATAAAATATTCTGTTGAAACATGTTTCATCATTTTTTTAAATAAAAGGTAAACAGGTTCACAAGCACAACGTCTTCGCAATTTCTTGTTCAGATCCATGGACACAGATGTCAGAATGAGTAAGAAAACACTAAATTCTTATACAAATATATTGTAAAATGGACGCCAAACACATTTTGATAGAATAGTGTACTGATAAATTTTCTTGTGTATTTTCTATGTTCTGGAAACTTCAACATCCCATCAACAATACTTAAATTAAAGTCCTAAGTTTAATCAAGTAAACATATATTTTTTAAAATATCATTTGCAAGGCTGCATGCCCATAGCATCTATCGTTTTCATATATTTCTTTTCCGCCATGCATAAGTTTAATCTTTACTTTTACTTTATTCTATATATATATAATTTGTTTCAGAGATCGATTTATGAACTTTATGCTTAAAATAATTAACCGACAATATATGTAGATGGTATACGGCATATAAACATACATGCAGAATAATAATCCCTTAAATATATTTTAGTTGATTGATTGTAAGTTGTTTTATGTCCAGGGTAAACTATGTCAAACAATTTTTATGAAGAAAAGAGTTTCTAATTTGTAGGAAGATTTTATAACATATTTTGCACAATGTAATTTAAAGTATTATTTCCTTGTTTCAAAGTAAAAAAAATATTATTTTTTTTCATATTTAAAAAAAAAAACGTGGATTTGTTTTGTGATCAATAGAACTTACTGCGACCAATTAAATTGTATTTATAATGAGGTTTATATTTAGGTCTGTGCCAAATAGGGAAACAATAAACTGATAAGTTGGTGACCATTTAGGCTTCGTTTAGATAACACACGTCTTCAAAATTAATAGTTTAAAATAAAATTTTGGGGAGTTAAAAATTGAAAAGTGAAACGCTAAAATGTATATACAAACCTATTCTATCACTTTCCTCTGAGCAAAGTCTTAAGGGAAATATATATATTGAAACTGTAGGAGATCATAGTGGGTTCAGTGTATATAAAGTGCGAATCCAGCTAGTTCATTTTTACTGTTATATGCGGGTATGTCTATTGTAGAATAAAGGATCATGGGAAAACTGTATTTGTTTACGTTTTGAAAATATCAAGTTAAAGGATTTTAAGTTAAGTTTTAACATATTTTCATTGTGATATGTCTTTATAATATACAAACATAGCATTAAAGTTCAAATAAGTGTTATAAAAGCATCATAATATAGCATATCGATTATTGAAAGCGATCCATTTTAACTATAGATGCGATGAATTATCACTGTTAGGGCAGTCATTATTAATGTAGAATTTTCAAAGATGCGAGGAATTTTTATTGTAGAATTATGTGATAAATGAACTTGCAACAAATGAAAAAAAACTTAGTTGATGACTTTAGGATTTATGATACATGTATTTTCAAATTGAAATACAAACTCCTCGTTCATTCTTCATCAAATATATAGCTTTTCAAACTTGTAACAAAAGCGATTCTCAAAATGTCATATTGTATTCTTCAGATTACGTTTCTCCTTGATTTTAACTTATATAGGGATTCACTGGAGCGTGACAGCAGCGGGCCCTCTTAGGCAGTCAGTGGGCCCCTACTTATGAAAAATTCTAGATCCGCGAATAGATACTACCGCAGAGGTAAAACCATGCACATTTGGGTTATTGTACACAAAATGCATGCTACAATTTTTGTTGATTTTAAACCCTTTGGAACTCTATGTGGGCTATTTCAGCAACTAGGCAAAAAATCCCCAAACTAGATACAAGGTTAGAATCAGCATGTCAACGAATTCTAAATATCTATATTAAAGGACTTTTGTCTATAAATTTGGACACCACAAAATTGAAAAAGGGACCAAAAATATAAAAAAAATGCATGCATCGGATACATTTGTTATTGAAGACATGACTGTAACAATAGGATGAATATACAAAAATATCTTATTCTGGGGTCTCATTGGGGGGTTCTGATCCCGGATCCCGCTTACTGTTTTGGCAGATTCCCGTATTCCGCTTATTGTTTTGTCAGATTCCCGTATCCCGCTTATACTATGCAGTTCTAATTTTTTGTAATTATCCGTGTCCCGCTAGACTTCATTTCCCGTTTTTCACTACACAATCATTTGACTTTCACCTGTCACGCTTGCAAAAAATCGGCAATCCAGCGTGACGCTTATACCCAAATGCGACCCACTATTTTACTCTATTTTGACTCATATTAAGCCCATTATAAATATATTAAAAAAGTAGCGTGGATTTTTTATCCCTTTTCATTCCGTCTCGTTTCGTTTTTGAGCCATATATAGATGTCGTATGTGACAATGAGACAACTCTCCATCCGAGTCACAATTTATAAAAGTAGACCATTATACGTCAAAACACGGTCTTCAACATGGAGTCTTGGCTCACACCGAACAGCAAGTTATAAAGGGCTCCAGTGTAAAACCTTTTATACGGGAAAACAAAGATGTACGTAATTAGTGGTGAAATGAATAAAAAAAATAAGGATATAAAGATCCCTATACGCTTTATAAGAAACTAAATTGAATACATTTGAAATAAATGTTATTTCTATTGAATTTATTAGAGTGTTTTAAAACCAAACTTTCCTCCGTAAGTTAAATTTTATCAAATCTTTCTCTTCCTTTATCTATTGTTTGAGCAAGTCGGCTAAATTAAGGCTTTACAGCTAATTTCCTAATGCATGTAAAGCAAAACTTTGGTTGGTTTGCTTGCTTTGTTTGTAAAATTGTTTATACAAGCTTTGTAAATAAGATTGACATTTTTAAACAATATGAATAGGCATAGTTTAACCTGTGTTTTTAATATTTGAATTAAATTGGGTGTTATCATAATGATTATACAATTAAAAAAAAGCAAGCAAATCAACTAAAGTCTTGCTCTACGTGCGTAAAGAAATGAGCTGTAATAGATAAAAAAAAATAAAAGTATACAGTGAAAATGCACCGCATATACAATACTAATGATTCGCTCCACAGTGAAAATGAAAGAATAGTATCATTATTCGACAGTAAACATGACTAGCATTACGAAATCATCATAGTGGAATTTAGTTAAATATGAAGAAACTGAATGACAAAACATATTCTGCGTTACACAACTTTAATAATTGTATTAAAATGAATATTTTTTACTGCATCAACATCTTACATGTTAGTTATAAAGCACCTGCACGATCTGTTAGTGAAATGTCCTAAATATTCACCTACTTTGGTATATATTTCACAGCTGGATGGCTTTACATTTTAACTAATTTTCTTCATTTTCTTCAAAAATTAAAAAAAGTTCGTCTGTTTATTTATCATTCTACATTTGACATTTATGGCATATACAGTAAAAATGATATTTTAGGATCCGCACTTTACATACACTGGTGGGTTTAACAACAACGAGCCAGCAATCAAACAACAAAAACACATAAGGACAGCTAGTGGGTCACATATTATTATAGTGTTCACCAATAGATAGACCTGTGTATACACAAAATGCCAATTTCTAAATCATCCCTTTTTCTTTATCATTGTGAATAATTTATCCCGGAAAATAGAATAAATGTACTACATGTCTTTGATTTAACAAATGATAAAAGATCTGGCGTAAAAACGTGATTCTTAATATAATTTAAAAATTGAGGAGAAAGCCAGAATAAGAAAGCTATACAATTTAAAGAATATCAATCTTAAAGTTTTACTACTTAGAGGTATAATGTCTCCCTTCTTTTAAGGCAGTGGCTATTCGTCCGGCTAGCCGGACAAATAGTCAAAAATGTCTATTCATCCGGCAAGTCGGACAAATAGCATTTTAACGGTTTTTCGCTATTTGTCCGGCCAAAAATCATAATGATGAAGATATAGCATTGTGTTTTGAAGGTTTTAAATAAAGCACGAGTTGTCTTAATTAAAATAATTATATTGTCTAACATCGTTTTATGAAAAAGAACTCATTCTAATAAAAAAAAAACAAAAAAAAACTATACATTTGATTCAGATTTTTTTTTATTCTAATATTCTAAAGGAATTTGGGTAGGAAAAAGGGGGGGGTGATTCTCTCTTTTGTAGTTCTGCCTATGAATTTCATGTAAGGTAAATAGTCGGGCCAATCATTATTGGCTTTATCTATGATTCCAAAAGATCCTGAATTTATTGTTTCTGTGCAGTTTGGTTAAAGTAAGGTCCCCATATGATTATGCACGATTCTTAATTAGCGTAAACGTCAATTAATGGACAAGCAACCCAACGGGAAAAATATAATTTAAGGGCATATCCAACAGTTTCAGGGGAGGTAATAACAAACGTAACCGTCGTCTATTGTTTCCCGTAATTTCACGGTGTTTCAACGACGTCATAATGGCCGTCTGGAAATGGCGGTTTCTTTCCTCAAAGGAAAGAGTACGGCGGGAATCTGCAAAAAACTCATATGATACAGTATATTAACAGAACTAGAACTCAAAACTTAAAAGATATCTTTGTCCTCTTGGTCTATTATAAATGAACTGCAATTATCTTGATCATTACTAGACCATACTCACTTAAGTTTCCGTTTTATTAAAAATCTTCATTACAGTAGAAAACAACGAGAGCAAATGCGCAATGATTTATTATTGCATTAGAATGCAACACAAACTTTTCCGAGATTTTGTCATTCAGGATAGAAAACTCAAAGTCTGGTTTTACTTGAGAAAGATGAGGAAAAAAAATGGTTTCTTGAGAAAAATAAGATACGGCGTAAACTAACATTAATCATGCATCTAGCTTTGCGTTGAAGTGCTAATATATACAGTAGGCTAGCTCTTTAAATGAATACGACCTTTAACCGGTAAACAATGTAAAACAAAAGATGACACAGTATTCAGATTTGTGCGTTTTTCGATTTACGAATAAGTCAATAAGATAAAAAAGTAATTGAAGCAAAAAAAAAAAGATACATGAAATAACGAATTAACATAAGTTTACAAATACATACCTAGGAGCATTTAATAAACAATTTGAAATTATTAATACTTTTTTACATATTATTGTAATTTATGTTTATGTTCCTGATATGGAGTTCTTCTAAAATTAAAAATCACTTGAATGGGTATTTCTGGTGTATATACATGTATCACACGTGTTATCTACATGTACAATATACGGAAATGACACGGCTGGGTATTGTAAAGTTACTGAATGAAGATTACTGTCAGGTGTATATCCCTGGGCATAGAATTTACTGGTTTGTCAAAACGGTTAGGTGCAATTTTTTTTGTAAAGGTTTGAATCGCGCTCATCTCTTCTTTTTCATAATATTAAATGCGCCAATAAATGGAACTTGACACATTCCCCATTTCCATTCTCAATATTATTAATTGTGTCATATTAAACTCGAAACGAGTAACCTATTTACACGTACATGTAACATTAGAATACGGACTTCAACTGTTAAATAACTTTATAATTACTAAAATTACTAAAATTTGAACTTATGTACTCCTTCCGTATGCCATGTTTTTTGTGTCAATTTTATCTTTCCACCAGGTCCCTAGTGCACTATTTTGTTCTAAGTGCACTAAGGATGCCCTTTCAGTTTACGGTATCTGTACCTGTAAATACCGGAAAACGACCTCCTCAGTGCACTAAGAAGAAACATTTGAAAACAAGTCTATAATATTTGCGCAATTAAAAATGATTGTTTTATTGGCGCAAATGAATGTTGCAGTTTTTACAATAAAGTGATGCAAAAAAAGGAATTGGCGTAATTAACTTGTGGCGCAAATTAATTCTTTTTTAGCGAAACTGGATATCGGCCTTCAAAACATTGTGTGTACACAAACTAAAGAGTATTCATCTTTTACGCAGTCTAGCCGGAGAATAAAAGTTTTTGTAATTTGTGTAGGATTTTAATTTTAAAATTTAATGAACAAGTAAGAAGATCGTTAGAAACCTTAAGTGAATCGGAAAATGAGCTATGCACGATGAAAGGGAAAAGTTTGGTGCGTCGATAAAAAATTTCATGGATGCATGTGATAATTGTAAAATGTCAAGTCTTTAATAACATCCATTTGTTGAACTGATTATTTCGATCCTTCAAATATGTGTAGAATAATAATTAAAAAATATATTATTTAGTCTCTTTCATATAAATACTGTAGATTTGTATTTGATCATCGATTGCAAACATAACGTCCAGTGAGAAATATTTCATGTATTCGTACAAAGAACAAATCAACTATTTTTAGAATACAATTGATTGGTTATTTAGGTAAATGATTTGCGACAGAATAAGTGGAACTTGGTCAGAACCTTACATCTACAATAAAGAAATATAAAAAGGGTAGAGTTATTTTTTAATTCTGTATTTTACTCATAATGGACTTGAGCACTTTTTACAGTAAAAACAAACAGTTTTAACACCGACAGCAGGAATCACAAGCGACGCTGGTTCCATAGATATCTTCAACGAATTTTTATATACACCTGGCAGTTTTCGGTTTATACCAGACTCTCACATTGAGGAGAATAAATACCATGGATGTGTTGTCTTTTTTTTTAAAATACATTTAGATATGAAACATGTACTTCATATAAAGCCTCATTTATAGAACATTCTTTATAATTTTTTGTGTCAAGGAAATATTTGGATCAGAGAAATGTTTGACGGAGGAGAGAGAGAGACATAGAGAGCCTGACTTATATCGCGGTATTTGGTCTCATGTTATTCATGTCAAAATGTGATTGGAGGAAACGTTTCCCATTCGTTTTATATATATTCCATAATGATATTAGTTAGAGATTTAATCCAATCCAAACTAATAATTGTGTTTTTTTTTATCCCGCATCTTTTTATTTTAAATCACTTTAACTCGTAACTATAATAATTGAAATAACTTTCTGAAATAAAACCCTAACATACGTGTATATCAGACGCTTAACAAAACGATATACCATACGATTGGTGAAACGCTAAACGATATCACACACCATACGATAAACGAAACGCTAAACGCTAAACCGTACCATAAACCATACGACAAATAAAACGATTAACGATACCATGAACCATACGTTATACAAAACCATCAACGGTGAACTTTACCATACGATGAACGAACGATGAACGAACGCTGACCGAACGTTGTACGGACGCTATACGAATGATGTACGAACGATGACCGAACTCTATACGAACGATAAACCGAACGCTGTACGTACGATTCCCGAACGAAATAAGTGTTAACTTTTACGTTACAGGGACTGTAGCTTCCCCTGATGCAAATTTTCAAGAGCTTGTCAAGTCTGAATAACTTATTATATAAAATGTTCAAGTAAAACTATTCATGTTTAATTACACAAACAATTTGGTTTTGTTTTTGATTGAGTGCTACACGTCAATACAAGTTCTCTGTTTCCTTTAGAAAGTTCAATAAAGTTTCATATAGCTCACTGTTTTGAATTACTGATTAAACGTTATTATCAATTATGGTGTAAGGGAAACATAAAGTTGAGAATGGAAATAGGGAATATGTCAAAGAGACAACAATCCCACCAAGGCCACCACCACTGTGTCTATAAAGCAACAAGGAAATGCCGCACCTAGAGGTGGTCCTCAGATGGCCCTTTAATAAAATGGTTCAGTAAAAATGGACGCAAAACTAACCTCCAAAACATATTAATAAACAAAAATTTAAAAAAAAACATACAAGACTAACAAGGGTCAGAGGACCCTGACTTAGGTCAGGCTAAAAAATGCAGCGGGGTATATATGTTTTGTGAGATCTCAACCCTCCCCCTTTACATCTAGTCAATGTAGAATAAAGAAGCGACTAGCAATACGCACAGTAAAACTCAGTTTAAAGAAGTCTGAGCTCGACATCAGATTAAGTAACAAAACAAACTGAAAAAATGACAATAATACATAAATGACAACAGACTACTAGCAGTTACTGACATGGTATCTCCAGACCTCAATTAAACTGACTGAATAATTATGTCTTAATCATATGAAAATCAGGTACAATTCCTCCTGTTAGGGGTTTAGTATCATACCATCATAAAATATATGAGAAGAACATAACCAGTATCCTCCTTACTTCTGGAATTTAACATAGACTTATCTGATGGAGTTTTCATTTGGGAGAGTAAACCTCATCCTTCGAAAATTGTTCTTCACAACATCGCCTTCAATTAGATTAAGTATCAACCAATAAATTTAAAGTTTATTATAATATGTTTATGACAATTGAATTAAAAAAACAAATGGAAGAAACCAACAATCAAAGAAAAGTTGGCTTCAAATTCATGAATTGTAATAGCAAAGACACAAATATAGACTTGAGCCAAGGCTCCGTGTTGACGGCCGTACATTGACCTATAATGGTTTACTTTTTTAAATTGTTATTTGTATGGAGAGTTGTCTCATTGGCACTCACACCACATCTTCCTTTATCTATTGAAACAGAGAACACTCCAACACATGAAAACATTTTGTTTATTTAACGGAAATTGAGAAAAAAAACAACAACCTAAGGAAGAGATTACTTGGCTGTATTTGGAAACACTTTTAGGAATTTTGGTCCTCAATGTTCTTCAACTTTGTAGTTTATTGGCCTTTGTATCTTTTTTTTGGATTCAAGCGTCACTGATGAGTCTTTTGTAGACGAAACGCCCGTCTGGCGTAAATACAAAATTAAATCCTGGAATCTCTGATGAGTTTATTTACAACCACTGGGTCGATGCCACTGCTGGTGAAGTATAAATTCCCCAAGGGTACCACCAGGCCAGTAGTCAGCACTTCTGTGCTGACATGAATTACCATTGATATGGTTATATTTATAAGTTAACTGTTTACCTAAATTTTGAATTTTTGAAATACTAAGGCTTTTCTCATCATGAATAGATTACCTTAGCTGTATTTCACAAAACTTTTAGGAATTTGGTCATCAATACTCTTCAACTTCGTCCTTTGATTGGCCTTTATAACTTTTTGGGATTCGGGCGTCACTGATGAGTCTTTTGTAGACGAATGTAAATACATAATTACATCCTGGAATATATGTTAGTGTATTTACAACCAATATGTCGATACCACTGCTGGTTGAGTTTTAATTCCCCGAGGGTATCACCAGCCCAGTAGTCACCACTTCTGTGCTGACATGAGGAATCATTGATATGGTCATATTTATAAATTAACTGTTTACCTAAAATTTTTATTTTTGAAATACTAAGGCTTTTCTACCTCAGGAATAGATTACCTTAGATGTATTTGGCAACACTTTTAGGAATTTTGGTCATCAATCCTCTTCAAAAGGTCGAGAACTCTAGATTTACTGACGTCAGAATATATTAGCATAGTAATTTTCCAAACACAAGACTAATGTGGCCTTGAAAAACTGACCAATAGATTCAATGACCTACAATGCATTGTGGGCTACTACGAGTATACTACCACTTGAAAACACGTGGAATTAGTGGAAAAACTGTCAACTAATATAGTGTCTGTGATTCTCAAAATAAATGGGTTTTTTTTGTTTACGTATATGAATATTGTAAAATATATTTGTTTACGGGCTTCTTCACTATTCGACTTTCTTTTTGGCCTTGTAAAAGAAGTTGAACAGGTTTTTTCAATTATGTATTGTACCTGTGCAATATTTTCACGACGTGAAACAGTGAAATTTCAGATGATGTGACGACTGTCCAGTATGAAAATGAATTGAGCTCTTTTAAACCTGTATATATAATGTCATTCCCAAAACCTTTTCTGCCTCGAAAAAACACGAAAAACTGGCACTGAAACACTTCTTTCTATACTTGATGAGTAAACTTTTAATCAGGACCTAAACTTAAAGTAAGAAAATATCATAATATTTAGTATGCTATAAAATAAGTGTTATAAAAAATAATTCGAAAATAAACTGACAACACCATGGTTACAAAATGAAAAAGACTAACAGACAAACAATAGTACACATGACACAACACAGAAAACTAAAGAATAAGCAACACGAACCCCACCAAAAACTAGGAATATCTCAGGTGCTCCGGACGGGTAACCTTAACTTATTTTGTATAGTTTCATTCATCGATAAAGTCCGTCGGTTGCTAATTTTATCTCAGGTGTGTTTTTATCGTTCCGTAGCTGTCAAATTGACGTATGTGCAATATCTCCAATTGTTTAAATCCTCTGCGTGCCATATTACCTATTAAGTTTTTCTCAAACGTGCTTTGTATATAGAAATAAGAAGATGAGGTATGGGTGCCAAATGAGACATCTTTCCATCCAAGGCACAGTCTACTTAAGCAAGCAATCATAGGTTCAATGCTGAAAAGTAAGCCATAAAGGGACCAAAAATAACTTGTGTAAAACAACCAAAACAAAAAAACAAAAACAACGGCCTAATTTTATATACAAAAGGAGAAGAGGTTTATCCAATATATAAAAGAAATATAATGGGTTAATATCAAACGCTACAATTTTCACAAAACATATGAAAGTTCCCACCTTGTCGCACATAAACATGGACATAATCATTAATGATTTTATTAAGGTTCGCAAATGTCCGAGTCCGTTAAAACAAACTTAGCAAAAACGAAAACAAAATGAAAATACAGTTGCTTGCTGCACTACCTTCAGAACAAAGGGAACAGTTTGAAAATCTCAAATGCTGAAATATGGCAAATATAAATACTTATGGAATTTGATAACACTGGCATGTATGTAAATATTTCATAATAGAAAACCGAGTCTTCGCCTTTTTTACGAACACAAAATTTAAGGATCACATCTTTTTCTTTTACTATCTATACGAACTGTTACTTGTTATGATAAAACTAAATACTAATCATTCATTATATACATGTATTATCTTTATAATTGAAAGAACAGAAATATGCACTTCATCTTTAAATCTCCATTGCAAAATCATATTCAGTATTACATGAACAACTTAAAATGTATATGGTTTTTTTTTTTATTATACATAAAAGGGTAACGGACAAAAGAAAATCACAAAAATACTAAACTAAAGATGTTTAAAATGTGTTGCAAATATAAAGCAAACATAAACATATTAGATATGTCAGATAGCTTTTCAAAACCAATCTATTCATTCGTTTCATTTCTAAAAAGCACAATTATCTGAAGAAACTGAGTTTTTCCTTAATTCAAGCAAGTTAGTTAATAACCATCATTCCACTCCCCTGCACTCCCTTCCATCGAATATATCAACAACATTCATTGGCTGCTACACAATAAATGCATTAAAAATATATTATTAATCTATAAAATCAAATCAAACAGACCTATAAAAATCTAATTACACGTGTTGGTTTAATCTATTCATATCTTTATTTATGTTTAAAGGGTTTATATGGTCATCTGAGGTCAAATCGATAGTTAATTCGATGGCGTCTGGACTAAAACACACACGAAACGAACCTACATATTATTTACCCCATGCTCTGTAAACTGTTTATTTTAGACTTTTGATAGTTTGGATAAATGTTTTACATTGTTATAAATCAAATATGAGAATTTGAGTCAAATCGGGAACCATGAATTTGACAGCTAGTGCCACTTTAAGGATGAACAAATATGCAGAAAGATACATTCTTTGTATGTTACTTGTATAAAAAGATGATATTCCAAAACTAAACAAAACGATTGTTTTTTCAAAGAAAATTAAGATATTCCAAAACTTTTTTCCTACCAAAACATTCATGTACTTATTAATAACATATAATAAAAATACGTTTCTCCAAACATAAAATTTGAATCCTTTAAAAGGTCATTATCAGTACATCATGCTATTCTGTCATATAGGTCATCTATAACCAATGTGATTTAAATATTTAATGACAACCTGAATCAGGAGTAAACATGTTCTTATCAACTTCCTGGTAGGATGACATTTTAGAAAACGGTAAAGAAAGTGATTTCCATTGTCAAAAAATCAAAAAGAGGAGGTAACTTTTAACTAAGAGGTATGTGTCAAAGTTAAAGTAACTTGTAGAAGTCAAGGATTACTAAGGGATTCTAACATAAACTAGTGATTCAGGGTATTTTTGTCATCTTATTTTGTGTTTGTTTAATTCAAATAAGAATAAAAATAGCCTACATAGTCAGGAATATGACAGTTCTTGTCCATTCGTTTTTTGATGTTTTTTCTCATATGATTTTGCCATGTGATTATGGACTTTTCGATTAGATTTCCCTCTGAGTTCAGTATTTTTGTGATTTTACTTTCTACATAGCTCACCTGGACGTATGTTGAATGAGACAAATGGCCTTTTCACATTTTTGCAACCTATTATATGGGACAACATCTATTTTAGCTCTTTAAAAGATATTTCAGAAAACTTTTGTTGCATTCAAACATTGTCCAAAATTAGGAATAAATTTTGACATAAGTGGATGTGACAAAGTTTTAAGTTGAAAGGAAGAAAAACTTATTTTTTTATCAATCATTGACATACCTATACTCCCCTTAATAATTACGTCAGACAATTGTATTGCATTTAGATGGGATAAATGATCTTTATATTATTAAATAATGTTAACATAATCCAAGATCAATCTGGGCACATTAATCATTTGCGCTAATTTGGCATGATTTGGTTTATTGGTTTGAGTCGGATTTCGGGATACTATTGCAGCCAAAGGCCCTATGCTAATTTTGGGGGATTTTTTTTAGATTCTATTGGCCCTTATTTATCTTATATGCATAGCTATAGGCTGGCAGCTGTACCTGTGGCTAATTGTAAAGACTGTTTTTGTTCTGTATAACTAGACACCTCACTAGTTAACAAGGGCCTGGCTGACACAATTTTGTATGAGGCATAGAAACCTGGCAATCCAGGGGATTCGATGTGTTCTTAAGAAACTCCCTTTGCAGTCAAATAAGCACTTATAAGGTCTGTTAGAATTGTGACTACTGGTATTACTTATAACAACACGCAACCGCCGCATCCCCTGCCTGAGTAAAAAGGAAATTATTTGATGTAAGTTAGTGGCATAACAGTTGATTAGTAATTGTAAAAATCATCAAAATAGAACTAGACCATTAGTTTCTGATAAATAACAATTTGACGAAATTAAAACTGATTTGCTCGCGTAGTACTATACTGAAAGTATCATCCAGAAATGAAACAAAAATAAGATTTTGACCGTTTTATAAAAGAAGAAGGACGAAAGATACCAGAGGGACAGTAAAACTCATAGATTGACAATAAACTGACAAAACCGAGGCAAAAAATTAAAACAAACAGACAAGTAATAGTACAAAAGACAAAACATTGAAAACTAAATACTGACCAACACGAACCCCACCAAAAACTGGGGTGATCTCAGGTGCTCCGGAAGGGTAAGCATATCCTGCTCTACACGTGACACCCGTTGTGTTGCTTATGTTATCACAAATCCGGTAAATAGTCTAATTCGATAGGTCAAATGCGTGGAAAAGGAAGGGTATTGTAGTTAAGACATAAGGAACCTATCCGATATCATTTGTGAAACGGTTATTCCATAACAGTCAACGAACTCGTGATGGCGTCCGTAAAATTTACGAAGGGATGATTTCAACTGCACCATTTGGATGAAAGCGTCTCCCATGAAACTAATAAAGGTAGATACAACATGACTAGTGTAAAATACTAAAGTTATTGAGATGAAGTTATGGTTCATTTAGCCTAAAGTAAAACTATGACAACCAGAAGTTATTTCACCTGAAATGTTTGATTTTAAGTTGTATTCATTATAACTTCAAACTGAAGCATGGTAAAGCAATAGTCTCTTTTTGTCTCTTTTGTGAAATGTTAGGAAGTATTTGACCTTAAGAAATTTCAATCAGGGGCGACTTCCAGCAAACCAACAAACCATAAGTATTTATATTTATACACTAATTTAAATACATTAAAAGGTTTTTAACAATCATCACAAAAAAAGGACCCATGGACCAACAGTGACTTTTTAAACAGGAATGCACTATCAACAAATGAAAGTTTCAAGGTGAAAGATCTTAAATTATTCTTTTAACAATTGTTTTAAAATTGTTTGGTATTCGGTGTCGATTGCAGACCTTTGAAAACCTTTTTCATTTTTAAGAAATTGGGGGAATTAAAACTAGACATATTGTACAACCACCTGCATTTACTTCTTTTGTGTACATAATTGGGTTTTTGTAAAGATTGTTCACTTCATAGCTTTATCTTATTTTATTTTGTTCCTATTGAATTTTCAAGATTACATATATAATTGTATAGTATTGTAGATCAGCTCAATGAGTTTGATTTTCTCGCTTCAGACGGTACCTTGAAAGTGAGAAAAGCAATCGAGTTGAGATAAACAATGACAATTTGTTGATCAATGTTTTATTGATGACGACGTTGTTAATTTCATTGACAATGGCACGTGCACACTAAGTTTCTTGCGACAATTTTTTTTATATCACTCGACTGTTTTTTTATTTCAGTCAGTAAGATCAAAAAGAAAATTTCGTAAAATAGCGACAATACATGTAAAACAAGATCAAATCTATCAGCTTTTATCTGTTTATATAATCAAAACATGGTCCTGCTTAATCTTAGTCATCAATATCTAATATGATTCAATCGACCTTTGTTAGGAAAACTGACATTCTTTGTCAAGTTTAAATTGAAAACTGATGATCCTAAAGATTGAAGTTCAGAGCACCTTCCATGTGGGAGATTCGAAAGAACAACTGCAGTGTTGAAGTGTAACTGATAAAGTAGTTATACTAGTTAGACCATACTTCCACTGAGACCCCTCATTGTTATAAGAAAAAAGGACATGCTGGTATATGTCAATGAGACATCAGTCAAATGACATAGACATCTACAGTTATACTGCTATAAACAACAGACATCTGTCTTTACAACATGACAAAATCTAAATGAAAGAAATGTATCCAAACTTATTTCTCACCAGTGGCATATTAGAGACTTTCAATCATTTCAACAATAAGTACCAGTATGTATGAACCTACTTTCTGGTTTTTTTCTGAGCATTTAACCACTATTATGTGATCTACAGATAACTTCAAACCATAATTTTAATAAAGAAATGAATGGGGAATGTGATGCCCCTGCTTGCATATACTGTTAAAAAGGGAAATAAACTCAAACATTGTAAAAGTGACCGTCATCGAAATTCAAACTTGATCTGTGTTTTGTGGTATAAATAAGCATTGTGTTTATGTTTCATAATATTTGGTCGAGGCAAACTAAAGTTAGAGAACGGAAACAAAAATTAAGGATAACTTTAAAACTGTAAAAGTGACGCCAACAAACTTCAAACTTGATTTGTGTTTTTTTGGTTATAAGTTTTATGTATAAGTTTCATAACATTTGGTGGAGGCAAACTTAAGTAAGAGAATGGAGAAACAAAATTTTGGGACGTACGGACATTCGAACGGACTTACAGACGCACAAGGGTAAAACTTAATGCCTTTTCAGCACGGCGGGGCCATAAAAAAATGCGTATTGGTTTTTTTTTCTAATTGAAGAAGCCAAAATATTATATGACAGAAGTTAATATTGTATTTCAGATACAAATACATTTATGTTGATTACCATCATCTGCAATGGATTAATAAACAAAAACAAATCAAACAAGCATATAATTTTTGAAAAAAGGCCTTCTTAAAACATTAAAATGATTTTTAAGTTTTTTATGTATGTTGGTTTAAGGGGGGGGAGTGTCAATAATAGACAGGACCTCAACCTAAGTAAAACATTTTTTCATTTCAATGGCAAAATTTCTTTTTTTACTATGCTATTATCTGTATAATGCACAGCCAATGTGTTCATTCACTACTTCAGATATACTGCCCTATCAAATGCAAAGGTTGATCAACTAACGAGCATGTACAATCTTATCATTTCCAACTATGAAATAATAAAATAATGGTTGTAGGGGTATTAGGGACTATTGAAAGGATTTTTCTTAAAATTGGGAAATTTTCAAATATTTTTTTGTACAACATAAATTCTAGATATATACTGAAGCTAAATAAAACTAGATAATTATGTTTTGTAATTTCTTAGAGAGAAAAAAATAACGAGAAAGTTTTAGAAAATCTAATGAAATATATTTTTTTACAAATATTAAGATAACCTTTAAACCTTTACAGTAAGGAGGAAGAAGAAATAAAAAAACCAATATCTACTAATAGCTTATAGGTATATTTTCCTTTCAAATTCAAAAGAAAACTTCCATCGTGTTTCATTAACTATTTCTTAGTCATGCTGAGGCCATAACTGTATAGTAAGAAGTAAAACAATAAGAATACTGAACTCCAAAACCAAATGACAAAAGCAAAAGCTCAAACAGATCAAACAAATGGGTAACCTATACCATATCGATTTTCTCCATTAGGCTTACTAACTTACTTTTTAAGTATTTTCAAGTAGTTATCATCCAATCAACCCATAACATGTAGACTTTTTCAATTATGCTAACAAACTTACATTTTATATTTAGGTCATGGCCTCCAGTAATCCTATACCATGTGGACCTTGTCAAGAAGGAAAAATAAACACTAAAGCTGACATCTGGTGTTACAACTGTGATGAAGGATTATGTTCAATATGTTCTGGTCATCACAAAAGATCCAAAGGAACACGTGATCATAAAACTATTGATATCACAAGTTATAATTCCTCCATTCAAGCTGTCAAAACAGAATGTGACAAACATGGTCGACTGTTCAATATGTACTGTCCTAGTCATTTAATGCCTTGTTGTGATAAATGTATTTCCACAAATCATTCAAAATGTGCGGAAATAAAAAGTTTAGCAAGTGTTGTAGAGAAAACCAAGGTAGAAAAATCCAAAGCATCAGTAGATAAAGATATCAACTCCATCTTACATCTTTTGGACAAAATGGTAAATAATAAATCAAAAAACATAAAAGCTGAAGAACAACAATGTGATGACATTAAGAAATCAATCCAAAAAATTAGGGACAAAATAAATAAACACTTAGATCACCTTGAGAAAAAATTATGTCAAGAAACAGACAAACTCTGGGATCAGGAAAAATCAACAGCTGCAGATTTCATTTCTGAAGTCAAAGAGGAAAAGACAAAATTACAAAAAATACAAGAACATTTACGTAGACACGAAACACATACTACAAAACTTCAATCATTTCTAGTCGTACACCAGCTTGAACAGCAGGTACATAAATGTCAACGATATGTTGACGATCTGGAGGATGATGACAGGACAAAAACTGTTAACATCAAAATGAAGCAAAATGATAAAATTGAAAACATTTTAATCAAGTTAACATCATTAGAATCCCTGGGAGAAGTAACAATTGATAAGACAGAAACAGACATGAATAGAGAAACAAGTGTGAGGCGGGAAGCACAAGTAGAATCGCGAGAACAATACAACATAAACAACATGACAATGATTATCGAATATCAAGCAGGGATTTATATGGATAAGGAGATTACTGACATGATTTGTCTGATGGATGGAAGATTTATAGTAGCAGAATGGTTAGGTCAACTTAAGCTACTTACTTATGATGGCAAATCTCAGAAGAATTTACAAATACCAGGAGAACCATGGGGTGTTATACAGATCAATCAGAACACTATAGCCATAACCTATCCTTATGAGAAAGCCATTAAAATTTTCAACATTGAGATGGAAACAGTAACAAGAGTTCTCACATTAGACACAGAATGCTATGGTTTATCTTTCTCCAATAATTCTCTTGCTGTAGGTGTTGGTGGTAAACAAATCCGTATTATAGACTTGGATGGAAATACACTGAAGTCAATACAAGTTCAGAGTAAATCAAACCTGCAATTCTTTATCAAATGTAATGACAGAATTATCTGTGGTGACTATCTTGGCAAAGCAGTGCACTGTGTGGATGGATCAGGTAAACAGATCTGGCAATATACACAGGATTTAGAAGGACCATGGGGACTTTGTAAAGATACTTATGGTAACATTATTGTAGCAGAAAAGGATTGTAATAAAATAATAGTAATATCAAAAGATGGGCAGAATAGCAAAGTACTACTTAGTGAAGAGGATGAAATCAAACATCCTCGGTGTATTTGTTTTAAACAAAATGAGTCTTTCGGTTTTATTGGTAATCGACAAGGCAGAAACTTGGTGAAATTCAAAATGATCTTCTAGATGAAACATACACAGAGGAGTATTATGATATTCCTGGCTTTGATACTCTCCAATCTACTATATATGTTACATTCGCAACGTGTCCTATACCCAACAGATGTCAATATAACATATATGTCACTCTACGTCCAAACATGTGTAGTTTCTATAGGATCGAAAAAGGGTTCTTTTAACAATAGGTGCGATGTACTGATTAAAATTATTTAGATAGATAAAAGATGATATGGTTTTAGTACCAATTAGACAACTCTCCGTCCAAGTCACAATTTGAAAATCAAACCATTATAGGTCACTATACGGCCTTCAACATGGAGTCTTGGCTCACACCGAACAGCAGGCTATAAAAGACCACCAAAATGTTAAACCATTCAAACAGAAAGACTATATCGCAATATGATGCACTGATAGGAATTGCATTTCGAGTTATGTTCTGATAGAAATGGTTTTTTTAACTCACCTGACCTGAAAGGTTAAGTGAGCTTTTCTCATCAGTTGCCGTCCGTCGTCCATCGTAGTCTGTTAACATTTACAAAATCCTTCTCCTCTGAAACTACTGAGACAAATTTAAGCAAACATGGCCGACAATGCTAAAAATAGAACATTGGTGTAAAGTTTTTGGTTTATATCTCTCAAACTGAAGCATTTAGAGCAAGTTTGACATGTGGCAAAATCGTTCATTAGATCTATAATTATCTGCCCTGAGATTTTCAGATGAATCCGACAACCCTTTGCTGGGTTGCTGTCCCTAAGTTAGTAATTTTTCAGGTTTTTTTTATTATCTTAGATATCATTATAGTTTCTAATAATATTTAATATCTAATACTATTAATTATAATTTTATTCTTATTTTACATGATTTCTTTTTGTGTAAAGAACTGATAAGAATTATACTTGGTTTGATGTACTGCTAATTGTACTTTATGTGATGTATTAATCAGAATTGTACTTTGTATGATGTACCTATAATGATTGTACTGTATTACGTACAGATAATATAAAAAAGGGAGATGGGTATGATTGCCGGTGAGACAACTCTCCACAAGAGACCAAAGAAACAGATAAGAATTGTACTTTGTGTGATGTACTGATAAGAATTGTACTTTGTATGATGTACTGATACTAATTGTACTTTGTATGATGTACTGATACTAATTGTACTTTGTATGATGTACTGATAAGAATTGTACTTTGTATGATGTACTGATACTAATTGTACTTTGTATGATGTACTGATAACAATTGTACTTTGTATGATGTACTGATACTAATTGTACTTTGTATGATGTACTGATAACAATTGTACTTTGTATGATGTACTGATAAGAATTGTACTTTGTATGGTGCATAGCTAAAAATTGTATTTTCTTGTATGCACTGATAATAAGTGTGCTTTGCTAAATGAACTGTAATGACTTTTCTATTAAAAGTTGTCCTAAATGAACAAGCATTGACAATTGTAGAGAATACACCTTTTGGTTTCATGCTGAAGCTGTGATAGTTGATATGCAAGTTTTTTTTTGCAACCACAACTAAAAGTTGTGGGCATATTGTTTTACCCCTGTCCGTCTGTCTGTCCGTTTTTCCGTCCGTTTGTCCCATCATGCGTGAATAGTTATTCCGCACATCATGTGTGAATAGTTATTCCGCATAACTCCTACTACAGTTTCAATCCTCTTTTTAGAGATAGTTGAACTTTTTCGGAGTATTTACTTGCACAAGAAGAGCGTTTCCTAATTACTCCTTCAACAGTTCGGATGCTGGAAAGTTTTCACTTTGCTTGCTGTTTGTTCATATATTGCTGGTGTGTCTGTGGTCAGGGATTAGATTTTTATATTGATATTTGCTTTTTTGATAGTAATTGAAATTTGTCATTTTTGGAGTATTAACTTGCATAAGAGGAGCGTTTCCAGAAAGATCTGCCAACAGTTTGAATGATAGGAAGTTAAACATTGTTGGCTGTTTGTACATATATCGGTGGTGTGCATGTGGTCAGGGTATTGTTATTTTATATTAATATTTGCTATTTTTGGGGCATGAACGGTTAAGTGTTATAGTTATTTTACATAACACTTTGCATCTGCGAGGGCATCAGTTGTGTTTCCCAGAAACAATAATATATGAAAGAAAGTCCTACAGTGACTTTGTTACATTTACAGTACTTCAGAGTGGACTGCGGGGGCATCACTTTGTCTAGCATAACTTGTACTAACATATCCTTTTTAATCGAATAAAAAAAGTAGACATTATACGCCTATATTCCATATTGTGTCGGCTAATATGAAAAGTGGATTTGATCTTAAATATGAACATAAAATCTATATACAAAAACCAATACACAAATTAATTTTTTTACAGAAACAAATAAACGAAAAACAAAAGGTTTTTATGCAAAGATGTCCTTCTTCATTCAAAATTTAATATTGTATTTCTAGAAATAGGAAGATATGGTATGAGTGCTAATGTGACAACTCTCCATCCAAGTCAGAATTATAGAAGTAAACCATTATATGTCTAACCTGGTTTGTTGTTTACAGATTAGACTTATCTATATATAATTAAACTTGTTTAATGACAAAAACTCCTGTAACCCTGCTGATTATATAAAGCCGTTACTTTTGTTAGATTTTGATACATATGCCTTAAACTGTAGTGTACCAGTATACCCTTAGTCAATTTTTAGAAAAGAGGGCATGTTTTGTTGGTTTATCAGATTCCTGGATGTACAAAAACTCAAAGGAAAATTCAAAACGGATTGTTCCTTATTAAATGGCAAAATCCAACGCTCAAACACATCAAACAGAAAAAAACTGTCATATTTCAAACTGAGTTCAGGGATTTCCTTGAGTAGGAAATGGTGGATCAAACCTTGTAACTGATTCATATGAAGCATTCAGGTAAAGTTTGAAATCATCTCTGTAGTTTAGAAAGAAGAACGTATTTGTAAGTGTACGACTGTTGACTGACGGTCGTACCTAGTAAAATCACAAACATACTGAACTCGGAGGAAAATCCAATTGGAAAGTACATAATCAAATGACAAAACACATTAAACGAATGGACAAGAACTATCATATTCCTGACTTGGTACAGGCATTTTCAAAGTTATAGAGCACTGAAGATCCAAAATTCAAAAAAGTTCAGAAACACTCAAGCGGTCAAGTAAAATTCTTTACAAAAAGAACTGATGAAGCTACCCGGACAGATTAATGAACTAATCGCTCTAAAAAGCCTGTGTCGCTCACCTTAGTATATGTCTATATTAAACAAAGGACACTTTGGTTATGGTGATTTGTATGTAGATCTTACTTTACTGAAAATTATTGCTGCTTACAATTATCTCTACCTATAACGAACTTGGCCCAGTAGTTTCAGAGGAAAATATTTTGTAAAATAAAAAGGGTTATAACTCCTTTCGGGGTCAATTGACCATTTTGATCATGTTGAATTATTTGTAGATCTTACTTTTCTGTACATTATTGCTGTTTACAGTTTATCTATAATCATATTCAAGATAATAACCAATAAATTGCTCTGCTGAGCACAGCTGGATACAACTTATAATTAACTTTGATCTAAGTAAGTTTGATATTGACAAGAACTGGAAAGAAAATGTTGAAGAAAAACACACAAGTGACAAGAGAAAAAAGACAATTTAACACAATTGATTGTAACATAGTTACAGACTTACAATGATTAACTTCAACACTTATACTTGTACTTTTATATCTTTATCATGTGTAACCCTTGTTCTACGACAGTCTTCATTTTTTCAAGCTTACTTTGATGATTAATATTAAATTCAACACAAGGTACAGTAAACCAGTATGTTATTTATTGAGTACAATAACAAATGTACATTTCAATATAATGCAATCATACATCATGTTCTTGTGTATAACACTCGCCCAGTATACTTATAGAAGTTTGAATAGTCACTATAAAGTCCTACACTCGTCCAGTATACTTATAGAAGTTTAAATAGTCACTATAAAGTCCTACACTCGTCCAGTATACTTATAGAAGTTTGAATAGTCACTATAGAGTCCTTTAAACACCTCCTTGACTCCCTGGTTCAGTACTGTATGGAGCTGAGCTAGTACATGCTTGTCACTGATATCCAAAAGTTTGTATATTGCTGAAACCAGTGCTTTCTGGAAAAAAGTTTATAAAATGAAAATATCATCTTCTTTAAGTCATTGATTTTTATATACTGGAAGAATGCAAGAATCCTTCAACAATTTAAAAAAAAAATACTATGGGAAATTTTAATTATTACGTACAAATATTACTGTTCTATGTTGCAGAAAATTCAATATAAATCTATAAAACTTTTATTCTATTTATTTTATACATGAATCATGTATTATCTTTTTAATTAAGAAATTAATACTTCATCATAAACAAAAATTTCAGATGAACCAGTAGATTATACATTTACTGAATCATTGTGAGAATTTTACCTTGACCATTGGTAACAATGTGTGTTGATGAACATGATCAACATAATCAGCTACAACATAAACTACTACTTTACTAAACTCTTCTTTGTGTGTTGATATTAACGTAAATAATCTGAAATTAAAACATAATTTATTTTGTGAACATCGAAAATTTATCTCAGTGCTAGATAATAAAATTAATTATCTAATTAATAACACAATTCTATAAATCAATATTCTTGTAATTGTCATAAAATACTTCAAATAACATAGTTACAAACCTTATCTTGATTATATATCCAATGTTTAGAAATTTACTTGTGACAACACTTTCGTGGCGTTGATCCAGTCGTGTGACTGACAGTTTGTGGTTCTGTTGTCCTAGTTTGTTTTACATGTTCGTTTTTATTCTGTGGTTAGCATGTATTGTATTGTTTATTTGTGTAATTATTTGTCCTGAATGTTCTTGCACTTATGTCAAGTATTGTTGCCATAAAAGTGGTAGCTTTGGCTAGTCACAAAACCAGGTTCAACCCACCATTTTTTCTTAAAATGTCCTGTACCATGTCAGGTTATTGACAATTGTTATCTCATAGTTCCTTTCCTATCTGTGTGTGCTGCATTTTCGTTTGTTTTTTGTTGCACTTCAGTGTTTTTGTTCATTCGTTGTTTTCCTTTTATAGTTGATGTGTTTCCCTCTGTTTCAGTTTGTAACTTGGATTTGTTTTCTCTCAATTTATTTATGACTTTTGAACAGTGCTATACTACTGTTGCCTTTATTTGTACAATTTATTAAAATATTATTAATAACAATATCCCTGACTGCAGCTATTACAGAATTGATACTATGGCAATGGCTAATCTGGCAACTGAGTACAAAATATAAATAGCCTTATTGCATAAAACTATAGTTGTGCTTCCGTTTTTTTTTTCAATTTTGGTAAAATGGTAAGATTTCTTAATTTTAGGCATTACAGAATTACTAACATCTTTGAAAAAGAAGTCAGCCTTCATTTCAACAGACTATCAATGGTCCTTCATACTCGAGGACATTTCTTCATTCTATCTCAATCCAGATTTATCTCCCTTTGATGAAATTGTTGCTAATAAATCACTTGTTTGAACACCCACACATAATCCATTATGACAAATGGAAGTTTTTAACGACCTTGACGGGCTGGGCTATACATCCCTTGCACGGTCGGTATCCATCATGGTAAGCTGATTGTAACAAATATATGGAAAAAATAGGATTGTTACATACCTGTCAATCATATGTATACAGCCAATCAAATCTGTTGTTACATTTGGCTTTTGGGATAAAACATCCTGGTCACCTTCCTGGACTAACCAAAATAGCAAACGTGTGTAGGTTAAGGAAACTTGAGGCCTTTCTTGTAACTCTTCAATAATATTTACACCTGAATTTTTACCTGAGATGATATGCATAAATAAACTGCAGGAATTGTCTACTTTTTAAGGCTGTGAAATCTATAATTTAATGGAAATATTTGCCTACTTATTTCTAACATAAATTAATGAGTATTGATAAACTTCTAATTGGATGTGTCAATGACTATATAGATCTTCAGTTGACTTTTTGATTACACCAAATTCTATAAGTGATCCAACACCTGAAGTGGCGATTGTGTGGTAAGGTAAAAACAAGTGGATACTGATAAGTATTCACAGTTGTCTTAAATTAAATAAGAATATAACTTCTGGTCAACCGCAATAACCGCAAAATGTAAACTACACTGTTTTGTTTCATGTATAAACTTGTCCTGATGATGCTGGTGAAACAAGTCAATAATAAAACTATTGCATTGCGATAAAAATCATTTGAATATTGTTGTCTTTTGTGGTGACATTTTCGGATTAAATCTGCTACATAAAAATGAAACTTAATGAATTGGTAGGATGCTTACATTTCTACATTCACATCAATAGTAAGATTCATAAAATTGTTATCTCCCCTTCACAATAAGCTCAGTTGAATTCTAAGATCTTCTTTATAGGACTAAATAAATGGCTACTCATAGTTAAATCTAAAAACAAAATAGGGTATCCAGATGATTAGCCATTTTCAGAAGTTTTTGTCCAAGATTAGTTTTTCTAGATACAATTAATATCTTAATTTACTTATAATAAGCTCTCTAAAATATTTTTTTATTAATAGTGAGAAATCATTTCTGAAAAACACATCCGTAAATAGTAAGCAGTGTTGACTGTTTTATTTTTGTTTATTTTTGATTGTAAACAAAAGATATCAGAGAAAAGAAATATGTGCCCAATCCAAGGACAGGAAATAGTTATATAGTAATATAAATACTGGAGCTAGTGGATATACACCTTATTGAGGCATGACTATCAGTTATAGAAACACTGTCTAATAGTGCCACTTGAGATGGTGGGTGATCCTTTATTGGTGCATGACTATTATCAATCACATTTATACAAAGGATATGTTTAGAACAGTTTAAGAACACTGGTATTATGTCAAACACTGCATTGATATGATTCAGTAACGCTTCGTTCAGTATTTCATACATGGATGGAAATGTTTCAATGGTAACAGGTACTAATAAAGTACTTCCTAGGATGTTCAGTATCATCTGTTTGGTGAGTGGACACTAAAAAGACAGAAACATTGTAACATCTTCTTTATACATTGCACTTTTTCATTCAAATTAAGAAGGAACAAATAAAGAAAAAAAATGGAACAATATGATGAAGTTACAGTTGACCATCTCATTCAAAGAATCATTGATTTTGACAAAATCTTTTATTTTAATATTTTACATCAAAAGAAAACTTTAGATATATTTTGAAGCAATCACACCAATGGACATGTTGTTTTCTAATGTGAGTGTTGAGAACTTTGAGATCTTCAGTGCTATACACTTACTAATATCATGGAACTGATATATCAGCTCTAGTTATAGAGCTGTTCAAAATTTAACCAACCAACACACACATGCACTGACTAGTTGGCTACTTGATGTTGACCTCCCACAGTGCACAAGTGTAGATATCTTTTATATTATATTATATGAATAGAAAATGTATCTACTAATTTAAAGGTCACATAAAAAGTCTTCTATGTCTAAATGCTGAAAAACACTTTATAATATGTTAAATGACTTAGGTCTCTCTCGGATATCTAACTGCTGAATGACACTTTATAATATGTATAATGACTTAAGTCACTCTCTGATATCTAACTGCTGGATGACACTTTATAATATGTATAATGACTTAGGTCACTCTCAGATATCTAACTGCTGGATGACACTTTATAATATTTATAATGACTTAGGTCACTCTCAGATATCTAACTGCTGGATGACACTTTATAATATGTATAATGACTTAGGTCACTCTCAGATATCTAACTGCTGGATGATACTTTATAATATTTATAATGACTTAGGTCACTCTCAGATATTTAACTGCTGGATGACACCTTATAATATGTATAATGACTTAGGTCACTCTCAGATATCTAACTGCTGGATGACACTTTATAATATTTATAATGACTTAGGTCACTCTCAGATATCTAACTGCTGGATGATACTTTATAATATGTATAATGACTTAGGTCACTCTCAGATATCTAACTGCTGGATGATACTTTATAATATTTATAATGACTTAGGTCACTCTCAGATATCTAACTGCTGGATGACACCTTATAATATGTATAATGACTTATGTCACTCTCGGATATCTAACTGCTGGATGACACTTTATAATATGTATAATGACTTAGGTCACTCTCAAATATCTAACTGTTGGATGACACTTTATAATTTCAAATAAATAATGACTCGGCAAAAGAAACTGTCAAACAGAAATAATGTTTAATAAATTAATACCGTTTATAACAGCTTGTAAAATAAATCATCCTTTTCGAAATTTAATTTGAAATATTAAATGGATTAAAATTTTTACTAAATTTTATTCATTTCAAACACCTTTTTCTTCTTTTTTTTCGACTTCTATCTTTCTTTAAATATTAGATAAAGGGGGTCTTATTGGGGGTTCTGATCCAGAATCCCGCTTACTGTTTTGTCAGACAGATTCCTTTATCCCGCTTACACTGTGTACATAAGCAATTCTCATTTTTATGGTAATTTCATGTGTCCCGCTAGACTTCATTTCCGTTTTCACATGTCACACTTACAAAAAATCGCCAATCCCGCGTCACGCTTAGACCTCAATGAGACCAAAGATAAAGGATTATACTAAACAGGTCAACATGTAAACATTACATAAATTGATAATCCTGTATGAAGATTCACTCTAACATTAAATCAAATAAGAAAGAATAAACTAACCATAATCAGTATCTGATGTTGTAAATCACATAAAAGTTTTTCCAAACAGCTTTTTCCTTCTAAGACAGATAACTGTTGTGCAATGCTAGTTAAATATCCTGTCACCTGTAAAACAAACAAAAAAGCATCAATATAGATGTTCAGCAACTTTATCTAGACAACATTATTTTAGGTCACAATACAATTTGTTCAGGAAAGGCTTAAGGGCATACGATACAGTTACAGAGGAGGTAATGACGTTGCTAACGTAAAAAACGTTTTTCGCGACGTCAAACTATGACATATCGGGAAAAGATGCATTTTTCGACTGATTTTTATCGTTCAAACTGATTTAATTTAAAAACGAGTGCATGGACCCCAATTTTTTAAAACGACATTTTGTTTCATTTTGCAGGGAGATTATGTGGACCAAATTTTATAAAACTGTAAATAGTGCATTTGTTTTAATTTTGATAAATATACGGCACAAAATTACGTTTTTTTTCTCAATTCATGACCATTTGATAAATGTGAGTTATTTTTGAATAAAAATTGCATAAATTTTTAGGATACTTATAAAATACAGAAATTACAAATTATTTATCAAAAAAAAATTTGTGTTTATCTTTTAAAACATTATGTTAAAAGTTATGGCTTTCTTTCGAAAGGGAAAATACGGCCACAAATCCGAATTTTGTGCAAATATACAAAATTTCGACCTCATATAACTCAAAACGTAGCACATGAAGGTATATATTTTATTACATATTTGATTTAATCAGGCAAAAAATAACCTATATAGAAATTTTCATCAAACTGCAAATACGGGATCAAAACTGTATCGTATGCCCTTAAAAAAGTCTTTAAACTAAATGCATACAGAGTTTCAAATTAATACAACTATGAATGTTCCAAAGAAGCTTAGACAGCAACAACCTATACAGAAAATAAATGGAGAATGTTGTTTGGCCACAGATACTTCCACTTGCAAATATGCATGAGTTAACTCACACAACCAGATGCAGAGATGCATGTTTCACTTAGTAAAAACCGTTTTGTGATTATAAGGGTAAATTCAGTTAAAATCACACGCTAATCCATGTCTTGAATTACATTTATAACTGATTCTCCTTTAGAAATTAGAAACTTACATAAATCATTCATGAAAGTAAAAATGTAGCCCTTCTTTTTCAACAAAAAAAAACAACGATTTATGAACAAAATAAACAGAAATAAAAGGTAAATATGTCAAAAAAAAGGGTACAGCAGTCAACATTGTGTTATAATATAAATCATTTTAAAAACAAACAAATATGTAACAAAGAAGCACAAAGAGGCATATAGACAAAGAACATTAGCAAAAGTTAAAGAAAGGGGCATAACTCATGAACAGTAAAAGTGACATTACCCACTTTCTAACATGATCTGTGTTTAATGGTAATTAGCATCATGTATAGGTTTCACAATTGGTTGAAGCAAACTAAAGTTAGAGAATTACAACAAAATATTCAACATGTTTTTGTTTTTTAAGGGGAATAACTCATAAACAGTAACAGCGACACCACCCAATTTCGAACTAGATCTGTGTTTTATGTTAATAACATTTTTGTAGAAAATTTATAACATTTGGTTGAAGCAAACTAAAGTTAACCCTTTCCTTAATGGAATTTTATTTTTTACATACTTGATTCGCATAGGTTTTTTCAATAAAATGCTAAAAAAATGTGCTTTATAGTATTAATGAATTTTAAAAAAACAAATATTTCATCAAATAGATTGTAATTAATTATCAAAGGTACCAGGATTACAATTTAATACGCCAGACGCGCGTTTCGTCTACATAAGACTCACCAGTGACGCTCATATCAAAATATTTATAAAGCCAAACAAGTACAAAGTTGAAGAGTATTGAGGATCTAAAATTCCAAAAAGTTGTGCCAAATACAGCTAAGGTTATCTATGCCTGGGATAAGAAAATCCTTAGTTTTTCGAAAAATTCAAAGGTTTGTAAACAGCAAATTTATAAAAAAAAAATGACCACATTTTTGATATTCATGTCAACACCGAAATGTTGACTACTGGGCTGGTCAGTAAGATGTTCTTATGAATATCCTTTTCATATTGGATACAAATTATATTAAGATTGATGCAGACATTTCATAGTCTCAGCCTTTCAACTGAGGTACTACACAGGCATCAAAAGGCGTCATTGTGGAGTAAAGGGGGTGGCGTCAAAAGGCGTCATTATGGAGGAAGGGGTTAAGTTAAATTTTGGGAAAGTTTTTTTTTTTTAACGTAATAATATCTTTATTGCATATTTGCTGTAACAATTTACTAAGTTTACAGCTTGTAACTTAGTATCCCTCATATTAGTTTACCTAATAGTTTAGGGAAGCACTATTTGGTAAGATATAACTAATTCATAATATTAGTATCTATAGTACAATTGATTTCACAATTATATATTAAAATAAATATTGTGAATACACATACAGATCTTTGTTCAATAATTTCCTTCCCTATTTTTATACATTAACTTTTCCGGAATCTTTTCCGTTATCGATTTTATCAATTGATCCGTATTCCATTGAAAGAAATTGGGCATAGTTAGTGTTATTTCAACAAGCATGTGCGTTATCGCATTATTGATTGTGTCTAAATATTCTTATATAAACAGGATTTAACTTATTTTATAAAATTTGGTAAGTATGCAATTTTTGTTTAAGCTTCTACTGATCTATTGTATGTCGTCGTGTATATGTATTACACAAGTAAGTCATTCATTTTAGCGTGCACAATTCACAATTTGTCTACACTAGAATAAATTATTAAATAATCGTGATTACACATGTTTATCTTTTTTTCCCTATAATGTTTATGAATAAAACAACAATATGTACCATGTCGTTACTTATGCATGGTTGAACATTTTTACAAACATGCCAACATGCATGATTGAACTTTTGAATAAACATGACCATATATGGCTTGTAAACAATTAACAATTGTGTTTAAAAATTACTGTTTTTACTTTTTATAAAATAATGTTTCAAAAATTTAAATTGATTTAATTCTGATTTTTTTTAAATCTTCAATGAATCTATTTGTTTTTAGAATTGTCTTACTATTATTTTTGTTATTAAAATTGTTCATTTCAATAATATCTGAAATTTCTTTTTGGAAAATTTTCAAAATGTTTATTTTTTTTTTTTGTTTTCTTTTCTGAGACATAATATGCTTTATATAATGAAAAGGATATTACTGTTAGTATGTAGTTAATATCAAAGTATGCTGAGTCTTCAATTTTGTACCCTATTACTAGATTTTCAAGACTTATAATGTTTTTGTCTATACCTAGGGAGTTCATTAATTTCATTGCTATCTTCAGGAAGTCTGTATTAAATAAGCAGTTGACAAAAAAGTGTTCATAGTTATCTTTTTCTTTACAATGTTTACATAAGTTGTCTTCAGTAATTTTCCACTTTTTTAATAGTTCATTGCATGGCAGAATATAGTGAATAAGTTTCCATCTAAACATTTTTAATCTGTTATCAGTGAGATATTGAAAAATGAAAACAAAGTTATTTTTGAACTTGTAACTTAAATTTTTGTCAAATAATTTTTCCCACAACAGAAAACCGTTCGGTTTTTCATGATTTTCTTTTAGTTTGAACATTTTATAAAGTTCTCTTGTGCTCGTTAATGGAGTTATTGTTGTGTACCTAATTTTTAAGTCGTTAACAACTTTAACTTTAGTTTTGATGGATTCTTCAGTACAAAGAATTAATTTCCAATTCATTGGAATAGCCTTTTTTAACATATCTATTTGGTTTATCCAATTTTGTTTATATTTAAGCTTAGATAAGATGGTTGTTTCAGAGATTTTACCCTCTTCATCAATGATATCATTTATTGTAATTATATCACTTTTTATCCAATCGTCAAAGTTTAGACATTTTCTGTTAAACCTAATATTATCATTTCCCCACAAAACTTGTTTTCTAATTTCAAAAAATCTTTTGGGATATTTTGTGTTTCCTCCTTTTTCACTAATCCAATCTTTAATTAGTTGCTTGTAAAAGTCTGGCATATTTTGTAGCTTATTTTTATCAATGTCTTTAATACTTTTTAAATTCATTTTGAATACAAGAAGATTTTTCCCTAATTTGTTAAAATAAAATTTTGGAATGATTGTCCAATTATCATTTTTATCTTCACTTAATTTTAAAATCCAGCTGATATGCAGTGATTTTATGTAAACATCAATGTCTGTCATTTTAAGTCCACCTTCCAAAAAATCTTTTGAAAGTGTGGATCTTTTTATTTTGTCTTTTTTGCCTTTCCATATAAAATTATATATCAAAGTTTTAAAATTTTGCAACATTTCTTTAGGAATTATAGTGTTTGAGGCAATATATGTTAGGTTTGGCAAAACAAGTGATTTGATGATGACTATCTTTCCTATAATAGTAAGATTTCTTTTACTCCAATCAGTTATTATTTTTTTACATTTTAAAAGCTGTTTTTCAAAGTTTAATTTTTGACATTCTTGTTTATTGTGACCAAAGTAAATTCCAAGACTTTTAATAGGTGTAGTACACCAATTTATATCTTCACATTTATCACGACAGTGTTTCAATTGGCCTAGCCATATCCCTTCAGTTTTTGTTTTGTTCAATTTTAAGCCTGAGAAAGTACCAAATATTTCTATTAAATTAATTGCAAGAGTAACATCTTTTTTTGATTGAAGAAATAAAGTAGTATCATCTGCTAGTTGGCAAATTTTTAGAGTATTACTTTTTCCGTCTAGTTTTATTTCTAGTCCTTTTAAATTTTTATTTTCCCTTATCTTAATTGCCATTACTTCTACTGCTAGAACAAATAGTAACGATGATAACGGACATCCTTGTCGGATTCCACGTGAAGCACTGAATCGAGTAGAAACCCACCCGTTATTAATAATGCATCCTTTAATATCCTAGTACATTGTCTGAACCCACCTAATAAAATTATTTTTAAAGCCAAATTTCTTTAAAGTCTCAAACATGAAGTCCCATTCTAATGAGTCAAATGCTTTTGTAAAGTCAAGGAATAAGATTGCCCCATCTATTTTAAAAGTCTCAGAGTAATCTATTACATCTTGTATTTGTCGAATATTAAAACCAATATACCTATTTTTTACATATCCTTTCTGGTCAGTGTGTATAATTTTGGGTAGCAGGGGTTTTAATCTTTGTGCTAAAGCATAAGCGAGTAATTTTGCATCATAATTTAAGAGAGTTATAGGTCTATAATTATCTAGTGAAAGAGGGTCATTTTTTTTATGAATTAAGGATATTAGACCTACTTTCTGAGTGTTTGATAGCTTTCCTTTTTCATAACAATAATTAAAAGTAGCGACTATAAAAGTTTTTAATTCTTCCCAAAATTTTCTGTAAAATTCAACATTTAATCCATCAAGCCCAGGAGCTTGATTTAGTTTCATTTTAAAAATTGCATCAGTACATTCATCAACAGTTATTTCCCCTTCACAAGTATTACTTTCAGAGTCATTTAATTTTTTATATTCTTTTAGAGATTCTAAATACTTTTTTGTTTCTTCTATCTCGGGATTTTTTGTAGAGTACAAATTTTTATAATAATTTGCTTCTAATTCTAATATTTTGTCTTGATCTCTTGTAATTTGACTCTTATCATCATATAATTGGGTTATTGTTTTTCTACTCTGTCTAGATTTTTCCATCCCTAGAAAATATGCTGAATTTTTTTCTCCCTCTTCAACCCATTTTACCCTTGCGCTTATTCGGTTACCTTTTATTTTCTCATTATAGAGTTTTCCTATTTCATTTTCTATATTTTCTACTTTCTGTACTAAATTGCTTTTGTTTTTGTCATTGCATGATGATTTGTCTATAATTTTATTTAATTCCGTTAACATTTTTTCCAACTGGCTGATTTGGTCTTTTTTATTTTTAGCTTATATTTTACAATAGTTGATTGTCTGGTCTCTAACTTCAATTTTGAAATTGTCCCACACAATGTCAAGTTCAGTTTTAGTTTTTGCCTTGTTTTTATAATTTTTTATTATCTTATTAATTATTTCAATGTAGTCTTCATTTTGAAGTACACTACTGTTAAGTTTCCAGTATCCCCTTCCTTTTTGTCCTCTACTTAAATTTATTTTTAAGGAAACACAGTTGTGATCTGTGTATTGTAGTACTATTGGTCTTATATCACATGAAACACAGTTTTTGAATACCTCAGAAGCAATTAAAAAATAATCAATTCTTGTCGACTCCGATCTATCTTTTCTACTCCATGTATATTGAATTTTGTTTGGATTTCTGTTTCTCCACACATCACTTAGTTTAAGGGACTTTATAAGTTTATTTAAGTTGTGAGCAGGTTTTTTTTTTATTTTGGTGCTTAGATTTGCTTTTTGAATCAATATGGGATAAAATTTCGTTAAAATCTCCTCCTAGAATTAATTGACCCAAACTTTTTTCTTCTATTACAGCATGTACAGTTTTAAAAAAAATATTTCTGCTTTTTGGATTATTTGGCGCATAAATGTTAGCTATTGTTATAATAGTGTCATCTATTTCAATATTAACAAGCAATAGCCTTCCTTCATTATCTTTATAGTCATCTATAATTTTAAAGTTTAGTTTTTTTTTCAGCCATATGGCAATTCCCCTTGAATTACTAGAACCATTACTTAGTATAAGTTTGCCTTCAAATTCAGTATTTAAATGGTTTATCAAATTATCTGTAAAGTGTGTTTCTTGCATAAGAAGAATGTCACATTTTTGGGTTTTCGACCATTCAATCAATCTTTTTCTTTTCCAGGTTGTTGTAAGCCTTTACAATTTACTGTACAGATATGAAGATGTTTGTTTCATACCATAGTTGGTGAGTATTTTTAATATTTATTTGTAACATCCATTATGCTTCAGTAAACGTAGGTAAATCCCCTTTGGAGTGTTAATAATTAAGTTACATTTTAGGTGACCTTCACAGAGACTATAAATAGACATTTTTCCAGGGGTTTTATTTTTAAAGGGACTTTTATTTATTAATCGACTTGTTCTTTGTATTATGAATAGGAGTAATATATTTATAATTCTTTTACATTTGTAGCTGAATGTATTTATTGTGTAATCATTACAAGTTTTACACTTATTAACTTTATAAATAATGTTAGCAAACATTATTAATTTTTTACCTGTACTTGTACTTTTTGTGTTTAAATTCAATCTACAAAAAGGATGATTTGTCCATCCTGCACATTTAATTTTACTGGTTTTACATGTGTTATTATGTAAAAAATAAGCATAGTTTATTTCTATTGAAGACATATAACTACAAGTTACATTCAAAAATGAGAAAAATGTGTTGTTTTCTTTGACCTCAAAGGTCATTATTTGGGTCATCCTTGTGACTTCACAAACAGTCATTGACATTTACATCATAACTTGAGTACACTCAGTGTCTGTTGGGCTCATATAAATATAAACACATATGTACTTCAATTTGAAATACATAATCAAAACATATTTAAAAAGAACTATTTGTATATACACATGCTTGCATATACATATAGATGTATAACAAATAAAAACAATTTTGTTATAAGTACAAAGCATGAGAATCAGTTTTGTTAAAATATTTGTATTTATAGAAGTGGTATGTTGGTTTAAATTTTTCATTATAACCACATTTACTTTTACAAAGTGTAACTTTTGGGTTTTGAATATTTCTAGGATTGAATTTTTGACAAATTTTATATATTGTAAAATTGTTTGCTTGAAGATTTCTATTTTTTGCTTTATTGCCAAAATGTGTTTGATTAAACATTTCTTATCTTTATTTTTAGGATAAGAAGATGGTGACCGATTTTGACTGGTCCTCACTGAACATTGGCTTCCAAAAAGTTGAAACCTCATCAGATATGGATAAAATATGAAAAGCTCAATATGTACAGACAGAACAAATATAATTATGTACAACTGCATTTTTTAAATTTTTTTTTTTATAATATATAATAAAATAGGTTTAATACAATATTACAGTGTTCACTAGTATTGACTGCTGATTACACTTAGACAGATTAATTATTTTTTTTTCGTGGTTCTTGATCGTTTTGTACTATTATTTGTAGCACCATCATGAAGTTTTTCTGTAGGGGTAACTGGTGACTTTTCAAGTCCACTGCTAGTTGTTGCTTTCACTGGGGTATCATGATTTTGGCGTTGAGACGAAGATTGAGTTGTTGTGAATTTGGTGATTTGTTGTTGTTCGGAGTTTTTGTTTGGAATTCCATTAGATTTGTTCGCTGTGTTTGCAGGTTTGTTATTTTCTCTGCGAGCAGGTATGACTTTTGGTCTAGCTGCTTTTAAATTGGGAATATCATCGAGCAGGTCACTATTGTTAGTGACAATCCCTGTTAGGATTGATTGAGATTGTTGCAGCTCTGTTTCAATGGATGTAGTTGGTATTGCTTCAACTATGTCTACTGGTGATTGTGTAGCCTCCGGATCTTCATTTTCCTCTATCTGAGGTTCTGCGTAAGCTTCACAATGATCGTTTTGATCTTCATCATGTACGCTAGAGTTTTCTTGTTCATTATCATGATTTGAGGATAAATCGCTTGTACATTCGTTCTGTCTGTGGCCTGATTCTCCACAGCTTCTGCATTTCCAATCATTTTGGCAGTCTCTGGTTTTGTGACCAGTTTCCATACATTTATTACACTTGATATTGTCGTTCTGTTGCCCTTTGTAAAGTACTGTGGCTCTGTATTTCCCAATGGGTATAGATTTGGGAATTGCCTTAACTGATGGGCAATCACAGATGACAATTCGATCTCCTGTCTGACAGTCGGTGATTTGATATTCGAATCTAAATCTTTCCCTGAAGTGTTTAAGAATTGTGCAGTTGTACCCCTCTAGCGCTCTCAAAATTTGTCCATCATCCGCTGAGAGCGGTACATCTTTCACACGTATTTTGACATCTGTAGAATTTTCTTCAAACCGAACGCGGGGATTTCTAGAATATATGAATATAGATTTCCCCCGAAGCTCAAGCCCGTCAGAAAGCAAACATTCTGTTTCTTTTTCTGTATCCAGGTATATCCGCCATAGACCTCTTATCCTTTGAAGACCCTTGATCAATCTTCTAGGTACTACTGCACCTTTGTACATTTCATCAATTGTCAGATACAAACTTTTTAAATGTGGTTTTGGTATATCTCCAAATACATCAGATTCTTCAATGAATACTGGTTTAACTGAGGATATAGAATCATCAGATTGATCAAATTTAGGACCGTTTTTGAAGGCTTCGGCATACGTCGCCATATTGGTTTTTTCTTGAGTGTCAGATTTGGTCATAGTTTACTCACCAATAGTGATATTTCAAGAAAAATTTTGGGAAAGTACAGGATGATGTACGGGACAGAGAAGGATGGACAAGGGTAACACACAATGTATCCTTAGCTACGATGGGGGCATAAAATAACGCTGTTATTGTATTCACTTGGTTACTGTTGTGGTAAACATTTTCAACAATCTCAAAGCCACAGGACAAATTTAAACCAAGCTTACATTTAATGATCCCCAAGGTATCTATTATAAAGCTTTTGTTTTTTGTTCCTGCTAATCAACCAACATGGCTGCAATGTCTTATGAACAGGGCACCAAGAGTGCATGTTATGTCCTTATTGTGCATATTGAAATTTTTGTAACTTTAAAATTTTAGAAAGCATTAGATCAGAAATTAACACATGGAGTGATCTGTCAAATTGATGTAACAAACTGAGTTTCATGTATTTTGAAAGGATCTTTCATGATTGTTTGACCAACCACAGTACTAGTGTATGCCTAGGGGCAAAAAAAAGAATATAGTTAACATCAAACTTGACCACCATTTTGTCATCAAGTCCTGATCAGGAACAGCATTTTAAATTTCAAAAGCATTGGTTTAAGGTAGCACAATACAAAGATTTTTCTTCCTCAATCAGACAACTTTAAACTGATGTAATTCCACTCATCTTTCTTTAAATTTTATAAATGAGGTATCAAAAGAAAGAAGAAGGATTAATTTTTCAAGTTGTGATAATTTCATTATGACATACTTATTACATAATTAATTGTTATGTAATTAGATGCCATATTGTGATGTCCATACTTGAATGATTTAGCTTTTTTGTTATTCATAGCATCCCAAAATACTTTATAGATTCTTGCACAACACAGTTTGACCTCCAAAACTATGTCTCAGATTTTTCCTATTGTATTTCATTCTTTCATAAATCTTCAACGAAGTTTGCAACCATAATTCATAAGAGACCACTAAATTCAATTGGGTATAAAACTTGTTCTATTGATGTTTTTAGAAATCTGAGACAGAGTTTTGGAGGTCAAGCTGTGTTGTACAAGAATCTATAAAATATTTTGAGATACTATGAAGAACAAAGACACTAAATTCATTCAAGTGTGGACATCACAATATAGCAACTAATTACATAATGATTAATTATGTAATAATTATATCATAATGAAATTATCACAATTTGAAAGATTAATCTTTCATCTTTCTTTTGGTACCTCATTTATAAAATATAAAGAAGGATGAAATGAATTACATCAGTTTAAAGTTGTCTGATTGGGAGTGAAAAAATCTTTGTATTGTGCTACCTTAACTGTTCATGTTTAAGTAATTGCACTGAAACAACATAAGGTTCTAGTTTAAAAGCTAAGATACCTTTTGCTTATTTTTTTATTTTTTTAATTGTATAAGTGAACTCTGAAATAGCGCATTTTCTGATGTAATCTTTTTTATATTTTAGCCAGAAAGAACAAAATTGTGATCCTATCTTTTCTTTTAATATTCTCAAAGCATTTTCCTATCTTCCTGTATTTTATTTAACAATTCAATTTCTATCATTTAGTTAAGCTTCTAATCACATAATGATGCTTTTTCCAGCATAATCCATATAAAATGTGTTATTTTGTAGCAACCTGTAGCTTGAGAAAATGCTCAGTGACCAATCATGTTTATTATATTTCTGAACATATCTCAATCCATATACTACATTTTGGCAAAGTATGAACAAATTCTATAATTTTTCATTGATACTTCTATAGGAAAATATACCACCCTAAAAGAAAGGAAAGTAACAAACAAGACAGATAATTTCAACCAAAACACTCATGTAACAAAGATTTGAAATATATTCCTCTGAACACAAGATTTAAATCATTTAAAAGTTCATGCTATTATCAGTACTTTTCCATTATATAGGTCAAGTATAATCAATGTCATTTAAATATTTACTGATAACCTGAATCAGGTGTTAACACGTCATAAAGAACTTCCTGGTAAGAGTATATTTTTGAAAACTGCAACGAAAAATTGTTCCCAATGCCATACTAACAGATGATTTCAAATTTTTCTGAAAGGTAAGTTACAATTTCTAACATCTTGACAGAGATAATGAAACCTTCTTCACCTGAAATAATTTTTTATCTATCTTGAATATTTCATTTTAAAAAAATCTAAAATATGAATTTGTTTTTGTTTATTTATTAAAGAAAGTAAAAATGTGAAATAAAAATTCACTTTTAGCACCCAATTTGATTCAGTTTGGTGAAAATAAGCAAAGAAACATGCCAATGAATTATTCACTTGCAAGTGAATAATTTGACTTCATTGAATCTTTAGTTTAAACATATTTTTTTTTATAGTGGATAGGATAATGTATAACAACTTATATTAATCTCTCTCCACTTAACCTGTAAATCTTTAATCATGTGAACTTCAATTAAACTTATTAAATAGAGAAGGGTTACACATCGACTACGCATGTTCAGCTAAGAAAAGGAAAATTAAGTCAACATTGGAATGAAACAAGGGTAAGCCATCGAAAAAATTACCTATTCTTAATGATGCATATTGTTAATATTGTTTGTAATAAATATACCATTTGAATACACTGATGAGTTGTAAGACTCGAGTCAAATAAAGAATTTGAATTTGAATTTGATTGACTGATTCAATCTACAAAAACTAATTCTAATAAAGGTAAAAACAATTATTTTTATATTGTTTTAACCTGTAATGTGAAATCAACTAGACCTAGAAATATCTAATTGCACGAGTTTGCTATCTATTTGTATCTTTGTTTATGATTATAAATGGTTATATAACTGACAACAGCCTCCAAAAGGTCTCCTTGGTGGTTATTTAGGTGGTGTCTAGACTAAAATACACATGAAATCTTGATACATAATTTGGAGTTTATGCATCATAAATTGTTTATTTTTAGACTTTTTTTTATTTGAATATAATTTTACTTAAGTAGAATATGAGAATTTGAGTCAGATCGGTGAGCATGAATTTTAAAACCGTTAGCGCCCGTTTAAGTTTGGTTTTAGGTCTGTAATGTTTTCTTTTTTATTGTGGCATACATCTTTTATGTTTTTTGTTCAAATCTATAATTTCGTCCAATTAGAGAAAAGATTTGTGACATCATGCAGCCCAATTTCCACAATTAAGCTTCCCAAAAAAATAGAACACTAACCAAAATCATTACTGCCTTCGTCATAAATTGGCCTTTTTTTTAGTAAAGTAAGCTGCAAAGCAGTTGATCAGTAAATGTCAAAATTATAAAAAAAAATTGTAAGGGTTCCGCGGAACACAGTTTCTCGCCTACTTTTGCTGTTAATCGCAGGCTCAAAAACGAGAGGAAAACAAGAATGTGCCCCAAGTACACGGATGTCCGATCTGCATTATCATTTTCTATGTTCAGTGGACCGTGAAAATAGGATAAAATCTCTAATGTGGCATTACAATTAGAAAGATCATATCATAGGGAACATGTTAAATAAGTTTCAAGGTGATCGGACTTCAACTTCATCAAAAACTACCTCAATCAAAAACTTTAACCAAAACTTCAACCTAAAACGGGACGAACGGACGAATGGACGGAGGAACGGACGGACGCACAGACCAGAAAACAGAATGAGGCATAAAAATCAATAAGATATTCCTCTTGATAATATGTTTTGATTATAAAAAGCTTCTTTCCAAAATTGATAAAAATCCTAGATAGTTTATGATTCTAATAAATGTTTTAAAAACTTTAACTGCAGACTGTATGTTACAGTAATGTTAACTGGAAGAAAAGTCCATTTATAAGTAAAATACGGAAAAAATGGATATAGTTTAAGAAAGTTATTAAAATTTCTAAAACTAATATCAGAAAAACTAATAAAATTGAGAAAGGAAATTGGGAATGTGTCAAAGTGACAACAACCCGACCATAGAGCAAACAACAGCCGAAGGCCACCAATGGGTCTTCAATGTAGCGAGAAACTTCCGCACCCGTAGGTGTCCTTCAGCTGGCTTCTTAAAAATATGTATACAAGTACAGTGATAATGGACGTCATACTAAACTCTGATTTATACACAAGAAACTAAAATCAAAAATCAAACAAGACTAACAAAGGCCAGAGTCTCCTGACTTTGGACATGCACAAAATTACGGCGGGGTTAAACATGTTTATGAGATCTCAATCCTCCCTCCATTTATGAGTAAAATTTGGAAAAAAATGGAATTTTATTTTTACAAAATTTACTTCTGGATACTATCTTATGATCATAAACAAGCTTCTGTCAAAGTTTGGTAGAAATCTAGTAAAGTTTAAGAAAGTTAAACAATAGTTTTATGACAATTTGCTAAAATTATAACAGATTTAGCAGGTACTTTAATTTTCATTTAATAATCCTATGACAACTAGGAGTTATTTCCCCTGAAATGTTTGATTCGACGATTTATCTATTATAACTTCGAACTGAAACATGATAAAACAAGTCGTTTTTGTCTCTTTTGTGGAATGTTAGGAAATACTTAACCTTGAGAAATGTCTAAGCAAACCATAAGTATTTTTTTTTCTTCACTAATTTGAAAATATCAAAAAGTTTATAACAATGATAACAATCATGCCCTTACTTATTCATGCTTAGGCCATATCTGTACACTAAACCTATACCATATGGACCTTTGACTGAATAACTAACTTTTTATATATTGTCAGGTCATGGCATCCAAACAACCTATACAATGTCAATCTTGTCTATAAGACTAACTAACTTACATCATATACATTTTATATATATGTGTAGGTCATGGCATCCAGTAAACCTGTACCATGTGGACCTTGTCAAGAAGGAAAAGTAAACACTAAGGCTGACATCTGGTGTTACAACTGTGATGAAGGACTATGCTCTACATGTTCTGGCAATCACAAAAGATTTAAAGGAACACGTGATCATAAGACTATTGATATCAAAAGCTATAAACCCTTCATGCAAGCTATCGATACAGAATGTGACAAACACGGCCAACAGCTTAACTTGTACTGTCCCAGTCATTTAATGCCTTGCTGTGATGAATGTATTTCCGCAAATCATTCAAAATGTATGGGAATTAAAAGTTTGGCAGGTGTTGTGGAGAAAACTAAGATACAAAAATCCAAAGAATCTGTAGAGAAAGATATCAACTCCACCTTACAACTCTTGGATAAAATGGTAAACAATAAATCAACAAACATCAAAACTGGAGAACATCAATGTGAAGGCATAAAAAGATCAATTGTTAAAATAAGGAAGAAAATGAATAAATATTTAGACCACCTGGAAAAGAGGTTATGTCAAGAAACAGACAAGCTCTTAGATAGTGAAAAATCAACAGTAACAGATTTCATTTCTGAAGTTAAAGAGGAAAAGAAAAAACTTCAAAAAATACAAGAACATTTACATAGAATAGAAACACATACTTCAAAACTTCATTCATTTCTGGGCATACACCAGCTTGAACAACAAGTACACCAACATCAACAATATGTGGACAATCTGGAAAAAGATAACAGGACAAAAGCTTTTGACATCAAATTGAAGCAAAATCATGAAATAGAAACCATACTAAAGAAATTAAGATCATTAGAATCCCTAGGAGATGTAATGGTTGTTAAAACAGAAACAGACTTGAATAGAGAAACCAGTGTGCGGAGGGAAGCACAAGTAGAATCACGAGTACAATCCAACATAAACAACATGACAATGAATATTGAGACAAAGATAGAGATCAACATGGAGAAGTTTATCAGTGACATGATTTGTCTGATGGATGGAAGAGTTATTGTAGTGGAATGGAAAGGTAAAGTTAACCTACTTACTTCTGATGGCAAACTACAGAAACAGTTACCTATATCTGGTGGAGCCTTGAGTGTTACACAAATCAATCAGAACACTATAGCCATAACTTATCCTAGGGAGGAAGCCATTAAGATCTTCAATATGGAGTATGAAACAGTTACCAAAGTTATTACATTAGACAAAGAATGCTATGGACTATCATTCTCTAAGAATTCTCTGGCTGTTTGTTTGATTGATGATGATGAGATCCGTATTATAGACTTGGAAGGAAATACACTGAAGTCAATACAGGTTGAGTGTCAATCATACCTGGATCATCTTGTTTACTGTAATGACAGAGTAATCTATTGTGACTATCATGGTAAAGCAGTATACTGTTATGATGGATCAGGTAAACAGATCTGGAGATATACACAGGATTTATCAGGACCAGATGGACTTTGTACAGATACTTATGGTAACATTATTGTAGCTGACCGTGAATCTAATAGAATAATAGTAATATCAAAAGATGGACAGAATAGTAAAGTACTGATAAGTGAAGAGGATGGACTGGAGAATCCTATGTGTATTTGTTTTAAACATAATGAGTCTTCAGGTTTTATTTGTGATTACAGAGGCACATACTTGACAAAATTCAATTTATCTTCTGGATGAAAAATTTACAATAAGCATGATAAGGAGTGGATTTTACAGAATTATAACACTGAAGGAAAAAAAAACGAAAATACTGTTATTTGTAGGGATGGCAATGAGAACTGCAGTACTCGAGTACTTGCTGAGTCTTGCTCAGAAGGTTGAGTACTAGAGTACAATTTTAGTACTCGAATACTCGTTTGCCTTTTAATCAATCTTCAGATATATCTTCTTACATTTGCCTTCACTTTAGTTCCATTTGGAATATCTTTCGTAATACTACTAAAAATAAAACTTATTCAAGACATAAATGTTTTAACCTGAGAGTTCTATGTGTTATAATTTAGTCTTATGTTTATCTATAATTGCAGAACGTGTTTTAGCAGTACCAGTATAGTCCGTTCCTGCCGAGAGGACCTTTCATATACAGGACTTGTTGTAACAAAACTTTGAAACAGTAGTACACAAGCTGTAAACTTACTTTTGTTTGTTAATCAAGACTTCCTTGTAAACATGATTGGTATGAGATCTACATTGTATGTAACTGATGTTTAACTGATGTTTAATCGAAACTTTATTATTTTATAATTTATAATTAAATATAAAATAAGAAATTTGAAATCCAATATTTTGCTGACATATTATGAGATACAGAATGTAGGTCGTTACATTTAAACATATTAAATACTCCACAGGAACATATTGTCTATCAAGTCAAACTTTATGAACATATTGATGGTGTTATTGGTATGTTTCTGAATTGGTCCATGGTTTTTTTTAACTTTAAAAAATAAAGTTTTGATAAGTCAAGAGGACGAATTGGGAAATTCTCTGTATATTTGTTTCAAACATAATAATGAGTTATCAGGTTTTATTTGAGATTACTTTGGCTTATATTTGGCTAAATTCAATTTATTGTCATGATAAAATATACACTCAGGAATCCAATGATAAATAAACTCATCATAGATACCAGGACTAAATTTAGTACAGGTATATATGCCAGACGCGCGTTTCGTCTACAAAAGACTCATCGGTGACGCTCGAATCCAAAAAAGTTTAAAAAGGCCAAATAAAGTACGAAGTTGAAGAGCATTGACGATCAAAATTCCTAAAAGTTTTGCCAAATACAGCTACGGTAAAATATGCCTGAGGTAGAAAAACCTTAGTATTTAAATTTTTTTTTTTTTAAATATTACCTTACTTTTTATACATTACATGTACTACACATCTACTTTTGCATTAGTACTATTTCTGTACCACAAATCTATAGTACTGGAAATCTACTTTTAATATTCAATACTATTTTGTTACTTTAAAATTATTGTAATATTAAGGTACCTGTATTTTACAGTACAAATGTACTTAATTTGTGCTTGCAATTTTAGTTCTGCAGATTTTTAGTTACAATGGTATATTTTCAGCATTTTGAAAGTTTGTCTATTTCAAATCTCTTAAAGTTATGATTTTAAACATGAAATATTGTGATCACTGATGGTATTATTTCTGTACCAATTTCTTTTAGTACAAATCAAGTACTGTAAAATACAGGCACCTAAATATTACAATAATTTTAGAGAAAAGAAATAACACTAAACATTAAAAATAAATTTCCAGTTCTACAGATTTTTAGTGAACTTTCCAGTGACAAGAGGAGTTAGTACTAAAATAACATGCCTTTGTTAAATACCCCCGCATCAAAACAGCCATTACTATGAAGGTCAATTGGTGGAATTGAGATTAACCTGTTAACCCCACAGGTAAATTATAAAGTTGTTTCTCATATAAAACTGTTGAATGTACTATGTTGCAAAATTAATTTAAAACAGATGACCATCTGGAGTATGGCTGAAACAGACTTCAAATGTATGGTATTTGCATAATTTCTTGTGCTTGAAATTTTCAATAATTGGCTGTTTCCGACAGTCACCAATCTATCATTTAGTAAGAGGACATCATTTATATAGTGGAACATATATGCATCCCAGAGGCCAAACAACCAGACCCATCTTTCTTCCTTTATTAAGCACAGGTACTACCAGACAGGTGAAATTCAGGTGTCCATACTTTTATACTACTGTCAACCATTGGTTTATAAGCAGAATGAAGGAGAAAACCATCAACCAATAAAACAAAGCATAACCAGATGCTCCGCAGGGCGCAGCTTTATACGACCACAGAGTTCGAACCCTGAACAGTTGGGGCAAGTATGGACACAACATTCAAGCTTGATACAGCTCTGAATTTGGATTGTGATTAAATAGTTGACACAACATAGGTTTCTGACACAGAATGAATGTGGTCTAAGAACTCAACTTAAAAACTTAAATATTTTAAATTGGACATTTACCTATTATGGTCCAATATTCATCCTAAATACATGGTTAGATTCAGCATATCAAAGAAACCAAAGAACTCAATTTTTGATTAAATCAAATAAAGTTCAATTTTGAACCCTTTAAGACCTGTGGACCAATTTGATAACCAGGCCCAAATATCAAAAATCTAAATACATGGTTAGATTCAACATATCAATATGTATATCAAAGAACCCCATATATTCAATTTTTGTTGAAATCAAACAATTGGCATGACACAGGTTATGTTCTTCTCATATATGTTATGATGGTATGATACTAAACCCCTAACGGGAAGGATTGTGCCTGATGTTCATATGATGAAATCATAATATTTCAGTCAGTTTAATTGAAGTCTGGAGCTGGCATGTCAGTTAACTGCTAGTAGTCTGTTGTTATTTATGTATTATTGTCATTTTGTTTCTTTTCTTTGGTTACATCTTCTGACATCAGACTCGGACATCTCTTGGACTGAATTTTAATGTGTGTATTGTTATGCGTTTACTTTTCTACATTGGCTAAAGGTATAGGGGGAGGGTTGAGATCTCACAAACATGTTTAACCCCGCCGCATTTTTGCGCCTGTCCCAAGTCAGGAGCCTCTGGCCTTTGTTAGTCTTATATTATTTTAATTTTAGTTTCTTGTGTACAATTTGGAAATTAGTATGGCGTTCATTATCACTGAACTATTATATATTTGTTTAGGGAAGATCTGTTGGTGACCTTCTGCTGTTGTTTTTTCTATGGTCGGGTTGTTGTCTCTTTGGCACATTCTCCATTTCCATTCTCAATTTTAAAGTTTAATTTTGAACCCCGATTTGGACCAACTTGAAAACTGCCTCCATAAGCAAAAATTTTAATACATGTTTAGATTCAACATATCAAAGAACCCCAAGAATTCAATTTTTGACGAAATCAAATAAAGTTCAATTTTGAACCCTTTAGACCTGTGAACCAATTTGATAACCAGGCCCAAATATCAAAAATCTAAGTACATGTTTAGATTCAGCATATCAAAGAACCCCAAGAATTCAATTTTTGTGGAAATCAAACAAAGTTTAATTTTGGACCCTGATTTGGACCAACTTGAAAACTGGGCCCATAATCAAAAATCTAAGTACATGTCTAGATTCAGCATATCAAAGAACCCCAAGAATTCAATTTTAGTTAAAATCAAACTAAGTTTAATTTGGACCCTTTGGATCTTAATGTAGACCAATTCAAGAACAGGACCAAAAATTAAGAATCTACATATACAGTTAGATTCGGCATATCAAAGAATCCCAATTATTTAATTTTTGATGAAATCAAAATTCAATTTTTAATGAAATCAAAATAAGTTTATTTTTGGACCCTTTGGGCCCCTTATTCCTAACTTGTATGGACCAAAACTCCCAAAATCAATCCCAACCTTTCTTTCATGGTCATAAACCTTGTCTTTAAATTTCATAGATTTCTATTTACTTATACTAAAGTTATGGTGCGAAAACCAAGAAAAATGCTTATTTGGGCCCCTTTTTGGCCCCTAATTCCTAAACCGTAGGGACCAAAACTCCCAAAATCAATCCCAATCCTTGCTTTTGTGGTCATAAACCTTGTGTTGTGAATTTCATAGATTTCTATTTACTTATACTAAAGTTATAGTGCGAAAAACCAATGTGTCTTCGGGCGACGACGATGCCAACGTCATACCAATATACGACAGCAAAATGTTTGCGGTAGTATAAAATTTTTTAAAATACTCACATTATGAATAGACTGCATAAAACATGTGCTTTGTTCCTCTGACATACTACAAGATAACAGATGGTACCATGTATACATGCATACTATAACCTGGTCTGCCTCTGTTACTGTTATATCTATGTTCTGTAATGAATAAATCATAGTATAGGATAACAAGTCATATGACATATACAAACTGTTACCTGATGTGCCTCCTAATATCAATGTTCTGTAATTCAACGGACATGTCAGCAAGGGCCTCTCTGGTACATTTTATGTGAGGCAAATGGACAGATGCATACAAAGCAAATATTTGCAGGTTGTTTATTTTCATAATTTTGACACCAGCAATTAGTTGAAGGGTTTTCAATTGATATGTGTTTTGTTGATTCATGCACTATGATGGGTACTTCAGTGGTCACTTCCTTGTTGAACTAAAGGTAATAATTTTTTACATTTATTTTTTATATGTCAATATCTTTTTTTTTTTAAATTTAAAAAGACGGCTATATATAATAAGAAAAGCTGATCTTTAGATTTGATTGATTGATTCGTGGTTGTTTTAATAAAATCCTTAATAAGACATTTCTTTTAAAAAATTGTTTTGCCTTTTACCAGCAAAATCTATATTCACAGTTTTGAATTCGGATATCCTTGATGAATATATAAATTTTTCATAATGATTTGGAAACATGTATTATTGGTTGCTTAATGTCAAGTTGCAAATATTTCATGCATGTTCAGGGTGATCTGAAGAGAGACAGATGCTATCACCATGATCACTTCATCTCAGTTCTTTACTCCTTAAGTTTCAAAAAAAATTGTTCAAAAAACGGAGCCTGTTGTTCCATGGTTGTCATTGGTAAATGTGGTTCAAAGGTGTTTCTTTTTTTTTTATGTATAAATTAGAACGTTGGTTTTCCTGTTTGAATTGTAAAACACTGCTCATTTTTCAGCCCTTTATAGCTTGCTATTTTGTGTGAGCAAAGGCTCTGTATTGAAGGCCATACTTTGACCTGTAATTGCTTTTTATATGAAGTAACATGGATGGATAGTTGTCTAGTAGACAACTTTCGAGTTCGTTGCAATCCGTGAATACTTTGGTTTTAATGAACATCATTTGTGCATTTAGGTGCATTGTCACGTCCGTACCTGTGATGAGTGATTGGTGGAAAAAATTATAATGCTATATTGCACGAATTATTCGGCAAATAAAATTCTTATAATTGATATTCAGCACTGCTATCATCAGTTCATTGTGATTAGGTACCTACAGAACAAATATTATTTCTAGTTTATCCTGCTCAATGACTATCACTAAGACGCTTGATTGATGTTAATATAGCAGGGATACAGGCGATCACCTCTATCTGGTTAATGGCCTCATAAAGGCGCACATAATTCAAGAGTGTTTTCCGGTGACAGACAAACTCGAAAGTGGTTTATTGGCACTTATACCACATCTTCTTGTTTATATTTACACACCACATTTAGTTATCATGATAATATTTCTTACCAGTGACTGCTCTAAATTACAGAGCAGTTCCTTAAAATCTTGTATGTCACATGAAACAATGACTGATGATACCAGGGACAATAACTCTTCACAAAGGTCATGTGTACTAATATCAAGGTCATTCTTTACTTTGTTGTGTAGATATTGCTGCAGTAAGATAAAAGCTCTGTCCAACATTGTTGTCCTTACTTCAAGGGATAATACAACAGTATCTTTAAGTTTGCATGATTCCTTTAAAAATCTGACTGCAGTATTCAATTTAGGGCTGGTCTGAAAATATATTTACAATAAATAATTTAAATAACCGTTTGTTACAACATTGTAGCTGTATAAACTGATAAAAACATATTTGACTATAAACAAAATGCACATACCATTTCTTAGCATAAAAATGGTGTGTTAAATCATATTTACTTCAGCCATAGGAAAATTACTAGAAGCTATAAAGAGCCTGTGTGGCTCACTATGTGCATATTCAACAAGGGAAACATTCCAGCATTGAAGACAAAATAGAATTCATGACAAAAATCTGTTTTGCTGATCTTGTATTACTGATAATTTATTCTTTAAAGTTCTCTCTATCTTGTTTCGGTTATTGCTCAAAACACAAAAGTAGGCTCAAGTAAAATCCTAATTTAAGAACAACCCCTCTTATGAAGAGTGACCGTCACAGTCTACTAACTATACCTGCAAAATTTGACTTGTTAGTTGATCTTCCCTTGCTGGTATTTTTGTGATTTAAAGTGTCTATTTATCTATCATAGTTTCTATCAAATAGGGCAAAACCCAAAACATACTTCAAAATTCTAATCATTTCTAGGTTTACATCAGATAGAACACAAAGTACACCAATATCAACTATATGTTGAAAATCTGGGAAATGATGACAGGGCAAAAGACTGTTGTATCAAAATGAAGCAAAATCATGAAATAGAAAAGATACTAAATTTATAAATATAACCATATCAAGACAATTCATGTCAGCAGAAAAAGTGCTGACTACTGTGTTTGTGATACCCTCGGGGAAATAAATCTCCACCAGCAGTTGCATCGACCCAGTGGAGGTAAATAAACTCATCATAGATACCAGACGCGCGTTTCGTCTACAAAAGACTCATCAGTGACGCTCCAATCCAAAAAAGTTTAAAAGGCCAAATAAAGTACAGAGGAAAGCACAGATTGAATCACGAGAGCAGTCCAACAAAAACAACATGACAATGAATATTGAGACAAAGAACAAGATCAACATTAACAAGGATATTACTGACATGATTTGTCTGATGGAAGGAAGCTTTATAGCAGTGGAACTGAATGCTGAACATAACTACCTCTCAAAGCATACCACAGAAACAAATACCTATATCTGGTGAGGCATATAGTGTTACACAGATCAATCAGAACACTATAGCCATAACGTATTCTGCGGAGAAAGCCATTAAGATCTACAATATAGAGTATGAAACAGTTAACAAAGTCATTACATTACACGAAGTTTGCCGGGGATTGTCATTCTCCAATAAATCTCTGGCTGTAGGTTTGAATTACCTTTTTTATGATGAAATTCGAATTATGGACTTGGAAGGAAATACACTGAAGTCCATACAAGTTGAGAGTGATTCATACCTAGAGAACATTGTTTACTGTAATGACAGAGTAATCTATAGTGACTGGAGAGGTAAAGCAGTATACTGTTATGATCGATCAGGTAAACAGATATGGCAATATAAACAGGATTTAGAAGGACCAAGGGGACTTTGTACAGATAGTTATGGTAACATTATTGTAGCAGACTGTGACTCTGATAGAATAATAGTAATTTCAAAAGATGGACAGGATAGTAAAGTACTGATTGGTTAGGAGGATGGACTGAAGAATCCTATGTGTATTTGTTTTAAACATAATGAGTCTTCAGGTTTAATTTGTAATGAATTAGGCAGTCATGCTTAGCAAAATTCAATTTATCTTTTGGATAAAATATACACTGATGAGTCCAATGATGCTACCTCATTTTGACACATGTGCTACAATTTTATATATTCATTTATTTATACAATAGAATCAGTCAATTAAGTTCAGTCTGACTTTATAAATAAAGGCAACAGTAGTATACCACTGTTCAAAACTCATAAATCCATGGACAAAAAACAAAATCGGGGTAACAAACTAAAACTGAAGGAAACGCATTAAATATAAGAGAACAACGACACAACATTAAAATGTAACACACACACACACACACACACACACACACAGAAACGGACTAAGCATTAGACAAAATCCTATGAGAATAATAAATATAACATCAAAACCAAATACATGAATTTGGGATAGATAAGTACCGTGACACGTCTTATAGTAATGTGAATTAACACTCAAAAATAAGAGAAAACAAACGACACAACGGAAACACAACGTTAAAATGTAACACACACAGAAACAAACTATAATATAACAATGGCCATATTCCTGACTTGGTACAGGACATTTTTAAAGGAAAAAAATGGTGGGTTGAACTTGGTTTTGTGGCATGCCAAACCTCCCTCTTTTATGGCCATGTGAAATGTAACATTAAAATGACAACACAACATTCCAGGACTACAATATAAATAAATAGGAGAACACAATTGACAAAAAAACACACGAATAAAAGCTAACAAAAGGAAACAAGTTTAAAAAATTTAATACGCCAGAAGTGCATTTTGTCCACACAAGACTTACTAGTGACGCCCAGATACAAAAGTTTGAAAGCCGAAACAAGTACAAAGTTGAACAGCATCGACGACCAAAAGTTCAAAAAAGTTGTGCCAAAATCGGCCAGGGTTTTCTGTTAGGTACCAGAACATCCCTATTATTTAGAATAATTTATACTTTTGCAAACAGTATATTTTATAAAATGACTATACAAAAGATGAACATGATAAAACTGAAGTATTAGCTTATTACAGGAAACAACCGAAATACATTACATAACCCGACAAAATGCAACACATCCGAATAAGTTTAAACCTCAACGCCAAGTGACGTCATGTTAGAAATTATAAAAAATGACAAAAAAAGACGTCACATTTGAAGACATTTTGGATCATACCACTTATAATTGGAATACATTTTTGACTTTTTTTTAGTAAAAGAAAATTTTCTCAACAGGTCATTATAAACCATCAAGTACTTTTGTTTCTAAATTTTGTTTTAAATCATAAGAAAATAATCCACAATTTTTAAATAAGATGATTTCTCATGATCTAAATTTCAATGTACAAGAGAGGGACGAAAGATACCAGAGGGACAGTCAAACTCATAAAATCGAAAATAAACTGACAACGCCATGGCTAAAAATGAAAAAGACAAACAGACAAACAGTTATAGTACACATGACACAACATAGAAAACTAATGAATAAGCAACACAACCCCCACCAAAAACTAGGGGTGATCTCAGGTGCTCCGGAAGGGTAAGTAAATCCTGCTCCACATGTTACACCCGTCGTGTTGCTCATGTTATAACAAATCTGGTAAATTGTCTAATTTGGAAGGTCACATTAATGAAAGGGAAGAGAATTATGGTTACGACTTAAGGAATATACCCGACATCATTTGTGAAACGGTTATTCCACAATGGTCACATAATTCAAGGTATTTTAACTTGAGGTAAACATAAATGCACTTGAGAACCAAACAGATTCAAACTTATTAATAATGCAGACATAAAAACTATATAAGTTCTGATAAATAAAGGCAACAGTAGTATACCGCTGTTCAAAACTCATAAATCCATGGACAAAAAACAAAATCGGAGTAACAAACTAAAACTGAGGGAAACGCATTAAAAATTAGAGGAGAACAACGACACAACATTAAAATGTAACACACACACACACACACACACACAGAAACGGACTAAGCATTAGACAAAACTCATAAATCCATGGACAAAAAACAAAATCGGAGTAACAAACTAAAACTGAGGGAAACGCATTAAAAATTAGAGGAGAACAACGACACAACATTAAAATGTAATACACACACACACACACACACACACACACACACAGAAACGGACTAAGCATTAGACAAAATCCTATGAGAATAACAAATATAACATCAAAACCAAATACATGAATTTGGGATAGATAAGTAAAATTGAGAATGGAAATGGGGAATGTGTCAAAGAGACAACAACCCGCCCAAATAAAAAACAACAGCAGAGGGTCACCAACAGGTCTTCAATGTAGCGAGAAATTCCCGTACCCGGAGGCGTCCTTCAGCTGGCCCCTAAACAAATATATACTAGTCCAGTGATAATGAACGCCATACTAATTTCCAAATTGTACACAAGAAACTAAAATTAAAATAATACAAGACTAACAAAGGCCAGAGGCTCCTGACTTGGGACAGGCGCAAAAATGCGGCGGGGTTAAACATGTTTGTGAGATCTCAACCCTCCCCCTATACCTATAACCAATGTAGTAAAGTAAACGCATAACAATACGCACATTAAAATTCAGTTCAAGAGAAATCCGAGTCTGATGTCAGAAGATGTAACCAAAGAAAAGAAACAAAATGACAAAAATACATAAATAACAACAGACTACTAGCAGTTAACTGACATGCCAGCTCCAGACTTCAACTAAACTGACTGAAAGATTATGATTTCATCATATGAACATCAGGCACAATCCTTCCCGTTAGGGGTTTAGTATCATACCATCATAACATATATGAGAAGAACATAACCCGTGTCATGCCAACAACTGTTTTTAGAATAAACGTGTTTAGTTCCGATGCAAAGACCTTATCAATGACTCAATATTAACGCCAAAATATGCAATCTTTAATGACTTGACAACAGTATCGTAATTATATCCCTTCTTAATAAGTCTATTCAAAGGTTTTGTAAGTTTCTGAGTACCGTGACACGTGTTATAGTAATGTGAATTCACACTCAAAAGTAAGAGAAAACAAACGACACAACGAAAGCACAACGTTAAAATGTAACACACACAGAAACGATTTTTAATATAACAATGGCCATATTCCTGACTTGGTAATATAGGAAAAAATGGTGGGTTGACAAGTTACAAAATTATAACTTGTAAAATGTATTTATGAATATCTGGTGTATGGCTGAAACAGACTTCAAATGTGAATTTGCTATTTTTTATAATTCAGAAAAATTCAAATACGCTTTTCGTTTTACTATATATATAAAACTGTATCCTCACCTGACTCTACTTCGGTTTTTGAATTCATATAAAAAAAAGATAAAATTTGGCTACAAAGTAACAACACTTGGCCATTACCTCCTAAGGAAAGGAACATTCATGCTATGTTTGGTTTCATTCAATTCAGTGGTTCTCTAGAAGAAGACTTGTGTATGCATTTCCCATAGGGTCCTATGTTAAACCAAGTCCCTCGCTGGCGGCCATCTTGGATGATGGATCAGCTACAAAGTTACAACACTTGGTCAGCACCTCATAAAGAAAGGAACATTCATGCTATGTTTGGTTTATTCCGTTCAGTGGTTCTCTAAAAGAAGTCATTTTTATGCATTTTCCATAGGGTCCTATGTTAAACTAAGTCCCTCGCTGGCGGCCACTTTAGATGATGGATCGGCAACAAAGTAATAACACTTGGTCAGCACCTCATAAGGAACATACATACTATGTTTAGTTCCATTACATTCAGTAATTCTCTAAAAGAAGTCATTTGTATGCATTTCCCTTAGGGTCCTATGTTAAACTAAGTCCCCCGCTGGCGGCCATTTTGGATGATGGATCAGCTACAAAGTAAAAACACTTAATCAGCACCTCGTAAGGAACATTCATGCCGTGTTTGGTTTCATTCCATTCAGTGGTTCTCTATAAGAAGTAATTTGTATGCATTTCCCATAGGGTCCCATGTTAAACTAAGTCCCCCCGCTGGCGGCCATTTTGGATGATGGATCGGCTACAAAGTAACAACACTTGGTCAGCACCTCATAAGGAACATGCATGCTATGTTTGGTTTCATTACATTTAGTGGTTCTCTAAAAGAAGTCATTTGTATGCATTTCCCTTAGGGTCCTATATTAAACTAAGTCCCCCAACTGGCGGTCATCTTGAATGATGAATCGGCTACAAAGTAACAACCATTGGTCAGCACCTCATAAGGAACATTCATGCTATGTTTGGTTTCATTCCATTCAGTTGTTCTCTAAAAGAAGTCATTTAAAGCCTTAAATATATAATTTTCTTTTTAAGTATGTGATATTGTACATATATCACTTACAAATTCCTACAGCTGTATAAAAATGCTATCTGGTTGTTTAAATGAGGCTGGGATAAGGTAGTGATGACATGATGTTTTCAATTGGTAAATAAATGTACAGATTTCAATAAAATATGACTTTCAAAAAAGCGAGAATTTTAAATAGATCACCTGCTGACCCTGTAACTTTTTCCCCCCAAAATTGTTCATTTTTAGTGGGCATGAAATTTCTATATAATTTACAGAATCACTTTATGTAGTGTAGATCAAACGTAATAAGCAATGAACAAATATACCACTTCTATATATCAAGCATCTAATAATTTTATACATTTGTGTATTCAATTATGAGGTTGAGTATTAGAGTATTGAGATATTATATAATGAAAGGTCCGTTTAATTATGCAAGACTGATGTTGATTTGATATATGGTCAATATGGTTGGCATTTACGGAGGTGAGGCATTGTAAGTAAGGCCCCACAATGTCTTTGGATGTTTAGTGATCATGAGGGTTGTCAATCATACTGGTATTGTATCAATTCTTTTACCGAATCAAAATGACAAAAATAGGCTGCACATTCCCAAATCTTTTAAAAGGGCATACATACTTAAACAAATTGCTTCAAATATATAACCCAAAGTTTTCACAGTTCATATGTGCATATATGTTTATAGACATGAGAATTATGGGGACCTATATTTCAGTGTATACATTTGAAAGATTTGGTAGCTAACCTGTGCTACTTCTAATTAGGGTTTGGAATCTAAAATACATACAACTAAGTGACAAAAGAAAAACAAATTTCATCTATCAGTTATCTAATACTTGCTGACTCGAGTTATTAAAGAGGTCAACAATTTATTAATTACACAATAAAGTAATAACGAAACGGATTGTAAAGTTTTTTGGTGGAAGAAGACGTCAAGTCTTCTGAAGACCTATGGGACCGACTTTAAACTCATTGAGCCTCCGTATGCCGCATTCGTTTCTGTGTATTACAATTTCATAACAACTTAAGATTCCTGACACCGATTTTAACATATGATTAAGCATCTGAATCATTTAATTTGTAAATTAGTATTGAAAAACAATCACTATCGTAAATATGACCTTTTTATTTATGTAAATTAATAGATTTCATCTCATCCACATGAAATCCATGATCGTTATTTGTTTACTTGTAACCGGATGTTTTAACTGTAGATATTTGTAGTACGCATGCGTGAATTTGGTATCGGGACAACTCGCCCTGTTTACAAGTTCGCCCTTGAAGTTACGAATTTGCAATCTTGTAGACAAGAAGATTTTGTTTTTAATAAATAAAAAGGATCTATTTCTTATTAAATTGGTGTTTTTATTCATTGTTTTCCTTGTCATGTGAATTAGATGCCTTTCTACTTCAAATGGTTTTAATCTATTTATAAAATTATTCAAGACTCAGTTGACAAGAGCAGTACGTTACTGTTGGGAGAATTTGATTAAACTCTAAATGCTCATAGAATAAGAAATATAAATGAGACTGAATGTACCTCCTTCTGAATAATTTATTGCAATATAAATATAAATCCCTTTTGGAAAGAGAAATCTGACTTTTGTCAGAAATATTTTTTTCACATGTGCAAAGGTAATCACGTGTGGTGGCCATATTGGTTTGTTAACAAATATGTGAAGAAGCCTCTAGAACCATGACCTAAACATAAATAGTCTCTGAAAGCGTAAACTTTATGCAATACTATTTTATCAATCATGATTATTTTCATAAATACAAATTTGATTATTTAAAGAAATAAAATTATAACAATTACGATTTTAGATTAGAGATTCTACTCAGACATGCTTTGATCTATTTATAGCCAAATTAGTTTACCTGTGTGAAAATGTAAATAATTTGTTTACTAAACGAGTAAAGACAAACTATGGATGGAAGATGATAATTTACATAAATATTGCAGGACATTTGATTGATTTTAATAAATATAGGATTTAAAAACTGCAAGTGGAAACAAATTTAATCATTAGCTACATAATCAGCTGATAAATTTTCTCGCAAACATCGTGGTGATGTAACTGATGAAAATCACTCCATCAATCCTCCAGCCCTTTCACATATTAAGCAATAGATCTACTTATTATTGTAGAATATTCATTGAATATACATTCATCGTCTAATTGAATATATCGGGTAATCGGATATTTTTAGCTGACATTTTGGGTATCCGATTGTCCGGAGTCTACTGTACTACCATAAACATAATAAAGATAGTAAATTGTATTTTTTTTTTCACTAATATATTGACATAATACTGGTTGTACCATATTTAATTTTTGTATTCAGGTTGGGACCCCCCTCCCCCAATTATGAGTGGTTATCCTTAAATAAGGGACTGTTCCTAAAACAAGGGGTCATTTTATTGTTGAAATAAAAGAAAGAACATTTTTAAGATTTTTATTAAACTCAAAAGTGGGAAAATTCTTATATTTGGAACAACTTTTCTAAATAAAGAAGATATAAGTTTAGAAACAACAGAATATTCTTTTGACATATTTTGACCATTTAGTACTTAATATATGCTTAGTTCTTGGGGGAAAGTTTCATCAAATAATATGAATAAAAATGTGCTCATTTTTTACAGTGGGTTGTAATGTTCTTCTAATAAGGTTACCCCTCATTTGGAGTGTTGTTCCCAACCTGTTAAAGGTCCATCTTTGTGTGCATAATTCAAAATTGGAAATTTCAAAAAGCATCTAATATTCTTACGCAAGAAAATAAACCCTGATCTGCTAGCTTCATCTCTTCTACCGATTTAATAACTAGAATCATGCAAACAGACTTAAGAAAAAGGCATGTAAGTTCATCATACATATATGACACTTTTTCTAGACAATCCAGATCGTGCAAAATACTTCGCTTAAAATTGTAACCTTAAAGTTGTTGCTGTGCACTAAAAACCCCTATTTTTATGCTCCATTTATGGGCATTATGTTTTCTGGTCTGTCCGTTCGTCCTGCTTCTGGTTATAAAGTTTATGGTCGAGCTAGTTTTTGATGAAGTTGAAATCCAATCAACTTGAAACTTAGTGCACATGATCTTCTTAATTTTACTGCCAATTTAAAGATTTTACCTAATTTTCACAGTCCACTGAACATAGAAATGATTGTATGGAAGGGAAATCCATGTACCTATGACCTTTTCTTGTTTGAAGAAAAAAAAACAACATCATAACGATAATGGAACAAAGCAGCCTGGGTTAGTGGGGCTGCTTTTATGGTAATTCAGGTTACCTTTTATTCACCTTCTTTCACCTCAGAGCTATCAGCTCATTGATTCAGTCTTAGAATGATAAACTTCAACAAAAAATACTTGTACTTTTATACTTTTATTCGTTTATCACCATTTATCTTCAACAGTCAACATTTTCCCAATGTCAGAACAGATCACTTTGACTGCCTAAATTTACTTCAACACAAGGAACTGTTACCCAGCATGTTATTTATTCAAGTACAATATAATGCATAAATAAAGTTCTTGTGTATTACACTCGTCCAGTATACTTATAGAATTTGAACAGTCACTATAAAGTCCTACACTCGTTCAGTATACTTATAGAAGTTTAAATAGTCACTATAAAGTCCTACACTCGTCCAGTATACTTATAGAAGTTTAAATTGTCACTATAAAGTCCTACACTCGTCCAGTATACTTATAGAAGTTTAAATAGTCACTATAAAGTCCTTTAACCACCTCCTTAACTCCCTGATTCAGCACTGTGTGGAGCTGAGCTAGAACATGCTTGTCACTGATATCTAAAAGTTTATATACTGCTGAAACCAGTGCTTTCTGAAAAAAAAGTTAATAAAATGAACATATCATCTTCTTTACCGCATTGATTGGTATGTACTGGAAGAATACAAGAATTCATCAACAATATTTAAAAACAAATACTATGATTAACTTTAATTATTTCATACAAATATTTCTGTTTTATGTTGCAGGAAAATCAATATAGATCTATAAAACTTTTAATCTATTTATTTTATACATGAATCATATATTATTCTTATAATTAAGAAATAAATACATCATTTAGAATAATTTAAAATTTCAGATGAACCAGTAGATGAAAATGACGTGCTGCATAAATACATATACTGTATCATTGTGAGAATTTTACCTTAACAGCTGGTAGTAGTGTATGTTGATGAACATGATCAACATAATCAGCTACAACATAAACTGCTACTTTACTAAACTCTTCTTTGTGTGTTGATATTAAAGTAAATAATCTGAAATTTAGATTATAATTTATTATGTTAACATTGAATGAAAATATTTGTCCAATGAATGATCACTTTAAAATCATTAATAAATTTAAGTTGTATCCTCTATAAACAATCATCAATAATATGGGACCTCAATGCTATTCAACTCTGTACTTTTTAATTGCAGAGTCACTGGCGAAGTCTTTTGTGTCTCTGGCATATAATTCCAGAGTCACTGGTGAAGTCTTTTGTGTCTCTGGCATAGAAAATATTAATCCTGGTATGACTGTGGAATTTATTTTTTACAGAAACAATGAGCATCTAGTGTATACATGTCTTCTGATAGGAAATTTAGTGTTGTACCATGTATTAGAATATTATTAATAACCATATCTCTGACTGCAGCTATTACAGAATTGATACTATGGTAATGGTTTAACAGGTAATTGAGTACAATATATATATATAGTCTTAATGTAAATTTATTCAAAACTATAGTTGTGCTTATGTTGTTCATTTTGAGTAAAACAGTAAGGTTTCTTTATTTTAAGCATTAAAGAATTACTAACATTTGAGAAAAAGAAGTCAGCCTTCATTTCAACCGACTATCAATGGTCCTTCATACTCAAGGACATGTCTTCATTCTATCTCATCACAGATTTATCTCCCTTTGATGAGATTGTTGCTGATAAATTCTTTTTTTTGAAAAACCACAGATTATTCATCATTGTAAGTTTTTGAATTTGGACTGTAACAAATATATGGGAAACATGAGTTACATACCTGTCAATCATATGGATACAGCCAATCAAATCTGTTGTTACATTTGGCTTTTGTGATAAAACATCCTGGTCACCTTCCTTGATTAACCAGAATAGCAAACGTGTGTAGGTTAAGGAAACTTGAGACATTTCTTGAACACCTACACCCCTACCATAATTTTGACTGCTGATGATATGCATAAATAAACTGCTGGAATTGTCTACTTTTTAAGGCTGTCAAATCTATAATTTGATGGAAAATATATGCCTACTTATTTCTAACATAAATTAATGAGTATAGATAAACTTCTAATAAGATGTGTCAATGACTATAGATCTTGAGTTTGCTCTCTGATTAAACCAAATTCTATAAGTGAATCAACACCTAAAGTGGTGATTCTGTGGTAAGGTAAAAACAAGTGGATAAGTATTCACAGTTGTCTTAAAATAAATAAGAATAGATGAATATATGTAATACCTACATTACAAACTTAAGGTGTTGAAAACCTTTTTAACACTGAGGATATATATTCGTCTACTTTTGATCTTAAAAAAGAGTACTAAAGGCTTAAATGAAGCATTCGCAATAAGAACACTATTTCAAGACTTGATATTTAGGTGTATCATAAGCCAAATATCAAGATCTAGACTACATGACACCCATGAAATGATTTAACAAGACTTGATTTTTAGGTCTATCATAAGCCAAAGATCAAGACTAAATGATAACCATGTACTTCTTAAATTATTGAAACACCCTTTACCCAATGCTTAAGCCCAAAACGGATATATCATTAGGTCACATGTTTACCATATAATGTCAACATGCTTACTGTAACATGTCAAAAAGTTTACTGTAACATGTACATTAGCTAAATATAGATAACTGTAACCATGGAAAATCCCACTGGGATTTTTCACTGAAAGGATAATTGAACCTGTTTAGATATCAACCAGACACATATTTATCCACTGGATAACTTTAATCCGCCGGTTAAATCTGAACAGCCAGTTAAATCTGAACCGCCAGTTAATTCTGAACTGCCAGTTTCCTCAACCGCCAGTTAATTCTGAACTGCCGGTTTACTCAACTGCTGGTTAACTCTGAACCGCCGGTTACCATATCTAATAGACTATATAAATAGGGTGCAAACATTAATCCACCATTTTGCCTCTGATGAAGGTCCTTTTTAGACCGAAACCGGTCAGGCTATGAAACATCACCTGGCGCTGTTAATTATGTGTATTGGTATGTATACTATATTTTTATGCTTTTACATTTTTCTCAACGATACACATAGTTAATACGGCTTCTACTAACCAAAGCTCCATTTGGAGTTAATGTGTTTATAGACCACTTATGTCAGTACACCTTTCCTATATTGCCTAAATAAGAATAGAACTTCTGGTCAACTGCATTAACCGCAAAATGTAACCTACAATGTTTTACTTGATGTATAAACTTGTCCTGATGTTGCTGGTGAACAAGTTGATAAAAAACTATTGCATTGCAATAAAAATCAATTGAATAATGTTGTCTTTTGTGACAACATTTTTGGATTCAATCTGCTACATAAAAAAAAACAATGAAATAGTAGGATGCTTACATTTCTACATTCATATCAATAGCAAGATTCATAAAATTGTTATCTCCCCTTAACTATAAGTTCAGTTAAATTCTAAGATCTTCTATATGGGACTAAATAAATGGCTACTCATGGTTAAATCTAAAGAAAAATAGGGTATCCAGATGATTAGCCATTTTCAGAAGTTTTTGTTCAAGATTATTTTTTCTAGATACACATAATATCTTGATTTACTTATAATAAGCTCTCTAAAATATTTTTTTATCAATAGTGAGAAATCAGTTCTGGAAAACACATCCGGAAATAGCAAGCTGTTGAATTGTTTTATTTTTGGTATTTTTAATTGTTTTAATCAAAAGATATCAGAAATGGGAAATATGTGTGCAATCAAAGGACTGGAACAGGAATATTATCCATATTGACTTAAGAAATGTTTTTAGTTCCTCATCAGTTATTTTAACACTGGAGCTAGTGGATAATCATTTCATTGTTGCATGGTTATTATCAATAAGATTTATATAAAGGATATGTTTAGAACAGTTTAAGAACACTGGTATTATGTCAAACACAGTATTGACATGGTTCAGTAAAGCTTCGTTCAGTATTTCATACATGGATGGAAATGTTTCCATGGTAACTGGTACTAATAAAATACTTCCTAGGATGTTCAGTATCATCTGTTTGGTGAGTGGACACTGAAAAGACAGAAAAATTGTAGGCACTGGCTACGGTTACATGGAAATGTAACAATAATAAAAATATTATTGTTACATTGGAGACTAAATGCCGGAATGCATGGTTGGGTAAGGACCTGTTTAATTACGAATGTAACAATAATTTTTGAGGCTACGGTTACATTGCGTTATTGTTACATGAAAAAAGCAATGTACGATGGGACTAGTAATATGTACTAAATAATAAAAGTTGAGGACATTTATTACATACATTTATTAACTGTATTTTTTTATTTACAATGACAATTTCTACAAATCCAGTAAGTTGTTTTTTAAGTCCGACACATTTTTGAAGAACGAAATTACGTCCTCCACGGATACGTGTACATACAGAATTTCTTAGTATTTAAGTTACAGTTAGCAAACTTTGCTTTTGATTATGAATTTGCGTCAAGTTATAAAGCTGTATGAAATGTATGTCTTGATATTGTTTCAGTTTCGTTTAAAACGCATCCCAAGTTTTATTTTTTTCACCATAAACAAAATTGGTCCAAAGTATAATGACAGTAATAAGAGTAGGGGTGCAGTTAAATACTTTAAAAAAGTGAAACCATTTAACTATATTTTTTCGCCTTTGACAGTCACACTCCTAATCTTGAGCAGTATCTTTAAGAACATCAAAACCATTAATACGTAGTAAAACTATTCAAGTTGTACACCATTTGTTGAATAATGATATTTTATTATTTATCAGTATTACCAGAGACATATAATATGTCTCTGGTATTAAATTACAAGTATTGTTTAGTACATATGAAAGAATGAAGCAATACAACTAAAGAAGATTTAAGTTTAATCAATCTAGCGTACGTTGCTGTTTTTCATGTAACAATAACGTAATGTAACCGTAGCCTCAGTAATTATTGTTACATTTGTAATTAATCGGTTCCTCACCCAACTTTGCATTCCGGCAATTAGTCTCCAATGTAACAATAATATTTTTATTATTGTTACATTTCCATGTAACCGTAGCCAGTGCCAAAATTGTAACATCTTCTTATGCACAACATTGCACTTTTTTATTCAAATTTAGAAGGTATCAAAAAAGAAAAAAAATACGGAACAATATGTTGAAGTTACAGTTGACCATCTAATTCAAAGAATTAATGTTTTTGACAAAATCTTTTATTTTAATATTTTACATCAAAAGAACTTCAGAAATATTTTGAAGCATTCACACCAAGAGAAAATGGTGTGAATGCTTCAGAATATTTCTGAAGTTCTTTTGATGTAAAATATTAAAATAAAATATAATATTTTCTTATTTAAATGTTGGATACTTTGAGATAGTCAATGCTATAAACTTCTTATATCTCATGGAACTTATGTATATTTTATTTTTTTTTAATTATTATATAAAGGATATACTAAACAGGTCACCATGTAAACATAAAATAAATTGATAATACTGTATGAAGATTCACTCTAACATTAAATTATATAAGATAGAATGTACTAACCATAATCATAATCTGATGTTGTAAATCACATAAAAGTTTTCCCATAGAGCTTCTTCCTTCCAAGACAGATAACTGTTGTGCAATGCTAGTTAAATATCCTGTCACCTGTAAAACAAACAAAAAGGCATCAATATAGATGTTCCAAAACTTTATTTGGACAACATTATTTTTGGTCTAATTTATTCAGGAAAGGCTTAAAAAGGTCTTTAAACTAAATGCATACAGAGTTTCAAATAAATGTAACTATGAATGTTCCAAAGAAGCTTAAACAGCTACAACCCATATAAAAAAATGGAGATGTAGTTAGGCCACAGCTGCCTCCACTTGTAAATATGCATGAGTTAACTCACACAACCAGATGCAGGTTTCACTTGGTAAAGACTGTTAACTCCCATTGACTTTAATGCTAATCTATGTCTTGAATTACATTTATAACTGAAATTAGAAGCTTACATCAATCATTCACTAAAGTAAAAATGTAGCTTTTTCTTTTTCAACAATAAAAACATAGAGACATGCAGCATTTTTGGGCATTCATGTGGCCTTGTAAACTAACACAGTAGATTCACACTTAAATCCTTTACTGACCCCCATTACTTTTAAACTCTGTAGTAAAAATAATAAGTACATTCTGACAGCATAAATCATAAGCTCAAACACATCAAAAGAATGTTTAAAAATTGTCATATTCCTGTCTTATTACAGGCATTTTCTGATATAGAAAATGATAGATTAAACCTGGTTTTAAACACAGCTAAACCTCTAGCTGGTATGACAGTTGCATTCAATCCTGTTATATTAACAATGCCAAAAATAGGGGTACAGCGGTCAACATAGTGTTATAATATTAATCATTTAAAAAAAAATATATATGTATTAAAGAAGCACATTAGCAAACGTTAAAGAAAGGGACATAACTCATGAACAGTGAAAGTGATGCTACCCACTTTCTTACATGATCTATGTTTAATGGTAATGAGCACCATGTATAGGTTTTATTACGTTTGGTTGAAGCAAACTAAAGTTAGAGAATTACAACAAACTATTCAGCAACTTTAGTTTATTAAAGGGAAAAACTCATGAACGATAACAGCGACACCACCCAATTTCAAACTAAATCTGTGTTTTATGTTAATAACTTTTTTGTAGAAATTTTATAACATTTGGTTGAGGCAAACTAAAGTTAAATTTTTGGAAAGTACATGATGATGTATGGGTCAGAGAAGGATGGACAAGGGTAACACACAACACACTTAGCTACGATGAGGGCATGAAATAACACTGTTATTGTATTCACTTGGCTACTGTTGTCGTTAACATTTTCAACAATTACAAAGCCACAGGGCCAATTTAAACCAAGCTTACATTTAATGATTCCCGAGGTATCTTTTATAAAGCTTTTGTTTTTTTGTTCCTGATAATCAACCAACATGGCTGCAATGTCCTATGAACAGGGCACCAAGAGTGCCTGTTATGTCCTTATTGTGCATATGGAAATTTTTGTTTCTTTAAAAATTTAGAGATTTAGATCAGAAATTAAAACAAGCAGTGATCTGTCAAATTGATGTAACAAACTGAGTTCAGGGGCAGATTTAGGCGTGGCGGGCGTGCGCCCCCTCCCTCCTCCTAAGATTTGCAAAGCATGGGTTGTCTTCAACTTATTTAAGTATCAGAAGAGACTATTCCATCTTTTTTTAACATTCAAAGTATATAAAACAGTCAGTTTAACAGAATCAACATGATTACTAATCAGCTGACCTATGATTCTTTCTTAATAACCTTCATGAAAGATAGAAATACTGTTTCAAGCGAAAGGTTAGTTTATAATTTGTATCTCTGTGTCTATATATATTGATTACTTGCAACCTAAGAATTAATGTACCGTATTACATGCATGGGATCCCCAGAAAATAAACATAATTAACTTCCTAAAAGCATCTTATTCTGATTTTAGTGGTTTGTGGCGAACACAGTATATATAAAGTCTGGCACGACCTCCGAAAATAAACAAAATTAAAAACAGATATTATGAAAGGACAATTAATAATCACGGGGAAAAGCAGAAATTTTTGTTAGCAAAATCTTATAGTAGTATGCTTCCTTCAGAAGAATATTTCAATAATTTTCCCTAAAAAAAATTCCCCTGGCTACACTTGGTAAATAGAGAATTTGCGCCTCCCCTTAATCTAAAATCCTGGATCCGCCCCTGGAGTTTAATGTATTTTGAAAGGTTCTTTCATGATTGTTTGACCAGCCATATTACTAGAGTATGCCTAGGGGCAAATAAAAAGAATATAGTTAATATCAATTTTGACCACCATTTTTTCATCAGGTCCTGATCAGGAACAGCAATTTAAATTTCAAAAGCATTGGTTGAACTGTTCATATTTAAGTAATTGCACTGAAACGACAAGGTTTCTTCCGTGTTTTATTTTATAATTCTATCATGTAGTTTACATTCTTATCACATAATGATGTTTTTTCCAGCATAATTATCCATATAAAATGTGTTATTTTGTAGCCACCTGTAGCTAAGAAAATCATTTTTATTATACATGTATTTTTGAACATATCTCAATATATACTACATTTTGGCAAAGTATGAACACATTTCATCATTTTTAATTGATATTTCTATACCACCCTAAAAGAAAGAAAAACAATAATCAAGACAGATATTTTCAACCAAAATATTCATGTAACAAAAATTTAAAATATATTCCTCTGAACAAAAGATTTAAATCCTTTAAAAGGCCATGCTATTATCAGTACTTTTCCATTATATAGGTCAAGTTTAATCAATGTCATTTAAATATTTCTGACAACCTGAATCAAGTATAAACACGTCATAAATCACTTCCTGGTAAGAGGATATTTTAGGAAACTGCAAAGAAAAATGGTTAAATGGATCTAAATGCTGTACAAACAGATGATTTGAAATTTTTCTAAAAGGTAATTTACAATTTCCTTCAACTTGACAGAGATTATGTCACCTACTTTTTTAATTTTTATTCAACAACAAATTGCACTATCTGCTGTAAACAATAATAACACCTTCTATACCTGTATTTATTTTTATCTATCTTGATTATTTCATTTTTAAAGCGGCATTAGCTATGAGATATAGAAAAAATCTAAAATATGAATTTGTTTTTGTTCAATCATTAATGAAAGTGAAAATGTGAAATAAAAAGAATGTGTTCATAGTACACGGATGCCCCACTTGCACAATCATTTTCCATGTTCAGTGGACCATGAAATTGGGGTCAAAATTTTAATTTGGCATTTAAATTAGAAAGATCATATCATGGGGAACATGTGTACTATGTTTAAACTAAAAATATTTTTTTCCCGATTTTCAACCTCTAAAGAGTGTTTTGGTCAGTTTTACACCCCCAAAACGACCCTCAAACCCAACAGAAGTCAAATTAAAAAAATTTGACCAAATCGTTTAAACTAAAAATATTTTTTTCCCGATTTTCAACCTCTAAAGACTGTTTTGGTCAGTTTTACACCCCCAAAACGACCCTCAAACCCAACAGAAGTCAAATTAAAAAAATTTGACCAAATCGTTTAAACTAAAAATATTTTTTTCCCGATTTTCAACCTCTAAAGAGTGTTTTGGTCAGTTTTACATCCCCAAAACGACCCTCAAACCCAACAGAAGTCAAATTAAAAATATTTGACCAAATAGTTTAAACTAAAAATATTTTTTTTCCCGATTTTCAACCTCTAAAGAGTGTTTTGGTCAGTTTTACACCCCCAAAACGACCCTCAAAACCAACAGAAGTCAAATTAAAAAAATTTGACCAAATCGTTTAAACTAAAAATATTTTTTTCCCGATTTTCAACCTCTAAAGAGTGTTTTGGTCAGTTTTACACCCCCAAAACGACCCTCAAACCCAACAGAAGTCAAATTAAAAAAATTTGACCAAATCGTTTAAACTAAAAAAAAAAATTTCCCGATTTTCAACCTCTAAAGAGTGTATTGGTCAGTTTTACACCCCAAAACGACCCTCAAACCTAACAGAAGTCAAATTAAAAAAATTTGACCAAATCGTTTCACCCATTAACCCCCAATGACGCCTATATGCGTCATGGCGACAACCATTCTTTGATGGCCCGTATGACCCTCCATACCTTTTTTGAACTGCCCCACCTGAACTGTCATGATAGCAGGGACTTTAACCAAGCAGTTCATGGTCCATAAACTCTTCTCAGACGTCTGTTTATGAAAATATGGCACGTTGAAAGCCGTTTAAGAGTTCAATCGGAAAAACGTGAAAAGTAGCCAAAATCAGGTGGGGGTGGGCATCTTTTGATGGCCACTTCTTAACTGGTAGTCATTGTAGGTATAAACTATTATCGCAAATGCATGCATAGGTGGTATAGGAACACAAAGAGGTATAATATGGCCAATAGGAATCTAGTCTGTAAAATCTAGGTCACCGTTTTGTCAAAAATCCGTAAAAACGGACATTTAGGCAGACCTGGCTTGACGATAATAATTCGCCAGCAAGACACTTAAGTCCCATATACTCCCAGTTAGCATGCATAGACTGCCGTAACTATAGGGTAATACTTGAATGACAAAGAAACACAGTCTGGTTAATGTTCACCTCTCAAGGTCATTTTAAAATCGGAAAATAGACGGGAAATGACCATTTTTCAGTGGGGGTGGGTTCAAACCCACGAGAAAATCTTCCACCTGCCACCCCACCCCCCACCCATGCCATCCGCCCCCAAATTGCAATACATAGTTTAATAGATGAGCAGTAGTTACAGCATCAAGAGTCTGCTAATTTGCATATAATTTGCATATGATTGCAAATTTTCGGAAATGCCTGATTTTCCAGAAATCTCTTAGGGGCGAATGAGTTAAAGTTGATTGTACTTCAACTTCATCAAAAACTACCTTGACCCAAAACTTTAACCTGAATCTGGACGAACGGACGATCAAACAGACAGACAAACAGACATACAGACCAGAAAACATAATGCCCCTCTATTATTGTAGGTGGGGCATAAAAATTGGCTTTTAGCAGTAAGTACAGTTCAGTTTTGTGAAAATAAGCAATGAAACATCACTAATAAATTATTCACTTGCAAGTTAATTTCATTAAATCTATAGTTAAAACATATTTATTTAAAGGGGCACTAGCTACGAGATGTATAAAAAATCTAATATCTATTTTTATTTGCTCAATCAACAAAGAAATGCAAATAGTGAAATGATAATTAGCTTTTAGAAGCAAGTATGGTTCAATTTTGTCAAAATAAGCTAAAAAACATTGATTTTGAATTATTCACTTGCAAGTGAATAACTCGACCTCAATGAATCCGTATGCATGTGAACTACAATTTAACCCCTTAGCCTGAAATGAATAACACGTGAATTGTATGTATTAAGTTATTTAAAGGAACAGAATGTCAATATTGAAAGTGAAACAAAGGTAAATCATTTAATTGACTGATTCGATCCACAAAATATATAGGTGAAAACGATGATAAATATTTATTTTTCATCTTTAATATGATATTAAATAGACCTATAAAAATCCAACAGCACCAGTTTGCTTGATCTATTTGTATCTTTATTTATGTTTACATCGATTATATAATTATATGGTCATCGGATGATTTTCGAGGTCAACTCGATAAATAATTAGATGGCGTATTGACTAAATTACACACGAAACGAAGCTTCATCTTTTCATTCCCGTGCCCTGTTAGTTGTTTATTTTATAATTTTAATAGTTTGGATAAATGTTTTACAATGTAATAAATAAAATATGAGAATTTGATGAAAATCGGTGAACATGAATTTGACAGCTAGTGCCCCTTTAAAGTGGATAGGATAAGTTATAACAACTTACATTGATCCCTCTCCACTTAGTGTGTATATCTGTATTCATGTGAACTCCAATTGAACCTCTTCAATTGAGAAGGTTTACCCATCAACTACACATGTTCAGCTAAGAAAAGATAAGTATGTCAACATTGAAAGTGAAACAAGGGTAAGCCATCATTTACGTCACCTATTTTTATTTATGCATATTGTTAATATTGTTTGTAATAAATATTCCATTTGAATAATCTGATGAGTCGTAAGATTCGGTGTTGAGGTGGTACCTAACACTACAGGGAGATAACTGTGTAAAATCTTCGGTGTTAATAAAGACTTTTAATTTGATTGACTGATTCAATCTACAAAAACTAATTCTAATACAGGTAGAAACAATTATTTTCATATTGTTTTAACCTATAATATGAAAGCAACTAGACCTAGAAAAAATCTAATTGCATGAGTTTGCTATTTATATGAATCTTTATTAATGTTAATATTGGGTTATATAACTGTCAACAGTCTTCAGAAGGTCTCCTTGGTGGTTATTTAGAAGGCGTCTTGACTAAAATACACACGAAATATTGATACATAATTTGGAGTTTATGTGCATCACAAATTATTAATTTTTAGAACTTTTTTTTATTTGAATATAAGTTTTACTATGTTATACGATTTGGCTATACTTTTTGGACCTTTTGGATTATAGCTCTTCATCTTTTATATAAGCTTTGGATTTCAAATATTTTGGCCACGAGCATCACTGAAGAGACATGTATTGTCGAAATGCGCATCTGGTGCAAGAAAATTAGTACCGTCAATTTTATTATAAGCTGAAAATGAGAATTTGAGTCAAATCAGTGAGCACGAATTTGACAACTAGTGCCCTTTAAGTTTGATTTATGTCTGTAATGTTTTCCTTTTATTGTAGCATACACCATTTTTTTGTTAATTTTGTCCAAATCTATAATTTCTTCCAATTATAGAAAAGATTTGTGACATCATGTCAAAATCATCAAAATAGAACAATAGTTTATGGTAAACGACAATTTGCTCAAATTAAAACAGATTTAACACATACTTTAATTTTCACACAGAATTGAAACAAAAATCAGATTTTGACCTTTGTTTGTAAAAGCTGAAACTAACAAATTCAAATATGACAGGACAGGGGTAAAAATTTTGGGTTATTGAGATGAAAATATGGTTCATTTAACATGCAGCAATCCTATGACAAATTGGAGTTATTTCCCCTGAAATGTTTGAATCGAAGATTTATTTATTATAACTTCAAACTGAAACATGATAAAACAAAAGCCTTATTTTTTTGTTTCTAATGTGGAATGTTAGGAAGTACTAAAACCTTGAGAAATGTCAATTGGAAGTGACTTTAAGCAAACCATAAGTAGTTTTTTTTTCTCACTTATTTTAAAATATCATAATGGTATAACAATCATAACTATCAAACACTTACTTATTCATGCTTATAAAAAAGAAAATGTGGTATGATTGCCAATGAGACAACTATCCACAAAAGACCAAAATGACACAACATTAACAACTATAGGTCACCATACGGCCTTCAACAATGAGCAAAGCCCATACCGCATAGTCAGCTATAAAAGGCCCTGATTAGTCCATATCTGTATAGTAAACCTATACCATACGGACCTAAGGCTGACTAACTAAATTTTTATATATTGTCAGGTCATGGCGTCCAAACTATCTATACAGTGTCAATCTTGTCAATTAGTCTAACTAAATTACATTTTATTTATATATGTGTAGGTCATGGCAAGCAGTAAGCCTATACCATGTGGACCTTGTCAAGAAGGAAAAGTAAAGACTAAAGCTGACATCTGGTGTTACAATTGTGATGAAGGATTATGTTCAACATGTTCTGATCATCATAAAAGAATAAAATCATCTCGTGATCATAAAACTATTGATATCAAAAGCTATAAACCCTCCATCCAAGCTATCAAAACAGAATGTGACAAACATGGTCAACAACTCAACTTGTACTGTCCTAGTCATTTAATGCCTTGCTGTGATGAATGTATTTCTACCAACCATTCAAAATGTATAGGAATAAAAAGTTTGGCAGGTGTTGTGGAGAAAACTAAGATACAAAAATCCAAAGAATCTGTGGAGAAAGATTTCAACTCCATCTTACATCTCTTGGATAAAGTGGTAAATAATAAATCAACAAACATCAAAACTGGAGAACAACAATGTGAAGGCATAAAGAAATCATTCCACAAAATTAGGGAGAAAATAAATAAACATTTAGATCACCTTGAGAAAAAGTTATGTCAAGAAACAAACGACCTCTGGGATCAGGAAAAATCAACAGCAAGAGATTTCATTTCTGAATGTAAAGAGGAAAAGACAAAACTAAAAAAAATACAAGAACATTTACATAGAATAGAAACACATACTTCAAAACTTCATTCATTTCTAGGCATACACCAGCTTGAACAACAAGTACACCAATATCAACATTATGTGGAAAATCTGGAAAAAGATAACAGGACAAAAGCTTTTGACATCAAAATGAAGCAAAATGATGAAATAGAAACCATACTAAAGAAATTAAGATCATTAGAATCCCTAGGAGATGTAATGGTTGTTAAAACAGAAACAGACTTGAATAGAGAAACCAGTGTGAGGAGGAAAGCACAAGTAGAATCACGAGTACAATCCAACATAAACAACATGACAATGAATATAGAGACAAAGATAGAGATCAACATAAAAAAGGATACTAGTGACATAATTTGTCTGATGGATGGTAGATTTATAGTAGTGGAAGCTGGGGGTGAAGTTAACCTACTTACTTCTGATGGCAAACTACAGAAACAGTTACCTATACCTGGTGAAGCCTGGGGTGTTACACAGATCAATCAGAACACTATAGCCATAACTTATCCTCAGGAGACAGCCATTAAGATCTTTAATATGGAGAATGACACAGTTACCAAAGTTATCACATTAGACAAAGATTGCTGGGGATTATCATTCTACAATAATTCTCTGGCTGTAGGTTTGAGTAGTAATGAAATCCGTATTATAGACTTGGAAGGAAATACACAGAAGTCAATACAAGTTGAGAGTAAATCAGACCTGGAGTACATTGTTTATTGTAATGACAGAGTAATCTATAGTGATGATGATGGTGAAGCAGTATACTGTTATGATGAATCAGGTAAACAGATCTGGCAATATACACAGGATTTATTAGGACCATGGGGACTTTGTACAGATACATATGGTAACATTATTGTAGTAGAATGTGAATCTAATAGAATAATAGTTATATCAAAAGATGGACATGATAGTAAAGTACTGATCAGTAAAGAGGATGAACTGGAGTATCCTTGTTGTATTTGTTTTAAACATAATGAGTCTTCGGGATTTATTTGTAATTTCAATGGCACATACTTGGCAAAATTCAATTTATCTTCTGGATGAAAAATATACAATAAGCATGATAAGGAGTGGATTTTACAGAATTATAACATTGAAGGAAAAAAAAACGAAAATACTGTTATTTGTAGGGATGCAGGCAATGAGAACTGCAGTACTCAAGTACTTGCTCAAAAGGCTGAGTACTAGAGTACAATTTTAGTACTCGAATACTCGTTTGCCTTTTAATCAATCTTCAGTATATCTTCTTACATTTGCCTTCACTTTAATTCCATTTGGAATATCTTTCACAATACTAATGAAAATAATACTAATTCAAAACATAAATATGTTTTAACCTGAGAGTTCTATGTGTTATAAGTTAGTCTTATGTTTATCTATAATTGCAAAACGTGTTTTAGCAGTACCAGCATAGTCCAATCCTGCCGAGAGGACTTTTCATATACAGGACTTGTAACAAAACTTTGAAACAGTTATACACAAGCTGTAAACTTACTTTTGTTTGTTAATCAAGACTTCCTTGTAAACATGATTGGTATGAGATCTACATTGTATGTAACTGATGTTTAATTGAAACTTTATTATGATATAATTTATAATTAAAAATAGAATAAGAAATTTGAAATCCAATATTTTGCTGACATATTATGAGATACAGAATGTAGTTATAGGTCTTTACATTTAAACATATTAAATACTCAACAGGAACAGATTGTCTATCAAGTCAAACTTTATGAACATATTGATGGTGTTATTGGTATGTTTCTGAATTGGTCAATGTTTTTTTTTAACTTTAAAAAATAAAGTTTTGATAAGTCAAGATGACGGATTGGGAAATTCTCAGTATATTTGTTTTAAACATATTAATGAGTTATCAGGTTTTATTTTAGATAACTTTGGCATATACTTGGCTAAATTCAATTTATTGTCATGATAAAATATACACTCAGGAGTCCAATGATATTACCTTACTTTTCATACATTACATGTACTACACATCTACTTTTGCATTAGTACTATTTCTGTACCACAAATCTATAGTACTGGAAATCTACTTTTAATATTCAATACTATTTTGTTACTTTAACATTATTGTAACATTAAGGTACCTTTTACAGTACTTGATTTGTACTTGAAATTTTAGTTCTTCAGATTTTTAGTTACAACGGTATATTTTCAGCATTTTGAAAGTTTGTCTATTTCAAATCTCTTAAAGTTATGATTTTAAACATGAAATATTGTGATCACTGATGGTTTTATTTCTGTACCAATTTCTTTTAGTACAAATCAAGTACTGTAAAATACAGGTACTTAAATATTAGAATAATTTTAGAGAAAAGAAATAACACTAAACGTTAAAAATAAATTTCCAGTTCTACAGATTTTTAGTGAACTTTCCGGTGACAAGGGGAGTTAGTACTAAAATAACATGCCTTTATTAAATACCCCCGCATCAAAACAGCCATTACTATGAAGGCCAATTGGTGGAATTGAGATTAACCTGTAAACCCCACAGGTAAATTATAAAGTTGTTTCTCATATACAACTGTTGAATGTACTATGTTGCAAAATTAAATTAAAACAAATGACCGTCTGGAGTATGGCTGAAACATACTTCAAATGTATGGTATTTGCATAATTTCTTGTGCTTGAAATTTTCAATAATTGGCTGTTTCCGACATAGTCAACAATCTATCATTTAGTAAGAGGACATCATCTATATAATGGAACATATATGCATCCCAGAGGCCAAACAACCAGACCCATCTTTCTCCCTTTATTAAGCATAGGTACTACCAGACAGGTGGAATTCAGGTGTCTATACTTCTATACTGCTGTCAACCATTGGTTTATAACAGAATGAAGGAGAAAACCTTCAACTAATAAAACAAAGCATTACCAGATGCTCCGCAGGGCGCACCTTTATACGACCACAGAGTTCGAACCCTAAACAGTTGGGGCAAGTATGGACACAACATTCAAGCTTGATACAGCTCTGAATTTGGATTGTGACTAAATAGTTGACACAACATAGGTTTCTGACACAGAATGAATGTGGTCTAAGAACTTCAACTTAAAAACTTAAAAATTTTAAAATGGACATTTACCTATTATGGTCCAGTATTCAAAATCTAAATACATGGTTAGATTCAGCATATCAAAGAACCCCAAGAATTCAATTTTTGATTAAATCAAATAAAGTTCAATTTTGAACCCTTTAAGACCTGTGGACCAATTTGATAACCAGGCCCAAATATCAAAAATCTAAATACATGGTTAGATTCAACATACATGTATATCAAAGAACCCCATATATTCAATTTTTGTTGAAATCAAACAAAGTTTAATTTTGGACCCCGATTTTGACCAACTTGAAAACTGGCTCCATAAGCAAAAATTTAAATACATGTTTAGATTCAGCATATCAAAGAACCCCAAGAATTCAATTTTTGATGAAATCAAATAAAGTTCAATTTTGAACCCTTTAGACCTGGGGACCAATTTGATAACCAAGCCCAAATATCAAAAATCTAAGTACATGTTTAGATTCAGCATATCAAAGAACCCCAAGAATTCAATTTTTGTGAAAATCAAACAAAGTTGAATTTTGGACCCCGATTTGGACCAACTTGAAAACTGGGCCCATAATCAAAACTCTTAATACATGTTAAGATTCAGCATATCAAAGAACCCCAAGAATTAAATTTTAGTTAAAATCAAACTAAGTTTAATTTGGACCCTTTGGACCATAATATAGACCAATTTGAGAACGGGACCAAAAATTAAGAATCTACATACACAGTTAGATTCGGCATATCAAAGAATCCCAATTATTCAATTTTTGATGAAATCAAAATAAGTTTAATTTGGGACCCTTTGGGCCCCTTATTCCTAAACTGTAGGGACCAAAACTCCCAAAATCAATCCCAAGCTTCCTTTCGTGGTCATAAACCTTGTGTTTAAATTTCATAGATTTCTATTTACTTATACTTAAGTTATGGTGCGAAAACCAAGAAAAATGCTCATTTGGGCCCCTTTTTGGCCCCTAATTCCTAAACTGTTGGGACCAAAACTCCCAAAATCAATCCCAACCTTCCTTTTGTGTTCATAAACTTTGTGTTTAAATTTCATAGATTTCTATTTACTTATACTTAAGTTATTGTGCGAAAACCAAGAAAAATGCTTATTTGGGCCCCTTTTTGGCCCCTTATTCTAAACTGTAGGGACCAAAACTCCCAAAATCAATCCCAATCCTTGCTTTTGTGGTCATAAACCTTGTGTTGTGAATTTCATAGATTTCTATAAACTTAAACTAAAGTTATAGTGTGAAAAACCAATGTGTCTTCGGGCGACGACAATGCCAACCTTATACCAATATACGACCGCAAAATGTTTGCTGTAGTATAACTAGAGGCTCTCAAGAGCCTGTGTCGCTAACCTTGGTCTATGTGCATATTAAACAATGGACACAGATAAATTCATGACATAATTGTGTTTTGGTGATGGTGATGTGTTTGTAGATCTTACTTTACTGAACATTCTTGCTGCTACAATTATCTCTATCTATAATGAACTTGGCCAAGTAATTACAGTGGAAAATATTTTCTAAAAATTTACAAAAATTTATGAAAAATGCTAAAAATTAACTATAAAGGGCAAGAACTCCTTAAGGGGTCAATTGACAATTTTGGTCATTTGACTTATTTGTAGATCTTACTTTGCTGAACATTATTGATGTTTACAGTTTATCTCTATCTATTATAATATTCAAGATAATAACCAACTAGAGGCTCTAAAGAGCCTGTGTCGCTCACCTTGGTCTATGTGCATATCAAACAAAAGACACAAATGGATTCATGACAAAATTGTATTTTGGTGATGGTGATGTGTTTGAAGTTCTTACTTTACTGAACGATTTTGCTTCTTACAATTATATCTATAATGAACTTTGCCCATTAGTAACAGAGAACTATATTTGGTAAAAATTTACATAAATTTACCAAATTAATGAAAATTGTTAAAAATTGACTATAAAGGGCAATAACTCCTTAAGGGGTCAATTGACCATTTAGGTCATGTTGACTTATTTGTAGATCTTACTTTGCTGAACATTATTGCTGTTTACAGTTTATCGCTATCTATAATAGTATTCAAGATAACCAAAAACGGCAAAATTTCTTTAAAAATTACCAATTGGAGGGCAGCAACCCAACAACCAGTTGTCCAATTTATCTGAAAAATTCAGGGCAGATAAATATTGACTTGATTAACAATTTAACTTCATGTCAGATTTGCTCTAAATGCTTTGGTTTCATAGTTATAAGCCAAAAACTGCATTTTACCCCTATGTTCTATTTTTAGCCGTGGCGGCCATCTTGGTTGAATGGCCAGGTCATCGGACACATTTTTCAAACTAGATACCCCAAAGATGATTGTGGCCTAGTAGTTTCAGTGGAGATTTTGTAAAAGATTACTTAGATTTATGAAAAATGGTTAAAAATTGACTATAAAGGGCAATAACTCCTAAAGGGGTCAACTGACCATTTCGGTCATGTTGACTTATTTGTAAATCTAACTTTGCTGAACATTATTGATGTTTACAGTTTATCTCTATCTATAATAATATTCACGATAATAACCAAAAACAGCAAAATTTCCTCAAAATTACCAATTAAGGGGCAGCAACCCAACAACAGGTTGACTGATTCAACTGAAAATTTCAGGGCAGATAGATCTTGACCTGATAAACATTTTTATCCCTGTCAGATTTCCTCAAAATGCTTTGGTTTTTGAGTTATAAGCCAAAAACTGCATTTTACCCCTATGTTCTATTTTTAGCTGTGGTGTCCATCTTAGTTGGTTGACCAGGTCACGCCACACATTTTTTAAACTAGATACCCCAAAGATAATTGTGGCCAAGTTTGGATTAATTTGGCCCAGTAGTTTCAGAGGAGAAGATTTTTGTAAAACATTACTTTAATTTACGAAAAATGGTTAAAAATTGACTATAAAGGGCAATAACTCCTAAACGGGTCAACTGACCATTTTGGTCATGTTGACTTATTTGTAGATCTTATGTTGCTGAACATTATTGCTGTTTACAGTTTATCTCTATCTATAATAATATTCAAGATAATAACCAAAAACAGCAAAATTTCCTCAAAATTACCAATTCAGGGGCAGCAACCCAACAACCGATTGACCGATTCATCTGAAAATTTCAGGGCAGATAGATCTTGACCTGATAAACATTTTTTACCCCATGTCAGATTTGCTCTAAATGCTTTGGTTTTTGAGTTATAAGCCAAAAACTGCATTTTACCCCTATGTTCTATTTTTAGCCGTGGCGGCCATCTTGGTTGGTTGACCAGGTCACGCCACAGATTTTTTAACCTAGATACCCAAATGATGATTGTGGCCAAGTTTGGTTTGATTTGGCCCAGTAGTTTCAGAGGAGAAGATTTTTGTAAAAGCTAACGCCGGACGACGACGGACGACGGACGCCGGACGCAAAGTGATGAGAAAAGCTCACTTGGCCCTTTGGGCCAGGTGAGCTAAAAACTGCAAAATTTCCTTAAAATTACTAATTCTGGGGCAGCAACCCAACAGCAGGGTGTCTGTTTTGTCTAAAAATATCAGGGCAGATAGATCTTGACCTGATAGACAATTTAACCCTGTCAGATTTTCTCTAAATGCTTTGGTTTTTGAGTTATAAGCCAAAAACTGCATTTTACCCCTATGTTCTATTTTTAGCCGTGGCAGCCATTTTGGTTAGATGGCCGGGTCACGCCACACATTTTTTAAACTAGATACCCCAATGATGATTGTGGCCAAGTTTGGTTTAATTTGGCCCAGTTGTTTCAGAGGAGAAGATTTTTGTAAAAGATTTCTAAGATTTACGAAAAATGGTTAAAAATTGACTATAAAGGGCAATAACTCCTAAGGGGTCAACTGACCATTTTGGTCAAGTTGACTTATTTGTAAATCTAACTTTGCTGAACATTATTGCTGTTTACATTATCTCTATCTATAATAATATTCAAGATAATAACCAAAAACAGCAAAAATTCCCTAAAATTACCAATTCAGGGGCAGCAACCCAACAACAGTTTGTCAGATTCATCAGAAAATTTCAGGACAGATAGATCTTCACCTGATAAACACTTTTAACCCGAGTCAGATTTGCTCTAAATGCTTTGGTTTTTGAGTTATAAGCCAAAAACTGCATTTTACCCCTATATTCTATTTTTAGCCATGGTGGCCATCTTGGTTAGTTGGCCAGGTCACACCAAACATTTTTTAAACTAGATACCCCAATGATGATTGTGGCCAAGTTTGGTTTATTTGGCCCAGTAGTTTCAGAGGAGAAGATTTTTGTAAAAGATTTCTAAGATTTACGAAAAATGGTTAAAAATTGACTATAAAGGTCAATAACTCCTAAGGGGTCAACTGACCATTTTGGTCAAGTTGACTTATTTGTAAATCTAACTTTGCTGAATATTATTGCTGTTTACATTATTTCTATCTATAATAATATTCAAGATAATAACCAACAAGAGTGCACACACTGAAATGTCTCGCCTTCTTTACTAATCATTGATATTATGTTGATACTCCTAAATATAAAGCTTTATTACGACTGTCACATAAAATTAACATGAACCATGAAAATGAGGTCATGGTCAGTTGAACCATATGCCAGGCAGACAGGTACAGCTAACAATGTTTCCATACAACAAATATAGTTGACCTTTTGCTATAATAGTTTAAGAAAATAGACCAAAACACAAAAACTTAACACTGAGCAATGAACCGTGAAAATCAGGTCAAGGTCAAATAAAACCTGCACGACTGACATGTAGATCATAAAATATTTCAATACACCAAATATAGTTGACCTATAGTATTAGATAAAAAGACCAAAACTCAAAAACTTAACTTTGACCACTGAACCATGAAAATGAGGTCAAGGTCAGATGACATCTGCCCGCTAGACATGTACACCTTACAATCATTCCATACAACAAATATAATAAACCCATTGCATAAAGTATGAGAAAAACAGACCAAAACACAAAAACTTAACTATAACCACTGAACCATGAAAATGAGGTCAAGGTCATATGACATCTGCCCGCTAGACATGTACACCTTACAATCATTCCATACAACACATATAGTAAACCTATTGCATAATGTATGAGAAAAACAGACCAAAACACAAAAACTTAACTATAACCACTGAACCATGAAAATGAGGTCAAGGTCAGATGACACCTGCCAGTTGGACATGTACACCTTACAGTCCTTCCATACATCGAATATAATAGACCTATTGCTTATAGTATCTGAGATATGGACTTGACCACCAAAACTTAACCTTGTTCACTGATCCATGAAATGAGGTCGAGGTCAAGTGAAAACTGTCTGACGGGCATGAGGACCTTGCTAGGTACGCACATACTAAATATAGTTATCCTATTACTTACAGTAAGAGAGAATTTAACATTACAAAAAATCTGAACTTTTTTTTCAAGTGGTTACTGAACCATGAAAATGAGGTCAAGGACAATGGACATGTGACTGACGGAAACTTCGTAACATGAGGCATCTATATACAAAATATGAAGCATCCAGGTCTTCCACCTTTTAAAATATATAGCTTTTAAGAAGTGAGCTAACACCGCCGCCGTAGCCGCCGTAGCCGCCGCCGGATCACTATCCCTATGTCGAGCTTTCTGCAACAAAACTTTCAGAGGAGAAGATTTTTGTAAAAGTTAACGACGACGGACGACGACGACGACGGACGACGACGACGATGGACGACGACGACGATGGACGACGGACGCCAAGTGATGGGAAAAGCTCACTTGGCCCTGCGGGCCAGGTGAGTTAAAAATGTATAAAATACTCACATTATGAATAGACTGCATAAAACATGTGCTTTGTTCCTCTGACATACTACAGGATAACAGATGGTACCATATATACATGCATACTGTAACCTGGTCTGCCTCTGTTACTGTTATATCTATGTTCTGTAATGAATAAATCATAGTATTATTGGATAACAAGTCACAGGACATATATACAAACTGTTACCTGATGTGCCTCCGTAATATATATGTACTTCTTATAACAAAAATAAAAGTTGGGCATGTAAAATAATTGAAAATTTGGATATATGAATATTTTTACAAATGCAAAATATGGCTATGAAATCTAAAGTATGAAATAATTTAAATGTGTGTTTTTAAATAATTACAAATTTTGATTCCTAAATCTTATAAATTAAATGATTAAAACCAATCATACTGTAGACATATTTTATTAAACATTTATAATACTCAATGTTTATATGGTAAATAATTATTGTACCAAAATGTGGTTTATATAAATAGCAAATCATGATGATATACAAATCATTGATTTAATAAAAGAACAATTTGTGTAATTTCACCTGTTGGAATACACATGGACAGGATTATCCCCATAAAATTAAGGTATTCCACACCCCAGAGTACACGCAACTGTCAAATATAAATTACTGATTTACCTGTAATCAGCCATACAACTTATCAGTTGACTGACCATGCCAGTACAATTTAAAAAGTTTGTTGATAGATGAAAATGAAAATCATCATTTTGATGATGAAAAATTGAAGTAAAATGAATTTTCTTCCTCAAAATTATGAAGTTAATTATTTTAACATAAAAAAAATTGAATAATTCCCAAAGATTAAAAATAAATTATTATCTACTCCAGGAATAATAAGTCTGTTCACATTTCAGGCGAAATTTATACTGTTGAGATAGTGTCAAGACATATTTAAGACTGTTAAGAATGTGTCGAGACATATTCAGACATTATTTAAAATGTCAAGAATATGTCAAGACATATTCAGACATTATTAAGAATGTCAAGAATATGTCAAGACATATCGAGACAAATTTAAGACAGTCAGGAATTGGTCGAGACTAATCCAGACTCTTATCAGATGATACAGGAAGTGTCGAGAAATTTTAAGACAATGTTCATACTGTCAAGACACTTGTCAAGAAAAATCAAGAACCTTATTAGACAAATTCATACTATGTCAAGAATTTTTAAAAAATATTCAGGCAAATTAAGAATGTCGAGTAAAAATTCATGCTAATTCAGACAAAAACTGGTCTTTTCAGACTTTTTGACTTTTGTAGTGTATCAATGTTCTGTAATTAAACGGACATGTCAGCAAGGGCCTCTCTGGTACATTTTATGTGAGGCAAATGGACAGATGCATACAAAGCAAATATTTACAGGTTGTTTATTTTCATAAATTTTGACACCAGCAATTAGTTGAAGGGTTTATGTGTTTTCTGATCCATGCACTATGATGGGTACTTCAGTGGTCACTTCCTTGTTGAACTAAAGGTAATTTTTTTACATTTTTTTTTTTTTATATGTCAATAACTTTTTTTTTTTTAAATTTAAAAAGTCGGCTATATATAATAAGAAAAGCTGATCTTTAGATTTGATTGATTGATTCTTGGCTGTTTTGTTAAAATCCTTTATAAGACATTTCTTTAAAAAAATATTTTTGCCTTTTACCATCAAAATCTATATTCACAGTTTTGAATTTGGATATCCTTGATAAATATATAAATTTTTCATAATGATTTGGAAACATGTATTATTGGCTGCTTAATGTCTAGTTGCAAATATTTCATGCATGTTTAGGACGATCTTAAGAGAGACAGATGCTATCACTTCATCTCAATTCTTTACTTCTTAAGTTTCAAAAAAAATTGTTCAAAAAAGGGAGCCTGTTGTTCCATGGTTGTCGTTTGTTAATGTGGTTCATAGGTGTTTCTTGGGTTTTTTTTTGTATAGATTAGAACATTGGTTTTCCTGTTTGAAATGTTAAACACTGCTCATTTTTCGGCCCTTTATAACTTGCTGTTTGGTGTGAGCAAAGGCTCTGTGTTAAAGGCCATACTTTGACCTTTAATTGTTTTTTATACGTCGTTACTTGGATAGATAGTTGTCTAGTAGACAACTTTCGAGTTCGTTGCAATCTGTCAATACTTTGGTTTTAGTGAACATCATTTGTGCATTTAGGTGCATTGTCACTTCTGTACCTGTGATGAGTGATTGGTGGAAAAAATGATAATGCTATATTGCACGAATTATTCGGCAAATGAAATTCTTATAATTGATATTCAGCACTGCTATAATCAGATCATTGTGATTAGGGACCTACAGAACAGATATTATTTCTAGTTAATCCTGCACTATGACGATCACTAAGACTTGATGGATGTTAATATAGCAGGGATACAGGCGATCACCTCTATCTGGTTAATGACCTCATAAAGGCGCTCATAATTCAAGAGTTTTTCTGGTGACGGACAAACTCGAAGGTGGTTTATTGGCACTTATACCACATCTTCTTGTTTATATTTACACTCATTTAGTTAGCATGATAATATTTCTTACCAGTGACTGCTCTAAATTACAGAGCAGTTCCTTAAAATTTTGTATGTCACATGAAACAATAACTGACGATACCAGGGACAATAACTCTTCACAAAGGTCATGTGTACTAATATCAAGGTCATTCTTTACTTTGTTGTGTAGATATTGCTGCAGTAAGATAAATGCTCTGTCCAACATTGTTGTCTTTACTTCAAGGGATAATACAACAGTATCTTTAAGTTTGCATGATTCCTTTAAAAATCTGACTGCAGTATTCAATTTAGGGCTGGTCTGAAAATATATTTACAATAAATAATTTAAATAACCATTTGTTACAACATTGTAGCAGTATAAACTGCTAAAAAAAATATTTGACTATAAACAAAATACACATACCATTTCTTAGCATAAAAATGGTGTGTTAAATTATATTTACTTCAGCCATAGGAAAATTACTAGATGCTATAAAGAGCCTGTGTGGCTGACTATGTGCACATTCCAACAGACAAAATAGAATTCATGACAAAAATCTCTGTGTTGCTGATCATTTATTCTTTAAAGTTCTCTCTATCTTGTTTTGGTTATTGCTCAAAACACAAAAGTAGGCGCAAGTAAAATCCTAATTTAAGAACAACCACTCTTATGAAGAGTGACCCTCACAGTCTACTAACTTTATCGGCAAAATTTGACTTGTTAGTTGATCTTGCCTTGCTGGTATTTTTGTGATTTAAAGTGTCTATTTATCTATCATAATTTCTATCAAATAGGGCAAAACACAAAAATAAAAATGGTAAAAATTATAAAAGGACAGGTGACCTAAAAAGATGAAATTTCTTTAGAAATATATAGACCAAATTTTATTTGTTTATTGACATATAATTACACTAGATGTATGTTTCATTATAATACTTTATTCTGATTGGCTAACTGCATATCACATGTTATTCCGTAAGCAATTGCATTGCTCAATAAAACTTTTCATTCATAACAAGTGGTCCCACAATAAAGTGCACAGGTGTATTAAATAAAACAATAATAAAATTCGTGTTTTCATGATCATTGCTAAAAAATGTAATTATAAGTATTGAATGCTTCTTTTTGTAACTTCATAGGGTTGTAAAAGCGTTGACCGTGCGCACATTTTTAGTATGAAGCACTTCCGCGCTTCATACAAAATGTACTTCGGCCAACACTTTTACACCCCAATGAAGTTACAAAAAGAAGCATTCAATTCTTAAATAAGGGACTTGAGCACTATTTTCTCATAAATGTAAACATGAATTCTAACTACCTGGTTGCAGCGTAACTGGTCTATGGACCACTGTACTAAAAATTCTGAATTTTTCTGCAGCTTTTTGTCTTGCTTTTCACTCTGCTGAGCAAGAGCTGAAAACATGTGGGTAACAGGTGGAATAACTGGATCCTTGTCTGATCTTTTCCTTACTGCACACAACAAATCAAAGACTGGTTCTGATAAAGCCATCACATATTTCTTACTCAGGGATAAAATATCCCCTCTGACATAGGGTCGTTGTATTACCTTAAAAAAATCAGAAAAAATAGTTAAAAAAATACAGAAAATAACTAAATGAAACATTTAGAGGTTACTGTGTTTTGTTGGAGAAAATTGAGACTCAGGAAATATTTGTGGTAAAATTTCAAAAGACTATGAACATTTCTAAATTAGTATTTTTTACCATACAATAGCCAATTTTTTATGAAGTTCTGAAAATTTTCAAACAGGATTTTTACAGTTTTAAGTTAGTTCTTATGTGCTAAGTATTCCTACACCCTTTACAATCTGACATAATTCTCTGAACCCTTAGTAAGTCGGATTAGACAGGTTGTACTGTATCAGTAAAGGCTCAGGTAACTGTAATATAGGTTTTATAAACAATAACTTGGAAAACCATACAAACTATAACAAGATTGTTATTTGAATGTGAATGTGAAGTTTAAAAGGAAGAAAAATAAGCAATAAGAATTACAGATATATATAAGTACATATTAACTCACTTACCAGCTACAGGATAATTTTAAGTAACCTGCCTATTTGAAAATTGACATCAGTCATTGTTCATTCAAACCTCTGATGAAGAAGATAAACATTTCTTCAACATCATTACAACTTGATATTTGTGTGTACCTTAATGTCAAGTTATCTTACATTCCCATAAACTGACCGTCTATACTAACCCTATTGAACTGCTGAACCAATAAACTGACCGTCAATACTTACCCTATTGAACTGCTGAACCAATAAACTGACCGTCAATACCTATTGAACTGCTGAACCAATAAACTGACCGTCAATACTTACCCTATTGAACTGCTGAACCAATAAACTGACCGTCAATACTTACCCTATTGAACTGCTGAACCAATAAACTGACCGTCAATACTTACCGTATTGAACTGCTGAACCAATAAACTGACCGTCAATACTTACCGTATTGAACTGCTGAACCAATAAACTGACCGTCAATACTTACCCTATTGAACCGCTGAACCAATAAACTGACCGTCAATACTTACCGTATTGAACCGCTGAACCAATAAACTGACCGTCAACACTTACCCTATTGAACCGCTGAACCAATAAACTGACCGTCAATACTTACCCTATTGAACCGCTGAACCAATAAACTGACCGTCAATACTTACCCTATTGAACTGCTGAACCAATAAACTGACCGTCAATACTTACCGTATTGAACCGCTGAACCAATAAACTGACCGTCAACACTTACCCTATTGAACCGCTGAACCAATAAACTGACCGTCAACACTTACCCTATTGAACTGCTGAACCAATAAACTGACCGTCAACACTTACCGTATTGAACTGCTGAACCAATAAACTGACCGTCAATACTTACCCTATTGAACCGCTGAACCAATAAACTGACCGTCAATACTTACCGTATTGAACTGCTGAACCAATAAACTGACCTTCAATACTAACCCTATTGAACTGCTGAACCAATAAACTGACCATCAATACTTACCCTATTGAACTGCTGAACCAATAAACTGACCGTCAATACTTACCCTATTGAACTGCTGAACCAATAAACTTACCGTCAATACTTACCCTATTGAACTGCTGAACCAATAAACTGACCGTCAATACTTACCATATTGAACTGCTGAACCAATAAACTGACCAGCTGTAATCTGGCTTCTTGTGACCTTTCCACTGATGGACTCTTCTTCAGTTCTTTTTCTAAGTTTGCAATATCACTTCTCATCTACAACATGGTTTAGTTATTTATATTTAGTTATGTAGCACTATAGTTTTTGACTTGCAGTGTCTATTTAAGGAATGACTGTAATATTTTTTCTGTCTATGAAGAAATAACATAAAAAATGTGGTGCACACTGAATAACGTGCGTAGCGGTTTATTTGACAGTGTGCATTTTTTATGTTATTTCGAATAGACAGAAAAAATATTACAGATATTTCTTATGATTTAATTCTAAATTCCACTTTAAACGGTAGAAAACCTTGAAAAAACGTTGATGACGTCATGGTCACATGACTAAATTATGTCTATGGTCTGATAACAAAATAATGTCAGCCAATCAGAAGACGTGTTACATCCAAAATTAAATTATTTAAGGAATGACTGTAATATTTTTTCTGTCTATGAAGAAATAACATAAAAAATTTGATGCACACTGAATAACGTAGCGGGTTATTTAAGGAATGACTGTAATATTTTTTCTGTCTATGAAGAAATAACATAAAAAATGTGGTGCACACTGAATAACGTGCGTAGCGGTTTATTTGACAGTGTGCACCACATTTTTTATGTTATTTCGAATAGACAGAAAAAATATTACAGTTATTTCTTATAATTTAATTCTAAATTCCATTTCAAACCGTAGAAAACCTTGAAAAAACGTTGATGACGTCACGGTCACATGACTAAATTATGTCTATGGTCTGATAACAAAATAATGTCAACCAATCAGAAGACACGTTACATCCAAAATTAAATTATTTATATTTAGTTACGTAACACTATAGTTTTGGACTTACAGCATCTATTTCAAAATAAACTAATTCATTTATTTCTTTTAATCTCATAATTTTTAGATTGATTGATTGCTAAATGTTTTGTGTACAGTGTCTAATATGGTTTTTGGTGGGGTTCCTGTTGCTCAGTCTTAAGTTTTCTATGTTGTGTTTTGTATAAAGTTGTTTGTCTTTAGTTGGGTTTTTTTTTTGCCATGACATTGCAGATTTGTCATCAACTTATGAGATTGATTTTCCCTTGGGTACCTAAAGACTCTCTTCTACATGCATACTCTTGATATTAATGTGATGATTTTTTTTTAGTGGGTGGCTTTCTCAATTAACTTCACATTTTTTTATAAAAAAAAAACTTATGGCTCAAAAAAATATCTTTTAATGTAATATAAACTATTTCAAGTTAGAAAATAATTGACCTTCTTCTAAAGGTTGATATTGCTAATGAACCCCATTGTTATCAAATAGTTTTAAAACATAATTGGCTGATAAAAGAAATTCCCCTTATTCAAATTTCTGAATCATGCCTCCATTTTGATATTTTTTTCAAATTTATTATTTCTCCCAATCTAATATTTTCCTTTTAATTCTTATCCCTAAATTATTTCCTCAATCCACCCTTTTTCCTTAATCTACCCTTTATTCACAGAATCATCCCTAAATTATTTCCTCAATCTAACCTTTATTCACAGAATCATACCTAAATTATTTTCTAAATCTATCCTTTATTCACAGAATCATCCCTAAATTATTTCCTCAATCTAACCTTTATTCACAGAATCATACCTAAATTATTTCCTCAATCTACTCTTTATTCACAGAATCATCCCTAAATTATTTCCTCAATCTACCCTTTATTCACAGAATCATACCTACATTATTTCCTCAATCTAACCTTTATTCACAGAATCATCCCTAAATTATTTCCTCAATCTAACCTTTATTCACAGAATCATACCTAAATTATTTCCTCAATCTACTCTTTATTCACAGAATCATCCCTAAATTATTCCCTCAATCTACTCTTTATTCACAGAATCATACCTACATTATTTCCTCAATCTAACCTTTATTCACAGAATCATCCCTAAATTATTTCCTCAATCTACCCTTTATTCACAGAATCATACCTAAATTATTTCCTAAATCTACCCTTTATTCACAGAATCATACCTAAATTATTTCCACAATCTACACTTTATTCACAGAAGCCACAACAAACCTGTATAACAAAGTCCTCAAGTCTCTCTAATAGAATCCCTTCTTTACAAACGGACTTGAAAAATGTTGTTATGAAGAATTCAATATTCTCTGCTAGACTTTGACAGTTCTGTAAAAAAATCAGTATTTCTCAATAAAGTCCTTTACAATAATCATTAATTTTTTTTAATTCAAATATTTTTGTCATAAACATGTACAACAAAGTGATAAAATATCTATTACAAATATGAAATAAAGACAGTAATAAATGATGATGTTGATGAACCTGTTTTCCCTTCGAATGATTCTTTGTTACATATTTGTTTGCTTTTATAGTGATTAAGATTATAACACAATGTTGACTGATGTACCCCTATTTTGACATTTTTACCTATTACGTCTGTTTATTTTGTTAACGCCTTGTTGTCAATATAATGGAATTCTATGTGACTGTCATACAAGTGAGAGGTTTAGCTAGCTATAAAACCCATTTTACAACCTATCCATTCGTTTGATGTGTTTGAGCTTTTGATTTTGCCTTTTGATTAAAGACCTTTCTGTTTTGAATTTTCCTCAAAAGTTCAGTATTTTTGTGAGTTTACATTTTTCTTATTAATTTTAATTACAAACAGCAAATGAACTACTTGTAATGTTCAATTTACCTGATGAACATATAAACCAAGTACCGCACTGAGTAAGATGTTTAATTCTACTATCTTTAATATACTGGATGAAGATTCTACAAGGCATGTAAGTAGTGGTAAGCACTTCTTTTTCAGTTCATTGTTTCCATGGTAACATACAACCATCAATCCGACAAACAACCTGGCTTGATCTAGTGGTTCTAGGAAAGGGAGGGGTAAAGAAGACAATATCTGAAACATAAATTTATTAATAAATAGAAAGTGGTATGAACTTAAAAATACCAAATCAAGTTTATTTTCACTATATCTATGAATTTATTATCAATATGTAAAAAATAAACTACTGTTATTATTCACACATTACTGTTAAAACAAGTTAAACACAAAATTTACTTTTTAAAGTGAATTCCAACTTACTGGACATGCAGATTTTCAAATCTTTCATTACCATATATGAACAATTTTGAAAAATATGCTGAAGTTTTCTCCACAATTAGAAAACAATTATATTTTTTATAAAAAATGTCTGAGTTCGGTATAATATGTGGGGCAGGAATTTAATAATATAAAGTCTCCTAGTTATACATACATGAAGATGTCCTGAAAATGTCTCTATGAAATCCAAGTTAAGGACGGTACCAGTCAATGTTTTCTTGACCACAACATTCAAATCTATCTTCTCTATAAAACTGGAATGAATAATATATACATCACAGGAATCACAAAAAATATCTCTTGTACAATATACTCCGGTTTTGTTCATTTAGTTGACAATAAAAAGTGTGTTTTCCTGTAGTATTAAAATATAAAATGGTTACTGCATAATCAATCTAAATATTTACTAACTTTGTAAGGGTATAAAATGAGGTGGTGTTATAGTATTTTTATGAGCACACAAATCATTGCCTATTTATATCACATGTAGACAAACTCAAACATTCATTGGATGCATTTTATTAATACACAAAACAAACAACCGTAGATTATTTCTGATAAAGGGCATGCTTCTTGTGGGCCACAATAACAGGTAAACTTTTTGTTCTTCTTTGTAAATAAGATATTAAAACCATGTGCTTGCATTATTATTAATATTTGCATTACGTATGGCATAATATTTGTATCAATGTTTTGAAAGCAACTGGAATACATTGGTTTAATTGAATTGTTCTTTCTAAAGAATCTCAAGAAACTGGGTACTCAATGCTGTCACAATTACAGTAAAAAACTTAACAACATAATCATAAAGAGTCTATTTCAATATTGTCAATATATACCAAATATACAATAACCTCCCTGTCAACATACCTATTGTTTTTCTGAAGCCATGCCTTGTCTCCAAGTACTGAGAAGAGCTCTTTTAATGATTCAGCTGAAGATGTCTTCTTTTTACTACAAAATATTATATGACTTGTTTTTTTTTCAAGGATTGTTACTACTGCAGTAACAAATAATTTTATAACATTTAACCCATTTTGAAAAACCAAATGTTGAACTGAAGTCACAGGAATTTTGAGAGTTTATATGGGTCTAAAATTTATAAAAAATAAAGAGGAACAAAAGTTATAATATTCTTCAGTTCATAGCATGTAAAAAAGGGAGATGTGGAGTGTATGTCAATGAGACAGAAACCAAACAACAAAGTTATCATAAAGACATCTATGTTTTCTTTTGCTAAACTTACGTTCATGTTTTGTTTGTAGTAGAAACTTTCCCAGAAGTCAATTTTCTTTTCATGTTCTTGAAGAGCAGCGTATCACAATCTGGTACATTGTAATACACCTTATCGCTATTTGTCTACCATTACTGGATATCATACAGGTTCCCGTAACATTTTGACGTCGTAATACAAAATATCTGACGCCACAATGGAAAAGCTATTGTTGTATGATGTCAATAGTTCAAGCAGAACAGATTCTTGAGTCAGCCGGGAATAGCGATAAGGTGTATTTCAGTGACACATTAGGTTTATATTTGAATATAAAATGATATACATTAAAGCAAACATTAGCTCTTTACTAGCTATCTTAATATTTTTCATCAAAGTGTTTTTTGATACATGTAATAACCAATTAAATTTTTTTTATAAATGTAATAAAGAGTAACATAATAATGTAGCTTCTAAAAGTCTACAATAAACCCTACAAACTATGAATCAAATCAGCTGATAAACAAACACTTTAAGCTTGATATAATGGTCCATCTTGCTCCAGACATCAGAAATCAAAGCTGTTATAAGACCTCTGTGCTCCTTTATAGCATTGCATCCAAGAAAATGTTTTGTTATGCTGATGAATGTTAGGTGTCTGAAAAATTATATAATATATATATGTACAATTATAGAACAGAAATAAATCAAACTGTGTGAATTAAAAAAGAGAAAAATAAACAAAGAGTTTCCTGAAATAATTTAGTTTCTTTTTATTTATCTCTTGTAATCCATGGGATAAACCTTAACATAATTAATCAGATAATTGTCAATTACCTCTGAATTTTCCTACAATAATATTACAGAAATTACTTATTTCAACAAATAACAAGAGTGCACACGCTGAAATGTCTCGCCTTCTATACTAATCATTGATATTATGTTGATAGTCCTAAGTATAAAGCTAAGCTTTATTACAACTGTCACATAAACTTAACATTAACCAAGATAACTAAACAAAGACCAATGAACCTTGAAAAAGAGGTCCAGGTCAGATGAACCATGCCAGGCAGACAGGTACAGCTAACAATGCTTCTATACAACATATATAGCTGACACATTACTTATAGTTTAAGAAAAATAGACCAAAACACAAAAACTTAACACTGTGCAATGAACCGTGAAAATGAGGTCACGGTTAAATAAAACCTGCTCGACTGACATAAAGATCATAAAATATTTCCATACACCAAATATAGTTGACCTATGGCATATAGCATTAGATAAAAAGACCAAAACTCAAAAACTTAACTTTGACCACTGAACCATGAAAATGAGGTCAAGGTCACATGACATCTGCCCGCTGGACATGTACACTTAACAATCATTCCATACAACAAATATAGTAGACCTATTGCATATGGTATGAGAAAAACAGACCAAAACACAAAAATTTAACTATAACCCCTGAACCATGAAAATGAAGTCAAGGTCAGATGACACCTGCCAGTTGGACATGTACACCTTACAGTCCTTCCATACACTGAATATACTAGCCCTATTGCTTATAGTATCTGAGATATGGACTTGACCACCAAAACTTAACCTTGTTCACTGATCCATGAAATGAGGTCGAGGTCAAGTGAAAACTGTCTGACAGACACGAGGACCTTGCAAGGTACGCACATATCAAATATAGTTATCCTATTACTTATAATAAGAGAGAATTCAACATTACAAAAAATTTGAACTTTTTTTTCAAGTGGTCACTGAACCATGAAAATGAGGTCAAGGACATTGGACATGTGACTGACGGAAACTTCGTAACATGAAGCATCTATATACAAAGTATGAAGCATCCAGGTCTTCCACCTTCTAAAATATAAAGCTTTTAAGAAGTGAGCTAACGCCGCCGCCGTAGCCGCCAGATCACTATTCCTATGTCGAGCTTTCTGCAACAAAAGTTGCAGGCTCGACAAAAACTGAGACTTTTTGACCAGTTTTCTTGCCAGTGAACAACTTGAGTGTATCTTTCATATTCAAAAAGCTATTTAAAGTAGATTTGGTGCTTTTTTCTAAGCATCCCAGCTGCTGAGCATGTTGCAAAAATTCTGCTTTGGTTTAAAATTATTTTATTAAGTTTCTTCAATATACAACAGATATATCTAGAACTTAAATTAAATGTTGTTTTAAAGTTCATTTGTAATGAAGGGCTGATAATTTTATCAAATTATATAGGACAATTTGCGAAACTTAAATTTAATGTGTTAAATGCATTCAATTAGAAAAGACAATTTGAGAAACTTTAATTTAATGTTGTTTAATGCATTCAAAAAAAAGGGCAGATAATTAAATTGAATTTGATAGGACAATTTGTATATTTCTATTTATCAAGATAATAAGACCTGTGACCCCTGTTTTTATTTGATATTTTTGATATATCATAAATATTGTGAAAAGCATTTCTATCATTTGATTTTAACCGATACTCCCTTTAATGTTCTCTCAACAATATCAAACAGAGAGAGATGGTCATGGACAGACAGACAGACAGACAGACAGACAGACAGACAGACAGACAGACAGACAGACAGACAGACAGACAGACAGACAGACAGACAGACAGACAGACAGACAGACAGACAGACAGACAGACAGACAGACAGACAGACAGACAGACAGACAGACAGACAGACAGACAGACAGACAGACAGACAGACAGACAGACAGACAGACAGACAGACAGACAGACAGACAGACAGACAGACAGACAGACAGACAGACAGACAGACAGACAGACAGACAGACAGACAGACAGACAGACAGACAGACAGACAGACAGACAGACAGACAGACAGACAGACAGACAGACAGACAGACAGACAGACAGACAGACAGACAGACAGACAGACAGACAGACAGACAGACAGACAGACAGACAGACAGACAGACAGACAGACAGACAGACAGACAGACAGACAGACAGACAGACAGACAGACAGACAGACAGACAGACAGACAGACAGACAGACAGACAGACAGACAGACAGACAGACAAGGTGATCGCAATATAAGCCCCACTCTAGGAATGAAGATAAAATAATACTATGTAACAACATTCTGTCACAAGACAAACAACTTACTCATCTGAGTCAATCTTGTCACACACAGTGTCAATGATAAAACTATCTACTAAGACAATGTACTTACTCATCCGAGTCAATCTTGTCACACACAGTGTCAATGATAAAACTATTTACTAAGACAAAGGACTTACTCATCTGAGTCAATCTTGTCACACACAGTGTCGATGATAAAACTATCTACTAAGACAAAGGACTTACTCATCTGAGTCAATCTTGTCACACACAGTGTCGATGATAAAACTATTTACTAAGACAAAGGACTTACTCATCCGAGTCAATCTTGTCACACACAGTGTCGATGATAAAACTATCTACTAAGACAATGTACTTACTCATTCGAGTCAATCTTGTCACACACAGTGTCGATAATAAAACTATCTACTAAGACAATGTACTTACTCATCCGAGTCAATCTTGTCACACACAGTGTCCATGATAAAACTATCTACTAAGACAATGTACTTACTCATTCGAGTCAATCTTGTCACACACAGTGTCGATAATAAAACTATCTACTAAGACAATGTACTTACTCATCCGAGTCAATCTTGTCACACACAGTGTCGATGATAAAACTATCTACTAAGACAATGTACTTACTCATCTGAGTCAATCTTGTCACACACAGTGTCGATGATAAAACTATCTACTAAGACAAAGGACTTACTCATCTGAGTCAATCTTGTCACACACAGTGTCGATGATAAAACTATCTACTAAGACAATGTACTTACTCATCCGAGTCAATCTTGTCACACACAGTGTCGATGATAAAACTATCTACTAAGACAAAGGACTTACTCATCCGAGTCAATCTTGTCACACACAGTGTCGATGATAAAACTATCTACTAAGACAAAGGACTTACTCATCCGAGTCAATCTTGTCACACACAGTGTCGATGATAAAACTATCTACTAAGACAATGTACTTACTCATCCGAGTCAATCTTGTCACACACAGTGTCGATGATAAAACTATCTACTAAGACAAAGGACTTACTCATCCGAGTCAATCTTGTCACACACAGTGTCGATGATAAAACTATCTACTAAGACAAAGGACTTACTCATCCGAGTCAATCTTGTCACACACAGTGTCGAAGATAAAACTATCTACTAAGACAAAGGACTTACTCATCCGAGTCAATCTTGTCACACACAGTGTCGAAGATAAAACTATCTACTAAGACAAAGGACTTACTCATCCGAGTCAATCTTGTCACACACAGTGTCGAAGATAAAACTATCTACTAAGACAAAGGACTTACTCATCCGAGTCAATCTTGCCACACACAGTGTCGAAGATAAAACTATCTACTAAGACAAACGACTTACTCATCTGAGTCAATCTTGTCACACACAGTGTCGATGATAAAACTAGCACAGGTCTCCAGCTGCATGTTAGATAGATCAGTAGCATAGAGGGCAAAATTATCTGTAAAAACTTTCCACTTGGCAACTGTGTAATTTCTATCATTGATATCTGCTACCTAGAATTAATAATGTATTTCATTTCAGAATCGATAACTAAATGTCACATTCATTCACTGGCATAATAATTTATTATTTTATAAGTTGTGGTAGTACTCCCTCCCTTCAGGTAAGTGGGTTTGTGGATTCTTTTTCCAATCAGGTCAAACAAGAGACTTGAAAATTAGTACTTGATACTTTGCCCCAAGCACACAATATTTAGGAGTAAGAGCAGTAATTGGACAACTCTGAATCAGAATAAACTTGTCCCTGACCTGTCCCATATCATTCTCAGGTCTGTTACCTAGTGAACCTGGATGTAAAAAATCTTTTTCAGCGTGTAGGTCTAGTCAAAACCAGGTTCATTTACATATCACATTCAAATGCTCTTCTCCTGACAATGCATGTAATTTACAAGAAGATATTATACTCACCCTTATTATCAACAATTTAAGTTTTTAAGATTATTTATACCTGTTGATTCCATGAACACTGACTATTATCAGGCACTGATACATTCCACATTTCTACAACAGGACTCCTCTTTCTATTGGTAATCCACAGGGCTTTTAGAGTCTGTACTTGGAATAAATCCTAAAAATACATTAGAAAGGTTGTATATAATCAAGCATTCTAATAACTGTTATAGCATTATGGCTGGTACAAAAAAACTTCAGGGCTTTCATTGTATAGTTTTACATGTGATGAATTGATATCAAAAAAGACTTGAAGCCTAAAATTTGTACTCTTTATAATGGCTCACTAATTTCACCATCACCCCTTTTTCCCTCTTTGTGCATAAATGTGTTAACTCTATTTTACAGTTTATTGTGAATCATTCAACATAAAAACCTTTGCAATTAGTGCATTGAATTAGAATAGGCAAAACATTTCATTTAACACCACGACTTTTTAAAAATAGATTTTTTTTTACAACAATGATGTTGAACATATGTTACACAGTAAAGCATACCCAGGGAAAATGTGTCAGAAATGTGTCAAATTCAGACAGACTCACCAACAGATGCTTTTGTATGACAAGTATCTAATGACAATATCAATGCTTTAAAATGTACATGTTTATTAAATGAAATAATATTAAATTCTTTTGAAAAAAAGTCTTACCCATAAATACTGAAGTTGATTAGATGATGACGCCATCTTCCACAATTTGTCTGCCATGTCAGGGGTAAGGAAGTGGTAAACAGCTGATATTGTACACGGAAAATCTAATGATTCCTCACTACTAATATGTGTGTGTAGTGTGTACTGACACATCAACAGGTGTGTATCTCCCCAGGTGCTCATTAACAACATCACAGGACAAAGATAATCTTTGACCTACAATATATCAAGTCATCATCAGAAAAAAATAAAATTTTTAAAAGAAATTGTTTCCAATAAAATTTATCATTTACAAGAAATGTTGGAAGATATACATTCTAGGTACTGCGAGTCTATATATAGAAAGGATTAATTGATAATTAAGTAAAATTGATTGTATTAGCTTGTAACTAAAGACTATGCAAGTTTTACTCGCTAAACACATTTGAAGATGAAGCTCATTTTTTTTACATGCCTTCTAAAATAAGTACATCCATTATATACACTAAAAGACCTTTAAATTGTGTATCCCAAATCAACTTGTATACATATTTTCTTTTTACTGATAATTGTATACTACATTAAGTTTAGTAATATAATACATAAGTATTTTTTCAGAACAAGACTTAAAACAAAGAAAGCTAAAACAACTATACCTTAGATTTTGAAGTAAGGCATACATGAACTGCCTTTTCTAACTGTTTTTCCATGGTAACCATTAAGTCCTTAACCTTCCTTTTGTTGATATCAGTTACAGTGTAATCTACTAGCTTGGTATTAGACATGTACAAGGTCATGAGGTGAACAAAAGTTTCAAACTGCTCTGTCAACTGAAAGTCTGAAAGTTTATATTTTAATATGTTAACATTTATAATTATTATGATACTAAAATATTTAAGTGGAAAACATAAATCTCAAGAAATAAGATGAAACATATGAAGGTTAATTCAATAAAATAACTGTTCTTTAAAACCAGTAAACATATTTGCTAAATATATCAAATAAGTCCTCCTTTTATTATTTGTGAGAAATTTCTTACATTATCAAATAATTCTGAAAAGAATTCCCCATATAATTAAAGTCTATGCACACAAATAAAAGCTGTTCACTACCTTTGCATGTTATTTTGTTTGTTATTTTTTGTCTTGATATTAATCCTGTATCTAAATGTAAAAGGCAAACAAAAATAAACAGAAATTTTAGAAAGGTTCCATATCAAATAACATCTGTTATCTGAGGATATCTTAATTATATTTAGTTTTCAAAGAGAAGTAAGAAATTAAACATACTTGAATCTTTTGATAAATGAGACAAGAAGTGATCTTCTAAGTTTTGTACTAATATTTGCCATATCTCCACTGCTGTTCCTTGTGGTAACATTTCCACTTCCAAACCTAACCTGGATAAAATACAAATTCAGATAATTCTGGAACATAATGATGGGAAACATCTCTAGATGTCATGTAAAATACCAATGCTGGTAATGTTCAACTTTTCTTACATTCAAACTTTTATTGTAAATGATATTAGAAACTATGACACTGCTACAAAATCTTTATTCATGGATCACACTTTAAAGTCCATGTTGGACCTAACTGGACAAGTGGTCTTAGTAGTCAACATCTTCACTTTTACTGAATAATTGATGAATCACACTTTAAAGTCCATGTTGGACCACACTGGACAAGTACTAGTGGTCTAAGTAGTTAACTATATAATCAAAAGCCTGTCACAACTGAGTGGTAATCTCAAATTTAAAGGAAGCAGGTAAGCTCAACCCCTTATTTGACTAAGATTGTCAGTTTTCCTGAGGTCAGTGTTTCTCTCCTGTCACTCTGGCTTCCTCCTAAAGTAAAAAACTAACCACCCAAAAATGGCACAATAGTGTTGAAAGTGGTGTTAAACACTAATAAATCAAATCAAATTTAAATGTATATGTCTTACCTATGACAGAATCCTTTAGTAAGTAAACCTCGTGTATTTACACTTCCTGAGGTTATAACGTTCACTAATTTAGTAATAAATTTCTCCATCTGTCTCAGTTTGGCATACAACTGAACCAATTCTACCATTAACTCATCGAGTCTCTCAATATCCTGTTAATAATAAAGATATAAATATTTCATCCATGATATATGATCAAAATAGACTTCAGTCCAAGTTCAAAAGGCCTTCAGTTTTAAGGAAAGAATCTGTTGTTAATTATATCTAATAGACTTGGATTTCTGTTCATTATATCTATTAAAAGCATTCTGGATTTCCAATGACCTTTTTTCATCAACCTTGTGAATTTTTGTTTTCCCTGAGGTAAAAAGTTAAGAACTAGACAATAACTCCTACCTCAGCAATTATAGTAACTTTTATCATTACATACAGACAAATGAAGGCTTCATCTTACCTTCATACAGTTTTAATTTTGTCTATCATTCTTTTCTGAACTGGACCTTTTAACTCCCTTATGTACAGGGATGGCATCCTTATCACTATATATACTAAAGTTTTAAACAGTGTTCTCCCCAGGATTTTTGGATAGCGCTGTGGTAAGCGCGTGATTTTCGACAATTCTCAGTAACTTTGTCGCGGCGCGCGGTTGGTTTGTAATTGATTTGTTATGTGTTTTTCTTATATAATGCTATTGATGTTTTCTCTTGTAATGATGTCCTCATTATGCTCATGGAAGTTACCCCTTTGTTTGCTAATGTTATTGTCTGGATATAGACATGATAGAAGAAAAGTCTTTTTGTCTCCATTGTAAATACATATAATCCTCATATTATCTGTCTATAAAACCCAAGGAGAAGTCTTTTCCATGGTGGGTCTATACCAGACTGCCTAGATGTGAAGATTTCTTATCACTAACAGGTGATGTTGCAGAACAAGTAGGACCAACAATAAAGTCATTGTCAGCTTCTGTGAGAAAGTTTTCAATGACAAGATTGGTATTTTCAAGGATTTGTATAGTAAGACTTACTATACAAATCCTTGGTATTTTTTACATTTACTTTTATTAACATTTCTAGCAAAGTACAACATTTCAATAAAAATGAGTATAGTATTTCAAAGGAAGAAATGAAATTGCCCTTTTAATAATATTCAAATCTTATCAAAGACTTGCTTAAAAAAAAAGGCTAAAATATTCCAATTATGAATATGAAAGAAATCCTTTAAAAATATTTTAAAGAGATTTTTTTATTTCAAAGGTGAATTACCAATCAAATACATTATGTATGCCAATTGAAACAACTACCACCTTTAAAGGTTTTGTTTGATAATTTTATAAACATTTGAATACATGCCACCAGATAAGTTTGTCAAGATTTGACAATACTTCTTTTAGGTCTTTCCCTCCCAAATTATCTCCCTTACTGGCTGACATAACTTCCTGTTTACACCTGTGTCTTTTTTTAGCATTAAATAACTATTCCTTATCCAAGCCATCCTCTGTTTACATTAAATTTAAAGCAATATTTAATTAAGATATATTGATGATTGGTTGACAAATATCGATATTTTATATATATTTACACAAAATTTTCGTTTTGTTTTATTCCCTTATCCATTTGAAAAAGAGCCATGTATGGTCAAGTAATCGTAAAATACGGGCTTATAATGAATCCCTTGATAACAGGGATGCTTCTTTCAAGCAATACAGGTTCGACAGTTCGGTTGTAAACGCAAAAAAAGTAATGATATAATCGTAGATGGTTCAAAAAATGGTCGAGACAACGTTGTCAGAGAAGGGGGTAAAACTTCCCTTATATAATTTAGAAATGAACTTTTCAGCACCCGAGACATGTATTATATGTCTCTGTTAGCACTGTCCATTCCTTTCATACGTTTCGGCATCTTTATAAAGCGAAAAAATGTAGCAGTGTTCTGTTAACCTTACGACGTTTAACTTGGCTTCACCCAAGCTGGACATCGAGAAAATGAATTTCTCAAGTCTAGTATCAGCTTGGGGTTTGTTTTTCTAATCATATCCTCTCAATTGTTTTCAAAGGGTAAAATTCATTACTGTAGAATTGCTGATTAAACACGTATTAGTTCGATAGGGTGATAATTAATACTTCAATTCAAAGACTAGCTCATTGAAGCCAATTTGATCGTTCTTAAAATCAGTGTTTGTTCAAAGTTCGTTAAACAAGTTTGTGAATGTCGTTGGGAAATGCGGTCAATTTATTTCTTCTCATTTCATTCATATATGCCTCTATATATTCATTAAATAGATGTCAATGTTGAAATCTTTGTTTATTTTGATCTCTCAAAGACGCCATTTTGTAAAATTTATTAGACTGGTCCCGCGGAGTTACTTTAATACAACGGAAATAATTCTTTCAAAAATCGTTAACCAGTCAATCACGTGATCCGAAAAGAAAAATAAGCGGGAAATTTTAAAAAATACGAAAAAAAATATAGCGACGCGGTTGAACGGGATAGCGACGCGGTCAGTGCAATAGGACAGCGGGAAATTGAAATAGCGCTGAAAATCGCGGCGCTAAAACGGCCTGGGGAGAACACTGTTAAACTGGGACTATTTTTCATACTGAACTAAAACTAATTCAGATCGAAAGTTCTTTTAAAGGAAATTATCCTTTCCATCCTCAGTAGATCTACAAGATACTGTAAATTCAAGGTTTTTTTTTAGGTTTTTGTCAATGTCAATTATAATGTGACTCCCTACACTTCACAATAACAAGAACTCTCATCTATACATCTGATAAATAAATTATTTTGAAACTTTTCATAAAATTGCAATAATTAAACTTGAATTTTTGTACATTCTTAAAACTGTAAGAAATAATAGCACCCTCAATTACTGCATTTACAATATACCAAGGGTATCAACATACTCGCCAAAATTATTTTGGTAAATTTCATACTATACCTGAATATCCCCATAATAATTATTTAATAGTATTTTTTCCAGTTGAGCTTCAACTATAAGGTGATTAAGTTTCATAAGACTGATCAGACATGTGAAATATCCTTTTGACCTGAAAGTAAAGACATACACGTAATTAACATACTGCTAACATACATTGATACAGATGAGATTTGGTCTTAGTAATAAAAACATAGTTGAAATAATCATAAATAATTTTTGTTTTTTAATCAAGTCTTTTTAAATTGCTCATATTTTTCATGTATTGGCCTTTTATAGCTGACTATACAGTATGTAATTTTCTCATTGTCGAAGGCAGCAAGGTTGCCTAAATTGCTTACATCCACTTTATTTGAACTTTGGTGGATAGTTGAAATGAGTTGTATCATTGGAAATCATACAATAAGCATTACAAAATAATAGATTAAAATAAATGTTATTTATCCAAAATACCATTTACCTGTCACATGTAAGCAGAATCTGTATTAACTGTCTGTATACTGGGTCATGTGATCTATCATACAAATCTAAATCATGTGATGCTTTTAATAAGCTCCCAATGACCTCAAATACATCATGTTGACCTCTATATTCCATGCTGTTTTGCTCTATGCTTTTTGATGCTTGTAAGTCTACATCCAATAATTTACATATATAGACAAAGACATCTTTTGCTGTGCTACCATCTGTAATTCTAAATTAAAAAAAACAACATATTATATAAATTGTTTTATAACAACATTTTATATCAAGAGGATGTTTAAGGAATGGTATGCTTAATAGTAACTTACTGCTTAAATATCAGCTATCGTTTTTTTATTAATAACAAATTTCATCTTTAAAATCAAACATTTCATTTTAATACAACAACAGAAGAAAATTTATCGAAAGTATAATTTGTATAAATACTCGTAACAAAATGTACATAACTGTAACATAAATTACTATGCGAGAGAGTAACACAAAAATAATAACATATAAAAATATAATCTGAATCTGTGGGTAGTACTTACTTGTTACTATGTATAAAGCCTGTGTAATACACTGGGATATAACTAAGTACAGCCGTTCTAAGTCTCTCTAGAGGAACACCAGTCTGTGAAGTCTGTTAAACAATGTAGAATAATGTTTATGGTTTATTCTTTTCTCAACTGATAGAAAAAATATTCAATAGTTTTACTGCTTTCTCATAATAGATTTAAATGAATACTTTCATTTTTTAATGAAGCACTAAAATCAAACTCTGATGCCCTATGCCTATCTGCCCAACGTGCATCCCCAAATCATTTTTTTTTCTTCTTTAGAAATCGACTTAATAAAAGTGTAATATATTATGTATGGTATACTGCTAATTTCTATTTTCAGTGAATAAGCATTACTTTTAATTCATTATTTATAAATAAATAGAGCAAATGTCAATAAGGCAGAAACCTAACATGCCTAATGACAAACAACAACCAAAACTCTAATGACTCACCTTGTTACTTAGTCCACTAGATAAAGCAGTAAAGAAATTCTCTATATATTTAGGAGGCTGTGTAGTGTCTGCACTGTCAGACTTTATACTAATGACTCACCTTGTTACTTAGTCCACTAGATAAAGCAGTGAAGAAATTCTCTATATATTTAGGAGGCTGTGTAGTGTCTGAACTGTCAGACTTTATACTTTGTAAGAATACAGAATAACTACTGACATGGTCCCTGGAAAAACATTGTTATTGGTAATAGCAAGGATGCTGCCAGTGTAATAGTGATGAATATATTCATAAATGGTAATATAAAAAATACATTATAGTAAATATATACAGAGTTGTTGTAGATATCAAATGTTATTATTCCACTGCATGTTGATGGTGATAGCAGAATCAACATTTAATTGGTTTAATCTCTACCATGTGACATAGAACAAAACTTCATATTACCTTCTTAACGTCAGGGTTGCCTTATGCAACATTACCTGTGGTAAATGTTTTAAAACTTTTTTATCCTTTTTTTAAAGAAAGTACAATAATTAAGTTTTTTTAAAATTATTTCTAATTTGTAAAACAGAAATAAATGAATAATGATCAAACCTTCATATGAAATTAATGTAAAAGAGGGACGAAAGATACCAAAGGGACAGTCAAACTCATAAATCTAAAACAAACTGACAACGCCATGGCTAAAAATGAAAAAGACAAACAGAAAAACAATAGTACACATGACACAACATAGAAAACTAAAGAATAAACAACACGAAATGTAAAATATCTCAAGCTCAAGTAGGATTTCAGTCCTCTTAAAACCATCCATTATTCCATTCAATGGTGGTTGATTTTGCTATGAATATTTGTGGCTATTTTATGACCCTTCTCTAGTTAATTTATTTAAAATGATAGCATTCTTTTTAACTCTATTATTTCAAATTTTGGTTTCAATTAAAAGATTCTAAGATTAGTTACAGATCAGCATTAATCCTCTGAGAAACATGTTACCCTCTAAATATTCTTCCAAAAATTCATAACCTCCCTAATCTGAATTCTGATCACCAGGGTTGTAAAATTTTCTGATAGGAATGTGCAAATTTCCAAATTTCAAACGGCTGTGTAATTTTTTGATATTATTGAAGTGCTGAAAAATTGGTTTTCAGTTTCATAAAGGGCATACATAAACTTTTAAAAAACGGTGAAATTAGGTGGCATACTTGTTAAAAATAGCAGTTTTGATAACTTTCAATGCTTCATCCCCAATGTCCTCATGAGAAGATTTTCTTGTCTGATTCCACAACAGTAAGGTCTGGATTAATAATTTATCAGTTGTATTCTGAAAAACCTACAAAGAAAAATAGTTTTAAACATGCTTAGCAATGCTTTCAACAAATCTTAGATTGCAAACTAACACTGCACTTCATCTTTAATGAAAATGTAGACTTAATAATAAAATTACTTATAAACCTTAATTCATTAAATACTAAAATACACCCAATGAAATGTCTGACATACTCTTTATGACTGAATTTGTATTTAAAGTCTTCATACAAATATTTTACTACATGTACAACAAGTATCACATAAATTTAAAATTTTAATGATCAATATACAAATGAGGTTGGCATGTACACTTTACAATCATACCCTACACCAAATATAGTTGACCTATAGCTTAAAGTATCAGATAAACTGAAAAAAAACCATGAAAAACACTGACCAATGAACTATGAAAATAGGGTCAAGGTCGGGTGAAACCTGTCAGACAGGCATGTACAAATAAAAGTCATTCCATTATTAATATAGTGCCTCTATGGCTAAAAGTATCTGAGAAATTGACCAAACTTGAAAAACTCAACATTGTCCAATGAACAATGAAAAAAAGGTCAAGGTCAAATGAATAAAATTGAGAATGGAAATGGGGAATGTATCAAAGAGACAACAACCCGACCAAATAAAAAACAACAGCAGAGGGTCACCAACAGGTCTTCAATGTAGCAAGAAATTACCGCACCCGGAGGCGTCCTTCAGCTGGCCCCTAAACAAATATATACTAGTCCAGTGATAATGAACGCCATACTAATTTCCAAATTGTACACAAGAAACTAAAATTAAAATAATACAAGACTAACGAAGGCCAGAGGCTCCTGACTTGGGACAGGCGCAAAAATGCGGCGGGGTTAAATATGTTTGTGAGATCTCAACCCTCCCCCTATACCTCTAACCAATGTAGAAAAGTAAACGCATAACAATACGCACATTAAAATTCAGTTCAAGAGAAGTCCGAGTCTGATGTCAGAAGATGTAACCAAAGAAAATAAACAAAATGACAATAATATATAAATAACAACAGACTACTAGCAGTTAACTGACATGCCAGCTCCAGACTTCAATTAAACGGACTAAAAGATTATGATTTCATCATATGAACATCAGGCACAATCCTTCCCGTTAGGGGTTTAGTATCATACCATCATAACATATATGAGAAGAACATAACCCGTGTCATGCCAACAACTGTTTTTAGAGTCAAATGAAACCTAAAATGGGTAGACAATCATGTACACATAGAAAACATTCCAAATATATTGTTTACAATGCCATTACTGGATAAAAATCATGGTCTAAAATTATGCAGTAGGTGAGATAATAAAACAACATCATACTCACCAATTTCTGATTAGGATGTGACCTTTCAACTTGCAGATATTTTGGTAGAACAATCTTCAGCAGTTTCCATTGAGATTCATCAATATCATCAAGACTATCAGATCTCACTGCAAGTTTTAATATATTGCACAGTAAAGTACTCTGAAACAAAAAAACATGTACAATTTAATGAAACACTTTTTATCTAGATACTAAATCAATACATATGATTTTAAGATGTTATATTATTGTTTAATTACTAAATCAACTGTTGAATGAATATAAGTTGACTTAGTGTTATGAGGGAAGTCTTTTTCTTAACTCATGTTATCACAAGAGACAAATAATTGTACATGTAATGTTTTCTTATGATCTTTTCTTTGTATTACTATATATGCCATGTGAATGGTTAATGTCAGAAAATCAACAGACGCCAACTGAAGACAATGGCTAACCTGGTGGTGATATAAAAATGGTAAGGTCAATGGGTTGCTTTCAGAAACTTTTGACCTTTGCATCCCATAAAGTTTATCGTGTTTATAATTCAATGAAATCACTTTACTAACCAGCTGTTCATATTTGTTGTAAACATGAGATAAAGATGGTGACTGAAGAAGGTTTAGACAACACTCTACAACATAATGATGGTAGTCACACGGCTGGTGGATGTTGTCATTTATAACCTGTAAATATAAATCACAGAATAATCAGTTAACCTGTTAATGGCACTTACATTGATTTTGATTGTGATAAATTAAAATAAAAATAAATATAAATTGCTTTTTATGTTCTTTTAGGATTACTTGTGATCCTAGATCCTATTTTAACTATTCACTTATACTTTGGCATTGCACAAAGTCAAGGGATACTTACATTTACAACATCCTTGCAGTAAATCTGTTGGATGTGTACTACTTGATACTTTAGTCTTGGAAAACATGATACATTGTTTAACATGTTTAAGTTCTGATTGGCTTTGAACTAGTTTTCAGTAACTGCCAGTACTCGTATATTTTGGTGATTTGTGTTTATTGTTTGTATGTTAGTTGGTTTATTGTGACTCGCAATGATTTATTGAGATTAGCCATTTGTAATTGATTTTTACAGTATGTTCTTATGTTGTGTTCAAACACCATTGTCCCAGGTTAGGAGAAGGTTGGGCACTCCAAAATATTTTAACAACATCACTTTTTTTTTTAATATGCCTGTATGCAAGTCAGGAACCGGTAATCATGCTTGTTCTTTTTTAATAAATTGCATTGTATAAATTTTTTTCTCATTTCAATTGTTTCTCCATTTTATATTGGGGCCTTTAATAGCTTACTACATGTCATTTTCATGTATATTACATGGAATTTTCTAATTGCTGATGGCTGCACAATGACCTTTAATTGTCTTTGCCATTTGAATTCTTGCGAATATTTGTCTCATTGGCAATCATACCACATATCCTTATTTTAAGATAAATAACACTCAACAACATAATAGTGGTAGTCACACTGTTAGTGTAAATGAAATAACACTGGAAAACATAGTGTTTATAAAATAACAAGAAGGCAACATATTAGTGGTAGTCACACTGCTAGTGTAAATGAAATAACACTGGAAAACATAGTGTTTATAAAATAACAAGAAGGCAACATAGTAGTGGTAGTCACACTGCTAGTGTAAGTATAATAACAGGACGACTTACCTGACAAATTGATGGTTTGATGATAATAATTTTTGAAGATTTTCCAGATTGAGTTGACTGAAATAATTGACACAAAGTTCTCCAAATGTTACATGCATCTTCCTCTGATACTTTGAACCTGTAATTGTATTAATTTATTTATAGATTTCACGTTGAACCTGTAATTACTATTAATATATTTATAGATTTTACGTTGAACCTGTAATTACTATTAATATATTTATAGATTTCACGTTAAACCTGTAATTTTATCAATTTATTTATAGATTTCACTTTGAACCTGTAATTGTATTAATTTATTTATAGATTTCACTTTGAACCTGTAATTGTATTAATTTATTTATAGATTTCACTTTGAACCTGTAATTGTATTAATTTATTTATAGATTTCACTTTGAACCTGTAATTGTATTAATTTATTTATAGATTTCAATGTTAAGATGTAAATGCATCAGAAATTTTTACAGAAAAAAACAATTCTCAAATATGGCTGCATTCTAGTTCTTTTTTATGATAACAAAAGTCATGTGGTTATATCACACGTCTGTACAGTGCTGGGATAATTCTTCAGCATAAAACATCAACTATTACCTTATGGTAGGATTTCACAATGTCAAGCTAAATTGTGATGTTTAATTTGATTCCTAAGTGGAAACCTATTTAATCATTAGATGTACATACTAGACAGATGCTTAGAAACAAGTGTTAGGTACATGTAAACATGAGTGATGAATCTGAAAACCCATCACACAGTATAACTGGGACAATATCCCTAATGCGCCTTGAAATGAGGAACTCAAAAGTCACGTGTAAACAAAAAATCTCTGTGTAGTGATATTTGACACATTTCTATGATAAACAAATGACTAAGCTGAACCATTTGTGTTAATTTAGAAAGTAAGGGAACACAGAATAAATGTGTAAAAACTATGAAGCCATTAAATGTGTTCAAAGTATTAAATTTTTAAAGAACTTATTGTGTCAAAAATGGGATTTTTTACCATGAGGAGCCACATCGCAAAAGGATACTCGGGGTTTGCTAATTTACGGGAAAATGAATCACACTTTGTACCCCGAAAATTTAACCACATATGTAAAAATGTCTCAGCTTCGAAACAAGCCATCATACATATACAAGTTTATGAAATGGGCTGAGCAACAGAAGAAAACGTTACCATTACCGCCTATGTAGAAACAATTGCGCATATTGCCCCAAATGACTTATACATGTATAAACCCTGAAACCAAATTTCAGATATCCTTGTATTAAAGTTCCTGAGAAAAATGTGTTCAAAAATATTCAACTTGGTTATCATATGTAAAATGAAACAAGTGTTAGGTAATTATAAACAGGAAGTTGTTGAGTGATAAATCTGAAAAATCACCATACAGTATATCTGACTTATATAAACTCTGAAACAAAATTACAGAAATCCTTGTATTATAGTTCCTGAGATAATTATGACCAAAAATATTCATGGGATGGATGGACAGTATACCCCCCCCCCCCCCCCCCATTTTTAAGCACGGGTTTAATTATCTTTCATTGTGTTCACAAAACTTTAGGAAATGAATTATTTAACCATATCAACCTTGATGCTAAAATTACCTTTTCTTATTGAAAATCAAACCAGTTAGGAAGTCTATGAGAACTTGCTCTTTATTCTGTAGAAATATCCTGTGTGATTTCCACACTAGTTTTGTCAATTTCAGCTTATCCCCTATTGACCTTGTCCTGTCCTTTAAATGTCTGTAAATTCCTTTAAATAGAAAATACATGTATATCTTTATTTTAAGAAAACAAATGGATGATATTCATAACAATTAGAAATAAAATATCATGGTTAAACATGTGGAAAAATAAACAATTCTTTCCTTTACTATGAATGCATTATTTTTACTACTGTATTATAATTCTCAATCAAAATGAATCGAATCATTTTCTTCCAGTACTAATACATGTAGAGTCAGAAGGTAAAAAAAAATCTGGGCTTGGTATCAATAACAACGATAATAAAATTAAAAAACTTCAAGTCACATTTCTTTGGGAGAGAGAGAAAATGTTTAACAAGACAAAAAAAATTATTAATCTTGTAAAACTCATGACAAGACAAAGCCATGACATCAGAATTCAATCAAAGCATCAACTAAGTTTTTATCTAGTTGGACACTTTTCTCATCTTATTATTTATTTAGCATTACCCACTTGTCTCTTGAATGATATTTCAAGACAACCATCAAAATTTGGAATAAATGATTTTTGCCCACTCTGTGTTTGCAATTTGAACTTTGAAAGGTGATACACATACCTGCCATCTTTTCAAAATGCCCTTATGCAAGATGACTCTTATAATCCTAAAAAAAAATCCTTCGAGGGGGCCTTCAAATATATTCATATTTTGTTTTTTGGCTTCTTCATACTTTAACAAGCCTATAGCTATTGTAAAATTAATTATTTTGTTTATAATTGTGAACAAAATTGCTTTTGTAAAATTTCCATTTGGTAGTCTCCATGGGTGAAATTCCCCTCAAATAGGGACAATTGACAAACCTTAATTTATAAAATAATTAAACACAAAGAATTGAAAATAACGTAGAACACGTCACAGAAAAAAATAATTCAAAAAGTCACGTTGGCACCTTCAAACATGTGCATGTCCCTAGTCAGGTGCCTGTAGCTCAGTGGTTTACATTAGTTCATGTCTGTCATATTTGTTTTTCATAATTGGTTTAGTTGCAAATATTAAAGACTGTTAGTTTTCTCAAATGAATAATTCGTTTCATGTTAAACATGTTGGAGTCATGTTTAGCGGACTGTAAGGTGTTTTTTTCTCACTGTTGAATGCTGTATGGTTGGCTATAACTGCTTACATCAACTTAATTTGAACTTTGGTGGCTAGTTGTCTAATTGGCAATCATACCACATCTCCTTATTTTCATATGGATGGTACTTTTGTAAAGAAAATATTTTTCATCTTCTTATTTTAGTTTTTTTTTTACAATTCTATTTGTAGAAACGACGGGATAAAGTAAATTTTTCAATCGTAACATCGACAACACATATATGACATCACATAAATATAAACTTGTCAATAGTGTTTAACTTTAAAAAAAAAATAATACACGTGCACCTGTTGTGATTGTTGCCATTTTCAAAGTTTCGGGAGTTATCCTATTCGTTCGGAACACCAGTTGAAAATTCTAAAAGGGAGAAGTAAAGAAGGAAAGGACTTTATAAATCCGGAATATAAAGTTTAAAAAGTATGTTATTCGAAACTGATTCCTTTTAATGTGAACTTCGATTCTTTGATAATGATTGAATATGTTCATGTAGACAAAATCAATTGCCACTTGATGGCACTTTCACTTTCCGGTAAAATTTTATTGAAATACAGGAGGGCACTTACTGTATAATTGCAGTTTTTCTTCAATCTGTTATGAAAAAGTAAAATCACAAAACTACTGAACTACGAGAAAAGTCATAACGGAAAGTCCCTAATCAAATGACAAAATCAAAAGCTCAAACATATAAAACGAATGGATGACAACTGTCATATTCCTGACTTGGTACAGGCATTTTCTAATGTAGATACAGTTTTGATCCCGAATTTACATTTTGATATTAAATTTCATATAGACTATTTTTTACCTGATTTAATCAAATATGTAATAAAAAATATACCTTTACGTACTATTTTTTGAGTTAAATGAGGTCGAAATTTTGTATATTTGCTCAAAATTCTGATTTTTGGCCGTATTTTCCCTTTCGAAAGAACGACATAATATTTTTGTTCAAGTTAAAAGATAAACACAAATTGTTTTTTGTTAAACAATTTGTAATTTCTGTGTTTTATAAGTATCCTAAAAATTTATACATTTTTATTCAGAAATAACTCATATTTATCAAATGTTCATGAATGTAGAAAAAAACATCAATTTCAGTGGCGGATCCAGAGGGGGGGGGGTTCCGGGGGTTGGAACCCCCCCCCTTTTTTTTTTGGCCGATCAATGCATTTGAATGGGAGCATATAGTTGGAACCCCCCCCCCTTTTTAAAATGGCTGGATCCGCGCCTGAATTTTTGCTGAATATTTATCAAATTAAAAAAAAAAATGCACTATTTACATGAAAATTGGCACACTTAATCTTCTCGCGTAATCAAACCAAATGGCATTTTAATAAAGAGGTGTCCATGAACTCGTTTTCAAGTTAAATAAGTTTGAATGATAAAAATCAGTCGAAAACTGAATGTTTTCTCGATAAGTCGTAGTTTGACGTCGCGAAAATAACAATTTACGTTAGCAACGTCATTACCTTCTCTGTAACTGTATCGTATGTCCTTAAACCTGGTTTTATAGCTAATTAAACCTCCCACTTTGGCAGTCGCAAAAAAATATAAAGATATAATGGGTTTTCGCACTGCAAAATGATGTACCAGTAAAAGAAGATTTCCCGAAATTTTCTTAAATGAATAGCCTAATTTTCCATGGAACATTTTTATTTATATATTTGCCTTCCATAGGATCGACATGGAATTCCAAATTTCTTTCTGAACCATATCCAACATTTTCCATATATTTTTTTTCCTAACCACATATATACTTTCTATTAGGGGGGTATGGATTATTTCTGGAATATCTCAATATGTTCTACTACTGAAAATGGGTTTAAAATAATCCTGCTGAACAAAGACCTTCTAACAAGCCGTATGAATAAAAAGTGTTTTCTTTTCAAAGTTTATACTGTTTTAGCTGTACCATACTCGTATCGGTTGGCCGATCCCACTAACATGTTAAACCTCGCCACATTCGGTTTATAGTTGCCTGTCCCAAGTCAGGTGCCTGGAATTCAGTGGTTGTCGTTTGTTGCTGTGTTACATATTTATTTGCGTTTTTTATTTAGTATATAAATTAGGCAGTTATAGTTTTCTCGTTTGAATTGTTTTACATTTGTCATTGCATGTGGTCGCTATCTTTTATAGTTATGTTTATATCGGGGTTATATTACTATTGGCATTCTTCAGGGTCATCTCAATGAATACTTAATGACATATAGACTGTGACAAAAATAGACACAACATGCCGATGCATATTATCGAGCCATCCATTGCTAATTGTTTGTTTTATATACATTTTGTAAGTCGAATATATGTGTCAGTATACTGACTACTAGTATACTATAAATCAAATATGAAAAGTTTGAGTCAAATCTGTGAATAAGAATTTGACAGCTAATGCCCCTTGAATAACCATGCTGCATGTACATACATTAGAGTATTCTTTATTTTTTTTGTAATGGCGCTTTATAAATTTTCATTATCATATTATTATGAATAAACCACGAAAGTTGGTCACATTTCCGACAAGAGTAAATTATTGTTTATGCTTGAACTAAACGATTAATATGTTCAATTGATACAGTAATCAGTTATTTTATAAGAAATGGAGATTTTTTTTTCTGGTCACTCCAGCTTCCTCAAAAAAAAACCCAACCACTACGACATTACCAAAACTGCTAAAAGTGGCGTTAACATCAACTAACAAATTAATCAATCCTATCATGTATACTTTTTAGTTGCGATCCTTTTCTCAATTTAATCTTGAGCAACACTGGTAAAGTTCGTTCAATTAAATTTATATATATTTTAATTGTCTTCCGGAAACTTGTAATAACATTGATGTTAAAAAATATATTTATATCAAAATATAAACATGACAGCGTATGGTCGAGGTTCCTTTGGCGGAGTAGGATTTACCCCCAACCAAACTGTTATCAAGGAAGGTAAGGTATACAATAATATCAACATGACAGCGTACGGTCGAGGTTCCTTTAGTGGAGTAGGATTTACCCCCGACCAGACTGTTATTAAGGAAGGTAAGGTATACAATAATATCAACATGACAGCGTACGGTCGAGGTTCCTTTAGTGGAGTAGGATTTACCCCCGACCAATCTGTTATCAAGGAAGGTAAGGTATACAATAATATCAACATGACAGCGTACGGTCGAGGTTCCTTTAGTGGAGTAGGATTTACCCCCGACCAGACTGTTATTAAGGAAGGTAAGGTATAAAATATATCAACATGACAGCGTATGGTCGAGGTTCCTTTTGTGGAGTAGGATTTACCCCCGACCAAACTGTTATTAAGGATGGTAAGGTATAAAAAAATGAAAGATTGTCCTTTTTAATGTTCTGTTTGTGAAAATAAATTTGTCTTAACATTTTATAACACCTGAAGTATTCCTCTCATGAGTTCTTTGTTTACCGTAATATTATAATGCAGAGAGCTAGTATGTCTGTGCACCCATGGATATGAACATGTTTTTTTAGAGAGAATGCTACGCTCCATCGTATGTTATAAACAAGAATGTGTCCATAGTACACGGATGCCCCATCCGCACTATCATTATCATGTTCAGTGGACCGTGAAAATGGGGTAAAATCTCTAATTTGGCCTAAAAATTAGAAAGATCATATCATACGGAACATGTGTATTAAGTTTCAATGTGATGGGACTTCAACTTCATCTAAACTACCTCGACATAAAAATTTAACCTGAAAAGCGGGACAGACGGACAGACGAACAGACGAACGAACGAACAAATGGACGGACGCACAGACCAGAAAACATAATGCCCATAAATGGGGCATAAAAATCTTTCGCAGATTCGAAAAAAAAACGCTATAGAAGGTTAACATTGCCCTTACCACTAGTCACTCCTTATTTCCCGTTGTATTTAAAGTTTATGTATGCCCATTATTAATTTTAAAAACAAAAAGAAATCTTCTTACAAACAAACAAAATGACTTCTACACAGGCATGAAAAGCACTCGAGCATCAAACCATCTCACATCAGCGTGACTATCGCGGTTTAGAGTCCTACACATGAATCGCTTTAACATTCGAAACAAGTGTTATAAAATGTTATTGCTCTCTGGTCAGAATTCATTTCTTTATAAAAAAAAAGAATATGAATAAGACTGTTGTTAATTTTAAAAATCAAAAGGAGTATTACTAAAGAAAAAAAATATAAATGACAAAAGATAGACAGAAAACAATACTATCACGTAGCATTGAAAAAAAATGTTAATATTTATTACAATACTATTTTTGACATCAAACTATATAGAAATATGTAAGCTTAAAGCTTTCGTCCTTAATTTTTCGAAAATAATGCAATTTAGAATGATTAAGTAAAGGAAGATGACATATGCATGTGTGAGTTTATTACTGTCACTTTAGAGAACACTTTAAATTCATTTAAATCCTTTTCTCTTTCTTTTTTTACAAGTTTAACTGTACTTGAGATAATGGTTTGAAGCCTTCTATCACCGAAAAGAAAGTATCTAAATCTAAAGTTGTCTTTGACGAAAGAAGTTTTGGTACAAAACATCGGCAAAATTTTGCATTGTCTGAAGTTGCAAATTTATACCTAGCCTGCACTACAAGCGTTATCAAATTGATACATTGTCATTAACTTAATACTGATTTATTGGCCCCTAACCATACAATTGCCTTATTAAAAAAAAACCGTATTAACACTGAAAACTTTACATGATGGATTTTTATATTCTATACAACCTTTCAAACGTTTTGGTTAAATTTGATGGTATGTATTTCCGCTCTACACATCTGTTATTTCCACTCTACACATCTGTTATTTCCACTCTACACATCTGTTATCGTATGTATTTCCACTCTACACATCTGTTATCGTATGTATTTCCACCCTACACATCTGTTATTTCCCCTCTACACATCTGTTATGGTCCGTATTTCCACTCTACACATCTGTTATGGTCCGTATTTCCACTCTACACATCTGTTATCCACTCTACACATCTGTTATTTCCACTCTACACATCTGTTATGGTACGTATTTCCACTCTACACATCTGTTATGGTACGTATTTCCACTCTACACATCTGTTATTTCCACCCTACACATCTGTTATCAAGCTTTTCTTGTAGAGATTATTAAAAAAAAAACACTTGGAAAAAGTCAAAAGATACCAAGGAGTTAAAATGCCTCATTTTCTGTTATTTCATAGGTACCGATGAAGAATCTGAGTTTGACACATTATCAAAAACGATTGCACATAGTATACAGAAAATTACACACAATGGTAAGTACAGGTAACATTGTTAATAAGATTATTATATAAATAGGAATAGAGACAGAGTTCAAGTTATTCGAAATAAATCATAAAAACAAGGTAAAGAGTGGTAACCAAAAACAAAAAAAACACTTTTTTGTATGGAAAACTTGTACATGCGGATAACAATAAAAACGAGAACCTAAGGGTAATGCAATGCATCTAATTTCAAAATAACAAAACATAACTCTAATTATTCCATATTGGTATTATTTTAGTAGGTTTCTCTATATGAATTAGATTTTGAATAAAAAAGCATATTCACCTGAGAAAGTGTTATTCACTGCGCTAAACGTCACGCGCTTTTACATGCTACATTATGGTAAAATGTTTCATGTAAAATTTGTTTTGGTATTATGTTTGTCATCAAATACATTGTATCTCCTCGGAATATGGAATAAAACAATTACTGTCTTTTGTTTCGGTAAATATGTGGTTTAATTGACTTTTGAAAAAACTGATATTCACTTCGGCCGTCGGCCTCAGTGAATATCATTTTTTCAAAAGTCAATAAAACCGCATATTTACCTCATCAAAAGACAGTAATTGTATATTATTCCATATTGGTATTATTTTAGTAGGTTTTTCTATATCGATATATGAATTGGATTTTGAATAAAAAAGCATATTCACCTGAGAAAGTGTTATTCACCGCGCTAAACGTCACGCGCTTTTACATGCAACGTTATGGTAAAATGTTTCAGGTAAAAAAAAAATTGGTATATGTTTGTCATTTGATACATTTTCTTCTCTCGGACTATGGAATAAAACAATTACTGTCTTTTGTTTCGGTAAATATGGGGTTTTATTGACTTTTGAAAAACTAATATTCACTTCGGCCGTCGGCCTCAGTGAATATCATTTTTTCAAAAGTCAATAAAACCCCATATTTACCTCATCAAAAGACAGTAATTGTATAATATTGCAACTTAAAACAAATCAAAAGGACATCACTATCATTTGGAAAAGCCATGTGTTTAAACGGGTTTCATGAGTCTTAAACTATTCACCTAATTGTACGACAAGTTCCTGAACTCATTAGATAAAACTAATTCATACAAACTTCAAAACAAGAATAATAGCTCGACTCTGCTCGTAAACTTCAACACACAGCGAAAAAGAACAAACATCAAATAAGAATAAAGATATTTATTATTCCTGTTAATGATGGACATTACAACATATGACTGCATGTAGGATAATAGCAAAACATAAAGCATATAGTCTTTGAAGTAAGACACTCAGAAAATATAATCCACAAAAAGTATTCTTCCTTGATGAGTTGAACGAATGAGATAATTCTGTACATACTACCTAGCAAGAGTATCATAATTCTAGTAAAATTGTATAAGGCTTTTATATACATATAATAAATATTCAAGTTGTAAATATATTTAGTATCTCAGATCCAGAAGTTAATCAGTCGTATTGGAACCAAGAAGGATTCACAGGAGACCAGAGATAAGGTGTAAGTATTTATAAAAAGTAAAATCACAAAAATACTGAACTCCGAGGAAAATTCAAAAACGGGAAGTCCATAATCAAATGGCAAAATCAAATGATAAAACACATCAAACGAATGGACAACAACTGTCATATTCCTGACTTGGTAGAGGCATTCTGAAATGTAGAAAATGGTGTATTGAACCTGGTTTTATAGTTAAATCTCATGTTATTTCAAGTTTGTTTTATATCAATACAGACAGGAAAAGGAAGTATATAAAACATGTTATAAACATCCAGAATGGTTTATGCAGGAAATAAATGTTATTGAAAGGAAGGGGACCAGTGGGTTTAATTAATTATCGACAAGAACATAATGAAGTTAAAAGAGAATTACAGCGAGAACTAAATAACAACTAATAGTTTAAGATATTTAATAATTAAAGAACAATAACGGGTTTTTCAATTTAAAAAAATATATAAAAATAAAAATATAAATAGGCAACTCAGTTGAGAATACAACTTGTAATAAAAGAAAACAACAAATGTACAGCCTATGTAGGATATGTCACTTCCTACAACAATATGAATACAGCGATATTTTACATACTATATTTACCTTTAAGAAAAGGAAAGTGGCCCGGGGTTTTATCTGTACTTTTCCTGTTTATAAATCACATTGACATTTATACACTCATTTATACGTCTCTATTTTTTTGTATTTTTTTTTACGTTTATAAATGTGACTTACGCTTTTAGGCATCAGTTAACTCACTATACCAATCAGCTGGCAAAAGAAACTACTGCAAATCTGAAAACATTTTCTCGGTTAAAGGTACCCCCATCAGACGAGGTAAATATAAAGACAAGTTTTTAACAAACATATTACCCCTTTAAACAGTATTGTGCAGATCTACCATAAAACAGATGATAACAGTTACACATCAGTACGGGAAACGACAGTTTTACGGTAGAATATAATATTCTGACAGTTCCACTCTTACTAGAACATTAATGAACAGTTTATACCCTAGAACAATTTACGATGGTTGATCTGTCCAAAGTTTGGTTCATCAAGATGAAAAACATCTTTTTAATTTGCGGAATAATGAGAATCGTAGATACAATTTTCTTGTTTTGGGTTATCATAATATCATCTTCAGTGTATTTTCTGGTAGATTCAGTATGGTTCTTCACAAAACAAGAATTATGATAACCCAAAACAAGAAAATTGTATCGGGAATAGAAGTGAAAACTTAAGAAAAATCAAAGGTCTAAATGATGCTGCAAAATTGTAGAGATTGATATCTAAGCTATAGCAGTTGATTTTTTGAATTTTTAAAAATCCTTTTGTGAAGAACCATACTGAATCTACCAGAAAATACACTGAAGATGATATTATCAACATTCTAAACCTTTTTTTATCAATAATATATTTGTTGAGTTCGGAGGGTTGATATTTCAACAGACAGTCGGTATTTCAATGAACAGAATTCTGTCAAAACCTTCTAAAAGACAAAAAGAAAAAGCACCTTGCAATTGTTTTTTAATTTCTGTTAGATATATTAATAATGTCCTTTCACTGAATTACCCATATTTCAGTCAGTACTTCTAGCTCATATATCTCAGTGAACTTGGAAATTAAGGATACTACTGAAGCTAGAAAAACTGCTTCATACCTTGTTATATTCCTCAACATTGAGACAGAGGGAATTAACACTAAAATATTTGACAGAGGTGATGATTTCAACTTCCTAATTACCAATTTCCCATTTCCCGGCAGTAACATACTCTATCGTATGGTGTTCTCAATTGATACGTTATGATCATGCATGTTCACACTATACGGACAACATATACATGATTGTGCACCATACGCAGAAACTGCCCCAACAGAGTTATGCGAAGAAAATATTGAAAATGACCCTCCGTAAATTTAATGGACACTATCACGAATTGGTTGATCTACAATATGTACCAGAATTGAAATTTTGTGTTTGCGCTAGACGAGCGTTTCGTCTATAAAAAAAACCTCATCAGTGACACTTGAATAAAAATAAAGTTTAAAATGGCTAAATAAAGTACGAAGTTGAAGAGCATTGAACTTAGTAATACTAACAAAATTTGTATCACTTCTTAGATTAAGGTTAAACATATACATCGTCTGGTCTTCTAAGTGACAAACGTGACATATTACCGAACATGACTGTATTAGCAATTGTGAATTCGTATTGCTATCCGAAGTGTCTCAGAATTTATGCATTCAACATTCATGTATTTAGTTGTGATGTTTCTTTGTAAGTCCGTTTAGATATCGTGTTGTCTGTTTGGTCTTGCATGATCTTGCCTTATATTACAGTTATTTTTTATTATCTATATGTATGTGAAAGTTAAGATAAATAATCAGCAATTTCATTTATATCATTTTAAGTTTAAAGCAACTAAATGCCTATGACTTTTTTGTTTATACACAGTTTTGATTTGGAAGAAACAACAACATATGTAGAAAATACAAATAATAACACCATTTACAACTCAATCTTAATTTAATAATCTTGTGCGTGTCAACAAAATTATTCTAGAAACTTACATGTGATAATATAAACGTCAGAAAAACTACGTCACTATTTGTGGCGTTAATACATTTATGTGACGCGCATTTGTGACCTCAACATTGTCAATAACACTTCCCTACGAAATGTGTTATCGAAAGGTCCGAAATATCGTGAGCCTAAACCCATCAAATGGAAATACAACTTCCAAATTTTGATGGATTCAGTCGAGGATTATGCCTGGAAATGGGTTAAGCACGAGAAGAAACACTCTTTCTGAATGGATGAAGGCAGTGAGATCGTTGATACAAACCAGAATTAAGAAACTGAATGGGTCTATCAATGCACATGCTACGTCAATCTTTAAAGACCCAAATGTTGCAAAACACTTATTCTACCTTTATGACAAATATATTGTTGTCCCCGCAGATAAAGCCGTAAACAACGTTTTTGTGTGTAAAACTCATTACATTAACTGCTTGATAAACGAATTAGGTATTGACAATTCACTTGGAAACTCAACATATACCCTAACGACACTTACAAAAGAGGAAATCCTGGACAATCATAGGTCTGTTCTATGTTCTTTTGGAATTTCAACCAAAGATGAAGAACTGGATCTTTCATCACTGTATTGGATACCTAAACTACATAAGTGTCCTTACAAACAACGGTATATAGATAGGTTTTCCAAGTGCTCCACGAAACCTCTTTCTAAATTATCAACATCTATTTTATCAGCAATCAAAGCAGGGTTTCAAAGTTATTGTGAAACTGCCTATTCTAGAGGTGGCGTGAATCAGATGTGGATACTTAAAAATTCCAAAGATCTTTTAGAGTACATACAATCTAACTCTCTTTCATCTTGCAATAGTATTAAAACATTCGACTTTTCTACACTTTACACACGTATTCTACAGTCGAAACTAAAAGACAAATTGAAAGAGTTGCTTTGTTTCATAAAAGAAAAGAATGGCCAACGTAGATACAAGTATCTTGTCTTAGGGAGGGATAAATCCTACTTTGTAAAGGATCACTCTGATTAAAACAAAAAATAGCTGAATCTGACATTATGAAGATGCTTGATTTCTTGATTGACAACATATTTGTTACGTTTGGGGGACGTGTTTTTAAACAGACTTTCGGCGTTCCAATGGGAACCAATTGTGCCCCTCTTCTTGCTGACTTGTTTTTTTTTTTTGTTATTATTATTATGAGGCTGACTTCATACAGGAACTTCTTAGGAAGAAAGATAAGAAGTTAATAATATCCTTTAACTCTCCTTTCCGCTATATATATATATATATATGATATTATCTCACTAAAAAAATCGAAATTTAGTGACTATGTTGAATGAATCTATCAAATCGAACGAGAGATAAAGGATACAACAGATACAGTTAAGGCGGCCTCATATCTTGACTTACATTTATAAATTCACAATGAGGGTCGGTTAAAAACTAAACTTAACGACAAAAGAGATGATTTCAGCTTTCCAATTGAGAACTTTCCATTTCTAAGAAGCAACATTCAAGCAGGACCTGCATACAGGGTATATGTCTCCAAATTGATACGATATTCCCGTGCTTGTATTTCCTATCATGATTTTCTTGATAGAAGGTTGCTGCTCACAAGGAAGCTTTTAAACCAAGAGTTCCAAATGGTGAAGTTGAAATCATCCCTTCGTAAATTTTACGGACGCCATCACGAGTTGGTTGACCATTATGGAATAACCGTTTCACAGATGATATCGGATATGTTCCTTACCTCGTTATTACAATCCCCTTCCTTTTCATGAATATGACTTACCGAATTAGACTATTTACCGGATTTGTTATAACATGAGCAACACGGCGGGTGCCACATGTGGGGCAAGATCTGCTTACCCTTCCGGTGCACCCGAGATCACCCCAGGTTTTGGTGGGGTTCGTGTTGCTTATTTTTTAGTTTTCTAAGTTGTGTCATGTGTACTTTTGTTTGTCTGTTTTTACTTTTTATTTTTAGCCATGGATTTGTCAGTTTATTATTGATTTATGAGTTTGACTGTCACTCTGGTATCTTTCGTCCCTCTTTTATACTTTGTTTGTTGTGTCTTGGTGTGCTGTCGTAAATTCATGGGATGTGTCCATTGTTATTCTGGGGTTAACATGTTTAATCTACGTTTATATTATTTAATATTGTAATTCACGTAGTGTTGTCATTTTAGTGATATTTTAAACATTGCCATATAATCGGAAGGTCTAGCTAGCCACACATCCTGATTCAACCCATCGTTTTGTCTTAAAATGTCCTGTACCAAAACAAAAATATGGCTATTGTTTTAGAATATCCGTTTCTATGTATGATTGAGTTTATTTTTGTTACAGTTCAGTGTTCCTGTTGTTATTTTGTTTCCCTCTTTTAGTTGATGTGTTTCTCTCGGATTTATTTTCGCTCAAATGACTATGACAATTGCACAGCGGTATTGTACTGTTGCTTTTATTTATAATAGTTTTTTGACATAATTTTCAGGAATGTTTTTAAGAGAGTTTAGAACTAATATCGAATGAAAGGTAGTTACATTCATATGGAAAGCCTTCGTCTCTGTCACATTCTTAATAAAACTTGAAATAATACAAAAATTGTTGAAAAAGTTCACAGTTCAAAAATTAAAAACAAAACAATGATATTTACATGAATATATAACACGCGCGCATTTGCATTCATAACACAACAGGACAATAGATTTTTTTAAATACGATGAGCTCTGTTATTGTGCTGCTGTAACTCTTTCATTTTTGAGTCTAACACAGATTGCGTTGCAAATACGAATTAACCATCCCTTTTTGCAGTTAAAACTGAAGATTCAGAGTGATAGGTACGCAGAAAAATTCAGTAATGCAGTTAAAAGTTTCCAAGCTTCACAGAGAACTGCTGCACGAAAGGAACGAGCGAGTATAGCAAGAGCAAGAGCACATTCGCCATCATTTAAGGTCTTAATACAGGTCAGTAATCGTTTACTCGTTTGAATTATTTTTCGTTGCCGATTATTTATTACCGTATCATAAATGAAATACTGTGCATCTGATTTATCTCTTTATTGGAAATAGAAATTTAACGATTACTTTGTTTTACATCGACCGGGGATCTAAATATTTCAAATTGAGAAAAAAATACACAACCGGTGCATATACAAAAATAACTACAACATGTTCAACTTATGATAAATACATGGGCATGTTGTGAGGTTATATTAGTAAATAAACTCATCATAGATACCAGGACTAAATTTTATATATACGCCAGACGCGCGTTTCGTCTACAAAAGACTCATCAGTGACGCTCGAATCCAAAAAAGTTTTAAAAAAGCCAAATGAAGTACGAAGATGAAGAGCATTGAGATCCAAAATTCCTAAAAGTGTTGCCAAATACAAGGGTACTCATTGTTCCTATTGTGTTCAGTGTTTAATAATTAAAGTTAATAATTAAAGTACAGTCCAATAAACCTTAATTCGCAGCTTTCTACGGTAGTTGCACGTTATTGTTAAATACTCTATTTCTTGTTTTGAATTTTCTGATCACATTTTTCTTTTGTTCCAGTCTCCTTTTGAAGAAGTACCTAAAGATAAAGTTCCTTCTATTAAACGTCAAAGGTAAGTCATTTCACTATTTGTTTGCTCATGTTAAAGGTAGTATGTCGCTGTTAACAAAACTGTTTTCATGTAACTAAGTAAACTATTTTTCAAAAATGCGCTGCTGTAAAGATGTTGTTGAATATATGTAGCAGAAAGTTACAAATATGCTTAACATTTTCTACTCAGGTTATCGAAGATGGAAAAAAATGTTGATTTGGAAACTATTCTGGAAAGAGAGAATGCAATAAAAGAATTAGAGGTTAGTTCTTATCTTATGAATGAGATATATCCTTACTATTTGATATTATAAATAACACATAAAACAATATTCTCATAAAATAGTTATAGTGATACATGCCCTTTAGTTCGACTTGAAGGTGGAACCTGTGATTCCTATGCATTTCGCTAAAGCAATTTCAGTTTAGGTTTCAGAAAAAGTTGACCTAATACGGAGTTGAGAATTCTTATGCGACCTTTATGGTCTTATATGTCCCCAAGTATTGAGTTATTCATGCATTTCCGGCTTTCAATTCTTTGGTTTGAACAGTCCTGAAGAAAGTCAAACAGTCAAACTTTCGATGAGAACTTTTAGAGTTCATGGCGTTGTCAGTTTATTTCCTATATATGAGTTTGAATGTCCCTCTAGTATCTTTCGCCCCTCTTTTAGATAAAGTTAAAAGTTGAACCACAAAAAAAACATATTTCTTAGAAAAGTTAATATCATTGAAGTTCCTAATTTTCCAAAAACAAATGAATGATTCTAACGTTACAACTCAGTATTTTACAAGTACATTTATCACTTTACTAATTCCAGCATGACATCACAGAAATAAATGAGATCTTCAAGGAGCTTGGTGCGCTGGTACATGAACAAGGGGAAGTTATAAGTAAGTTTTAGATTTATATTCAATTATACATATCTGATGTGAAACTATTGTTTATCAACTGTTCAGTCAATTACACAATTGTTTTCTGTAATGCTGTTTATTAACGGTTCAGTTAAATCTTTTTTAAATATTTCTTAAGAAAGGTTTTTTAAGATGTTATTTTTATATTTAAATTATCTCCCCGACAGATACAATCGATGACAATGTAGACACAGCAGTAATACATATACAAGAAGCAAAACAAGACCTAGCACGAGCTGTGTCCATTCAGGTAATTTTATGCGGGTGTGCTATGAATTCATTCAGTGATACAAATACTTAGTAATAGGTTTTATAATCAATTCCTATTTAATTCACTTCGGTACAATAAACCTAATTGAAATGACCATCTATTTAAAAATAAAATACTAAAAAGATTTAAAACAAATGTAAGATTTATTTCCTCCAGCACATCATACCATGCTTTGAGTTTAAGTTATTTTGTATTTTAAAAATGCTCTGTATATGATTGACAAAGTTTAAGTTCAAATTCTTTGTTATAAACTCTCAGACACATATAGTTTTACAAGAGGACAACACAACGAGATATCATTTAAATTTTACGGACGCC